>NC_140589.1:618865857-619471794 GCF_964204655.1 Triturus cristatus | reverse complement strand
AGAGTTTGGATGTTTAATAACAATCAGAGCGTAGACCACAGAATCCCCTTCCCCTGCAGGGCCACCATACCTCAGATTTAAAAAAAAAAAAGTACCACAAGGTAATAAGAGGTATGGAAGATGAACCTCAAAAGGGGGGTCACATGTGAATCTATAAAAGATATCCATACTGGAGAACCACAGTGTACAGGTAAGTAACTTGTTTTATCTTCAGTATTGTATCTTTTATAGATTCACATGCTTGAATCAGAATAGCAAGCGGTACCAAAGGGTCAGAGGGGGCGAGTAAGGTGAACCATCCTACCATGCGACCCAGAAACTAAAACACGAATGATAATCATAAAGAGCATATAACATGAACTCATAACAATGTATACATATGCCAGAACATAAAATAGAAAAATATTTGAAAACATATTAATTACTTATCACAACAGTACACTTATTTTGTAGAAAAGACACTTTGGAGATAATACCATATGCGAATAGACGTTGCAGATCAGCTTGACCAACTGCTACATCCATCTTCTGCTCGGAATCCAGGCAGTAATGTTTTGTGAAGGTATGGACGTTCGCCCATGTCACTGCCCTGCAGATATCAGGCAAAGACACTCCTGCGAATAGGGCGGGGGAGGCGCTCACCTTGCATGTTGAGTGCACTGCGACCTTGGAAACCAGAGGGCGGCAAGCCCTCTCATGACAAAAGAGAATGGACTATGAGACTCAGCGAGCGATAGACGCCTGCGTCAAAGCCAGACCCTTCCTGGGGGCAGAGAAGGCAATGAGTAACTGAGTAGATTTTCAGAAAGTCTGAGTCCTTTGCAAGTAGAATTTTAAACACAGTTTAATGACCAGCAAATGGAGCGCCCTCTCAGCTGGTGAAGAAGGAGCTGAAAAGGAGGGCAAAACCACTGGCTCATTTAGATGAAATGCACAAGTTACCTTGGGAATAAAAAGATGGATTGGTACGAAGAATTACTTTATCTGGAAAGAACTGAAGGTAGGGCTCCATTGTTGTGAAAGCTTGAATTTCACGAATGCGTCTAGCTGATGTGCTGGCCAACAGGAAGGCCACCTTCCAAGAGAGGTAATTTAAGTCGCACTTGTGAATAGGGTTAAATGGTGATTTCATAAACTGCGACAGGACAGTATTTACTTGTCTTAGCACTGGAGGAGGTCTTCCTGGAGGATAGACCCTGAAAGACCCTGAAAAGTCCTCTCATGAACTCTATCAGTCTGTTAGACCACAAGAGCAAACTACCAGAACTCAGTCTGTACCTGGACATTGCTGCTAAGTGCACCTTGATGGCCGCATGCGCCACACCAGCTTTGGCGAGAGATAAGAGATAGGGCAAAACGTCCTCCGGTGGCGATGAGAGGATCGCAAGAGTGCTCAGTACCCCATATACAGCCTATTTTCCACTTGGCCGAGTAGCATTTGATCGTAGAAAGGAGCTCGAGCTTTCTGTGGTATTGCCGACATTCATTATAATTCGCTAATTGTCCGAATTCTGTGTGATGAGGAGCCAAGCCGACAAATGTAGTGTGCAGATTTGAGGATGGACCACTTGGCCCTGGTTCATGGAGAGGAGATTTTCTTTTGGCTGAAACAGAATTCGAGAAAACCTCAATAGGCGATACAGCTCTGTGAACCAGTACTGTCGTGCTCACGCCGGGGTGATTAGAATGACATGGCAAGGCTCTCATTTGATCTTTTGCGAACCTTTGGAATGAGAGGAAACATTGGGAATGAGTAGGCAAACGTTCCCTCCCAAGAGAAGTGGAATGCATTTCCTTGAGAGCCTGGCTGATGAAATCTGCTGGCATAGAATCTGCATTTTTTGTTGAGTGACGTAGCGAACAAATCTAGGGTTGGAAACCCCCAGCAGCGAAAAACACTTTGCCACTGTTAGTTGTGTAGCCCCCACTCGTGACACTGCTTCGTGTCCCTGCTGAGGGAAGCGGCCCAATCGTTTTGGACTCCTGGCACTTGTTGAACCTGTATCGATATTCTGTGGACTATCGGCCATTTCCAGATTTGCTGAGCCAGGATTGAGAGGGCCTGAGATCTTGTCCCACCTTGCTTCAGCAGATAGAACTTGGTGGTGTCCGTGCGAATCAGGATCAATGACTTCCTGATTCCTGGTAGGAATGCTTCGAGGCCCAGAAAAAACGCTTTCAGTTCCACAAGGTTTATGTGACACTGTGCGTCCTGAGCCAACCATCTTCTGTGGATCTGCAATACTTGCAGGTGGGCACCCCACCTGTTCATGGAAGCGTCCGACGTCATAACTAACTTTGGCTTTGTCGTAAGGAAAGAGTGACCTTGAGAGAGATTGTCCCCGACTGTCCACCAGGACATTGCTGAAACCATCACTGGTTTGATTGAAATGATGTCCTCGAATGAGCCTCGAGATTGAATCCATTGAGTTTCGAGCTCCTCCTGGAGAGGGCTCATCCTTAAGCGACAGTGCGGAATCAGTGGGATACAGGATGACATCATCCCTAACATTGACTTGTATGTCCTTACTGAAATGCACTTTTTTTGCAGACAGACCCCGCACTTTCTTTTGCAGTTGTAAGATCCTTTATTTTGTGGGAAATGCTTTTGAGAGCGTAGTGTCGAGGGTTGCTCCTAGGAATACTATTGACCTGGAGGGAGCCAGAGAAGACTTTCCAAATTAATTCTGAGCCCAGGGGAGCAAAAGATCCAAACACAGGCGTCTGTCAATCTTCTGCCTGCCTGGAGCGATGGGGCCTTGACCAACCAGTCATCCATATAAGGGAATACCTGGTGACCGGCTCGCTGCAGAAAAGCCACCACTGGAGCCAAGTACTTGGTGAAGACTCTTGGAGCCAACTTTAACCCGAAGGGCAGTACTCTGAATTGATAATGGAACCCTGCCATCTCGAACCTGAGAAAACAAAGATGCTTTGGGTGACTGGGAACATGAAAATACGTGTCTAGAAGATCCAGAGAAGACATATAGTCCCCCGTATCCATGAGAAGCAGAATTTCCTGGAGCGACAGCATTCTGAAGGGCTGAGATTTGATGAACTTGTTCAATGACCGGAGATCATTATCTGCCTCCATTTCCCCGTATTTTTCTTTATCAAGATGTAAGAATAGTACCCCAGATTGCGCTGATCGGGTGGCACTGCTTCAATTGCCTGCTTGGCTAAGAGCAATTGGATCTACCTCTTGAGGATTAGGAGAGGACAATTGGAAGTTCTTTGCGGAGGCAAATTTGGGGCGGTTTAACAAATTCCAGGGTGTGACCGTAGTGAAATACGTCTAACACCCATTTGTCGGAAGATATAAGCTTTTATTGACTGAAGAATTTGGAGCAAGCAGACGGAATTGAAGTGGGACTACGGTAGCAGGGGCCTGTTGATCCTCACTGTCTCTTATTAGAATTGTGAGCCCTTCCTCCTGATGGTGGGCGTCTACGTGCTGCAGCTCTAGAGTAGGCAAGTGTTGAGGTTTGCCGAAAGGGCTGCGAAGAATACTCTGTACGAAAGCCCGGTAGATAATAAGGCTGGAAATGCTGTTGAAGCTGGAGGAGACAGATATTGACCTCTGCCTGTGCCCCGGAAGGAAGCAAACCTTTTCTGCTGCAGATTAGTTCAAGACTTAGCTGTCTCAGTATCCGATTTAATTGACTGCAGCGCTTCATCCACGTTTCCCAAAGAGAAATTCACCATCGAAAAGCCATGTCTAAAACCTTGGCTAGAACCTCCAGGCGGAAGGAACATCATAGCTTTTAGCCACCCTTGCCGTCTCAATACCGCTGCTCTCGCCATCTGTCTAAAGGCTGTTGAAGAAATGTCCCGAGCCACATTAATCATTTCGGAAGAGGTTCTACCCCCTTCCGACAGCACCTCCTTTGCCTCTTCTTATCCTCAGGAAGGAACTACAGCAAGGCCGAGAAGTCGGACCACATCTGGTGGTCATAACTTCTGAGGATAGCCACGGCATTGAAGGGTCTGATGGCAGTGGCTGCCAAAGTGGAGAACCTTTTGCCGCTGTTGTCCAATTGGCGCCCTTCCTTGTCAAGTGAAGCTGCACACGGAGAGGAAGGGTTCTTCGACGTCCTTTGAGCCGCCTGCATAATGACTGAATCAGGTCGAGGGTATCAAATCAGGCACGCGGGAGAGTCCTCAGGCACCCTATACTTTTTGTCTAACTTCAGTACCACTGCAGGAATGGAAGCTGGCGTCTTCATCAATTTCAGGCCTTCTTGCCATAAGAAGTCGACAATGGGAATGGATGGAGAGGAGTGCTGCATTATAGTCTTAAAATCATACAAAAAACACTGTCTGCTTGACAGGCAGAGGAAGATCAAAGCACCTAGAAGCGCTTTCCTGAAGTCCATTGAACCCGCCGATATCTGCTTGCAGGGAGTCGGGTGGAGTAGGCGGAGTAGGTGAAGAAGGGGCCACATAGTCGTCCCACTCATCATGGACATCCCGGTCCAACTGCAGTACTCCCTCCCTAAGCTGCTGGTTGTCAACATCATCCTGACTTTGCGCAGAAAATTCCACAGGTGGCGGAACGGTCTGGCTGAGGGGGACAGCAAGCGATACAGGAGTGGGGGTCTACTGAACAGGAGGCGGATGTGGAGCAGAATTTGCTTCAGGAAATCTCTTATAATAGTCGGTCAGTATTAACCAAAGATCAGTTACCAATGACACAGATATTTATGGAGGGTTCTTGAGCTTGTTCTTCCTGTTCATCTTAAGGATAGTGTTCCTGAAATGCATCCACACGTTGAGAACTGGGATGCCCCCTATCCGAGAAAGAATAGTCTCCCCTCCGAATATGTAGACCGGATCATCCATTATCTCTTCTTCCTCCGAGTCCTGGCACTTAACTCTGAGTTGGAAAGAACAGTTAAGCAGGACCAAAAGAAAGGCCCATCATCTTCAGACTCCTAAAACTCCAGAAGGGAAGGCATTGGTTTCAAAAGTAGACAGCCTTTTATTCCTCTGCGACACTGAACGCACCTGCTGAACCGTCGACGGAGAAACTCCCACAGACTAAGAAGGTCTAACTGCAGCCGACGACAGTGACACCACCACTGCTGTCGTCGACGTGGCCGCCGTCATCTTGACCGTCGGCGTAGAAGGAGACGCTGAAGAAATAGTCGAAGGAGCGCCCACTGCAGTGGAGTCGGAGGCCGTAGATGGAGATTCCTTCATCGACTGGGCCATCAACTAGCGTTTTCAGTTAGCTGAAGAATCTCTGGAAGGACTAAGTGGCATCGACGGAGGGGCAGAACCCAACCTTTGGTGAGAAGAAGAGGGACCGGGCTTTTCTTTCTCAACTCTTTTCTCCTCAATCCTCCTTACTCTGAGAATCATATTTTTTAGGCTCTTTCAGCAAAGAGGAAGGCCCTTCTTTTCTCTTTATGGAACTTCTCCTCAGTCTTTTGCTGCTTTTTTCCTTTGTAGCCAGAAAAGCAGCCTACCCTCACGGTCCTTGAGAGCTTTTGAGGATAAAGTAAGACAGTACTTGCATTCTCTGGGCTTGTGGTCTGGGGTCAGACAGTAAAGACACTTTGTGTGGATCCTCAAAATAAAGTATGGACTTTCCATAAGTCTTACAGAGTCTAAACAATCCTTTTATAGACTCTGACATTATGAAGAAAAAATAGGTACTCTAACTTCTGGCATGTACCTCAGAAGACATATGAAGTGAAGGTGAAGCTAGCTGGAGTTCAAAACGGCAACAGTGGAAACACTGTGACAGAGCAGAGCTCATGGAGGCTCCCTAACACACGAAGTGAGGTAAGAAAGTAAGAAATTTGTGGTATGGTGGCTCTGCAGGGGATGGGGATTCTATGGTCTACGCTCTGACTGGCTAGAGTTTGGATGTTTTATAACAATGATAATAGATTGCTGAAAGCGGGTGAATTCTTATGTGCATTTGAATGTTAAAGGTTTAATAGTGCTATTTTACTGTTACCGTGGAACTCCCACCATGACGACGGGGAAAATTCAAGCAAATTAATCTATAAAAGATACAATACTGGAGAATAATACCTTGTTCAGCCCAAGTTTCTAAATGGAATCGAGGTATGTTGTCACTAAGTGCCGTTAGAGGGATTTGCAGTAGCTTAGAAGGGTCTGTGGTGTGCCGGTGAGCGCTGTAGACAACATAATGCAGTGATAAGCAGTGTGGGATTCTGGGAAGGGAACAGTCAACTATAGAATTGCAGAGTGTAACCCTCAATTTCCACCTTTTAAATTATTAGTTCACTTGGATACAGTAGTCCAAATCACAAAGCAGAAGCACATAATATACTGACCGGTTGTGCGCAGGAAAGGAGAGCAATATTTATAAACATCACCGATGGTTTTGTGTACTGTATATAGTTGGATGAAAAGATGGCAACCATTGTTTGAGATTACATCATTTTGCAAGATCATCATTTTTTAATGATGATACTTGATGCGCCAAAGGCACAAGAAAGGCAAGCCAGCCTGTGCCCAGACCGTGACAAGTGCCAGAACCCCTGGCCATTTCTCCTAAACCCATCATTTACGCTTGATTAACTCCACTTCCATGCTTCACTCAATAAATCCTATAGGTAAGCACTCAGGGTGTGCCACTTACAAGTTAAATAATTAAGCCAGTCTCAAATCCTGCTGATACCGTCACTTTTCCACGACATTAAATCTTTTTTGAGCACATCTATGGTAGCAACTAACTTTGAAAACTAGGGTAGATACTGTAACACTATCTTTTATTTCTTTTTAACACATATCCGGACCCTATACCAGCAAAGCCTAGAGCTATGGGGCTTTATGATACCCATAGGCCAAACACACTATTTTACATAAAACATGGCTCAATGAGTCATCCTCCCTAGATATTGCTCCCGCAATTCCATATAGTTATTGCACTTTATGATGTGATTGACTTAAATGTCGGTGGGTTGGGTTTAGGATTATTTATTTGCTACCATTTCAATTGCATCACAACCAGCACTCAATCACTCACAGAAGCGGAGTGTATGCACTCCACACTTAAATGAACTTACACCATCTCACTTTCAGGGGCTTTAATTGATCACCCCCCAGGGTTTTAAAGCAAATTTAGAAACAACTTAGCTGAGGTAATGGCTCCGCACATCCTTAAACACCAATTTTTTGAGTGACTTGAATTTTCATTGGGAGGATAGGTCCCTTGCAGACTTGGTAGCTCTCTTAAACACATAGTTTGCTTTAGAGAAATCATCTCTATAGTTAAGCCTCTGTTGAGCCATAATTCCACTAATCAAAATGTCACAGCTTCCACCTTTGCTCAGATTTGACTACATTTTGTCACGTTAAAAATATGACCATTTATGCAAGCTTTCCTAAGCAATCTTGTGTGGAATGACTGAATGACCAAATCAATATATTACTCTGACTCTGGTTCTTCCCTAGCCGAGTTGACACTTACTTCCATCCATGAAGTGCAAGGGTTTCTCACTATCAGTCTGGCTCTCCCTCAAGCTCCTGCTCGTCCCTCAACTTTGCACTAGGCACAGAGAAGATATGCACATAAGAGCTTATCAATCTCTCTTTACAATCCGCCTCTGTTCCATCCATTTGAAAACATGCTACAGACGTCCCTCTTCTTAATTTTTTTTTTAAAAAACAGAAAAATATCTACCCTAGATCCTTAAGTCCCCAGCAACTATCAGTCTACGACATTTACCTCTTCCTCTAAAATCAGGGAAAAGAATGTCAATTCTCAGCAATTGCAGCATCCTGAATCTAATACACTTCTAGACTGGTCTCAGAGAATTAACTGAAGAACATAACAGAGGCTGTTCACATGACAGTTTTAGATAATCTTTTTCCCATCAGGGTGGCACTGCCGACTTGATATTATATCTGTCATTATTCAACATAATCGCTCATTTAATCTTCACAAATTATAAATCTGCTCTTAAATGGTTTGGTTATTTTCTTTCAAACCGGTCACAATAGGTCTCGCCAGAACCATACTATTCCTCACCGTCTACCTTGCCTCAAGGTGTCCCCATGGTTATACATTAAGCCCCACCCTTTTCAATATTTACATTGCTCCCTTGTCCATACTCTTACTTCCATTCAGATTCAAAATATTTTCTTATGCGGATGACACAAAAAGTATTATGCCCGTCTTTCATAAACCAGTGAGACGTTTGGAAGATATGCTGCACCGTCTTGCATGTCAGCAGTTGCAGGTTGGATGAACACCAACTGCCTTAAGCTGAATGACGAAAACTCTGATTCTTTTATTCTGTAATAAACCCTCCTTTCAGCCAGCCAGTCGGTGGCCTTTTGAATTTGGCAAACCCCGAGATCCATCATCATATGTAAAAAGCCTAGGGATTTGGTTTGACCCTAGCCTTTAACCACTGAGTCTTCAAAGCAACAGCTTCTTGCTTTGCCCTTTTGAGATCTTCAAGAAACGTTCTTCCTCTACTACCTGTATCCTCCTGAAAGATTGTACTTCAGGCTATCACATCTCGCCTGGTAATTCTTGTTATCTTGGCTTGTCACATCTTCTGCACTGCCTTTAAATAGTTGAAAATGCAGCCGCTAGACTACTACTCAGTATTCCTCAACACCATTTGACCACAAGTAATGTTGCACAGCAATGCAGACTACCTCTAGTCAAAATCTTAATTTTAAATCTTTGTATTCAGCGCCTTTTATAAGAAAGGTCCTAATTAATTGCATAACTCGCTATGCTACAACCAATCTACTTGTGAACAATGCTCTTCCAATCTCAACATGGCTCGTGTAACCCCACGTTAAGAAGGTTGGCAGGGTGGGAGGATATTCTTTCTGTTACGTCTTAAAACCTAACTGTTAAGCCCCTAAATGAACTTCCTCATAGCCTACAGACCAGCTATTGGTGGGAGAATGCCCCATTGTAGTAACAGCATGCTGTAAAACATTTAATTAATTCAATCACACTTCTGCCTCATCTAAAACTTTGATTGTAAGTGGAATTGATATAGAAGACTGCATGGTGGTAAAGTACAAAGGTAGGACGACTAACCTCAGCCATCACCAAACATCAGAACCAATGGATACTGCAAATGATCTAATTTTTCATTCATTTCATTATAAAAAACTAAAGAAACTTTCGCAAAAGGAAATACTAATATTGGGGCAAATACACAAAGAGAATAAGGTAGCTAAAACTGGGCAGACAACTGAGCTTTACACTTTGATGCTTGCGAGTCGTAAAAATTAAGGTCAGTTGCAATGAAGCCAAATGGATAAAAATTTATTTCAAATTAAATTTGTCCACAAAGGACATTGTTCTTCATTAGCAAATGTTGTGGTACTGTAGCAATAATAAAAGAAAATCGTACAGTGAAGATTAAAGGTGCTCGCCATCTTGAGAATAATCCACTGTAAAATCCTTTCTGCATTCTGTGAAGTGATAATGGGTGAGCAAATTATACCAACAGAGAATATACCAATATATACTAAAAAAATTAATTTATTTTAAGACAGTGAAATATTACATGAAGAACAGAATGGTTTTCTGAACGCATACAAGTTAAACGGTACATCAACTGGTAACAACAGGTTTAAACAAGGAATTTGCACATTCCTATTCATCTCAAATTATGTATGCATAATGGATATAAACTCAATTTACCATGCTAGAGGAAGCAACATGTCTTCTTGACCCATGTCCTGAACATACTGGAGCAGTGGTCTGTAAGGATGGTACACTATCAGGCAGCAATCCTACAGCAAGTGAGAACGCAAGAAAATAAAAACACACCATTAAAAATTAAACAGTACAATTTGACTGCATAATTAAGAGCCAGACATTGGGGGGTGGTCCTGTTAATGGAGGTAAATCTGTTCAAATCCCAGAAGCTTCTTTCATGCAATGTGAAGCGAAGTTGCTGATCCAGAAGAAAATACACCACATTTGTTACACCTAACACCTACGTTTTATTCATCGAACCCCAACAGGAGGTCAAGTAAACAAACACCAAGATACACCTTTTGTTCATGACAGGAACTTAAAAAGAACATATACTGAAGAAACTTATTACCAATGCCCAGGGACAAATCAGTCTCTAGTGTGCTCTACACAAACATTCTGCACTTTTTATTTGGTAAGGTAGAATATCAATAGTTGCACAGGTAGAATTTGAGCATGGTTAGTGAACATGTATTTGAAAGAATCTGATGCAGATTTGCATAGCGGAATAACTAAGATTTTAGTTACCTTACAGCGAAATGGTAGAATAGTTTTTTTTGTGTTTTTTTTTTTTTTTTTTAAATAAAGGATACAAACTTTTTTACGAGGAAAAATACCCCAATAATAAGTTTTTCAGCAACTAAGAGTGGCAACCAAATTCTAAATATAAAAAACACAATATACATACCATTAGTTCTAAAAGGTAGAACTCACATTCGAGTATCTGAAAATGAAAATAAAAGCATTGGATTTTAAATGAAAGGACTAATGTGTTTCACTTGAAATGAAAGAAAATAACAATATGCACAATCAATCAAAAGAGACTTTGGAGGCATATTAGGGCATCATGCAAGTGTGAGAAGTTGGCCTGGTATATGCTGTCCACTAATTAAAGTGGGCACCTTGTACCAGTCCAAACAACCCTTATTGATGATTAGGTTAAAGACAACCTTTATTGAAAGCTATCCTAGTGGTAGCTATAGAGAGCAGCCTTCAGGCTAAATCTCGAAGGAATGTAAAGCAGCTTGGCTTACCAGATTATAACCTCTTGAATGACCAAATGAAAAGAGAACCACACAAGGTTTTTATATAAAATATATTTATTTATTACTAAACACTCTCTACTAACCTCTTTATGAGATTAGAGAACCAGATACACAATATTAAAGCACTAGAACGACAGTAAATAGCTCAATATAAAATAGGCCCCAGGAGGAGACCGAACCATATATTAAGGAAGTAGTATAAGAACCACGACTTGACTAGACACAGTGCCTAGAGCACGTAGAATCGCTGGGACCCAAAGGAACCACCCAAGGTAGTGACACAGGGGACCAACGGGGGACGCGTGCAGTGTGAGAACACAGTCGCGAGCTCCGTACAATCCTATGGGAAAGTCGTGGTTGGAATTTTAAAGATTAAGGACACTTAGGAGAGGACTTTGAGCAAACCCTTACAAACTTAAAAGGTTTTAAGGCCAGCACCAATGTGGGCACCGGAGTACTTGTGTTACCTAACCCAGGAAAGCCGGGGGCATAGGTGTCAAATGGTGATCGGAATCTTCATCGTTTTCTATGGCGAGATGCTGCAAAGTGCTGCTGCCGTGAAGAGGAAAAGTGACCGGGGTGATCCAAGCCTGGATCGGAGATGTGAAGAACCTGAAAGCAGAGGGGAAAGAGTCTGGGTCACTTGCCAGTGACCAGGGGCTGGGTAGACTAATGCTTACCAATGTCTGGTGCCTCAGGTGCGAAGAGGTGAAGCTTGACTCCACTGCCACGGGGACCAGGAGATGTCGACGACGACCAAAGTCCACAGGTGAGCTGTCCCATGAAGGATGTCGAGTGCTTGGGGGGGGAACGGTGTCCAGATTGGAGACCAACAAGCCTTGGCAACGGCAACCCACGTGGTGAGAGTAAAAAGGTGTTGGTGTGGACCAGCAAGGTCCTGTGGACTCCACAAGCGATGGAGTGTCACGGCACGTCTGGAGAAACCAGGGAAGCCCACTGAAAGTTAAAGTACCCTTCTCAGGGACCCACAAGTCGACGGACAAGGGATCGCAAAGGGACCTCGAGAGGAATCACTAAATACCACCCCACGGGACACTCGTGGAGTGTAGGCCTGTAATCTTTGGTGGAATCACTGCTCGGGGTCTGGACTATAAGTAGTCTAAAGCACAGACTCAGGGATCGCCAAAGGGCATATGCTGCTGCAAATCTGCACGGTGTCCAGGGGTTCGGGTTGCAAGGTCCCCACGAGAGCTTTGGATCTCAGGTTTGCGGAGAGCACGGATCTGCCTCGGGGAAGCTTGGAAACCCACCTCCTTTGTTGCAAGATAATCGCAGTCCTTCAGGAGCTGCGTAGTTGCAAACCAGACAGATGCGTCTTTGGTGCCTGCCTTGCAGGGGAGTAACTCCTTTACGCCAAGGGAGATTCTTCGGTCATCCAATGTTGTGTAGATAGTTTAAGTTCTGGGATTCTGTAGCAGAGTTTCGTCCAGGTAAATCTAAAGTCCTGTAGCCAGGGGTTCCTACTTTATACCCAAGGAAGGGGTGGGACAAACTCTGGGGACCCACCTATGGGAGGGTCAGGACAGAGGGGTGGCTACACCCATATCCTTTGTCCAGTTTTGCGCCAGAGCAGGGGCTGATAGCCCCTGCAACCGGTATGAGCTGGACTATGCACAGGGACACCAAATGTGCCCCCAGTGCAGACATCAAAGCACTCTAAGTGCACCCACCCAGCCCCAATAAACTAAAGCCTGTCTGGGCAGTGGTCACACCTCCCTGTGACATGAAACCTATTGTCCAGCCGTCCCCTGCCGGAGTTTCGTCCAGCAGCAGGAAGGCAGACTCGTGTCTGTGGCTGGCAGCATCCATTTTGTGATGCCAGGGCTTGCAAAGCTGTTACCAGGTGTACCGGTGCTGTCATATTTCTCTCTCTAGTAGGGTGGATTCCAAGGTGTTTGGCACCAAACACGACATGTTTCCATGCAGCAGTTTTAAAGTTAGCATTTACTGCGAGGTTATAATGCACTTAAGAGTATATGGTATGGCTGCATCACAAACAACCCCGGAATAGAGGTTTCGAAGGCTGCAGAGGGGCTCTGCTCATGCAGGTGCACCCTCTCACATAAAACCCAGCACCCTGCCTTCAGGATTGATAGGGCCTGCCATAGGGGTAACTGATAGGTTTATATGTGCAGTGATATGGATAGATAAGGTGAACCTATATCTAAGTAAGGGGTGCATGCACCACCGTACACAGGCTGCTGTAGCAGATACATTTTGAATTGTTTCCCAGGGGTGGCATAATACATGCTGCAGCCCCCGAGAGGCGTCTGGGGTAGCAATGCCCTGGGTATATAGTATACCATATACTAGGGACTTATAAGGGTACCCCAGAATCTAAACTGAAGTGTACCTAAAGTACATGAACAACCAATTAGGGAGAAAGCAGATAGTTTGACTGGGATCCTGCCAATCAGGACTCCAGTCAAACTAAGTCGAAAACCAGTAAAAGACCAGGCAAAAAGTGGGGGTAACCATGCAGTCAGATTCCACCTTCCCACAACAAGAACATTTAAAAAAGATTGCTACATTAAAGGAAAGGGTCCGTCATTTCGGACTGGGAGGTCAAACCAATATAGAGATGGTAAAAAGAAAAAGTACAGGATGCACTGGATTGTGGCCCAGAACGATTACCAGTATAAGAGATCAATTTAAGCTTTCCTTCGGTCACTTTTTGTTTTTCCACTGTGAGCCCCAAGTGAAACAGGTGCACTCTGACGAGCTTTTCGCAGCTCACTGTGCTATGTGAATTATGGGTCACCTTAATGATGAAGGCAAACAAGGCTAAAACATGTTGTTTGTGCTTCCAGCATGCTTAGGCACTTTGCAGCTAACATGCGTCAATATTTTCACAGCAATGGTTATTTAAAATTAAGGAGAACGTAGTTGCATGTCTTGAATGCGCCAACAAGACATACGCTATGCAAATTTAAGTTAAAGAAAGTTTAGGTCTTAAAATGAGTTCTCTCAACTATGCCATTTTTATGCAAGAAATGATGGATGCTAATAGCAATTAATTTAAAAAATCCAAAAAGGGAATGGTCATGCTTTAGGTCTGTTGAACTCCTTAAATGAAAAAAAGTTCTCAAATTGCTAGGAGGTTAATAATTTACACACTGATATACAAAACATTTAGCACCTGTAATACAAATATGTGCCACAGAGCAAAGTCAATTACCGTTTCCTAATCACATTTTTGTTTCTGTGAAGACCTGCTTACTCAGCTATGTCTGAAAGCACATCTGGCATTCCACAAGCCTAGAAATCATATGGGGAAAGTTATACAGCTCTCAGGCAACAATTAAAATCTTAGTCACTAAACTAAAACTGCTGATCAATTTAAAAGGTTAGAGCATGGCTTTCGCAAACGGAATTCCATATTGCAAGTATTCGAGTTTACATCCAAATAGCCTCAAGCAGCTTATGGATTTCAAACTAACACCGTACGGATTTCTAAAAGTAAAAACGTAAAGCCTTTTAATTAAATACCAATTGTTTTAAATCAAGTTGGGTGCTCTAAACAACATTATGAGGATCCTGTTACCACAAT
Source organism: Triturus cristatus (assembly GCF_964204655.1). Taxonomy (NCBI): domain Eukaryota; kingdom Metazoa; phylum Chordata; class Amphibia; order Caudata; family Salamandridae; genus Triturus; species Triturus cristatus. The sequence goes on along the minus strand of NC_140589.1, from coordinate 619,457,462 downwards.
TAATCTTTACTTGGGGGAAACATAAAAAGTAATTGGAGCCCATAACGGAGTGCTTAGGTAATTACACTGATGAGTTAAGAGTGCTTACTTGTAGACACATCTACCTACACTGCCAGCGTGTCAGAATATTACAGCGCCTGTACAAGAGGTTGAACTGCTTGTACACAGCCATGTGAATGTGGAGAAAATATTCACAACATAGGATTCTTCTGGAGTAGTTAAAGTCATTCTGCATTGTTAAGAAAGTCGACAAGGTGTAGTGAGAGTTGGATGAAACAATCCTATTAGAATCGGATGCCCTGGAAACGTGCCTCCTATGAGAACTCAACCCCGTCACTCTAAGAGAGTCTGGGTGCATGTTTAGGTTTCAGTAAAAAAAAAAAAAGTCATGTGCTCTCAATGAGGACACACAGCAGGTGCCCTCCGGAGTGAATTACAGGTTCTGAACCTGGTACTGCCAAGGCCTCTGCACAAACGCTTGATTACTGTAGTGTCAAAGGCATAAAAAAGTCAGATACCAACTTCACATGTAGTCAGGGACACAGGTAAGGGTACATGCCTGTTCAACCTTGACTCTAAAGGCCAATACCAAGGAGATAAACACACTGGTCTGATGGGGCTACTAGCAGAGTGGGGAAGAGACCCTGGTGAGACAGGAGGCTCTCACACTTTTACTGAAGGACAACCAAACAGCGGTTGCCACTGGGCGATTAAAAAGGACAACAACAAAAAATTGAGCTTTTCAGAACCTAACATTGAACAGATGATTTGTAGCAGCTAGTGAAGTTGCTGTCAGTAGAAGGATCAAATAGAATATTCGAAGTAAAAGGAAGATCCAAGGAAAATCACAGTCTATTTTTTGGAGAACTCTACAGGCCACACATGAGTACTATCGCAACCAAAACACATGGCTTTAAGATTTTGCAGAGCCCAATGGTAATAAAACTTGCAATTTGCCACTCTACAAGGTGGGGGATTTAAAGGAGGATCCCTAATAATAAGGGAACTTTTCTAACTCCTTGTCCCAAACGTGTAATGAAACTCAAAACAGCGCTAAACAGCTAAACAGAATCACAGGAGACTAAAAGTAGACATGAAGACAGTACTGTTTCAGGATATCTGCACTGCCACAAGAATGAGAGGAAGAAGCCCGTAGAGCACTTTTGAAAACCAAGATCAAAATGAAAGCAGCATCCAACACAAGGCAGCACAAGGTCAGATACCGAGTGGTAGGAAAAGGCAAACACTACAATGAGCAACACAGTCAGGAGTGATTGTGGCAGTGTTGAAATCTTTCCTGAAAGAGTCTGCGAGAAGCAACACTGAAATGAACCACTCTGGTGGTCATGAGCTTCGAAATTAAATCAAAACACAAAAGTTAGAAACAGAACTCAAGTATCCATGAAAGGAGCAGAAAGCCCACTAGACTCCCAATGATTGTTTCGGTGGGGGAGGGTTTGTTTGCTCACTCTGGGAATAAGCTAATTGTTAGAATCACAAAGGGTCAGTAAGGACCACCCACAGGATCGCAAGATGGATTTCGGGACTGCAAGGGTACAACTTTAGAGTCAAATACGTACCAAGCGCACAAAATGTGGTGGCAGATATTTTATCCCGCTCACCAACTGTGGTGGAGGAAGGATCCGATGTTGGAGTGTGAGAATAGGTCATATTAAAGTTATCTTGCTTGAATAAGGAGGAGTGGGATGGTTGCATGGAAACCAATGAGGAGATGATTTCCCTCAAAGAACACATAAGGAATGGTTGGCCTGCTGCCAAAAGTGATGTTCCAACGTTGCTGAGTAAATACTGGGAGGTGAGGTTGTAACTAAACATACAAGAGGGAACCGTTTGCAGGGGAGAGAAAATCGTACCGCTGGAGAAGCTAAGGGAGAAAATTGTTGAATTAGCCCACATAGGACATTTAGGGCGTAGCCTCACCAAGAACAAAATACACCTGAATTTCTTAGATTGCTTTGAGTGTAGCAGGAGTGACAAAATCCACCAAACCTGTAAGCCCCCCACTGTCTCCTCTAGAAGTGCCCGATTGCCCTTGGTCCAAATTAGCGCTTGACATTATTGGCCCACTCAATTTAAAAAGGTGAATGAGCGTTTTATCCCGGTATTGGTGGACTATCACACTCGTTGGGTGGTTTGCAAGTGTGTGCACCAGATCAACACGGAGGTCCTTATACAGTTTTTGAAACTAGCTTTCTTTGAAGAAGGTATCCCGGATATACTAGTTACTGACAATGGGGTACAATTCACATCAGAAAATATGAGAGTTCTTATCCAATATGGGAGTTACCCATCATAAGACTGTTTTGTATTGTCTCCACGCCAATGGGTTAGTAGAGCGGATGAACCGCATGTTCAAAGAATACCTACAAAGAGCAAATTTACAGGGAATCCCTGCCATATCTGCTTTGCAGGATACCATTTGGGCTTATTGTTCTGCCCCCAATAGCATCACTGGGGTTTCCCCTTTCAAGTCGTTGAAGGGCAGAGCTCCAAAGACCAGACTATCTCCTCCAGAGTTGAGAAAGAGGGCAGTATGTGTGGTGGACCGCAACGAAATGTCCAGGAGAGTGGGTGAACACCAGTTCAAGTAGAAGAACATAAATGATCTGACCAAACATGTCAAATCCAGAGTGTTTGAGAAAGGAGAGCGAGTCCATGTTGACCTTCCCAAACCACGTGGGAAGGAAGCCTCTAGATTTTCTGAACCCATCAGAATAGCCAGGGCGGGCAGGAATGTGGTTCATCTTGAAAATGGCCAAACCTGGAGTATGGACAAAATGGTCCCCCCAGCCCCCAAAAGTCTTTCCGTGTTTAGACCCAGGTTTAGTGGCCACAGAGGGAAAGCTAACACAGACATTGCTTGCGTGGATCCCATTACATTTTCTTACCCACAATGTCGTGCGTATCTTAGACTAAAATCATGTTATTCTTTCATTTCTGTGACGTAACCATCCGGAAACCTCAGGTAACCACAAAATTCCTACCACCCACTGTTGCCCCCACTTGTCCCAATGAAAATTCTACCCCACTTATGTGGCAGGGCCTAGTGCCTCTGTCAGACACAAATCAAACCAGGGTCAATGTGCGTTACTCGGAGAAACTTCCATTGACCTTGGTTTGATATAGGTCTATCACGAGTAATACGCCCAGCCACATAAGTGGGGTAGCCTTTCTTTCGGGACAAGTGGCAAAACGCTGGGTGGAGGAACATTTGTGGATTCTTGCGATTCTGAACGTTTACGTCACAGAAATGCAAGGACAATGTGCAATTTCAGGCAAAGTTTGAAGGACATTATGGGTAGGAAACCCTTGTGGGATATATGTGAGGCACACTTCCCTTGACTCCCCTAGGTGTTTAGTTTTCAGAAATGTCTGAGGATGGTAGGTTCCCCTGGGTGGCCGTCGATCCCTAGCAAAAAAAAAAAAAATGCTGCTACACCTATTGCCAAGTCAAATCAATTTTGTGACAGGAAATGTTGATGTTTCCACATTGTATTTTGGGGCCTATCCTGTCGCTGGCAGTAGGCCTACCCACACAAGTGAAGTCCCATTTTAAATGGGAGTCTTGAGGAAATGCTAAGTGGCAGCAAATGTGTTGCTCCTAGCAGATTCCAGAACATTCCATTACAGAAATGTTGGGAAAAATGTGTTCTTTTAGTCAAAGTTTGAGGTTTGCAAGGTATTCTGGCTAAAAAAAGCTGGTGTGAGCCATGAATGTTCCTCCACCCTGGATTTCCCTAGGCGTCTAGTTTTAAAAAATGTACAGGTTTTCTAGGTTTCCCTATGTGCCCGCTGAGCTAGCAACCAAACTCCACAGCTACCAAGATTGAACAAAGGGGTCAGTTTTTAGTGAAAACAATGTGATGTGTTCATGTTGTGTTTTGGGACCTTTCCTGTTGCAGGCACTAGGCCTACCCACACAAGTGAGGTACCATTATCTGGATACAGGTGGTAATACAGAACAGTAGAATATCTGTTCTCATCTATTGTATTTCTCTGCCATCCGAATGTAAGCCAGTGTATATGAAAAAAGATGTTTTAAACCCACAAATTCTGAGATGTACAAATAACCACTGCTCTCAAACTCTGTATGTGGCTATTTCAGAAACACATAGGTTTCTTGGAAACTTATTTTTCACTGTTTCTATTTAACCATATGAATTGCTTATACAAGGTACACAATGAAGTACCATTGTAAGGTTCAGTCCAGTTGTTGGCTCTGGGCACCTTGAGTTCTTAGTAAACGTACAAACACTACATATTTCAGTGGACTCAAAATGCTGTCTACATTTCAGAAAGCTATAGCTTTCTGGAATCACCCATGGGTTTCACACCGCTCCCCACCACAAACTGAAAATAATAGGTTGAAAGCACAAAAATATGAAAAAAATTGCTATTTCTTTGAAAAATGGCAAAACTTAAATTCCTGAAAGCCAGAAAGATGGATTTTAGCACAGCAAACCTTTCATTGATGCCAATTTTGAACAAAAAGGTAAACGCTTTTTATGAGAGAATTTTTTCTCCTATTTTCCCACTTTTGCCTGTTTTCTCAGTCCCCTCCTGGAGAATCCACACGCTTGGGTACCTTTAGAATACCCAGGATATTGGTAAAAAAAGAACACATTTGGCGTGGATAGCTTTTTTTTTTTGTTTAATTTTTTTTATTGGGGTTTAACAGTACAGGTTACCGTTTGATACTTCATCATTAATGCATTTTAACAAACATTTGCAAGTATTTGAACATCATATATAGTCACAAAGTTCGCAATGTCATCATATATCTAGCCCATTGGGTGGGTTATCTTACAGTGGTTCAGGAGTTATCTACTGGCTAGTCTCGCCAAATGTTGGTATGGTCTACTGTGTCTGATTAGGGGAGTATCTCGGGGGCGTAAGTTGGTATGTCGCCCTCTTCTCTAACCTTGTATGTTGTCCCCATTAGGATACCTGAACATCATCTCTTTCGAATTAGGCTGGTATCGGAACCACTGAGGGGGAGAACAGAACTGTGAACTGTGGGGGGGGAAGTTGGGTGGGGGGGGTGTATGGGATGCGCAAAGTGGAGGGGGTGTACAGTTGTGTCAATTTGTGATGTGACTGGCTATGATTTGGTTGTTCTGTACTGTTGGGTATGTAAAGAGGGGGAAACTCGTTTGTATGAGTGGGTGAGAACCCTTCCGGGAAGTTCTAGATGTGCAGTCGGTCACGCGTGCCTGGACGTTACGCAGTGGTGGCTGTTACCTGCACCGTGGGGGATAGGAGAGGAGTTTGGGGGTGAGGCTGCGAGGTTTCAGGTGTTGCTCCCGTTGCTGTCTCTTGTGTGAATTGGAATAGCAACTGTGTCCATTCCATAGATACGGGATGTTTACATGTGCCTTTCACTTCCTCCTCCCTAAAGGTCTTCTTCCGCTGCCCCCCATTTTTTCATTGTGCCCACCCAGGCCGCCTCCGGGGGTCCTGTTGGGGCTCACCAATGCATGGCTATGCCCCTCTTTGCAAGGAGAATAGCTAAGGATGCAAAGCTCCATTGTAGTTTTTCAGACTTTTTTTTGCGGAGGATTCCCAGAGCGCATGCTTCCCATGTGGATATGTTCAGGAGATTGACCGTCGCTCCGAGTGTCTGGTGTACCCTATCCCAATATTGTTGTATGATGTGGCAGTCCCAGATCATATGCCTAAAGTTCGCCTCCGGAGTTTGACAGCGGGGGCACGCGAAATGTGGGTCGGGATAGAAACGGTGCAATTTATATGGCGTGAGGAATGCCTAGTGCAGGACATTAAACTGTATATTTTTGAAGCGTGCATTCCTGGAGACCTATTTCGGATATGCCAGCGCTTGTTTCCATTCTTTATCATGGAATGCCCGACCCACTTCGTTTTCCCATCTCTGTCGCAACCCGTCTAGGGAAGTGCTAGTCAGCTCCTAGATCGCCCTGTAATGCCAATTGACTGTCTGCCCGCCCCCATCCGCAGAATCGTGTGCAACACTGGGTGCGTTGGGGGTTCCCCGTCTCGAAGATCCCATTAGTTGCAGCCGCTATTTAAAAGTTGCCTGTGTAGTAGGAATTGTCCTGGTTGGAGGTCATAACACTCGACCATTTGGGCATATGTCCTCAGCTGTCCGTCTTCAAACAGAGACTCTACCTCGGTCACGTTGTGATCGGTCCATACCTGAAGGGCTCCTGTAGTGTAGTATCTGTCTTTCCGAGGGAATCCCACTAAGGAGAGTAATGGGGAATACAGGGGCTTTGCTTTCAACATGCGGTGTATCCGTAACATACATTTGCGGGCCAGGGATATCTGCAGCGGGTGTGTGCGTAATGGTTTGGTACCTGGCATTAACATTCTCCGGATGGCTGGGAGGGGTATTTGGCCTTCATTGGTGATTGTTTCCCCTATGTGTCTGTCCGCTGTCCAGTGAGACAACCATTGGAGCTGTGCCGCCAGGAAGTATGCCTCGAAGGATGGGGCTCCCAGCCCTCCGCGTGTTGTGGGTAAGTATAATGTGCGCAAAGCTAGTCTATGGCGGCCGTCCCCCATATCAAGGCTGTGAGTAATGTGTAACTCCCAAAAGAAGGAGCGTGGTGGTATTACAGGGAGATGCGTGAAGTGAGAGTAGTCTAGGAACCATGATGATTTTGGCCATGGCTACGCGTCCGATGGGAGCCAGGGGCAGTGTTTTCCAGAAGTTTACCGCCGCTCGTAGTCCCGCCAATTTTTTACGATGATTTCCCTCATATAGGTCTTCGGGGGAGTGATATAACCGCACTCCTAGATATCGAGGGGCTACGGTACTCCATGTGATTTTCTGGGTGCCCACTGTGATGTCCAGGGGTGCCAGATGAGGGCTAAGTGGGAAAACCGTAGATTTGTCCCAGTTGACTTTGAGACCCGAGGTCTCTTCAAAGTCCCGCAGCATTACCCATATCGAGGTGAGGTCACCTGTGGCGTCCCAGACATAAATCAGAAGATCGTCTGCGTACAGCGATACACTGTGCATCGTGTCTGCTATTGGGATACCCCACGCTTCCCCCTCCCGTCGTAACCATATGGCCAAGGGCTCAACTGTCAGAGCGAATAGGAGGGGGAAGAGGGGGCACCCCTGCCTGGTCCCCCGCTCCACCGGGAATGAGGCAGATATGAGTTTGCCTATTCTTACCCTGGAGGTGAGTGCCTTATAGAGGAGTTGTGTGTATGCCAGAAGAGTGGGGCCGACATTTATTTTCCGGAGGACTGCGAACAGATATGGCCATGTTAGTGTGTCGAAGGCCTTTTCAAGATCTAGGATTAGGCACGCCGCACGCGGGAGCTGGTCTTTTGCCCTATCTTAGATCTGCATAGATTTTGCGAGGTATTACGCCGCAGGACAAAGCCACATTGGACTGGGTGCACCATTGCTGGAAGGATTTGACTAACGGTCTGCAAAAATTTTCCCCAGGATTTTACAGTCTGCGTTTAATAGCATTATTGGTCTATATGAGGCTGGGATCGTGGGGTCTCTATGTGGCTTCGGAAAAGTCACCAGGATCGACTCCCGGAGCGAGCCCGGGAGTTAGCCTCTGGCCAGCGCATCCTCATGTATGGATGCCATCCGGGGTGCTAGTCGGGTCGCGAAGGTGCTATAATACTCGAGTGGGATACCGTCCATTCCTGGCGCTTTGTTTCACGCTAGTGTCCTAATCGCGTGAGCTATGCCTGAGGGCGTGATCCTTGCCTCTAATTCCTCTTTGTCTGCGGGTGGGGTCCCAGGCATGGGCGATGGGCTGAGGAACTGAGTCAGCTCTTGGTGTGTTGCCTGTGTCGGGGCTCAGTAGATTTCTGCATAATAGTCATGAAATATGTGCAAGATGTCTACTTGTGAGTGCTTAGGGTTTCCCGCTTTTGTCTGGGAGTTCTGAGATCGGTTTTACAACTGCGTCTTGTTTGGCTAGCCAGGCCAGGAGTGTCCCAGCTCTATTACCCTCCTGATGCACTCTGGTTGCATATGTGGGGAAGTTATATTTGCGGAGGTCGCGCATGGTTTCTGCGTGGGATGTTTTGGCTTCTGTGATTTGTGCCAGGGTGGCTTTCCCTTGGTCCATGTCTTTTGATAAGCCAGCCAGTTTAGCCTCTGCTTTTTGCAGTGCGTTTTTTCAGTGTTCTCCGCACTCCCACTATTTGTTGGATGCAGTGTACCCTGGCATTGACCTTAAATGCATCCCATTCTATTGATCTGGAGGATGCCGTGCCGGTGTTAAGTGTAAAGTGTTCTTGGATGTGGTCCTCGTGAGCATGACGGAACGCCTGATCAGTGAGGCACTCTTGTGGCAGTTTCCACGTCTGGACGGGGGGATTGGCCGGTTTCCATCTAAGGGTCACTGTATGTGCATCATGATCTGACACTACTCTGCCTATGTAGTCTGTGTTTTGTACCTTAGGGAGGAGGGCTGCAGAGCAAAGAGAGGAAGGGGGTAAACAACCAACGGGAAACATTCCCAACTTGGGGACCTATCACACAGGGCGATACGTCCAAACTGTATTTCATATACAAACTTTAGTGTGTTGCTGGAGGGTGGCGGCTCTGCATCGCAGCCAGTTGCTACCACTACGGCTGCCCGCTTGTAGACTACGTGATAAAAGTGCCCAAGGATGCAGTTTCTGTTCTTAGCTGCCCATTTCAGTCTCCGGCTTTGTGACGAGCGTAAACGTCTGTGGCATTGTTATACCTGGGTGAGATATTGTCATGTCTTCAAGCGTCCCGGATGTAAGTTAAGCCGTCTTCTCTGCGTCTCCTGAAGCCTCATTACTGTTATACAAGTGTGTCCGCCGTTTGAGGGGGTCGCTATCGGGGGTGTCATTGAGCCCTCTCGGGATGTGTGTGCATCACTGCCGTCTTCTTCCGAGCTGAACATGTGTGGGCTTCCCTCTACGTTCGAGCTTTCTCCTGTTAATTTCATTGTCGCCGCTGCTTGCAGTGCTCTCCTGCGCTCCGTTAGGATTTGTGCGAGGTCAGGAGAGTTGCTAGTGGCTGAACTGGTCCGTGCGCTGAGTTGAGAGAGGGTGACTCTTAAGTTGTCGTCCTGAGCGTCCAGGCGGTCGATTATTTTGCGTACACACGGGGTTTTTAAAGTTTGTCAAGTGCTGCTCCACCAAGGTCTTCGCCTCCGCGGGGTCTGTAAAAATGTGCATGGCGCCATCGGGGATAATTTTGAGCCGGGCAGAGAATAGTAAAGAGTATTGTATGGTCTTTTGACGCAGGGTGCGTTTAACCGCTAGGAAGGTAGCTCTCTGTTGTTGGACGGCTCAAGAGTAATCTAGGAAGAGAATGATCTGTTTGTCTTCTACTCGAAACTTCCCTTGTTGCCTGGCTGCGCAAAGAATGGTGTCTGTCCTGATAATGGAGTAACTTCAAGAGGAATGGTCGGGGCAGCAATCCCGGCTTTGGTCTACGGGCCGGGACCCGGTGTGCTCTCTCTATAGAGCAGTAGGGGGATAAGTCTTGCGCTTGTGTGAACATTGTGATCCAGGTTTTGATGTATCTGATCGGATTACACCCCTCCACTGCTTCCGGGAGATTCAGGATTCGTATATAGCTCCATCAGGAGCGCCCTTCTAAATAGTCTGTTTTATTTTCCAGGATCTTTATTCGCGATTGTAGATCTTTTATAGTGTTGTGCTGTTGTTGTACTTGTGGTTCTATGTTTTGAAGCGTTTTTTTCCCCTTGGGTGACTATCTGCCAATTTCCTGTGGTCGACCCGGAGGAGGTCGAGGTCTGTGGCCAGTTCACCGAATTTATTTTCCATGGTTACTCTGGAGTGTTCTATGGCCGCGAGTACCTTATACAGCTTGTTGGATATGGTTTCTGAGCAAGATGTTTCTCCTTCAGACCGAGTTGCTGGGGAAGTCACTCTCTGTTGCTCCGGGGCTTGCGACGTTCCTGTTGCGTGTAGACGTCCCATGGCGGGTGCTCTTCCTTCGTCTTTTAGTGGATGGGGCCTAGTGTCGTGTTCCACTGTCTCACCCCGGGGATAGCAGGCTGTTGCGTCTGGCACCTTCTGGCTGGTTGGCGTCAACTCTCCGTCTCCTCGAGGGGCCACCCACACAAACCCAGCCGCTGTCGCGTCTCGTGTGCGATCGGGCCTCCCCACTGACCTGTCCAGCAGTGAAGGTCCCCAGGGGAATCCGCACCCGCCCACACGTTCTGGATGCGGGGAGAGTAGCCAAGGACGACCGGATGAGCTTTGGGATCAATGCTCTCTTCTCCAAGCACTCCCCCGCCGATCTGTCGTCTGCTGTTCCCTAGATTCGAGCCGCAGCGGGGTTCCGGGCTTTGTCACTGTCGTGATTCTTCTGCCCCGATCAGTGCTCGTCACTGTGCACCTAATTGTACGGGTGGCCGGGTTCGTGCTGTTCAGAGGAGGAGGAGACCAGAGAGGCTCCCGGGATTTAATACAGTGGTTGGTGTGCGTGCACTCAAGCTGGCCCCGTCGTCTTGTGAGTCAGTTCTGTGTCGGTGGGGACCAGACTTCCGAGGGAGCGAGGAGGACTAGGCCGTCTGGTTCCGTCTGAATCCACCGATGACTCCAGTGGGGTAAAAAGGGGGCTGCTGGGTTGTACCAGGGGAGCCGGGGCCTAGATAGTATACTTCCTACGGCCAGTGCACCCCGTCCTAGGACTGGCCGCTATCCCGGGCTATGTAGCCGCACTCCAGGGAGGCCCAAATGGGATGCAGATGGCATCCAATGGTGTCGCAGAACACCCGTGTGCCAGATATGTGGCGCCCTTATCCGACGGGAGACCTCTGTGGCTCAGTTCCTGATTGTCGTGCTTGGCGCGAACTTTGGGCTTACCCAACTTGGTATAGCTGGTCCACGTTGGCGCAGGTGGGACCTGCACAGTGTTGGGGTTCCCTCCTGAAGGGTTTCATTTATCAGGTGCATATTTTACAGTGCAATGGGTGCACAGGCGGAGGGTCGCTCCCGATGTCACTGCCAATATGTCACCTCCCACTGCACGCCTCGAGTCCCGGTGCCGTGCAAGGAGGGGATTGCGTCTCAGGGGCGTACTTTAACGGGGGTTGATGCGGAGTTCATGCAGTACAGTCCATCGCGTGTAGGGGTCATAATGACTGTGCTCCGGTCTTTGGCGCTCGCCCCAGACAGTGCCGACCTCTCTCTCCCCTTCTCACCGCGCGCCTCGAGTCCCAGCACCGTGCGGAGGAAGGCAGTCGTGCCTCAGCTCCTGGTCTTCGTGTCTGGTACGTGCTCAGAGTTTACCCTGTCTGGTGTTGCTGGTCAATTCTGAGGGGGTGCTTGGCTGTCCCTCCCCAGAAGGCTTCATTTATCAGGCGCGCATTGTGCTCCGCGATGGGTGTGCGGGCGGAGGTTTGCTTGCCATGTCACTGCCAGGGTGTTACCCCCCTCTGCGACCCTCGAGTCCCGGCGCCGTGTAGGGAGGGGGGTCGTGCTGCCGGGAAGTGTTCTGGCGTGGAGATGGTGCGGGGCTCGTGCAGGGCGGCCCGTCGTGTGTATGGGGTCGTCCCTCGCTGTACCATTGAGTGGGGACACCCGCCAGCAGAGAGTGGGTCGATTGTCTGCTGCGCTCTCACCTGTCACGCCTGGTGGCTCCCCTGCTGGCCCTGCCTGCCGGTCGTGTTGCTTCGACACTGGGAGGCAGTCACCCACCCTTCATTCTGGTCACAGTTGGGTTGTTTCTCAGGGTTTCGGCGGGGCCGCCATTTTGTCGGCGATCCAGGGGATTCGTAAAAGCCGCTCCTACTGTTGGATTCGTGATCGCAGCTATGTGTCCGGGCTCATCATTTGTTTGTTGTAACGCTTTTCGCCCTAAGTGGGATGGGTATTCCCAGACGTGGGACCCGTGCTCACTACGCCACTGGAGTCAAGCTATCCTGGCTGATGACGGCTGATAGCCAGAAACCGGTCCTAGGATGCTTGATTCCGGTCCAGGGAAGACATGGCTTGGCAGTTCGGGCTGGACTGTTCCCATGAGGCACAGGGTCAAGACTGATTTGCATATGGCCATGTCTAAACTGGGGTGGTGTAGTGGGCAAAAGAACGATGGATTTAACCCAGATCTCTTGACTGGGGGAGAATGTCTGCATTGTCAGCATTCCGTCCATCATTTGTTTGTTGTAACGCTTTTCGCCCTAAGTGGGATGGGTATTCCCAGACGTGGGACCCGTGCTCACTACGCCACTGGAGTCAAGCTATCCTGGCTGATGACGGCTGATAGCCAGAAACCGGTCCTAGGATGCTTCATTCCGGTCCAGGGAAGACATGGCTTGGCAGTTCGGGCTGGACTGTTCCCATGAGGCACAGGGTCAAGACTGATTTGCATATGGCCATGTCTAAACTGGGGTGGTGTAGTGGGCAAAAGAACGATGGATTTAACCCAGATCTCTTGACTGGGGGAGAATGTCTGCATTGTCAGCATTCCGTCCATCATTTGTTTGTTGTAACGCTGAACCCTGTGCAGCGGCAGCTAAGATGCGAGGTTTCTGCGTGGATTCAGGGCATTTAGGGTTTGGATTAGTAGCGATTGCGTGGGTCGCTGAGCGGAGCCTCAGGGAGATGCGTCCGCCATCTTGGATGGCTTGGCGTGGATAGCTTATGTTGGAAAATGTTGTGGAGGACAAAGCGCAAACTATCTCAAATAGCCAAATAATGGCTTTGCAGTCTCTGGGGAAAAGGCCTAGCAGAGAAAGGGTTACATTCAAAGATTGTGTCAACAGCACAACAAAGGATGACACTTAAAAAAAATCCTAGTTTACCTCGATGGGACGGTGTTAAACATTTCCTAAAGAAGGTCACATGTCCAACATTGCTTATTATCTGAAAAGCGTAGGTTCAGCAAAATACGCAAATTGTTACAATACTCCAACATTTAAAGTGACAACTATGAAAGTGCTTGAACTCTTGAAAAGGTAACAGTTGTGAGTATCAAAGAATAGTGCAGCTAGAAGTGTGACGTCCTCAAGAAGATACCATCATCAGCACATTTGTATAGGCCCAGAAGTCACTCAATAACACATGAATCAACATATCGTACACACTCTTTTTCCTTCCAGTTAAGGGAAAGCGTTGGGGACTTGTAGGGGTGTTTACATGGTTTCTTGCAGCTAAGACACTGATCAGGACAATGAGCAATAGGCCAAACCATGGTACCACAAAACTAACCAAACAGTCTAACAATTACACCTACACAATCATATAGTTGAGCAAGTGTGCAGCATTGTAGGGCTTCAATGTTTTTCTAAGAATTTGAGTGTTTTGGGCTAGGCTTAAGGATTATATGTTGTATACTTACATGGTTCATTCGATAAGGAAATTCCTTTGGAAAGGCATATGAAAACCTAGTTTTTACTGGAAGGGAGGATGGAAGAAAACAAAAAAAAGAAGATCAGAAAATAGTAACATTTAGATGCGTTTCATGACATACATTTGCATGAGTTTATGCTCGGTTTGGGACCTCCGTTTCGGGATACCCAGAGTACTTTTCCCAGGAAATATCTGAGCAGTTTCCCCTGGAGCGAAAGCTGTAGGGCAGAGAGACAGACCAGGCTCCCGCTCATCCCAAAAGGGACAATCCGAGAAGTGTGCAATGTTCCCTCAAGAGATTCTACAGCCTCCCCTAGTGCCCTACTTGCCACCTGTCCTAGACCCTTTACCCTATGCCAGCTCCAACAACAAAAATTGACCACCTGGTAAATATCGATTTTAAACTCCACAGAATAGGGGATAACCTAGGCAAATGGACCCAGTAATTCAGGGTCTAGGAGATCATTCTCCTTTTCAATGACTATCTTGTGCCCAATGTTCTATCACAGGAAGATAATCGTAATATTAAAGTGGGGGAGGGAAGGAGGGTTTGTGTGCATGAGAGTGAGCTCATGAGAGGGTGTTTGTCAAATTAAGAGTTTTTGACAGAGTTAGCGAGCATTGCACTAAGTTTTTATCTGTATCTTGGATCAAGACATTTTGAAAGAGCAGGCTATTCTACTTTTACCTCAACTCCTAAGCCATTTTACAAGTGTGTATGTGTATCATAGTAACCTATTTGGTCAGAAGTTTGTTCGGTTAATTTAGAGAAAGGTAATTATTTGGTTTAATCACTATTTTAAATCACCAGCAAAGATTCTGGAAAAATTGGGTAATAGTTTGGCATTCATTAAACAGAAATGACTATCCCAAAAATAAGATTACAATTTATATGCTGTAACACATACTGCCTGTGCTAGTTCCAGATACAACTAGTTTTATTGGCACCACAACTCTGAAAGAGCTCCCTCCTAACGGCTGTAATTTATACTACTCAATTGCCTCAACATTCAATACTGCGATTTAAGACTTTTATAAGTGGCATCAGTGAATAATTAGGATTAATCTAAAAGGCACTCAAAAATAAAATCACAAAAAATACTTTTGAGTCTCTTTTCATCAAACATACAATGAAGAAATCAAATCAGTACCTAATCCCACAAAGAATTCCTGGAGAGCATATTACGCTCAGAAAACAGCACTATTTAAACAACTTGTGTAACATTTGCCCTTCAGCAGCACTGTGAGTAAGTGTCAAGACATTGACGCTCAAAATTAAACACTGGCTTTTACAGTTAAAAAAATTTGCCAAAATATGTATTTATTGTGATCTTTTATAGAATGTTGCCTGTCACTTTTAAGTTACTTCAGAATGCTTATAAGTGTAGAAGAGTCTCAATGTAGACCTCTAGTGTTCAATCAGTAAAGAGTTCCAGTTGAAAATACTTCACAAATCAAGGGAGCAGGAGGTTCTGTTGAAAGAAGTTCAATTTTCAGGCCCTTCCTAAAATGCACCGAGCTGGGCTTTGCCCTCAGATCTGAGCCAAGGATGCCTACGGTATGTCACAGATGGGCCACTAATGTCATGTGGAACCACTGAACGAAGATGCCAATGAAAAATACAACACACAAACATGAAACTTGTCAATCAAAAAAACAAAACCCTGGTTATAAAACACATAGCTATGTCAAAATTCTAGAAGAATGACACGTTGCTTCTTTGTCTTTGCTTGACAGAAATGAAAATGTAATAATATTTTTCCCATGTGTGTCTGTTTTATAAACATATGCAAAAAACTATTGGACAGAATGCAGAACAATGTCATACATTCACCCCAGTACAGAGATCTGGGCTAATTGGTGAGTACCTGCCAACTGCTCCCATGGTGTTGCTTACGTGAGGCACTTCCTCGACCTACCTACTGGGGTGAATGTATGACATTGTTCTGCATTCTGTCCATCGATAGTTCTTTTTGCATTTGTCACCCAGAGTGGGACGGTATGTTCAGATGCGAGTCCCGTGCTCTCCATGTCACTGGAATCAAGCTATCCTGGCTGAAGAGGGGTGAAACCCCGAAACCGGTCCTAGGATGCTTGTTTCCAGTCCAGGGAGGACCTGGCTTGGCAGTTCGGGCTGGACTGTTCCCATTGGGCACGGGGTCAAGACTGATTTGCTTATGGCGGGGTCCAAACTGGAATGGCATGGTGAGCAAAAAAACGATGGATTAGGCCCAGATCTTTGTACTGGGGTGAATGTATGACATTGTTCTGCATTCTGTCCATCAATAGTTCTTTTTGCATGTTTTATAATTAAACACATTTTAGGAAGTAAGCCATTGTACAGAGGTGTTCAGAAGAGAACAAAAAAGTGAGTTAGTCGAGGAAGTGCCTCACGTAAGCAACACCATGGGAGCAGTTGGCAGGTACTCGCCAATTAGCTCAATGGGTCATCATTGTCACTTCCAAGAGTAAAACAGAAAAAAAACTCCAACACTTCAACACTCTTCAAACATCATTCGTACACAGGCCTGCTTCCTAAACAAATTTTAAGTCTATAAAACAGACACACATGGGTGAAATATGATTAAATATCAATTTCTGTCTCACAAAGATAAAAAAAGCCATGTGACATTCCTCCAGAATTTTGATGTAGCTTTGTGTTTCACATCTATGGGTTTGGTGTTTTGATTATATTAAGTGGAAGGCGCCCTGGCTTATTCTTCCCTCTTTGCTCCCCCCTTTTTTTTTATATGAAACGTGTCAGCACAAACAATTCAAGATGCTTAGGCTTTGATGGCAAGGAAGACCCAGGACCTACCATTGTATTCCATCTTCTGGCCAATATGTGACAGACCATATTTAGTCTCCAGCTTTGCTGTTTAATACAAAATATCTGGTTTGTTCTAGACTAGTTATTAGTCGTGCACTGTTGATCTCCATAGGGCCTATGTGCTCCCCACATCAACAAGACCATCCATATTACAGGATGCAAATAGACACTGTTATCAGGTTTCAATAATCGTTTTAAAGGATACCCGAAAACAGGAAAAATCTACAAAACCATTAGTTAACTTTTGGCTTTTTTCCCCTTTTTTCCCCACTACTCTCGAGGTGAAATAGGAATAGTTTGTAAAGCATGGACTCTACTCAGCACCCATTCATATCAGAACCACATTCCCACTTATTTTGCGCTAGCAGAAATGATGCACGGTTGGTGCACCCACGCAGAGAAAGGAATATGCTACTTACCAGTATGCATCTGTTCTTGGCATGTAGAGCTGCAGAGTCACACACTTAGGATAGTAGATCGCCATCTGGTGTTGGGCTTGGATGTTTGCAGGTTGTTGTCGTCTTCGGAAGAAGTCTTTGGTCACAAGATAGATGACTCCTCCCTTGGACTACAGTGCGCATGGGCATCAACTCCATCCTCAGATTGTTTTTCGCCATGATGGGAAATGATGGAGTTTGTAGAAAAGAGAGAGATGTCCATGTGTGATGTCTAAGTAAGACAATGCTGGAACAGATACAGGCCCCGGGGAGGTGGGCGGGCGTGTGTGACTCTGCAGCTCTACAGCTCTACATGCCAAGAACAGATGCATACTGGTAAGTAGCATATTCCGTTCGAGGCATACGAGCTGCAGATCACACACTTCGGATAGACTATATAGCAGTGTCTCCCCTAGCGGTGGTCACCTGTATCGGTTGGAGTCGTTTGAAATAAAGTTTTAAGGGCAGCCTGACCCACAGAAGCTTGTTGCTTTGCTTGCACGTCAACACAATAGTGTTTAGTGAAGGTGTGTGTTGTAGACCATGTGGCTGCCTTACAAATATCTGCTAAGGGAATGTTTCCTAAGAATGCCATGGAAGCCCATTTTTTGCGTGTGGAATGCGCCCTAGGGGGAACTGTGAGTGTGCGTTTAGCCTTGTGGTAGCATATTTGGATACATTTAACTATCCACCTAGCTATCCCAGATTTGGAAATGGGGTTGCCTTTATGTGGTGGAGAGATAGCAACAAACCATTATTTTGCGGAATGACTTGGTTCTGTCAATGTAGTAAAGAAGGGCTCTTTTAACGTCTAAGGTATGAAAAGCTCTTTCAGCTACCGAGTCTGGATTTGGGAAGAACACTGGTAACTCTACTGATTGGTTAAGATGGAACGGAGATATGACTTTTGGAAGGAATTTCGGATTTGTTCTAAGAACCACTTTGTTGCGGTGTAATTGTAAGAATGGTTCTTGTATGGTTAAAGCCTGGATCTCACTTACCATTCTGAGGGATGTGAAAGCGATAAGGAAAGCCACTTTCCATGTGAGGAACTGTAGTTCGCATTTATGCAGAGGTTCAAATGGGGGTCCCATGAGCCTTGTACGAACAATGTTTAGATTCCACACTGGAGAGGGTGGTAATCTGGGAGGAATAATCCGTTTAAGTCCTTCCATGAAGGTTTTGATCGCAGGTACTCTAAATAGTGACAAGTGTTGTCGATTTTGTAAGTAGGCTGCTAATGCTGCTAGGTGGAGACGTATGGATGAGTATGCCAAATTACATCTTTGCAAGTGCAGTAAGTAGCAAATGATGTCTTGGATGGATGCATCCATTGGGTTTATATGATTGTTAGTGCAGTAAATGGAAAAACTCTTCCATTTTGCAGCATAGCAGGCTCTAGTGGTAGGTCTTCTGGCCTCCTTTAGAATATTCATGCAGTCTGGTGGCAGGTTTAGGTAACCAAACTCTAGGACTTCAGGAGCCAGATCGCTAGATTCAGCCGACCTGGATCTGGGTGTCTGATTTCTCCATGGTTCTGGGTTAATAAGGATGGGGAGAGGTGTAGTTTTTGGTGTGGAACTAGAGAGAGTTCCAGTAGTGTTGGGAACCACGGCTGGCGTGCCCATGTGGGAGCTACTGGGATCAGTGTGAGAGACTGTTGCCTGAGCTTTCGTACCAGTAATGGAATGAGTGGGAGAGGCAGAAAAGCGTATGCAAATCTGCCTGACCAATTCATCCATATCGCATTGCCCTTCGACTCCGGGTGGGGAAACCTGGCGGCGAAGGTTGGGCATTTTGCGTTTTCGTCTGTGGCGAACAGATCTATGCCTGGTTGGCCCCATTGTTGGAAAAAGGGTAGTAGGACTTGTGGATGTAGTTCCCATTCGTGGATCTGTTGAGTTTGTCGACTTAACAGATCGGCAATTTGATTGTGAACCCCTGGAAGGTGTTCTGCAAGTAGGTATATGTTCTGGGGAATGACCCATCTCCAAATGTTCTGTGCGAGCTGGGACAGCTGGAGAGAATGAGTGCCTCCTTGTTTTTGTATGTAATACATGGCTGTCATGTAGTCCGTCCGGATGAGGACAGTTTTGTTCTGGAGATGTAGTTGGAATGATTTTAATGCTAGGAACGCTGCTAGTAGTTCCAGGTAATTGATTTGGAGCACTTTCTGTTGAGTGGTCCATTTGCCATGAGTGGTGTGTCCGAGGAGATAGGCTCCCCATCCTGTGAGTGATGCGTCCGTTGTCAGCACTATCTGTGGAAGAGGCTCTAGGAACGGCCGCCCTTTGGACAGGTTTTTTATGTTCCATCATTTGAGAGAGCGATGTGTGCGGCTGACCACCAACACCAGATCTGTAAGTTGTCCGTGAGCCTGATTCCCCTGACGTGCTAGACATTCTTGCAAGGGACGCATTTGAAGTCTTGCATAAGGCACAATGAAGATGCATGACGCTCTTGCTGGAAGAGAGTGTTGGGTTTGAAATTTTGCAATAAGAGCTTGTATATTGGTTATCCTGGCTGGGCTGGGATATGCTAGGGCTTTGGAGGGGTTTATAGTGGCTCCTAGATACTGATGTATGTGAGAGGGTTGAAGATGAGATTTGGGATAGTTTATTGTGAATCCCAAGTTGTGTAAGATTTGGATAGTTTGGGGAGTGTGTAGAACACATTTGTTGAATGACTTGGCTTTTATTAGCCAGTTGTCTAAATACGGGAAGACATGAATTTGTTGTCTTCTGAGGTGTGCTGCTACTGCTGCTGCTAGACATTTGGTGAATACTCTGGGCACGGTTGTTACTCCGAATGGAAGGACTGTAAACTGGTAGTGTTGTCCGTCCACCACAAACCTTAGGTACTTCCTGTGAGCAGGATGTATGGGAATGTGGAAGTAGGCGTCCTTGAGATCTAGTGTGGCAAGGAAATCGCCTTGTTGTAGTAGTGGGAGCACTTGTTGAAGAGTGATCATATGGAATTGATCTGAGTTTATATACAGATTTAGGGGTCTGAGGTCGAGTATTGGTCTTAGAGTCCCGTCCTTTTTGGGGATTAGGAAGTATAGTGAGTATTGAATATGCTACTTACCAGTATGCATCTGTTCTTGGCATGTAGGGCTGCTGACATTCATATCTGTGCATAGATCGCCGCCTAGTGTTGGGTCCGGATGATTGCACATTGTTGTCCTGGAAGAGTCTTCGAAGTATCACGAGATAGGGGACTCCTCCCCTGGACCACAGTGCGCATGGGCATCCTCTCCATCCTCAGATTGTTTTTCGCCATTGTGGCAGTGATGGAGTAGATACAGTAAGTGATGACCATGCTATACAGTAATTCTGAGTGCTGCAGCCGCTACAGCCGCCGGGGAGGAGGGTGGGCGATATGAATGTCAGCAGCCCTACATGCCAAGAACAGATGCATACTGGTAAGTAGAATATTCAGTTCGAGGCATGTGGGCTGCTGAATTCATATCTGTGCATAGAATATATAGCGGTCCCTCTATTAGCGGCGGCTGCCCGTGCCAGCTGCAGCAGTCTGAAAAAGAGTTTTGAGAACAGCCTGTCCTACAGCTGCCTGCTGTTTTGAGTGTACATCTACACAGTAGTGTTTGGTAAATGTATGTATAGTGGACCATGTGGCTGCTCTACATATTTCCTGTAAAGGAATGTTTCCTAGGAAAGCCATGGACGCCCCTAACTTTCGTGTTGAGTGGGCTCGTGGGGGAATCGTTAATGTGCGTTTAGCTTTTTGATAGCAAATTTGAATACATTTAACGATCCATCTGGCTATCCCTGCTTTTGAAATGGCGTTGTGTTGTGGAGAAAAGGCAACGAAAAGTTGTTTTGTTTTCCTAAAGTCCTTAGTTCTGTCTATATAGTACATGAGGGCCCTTTTTACATCTAGTGTATGGAGCATTCTCTCTGCGACATTTTGTGGATTTTGAAAGAAAACAGGCAGTTCAATAGTTTGATTCATGTGGAACTGCGATATCACTTTGGGCATGAATTTGGGGTTGGTACGTAGTACAACCCTGTTTGCGTGAACCTGTATGAATGGCTCTTGAATGGTTAGTGCCTGGAGTTCACTAACTCTTCTTAACAAAGTGATTGCCACTAAGAAAGCTACTTTCCAGGTGAAGAATTGAATCTCACATGAATGGAGAGGTTCAAAGGGTGGACCCATTAATCTGGTGAGGACCAAATTGAGGTTCCACACCGGTGCCGGTGGGTGTCTTGGGGGGGGATTACTCGTTTGAGTCCCTCCAAGAAGGCTTTGATGGCAGGCACTCTGAATAAAGAGAGGTGCTGCCTGTTTTGAAGATAGGCTGCTATCGCGGTTAAATGGATACGTATTGAGTTGTATGCCAGATTGCATCGGTATAGGTGTAAGAGGTAACAGATGATATTTTGAATGGATGCGTCCAGCGGGTTAATGTCATTGTTGTTGCAGTAAATGACAAACCTCTTCCATTTAGCCGCATAGCAAGCTCTGGTCGTGGGTCTCCTGGCCTCTTTGATGATCCATCCATACAGTCAGGTGGCAGGTTTAGGTAGCCAAACTCTAAGACCTCAGGAGCCAGATTGCCAGGTTCAGCTGTTGCGGATCTGGGTGCTGAATCTCGCCATGGTTCTGCGTTAAAAGTGCGGGTTTGATCCGCAGCCTTTGATGCGGCACCACGGAAAGTTCTAGAAAGGTGGTGTACCATGGTTGGCGCGCCCATGTGGGAGCAACTAGGATGAGTGTCAGTAAGTGTTGTCGCAGTTTGCGTGCCACTAGCGGTATCAATGGCGCTGGGGGAAAAGCGTACGCAAATCTGCCGGACCAGTTCATCCATATCGCATTGCCCTGTGACTGCGGATGTGGGAACCTGGCGGCAAAGCTTTGGCATTTTGCGTTTTTGTTTGTGGCGAATAGGTCTATCTCTGGATGACCCCACTGTTGGAAGTACGGTTGGAGTACTGACGGGTGTAGCTCCCACTCGTGCATCTGGTGGCTGTGTCTGCTGAGCAGATCCGCCATCTGGTTGTCCTTGCCGGGGAGGTGTTCCGCCATGAGGAATATGTTCCTCTGAATGGCCCACTTCCACATGCTCTGAGCCAGATGAGACGAGTGTGTTCCTCCCTGCTTCTGTATGTAGTACATGGCAGTCATGTTGTCCGTCCGGATCAACACGACTTTGTTGCACAAGTGTACTTTGAATGCCCTCATGGCTAGGAAGATTGCCATCAGTTCCAGAACGTTGATGTGCATCTTCTTTTGTTGCGTCGTCCATAGTCCCTGCACTGTGTAAGTGAGTACATGAGCTCCCCAACCCTGGAGAGAGGCGTCCGCCGTCAGTATTATTTGTGGAACAGGCTCTTGGAACGGTCAGCCCTTGCAAAGGTTTTGTGGATTCCACCAATGCAGAGAGTTGTATGCCCGACCGCTCACCAACACTAGGTCTTTTAATTGTCCGTGAGCCTGATTCCATTGACGTGCTAAGCACTCCTGAAGCGGCCGCATATGTAGTCTCGCGTGCGGGACTATGAAAATGCAGGAGGCCATCATGCCTATCAACTGCATGAACACTCGCGCAGGAAGGGAGTGTTGAGGTTTGAACTTTGAGATCAGCAGTTGAATGCTGTTGATCCTCACTAAATTTGGCTGAGCTGTGGCTGCCAGAGTGTTTATGGTTGCGCCCAGGTACTGTCGTACGTGTGCGGGTTGGAGATGTGATTTTGGGAAATTTAGTGAGAATCCCAGACTGTGAAGAAGGTGAATGGTGAGGGACATGTGGCTGGCACATTGCTGGGCTGACTGCCTGAACAAGCCAGTCGTCCAGGTAAGAGAAGACGTGAATGTGTTGTCTCCGTAGATGTGCAGCCACTGTTGCTAGGCACTTGGTAAAGACCCTGGGTGCTGTTACTCCGAAGGGGAGAACTTTGAACTGATAGTGATGCCCCTGAATAGTGAACCGGAGATATTTCCTGTGTGATGGGTGTATGGGTATGTGGAAATACGCATCTTTCAAGTCCAGTGTGGCTAGGAAGTCTCCCTGACTGAGGAGCGGTAGAACTTGCTGTAGGGTGAGCATATGGAAATGCTCTGAGAGAATGTAGTGGTTGAGGGGTCTCCGGTCTAGTATAGGTCTGAGCGAACCGTCCTTTTTTGGGATTAAGAAGTACAGAGAGTACACCCCTGTCGGTTGACGGGCACGACCTCTATTGCACCTTTTTGCAGCATACTTAGCACTTCCTGCTGCAATAATGCCAAGTGCTCTACGGACATAGGACGGTGCTTTGGCGGTATGTTGGGTGGATTGGACGTTAATTCGAGACAGTAACCGTGCTGGATAATGTCTCTGACCCACCTGTCTGTGGTGATGGTTATCCAGACTGACAGGAACTGTTGGAGTCTCCCCCCAACAGGTGTTATGTGGTCGGGGGGCAGGGAGAGGGCGTCACTGTTTGTTTTTGGGGGAGGACCTGGTGTTGCCGTACCCACGTCCTCTGCCTTTGGTGCTGGATCCACGATATTCACCTCTGGTGGTTTTATCATAGTTACTTTGTGTGCCCCCTTTAGTGTACTGCTGCTGTGACCCCTGACCTCTAGCTGCTCCTCTATTCCCGGGGCGACGAAAGGAGCCACTACGAAACTGCTGCGTCTGCAGAGCCCCCATTGATTTCGCAGTGTCAGTGTCTTTCTTAATTTTTTCGAGGGTAGTGTCAACTTCAGGGCCAAATAAATAGTCTGGGTTGACCGGTTGATTTAGGATATTGTTCTGAATCTCAGGCTTGAAGCCTGAGATTCTCAACCATGCGTGCCTCCTCAACATGACGCTTGTGTTAATTGCCCTCGCCGCAGTGTCGGCTGCATCCAGTGCGCACTTGATGGATGCATTGGTAAGGAGTTGTCCCTCTCTGATAAGGAGCTCCGCTGCCTCTTTATATTCATCTGGCAAATGTTGTAGCAGTGATTCCAGTGTGTCGTAGTGGGACCTATCATAACGGGCCAGGAGTGCCTGTGTGTTGGCAATGCGCCAGATGTTTGCTGCTTGCGCTGCAATCCGTTTGCCTGATGTCTCCAGCACTTTGGACTCCTTGTCTGGGGGAGGAGCATCACCCGTTGTTTGGGAGTGTGCTCTTTTGCGAGCATTAGCAACAACCATGGAGTCTAAAGGTAACTGACCCCTAATGTACATAGGGTCTCCGGGTGCAGGCTTGTATTTCTTTTCGATTCTGGGGTTCAGCACCCGTGCCCTGGTTGTTTCTTTAAAAATGTCTTTTGCAGGTTTTAGAACTCCTTTTAACATGGGCAGAGTTTTGACAGTTTTTTCAGAAGAGGCAAAAGTGTCCACCAAGAAGTCTTCTTCGACAGTGTCAGAATGGAGTTCTACTCCATGATTGGCAGCAGCCCATTCTATGAGGGCATTAAAGGCAGCAGTGTCCTCTGTGGGAGATGTCTTTATGTTATAAAGCTGCGTGTCATGGGTATCTGGTGCGGTACCCTGGTCGGTGGGGTCATCCCATGCCTGATCTGGGTCTTATAGGTGATCATCAGGATCGATATCCCCAGGGTAGGTGGTATCATCCCCTACATAGTCCTCTCCTGCGTCTGCCTCTGAATGCGTAGGAGAAAAGGACGGTGGATCCTGATGGAAGGGTTGAAAGTGTTCATGAAGCACTGGCTCTGATCCTGCCGGCAATTTGTGTTTGAGAGGAATTTTGTAGGAGTCCAATCCCCTCTCTGGCGTGAGTTTCCGCTTGCGGAGCATCAACCTACCAGTGTCGGCGTCGATAAATTGTGCCTGTGAAGGCTCGATATCCGTCTGTCCAGTGGATGGGGACTGTGTTTGGCGGACACGTGTCCGAATCTCGAACAGTTTCGGCGCCGTGGGTGGCGGTAACCCAAACGTGATGTTCGCTGGCGCAGAGTGCGATTTCGCAGCCTTGTGCGTGTCGGGACCCGACGTAGAGTGGAGGGTTGCCCGTTTTCTGATGCGTTGCAACGATGCGGAGACCTGTTGCACGGTGAACGCAGATGGCTCCTTGGAACCGATCTGCACCTTGGAGGCAGGCGTCGAAGCGGCATCCGACTTCTTTGCAGTCATTGGGTCGTCGATCCGAAGGGAGGTACCGACGCTCGATGGAGTCGATGACTTGGCCGGCGCCGTCGTCTTCGACGTCGACGCAGATGGGTTGGCCACCTTGACTTTGGTGGTTTGGGCCGTAATCTTCGGTGCCAGAGGCCAAGGCGCCTTGTGGGGACAGAGGGCCTTCTTCGGCTCGGCACCCGTATCCGCTGAGGTGAGCTCGGCACCGAAATCTCTTTTGGCGCGTTCGGAGCCGATGACCTTTGCCGGCGTCGAAGGAGTGGAGGGCTTCGAGGCCGTCGAGCCGATTGCAACCAGTTTCACTTTCGGTTTCGATGGAACCGGTGCGATGGACGGTTTCGGTTTCGCTGAAGGGAATCCAGTCGTCTTCGATAATAATGGCTCTTGTGAAATGTTCGAGGCCGGGCCTGGAGGCGGGGCCGAAGAACCGTGAGATTGATCTTGGGTAAGGCCCGTAGGCGATCCCTCGACCTGAGCCTTATGACGACTTATTTTTTCGGCCTCCGTATCGACGGGTTGGCCTAGCTCTTCGCTGGAGCTATCTTCCTCGGCCCCAAGGGCCTCATCGTAGTCTCCTACCTCTTCGACGACTTCTTCTCCCTGAAAGATCACCTCATCGTCGTCTTCCGATCGGGAGTCGTGTTCGGAAGCGGGGCTGGAGTCTACGTCTTCTACGCTCTCGGCGTCCTCGGTGCTAAAGATGTTGGCCGGGGCAGGCGCCGATTGTTGCGCCTCCAATCTCGCTGCCCGTCGATTCCGGAGAGTCTTCTTCGAGCGGAACCGGGCACAGGCCATACATTTCGACTCATCGTGATCCGGTGAGAGACATTTGTTGCATACCGGGTGGATGTCGATGTGTGGGTATTTCGCGTGGCTTAAAGGACATCTTTTGAAGGGAGTCCTCGATTCCATCGTCGATCGAAGTTCGATGTTCGGACCAAGCGGATCCGAAAAGCTTGAAGAAGGTGCTAAAGCACTAAAGAAACTGGTCGATACCGAACGGGAACAGTACCGACGATAACTAAAGGCCTTTTGGCCTTAACTGAGTTTTCCTAACTTGAGCTAAGATAAGCACATCCGAACCCAATGGCGGAAAAAAACAATCTAAGGATGGAGAGGATGCCCATGCGCACTGTAGTCCATGGGAGGAGCCACCTATCTCGTGATACTTCGAAGACTCTTCCAGGACAACAATGTACAATCATCCGGACCCAACACTAGGCGGCGATCTATGCACAGATATGAATTCAGCAGCCCACATGCCTCGAACACCCCTGTACTCTGATGTTGTAAGGGAACTGGCTCTATTGCGTGTTTTTGAAGCAATGAGAGAACCTCTTGTTTGAGGAGCGTAAGATGGTCTGGTGACATGGAACACTGTTTGAGTGGTATAGGGGGGGTAGTTGTGAGTTCCAGGCAGTAACCATACTGGATAATTTGTCTTACCCACTTGTCTGTTGTGATGTAGTTCCAGACAGGTAGGAACTGTTTGAGTCTTCCCCCGACTGGAGAGGAATGGTCTGGGTGGAGTGGAGGAAAGTCATTGTTTTGTGGCAGGGGAGATGCCAGTGTTGGTATTGCCTCGACCTCGTCCCTTGTAGTTTCCTCTATATCCTCCTCTAAAATATCCTCTACTGGGGGATGTTTGAATAGCGGGTTTGAAGGTGGAGGAGGGGTCCGCTCCCATATTCTTGGAGGCTCCTCTGTAGAAGGAGCGTCGAAAGGAGCCACGTGGTTGTGGAGACTGTAATGCTCCCATGGATTTAGCAGTCTCGGTGTCTTTTTTCATTTTTTCAAGGGCAGTGTCTACTGCTGGCCCAAATAGCTGTTCTTGGTTGAATGGCTGACTAAGTATGGTAGTTTGTACCTCTGGCTTAAAGCCTGAAATGCGTAGCCAGGCATATCGTCTAAAGAGCACACTTGTGTTTATGGCTCTAGAGGTGGTGTCTGCGGCATCAAGCGCACATTTAATGGACGCGTTTGAAATAAGTTTTCCCTCTGGGATAAGGTCATTTGCCTGGGTTTTATATTGGTCTGGCAGATGTTGTATCAGATTCTCCAACTGGTCGTAGTGAGCCCTGTCATAGCGTGCTAGTAGGGCTTGGGTGTTGGCAATACGCCAATGGTTAGCGGCTTGTGCTGCTACTCGTTTGCCAGAGGCTTCTAACAGTTTGGATTCTTTGTCGGGGGGTGGTGTATCTCCTGTGGTTTGGGAGTTGGCGCGTTTCCTAGCATTGGAAACGACCAAAGAATCCAAAGGAAGCTGTCATTTGATGTAACAAGGATCTTCAGGGGCAGGCCTATATTTCTTTTCTATTCTTGGGTTAAAAACTCTGGCACGGACGGGGTCTTTAAATACCTCTGGGGCGTGTTTTAGGACTCCTTTAAATCATAGGTAAAATTTGTACAGACTTTTGAGATTGCTCAAAAGTATCTAATAGGAAGTCTTCCTCAGGTGCGTCGGAGTGCATGGTGACGCCATGGTAAAGTGCTGCTCTATTTAATAATTCGGCAAACCACAGGTGGTCATCTGGAGGTGATGGTTTGGAGGGATATGGTGGAGGGTCAGGCATGTCTGGTAGAGGGAATGCCCAATCATCCAGTGGTGCGGTATCTGGATCCGTGAAAGGATCATTAGGATCACCCCCTCCCCCTAGGTCGTCGTCATCATCATCCTGTGGAGGTGGTGTATGTGATGGAGAGGGTAGAGGTAAGGGTGGTACAGGCAGAGGGGGAGGGGTAGAAGGTAGTATGGGAGAGGAAGGAGGAATAGGCGATGTTGCAGAGTCCTTCTTGTTTATAGGAACTGGGGCAGGTGGTGTGTCCAGCTTCCGTTTTTTATATGGCACCGTGGTGACATGTCCAGTCTTTGGATTAATATAAATCCTTTTCTGTCCTGGATCAATGGGGTCTGGATGGAAAAGTTCTTGTTCCTCAGGAACAGTTTTTGGCACCGATTTTTTCGGTTCTGATCGAGGTTTTGGTTGATCGGTGGAGTTTTTGGCTTTAGGAGTTGTATGAGAGTCCTTAGCCGGTGGTTTTGGTACCGATGATGGTTTCGGAGCCGAAGTTTTATCTTTAGGCTTGGGAACTTTCGGTGCCGGTTTATCTATGGGTCTTGATGTTTTCGGTGCCAAAGGCGTCGGAGCCGATTTCGGTGGAACAATGACATGGGGCTTGCTCGGGCCCGAGCTACCGGAAGGCTTATGTTTCTTCGGAGCCGAGCCCGGAGGCGGGGCTTCTGAAGTATGTTTTCGGTCTCGACTGAGGCCAGCAGGCGAAGTCTTGACCAATGCCTTTGGTTTCGGAGGGGTTGGGGCAGTGGTACTCACGCGTTGCCTAGGAGTAATGGGGTCGTCTGCTTCGGAGATGATTTGTAGATCCTCGGAATCTTCTTCCGGGACATCAGGACCCTCATCAAAGATGTTTTCTGGTTCCGGAGCTGGTCTCTGTGCCATGATGTGGCGTCGAGCCCTTCGATCTCGAATGGTCTTTTTGGATCGAAATGCTTCGCAGTTTGTGGAAGTTTTTTGCTTCGAAAAGCTTGGAATTGAGATTTCCAACCGGCGCGGAAAAGTTGCATCCGAACCCAATGGCGGAAAAAAACAATCTTAGGATGGAGTTGATACCCATGCGTACTGTAGTCCAAGGGAGGAGTCACCTATCTCGTGACCAAAGACTTCTTCTGAAGACAACAACCACCTGCAAGCATCCGAGCCCAACACCAGATGGCGATCCACTATCCTAAGTGTGTGATCTGCAGCTCATATGCCTCGAACATAGTTTTGCCTTTGGAGAACTTTGAGCCCCTAATAAAAAGGCCATTTTTAAGGCCTTTTCTACCACCTAGAGGTGGCACCTTGCCTCTCTTTATCAAAGCTACAGCCCAGGGTACCAGGCACTGTGTTTACATTTTCAAAGGAAGACACACTTTGTATCAGAACACGGACACACACAAGCTAGTTAAGGAGTCAAAGAAAGACAAATCGTGGCGACCTGATACACCACATTCATAGACTGTAAAGAAATGTATTGCAAGATGTTACATTTCAAATTTATTCCAATTTTTACCTCCATGTATGTGATACTTACATACAGAAGTAGCAGCAGAGATTAGCCTTGTGTTTGAAACGACACCAAATTCCTAGGTAAAAAGTAAGAAAATTGTACGTTTATGCACAATTAAGTAATTATCACTTAGCTGCACCTACTCTGGAGAGGCAGGTACCATTCCCCACCTTGCAAACAGAAATTTAGAGAGGCTGATGTCCAAATGGAATAAATACACCAGAGATGGGCTTCAATAAACACTTTGTAATTCTACAAAAAGACATGCACTCTTGGTCAACAAGAGCAACACAAATATTAGGTATGTACCAGAAATATTGGATTAAAGAGACTGGAAAGTGATAATTCTTTAGCACTGGCTGTAAAATCTTGCCAACACCAACCTCCCTAATGGTCTGAACACTACTCATTAGACTCACTGATGAATCAGGTACAGTTCAATGAGCACTTGTTTACAAAATGATGGTGGCAAACAGCAGATGTTTAAGCAATTGTGGAGACTTTTTATATTGGAAATAAGTGTAACACATTAAATCTCATTCCCACTATTGACATGGGCCACTTTTCTGGTTTCAACATAGATATGTCGAGGACGCACAGCCTCCTTGTGCTTTGAAAAAATAAAGAAAAGAGAAATTCGTGCTTTCGGCAGGTTCGTTTTCGATCAGGGTATCTGGTCTTACAGCTGCCATGTAGCCCTACATTAGGGGTGATGTATTTAAGTAGGAGAACACATTTCCATTAACTGCACTACGCATGCTGGCACTAGTTTCTATTAGATGTATTGAGCTGCAAGTTTCAGGACTAGGTGCAGCTGCCTAACATTAAAACTCGCAGGTCAGCAAACAAGGTGTATAATGCACAAGAAAGTCGAAATGGGCTTTCTCGAGGTTACTGCCATGAATGGAGCAAATGTCCAAATTTCTTGGAATTCACAAGGAACTAGATGAGTATTCCTGAAAAACAGCTATTTTCCGCTTCCAAGGAGTACTCGCGTGTGAAAATACTTATGCATTTTGAAATATAGAAGCAGAACATTTCCAAACAAATCAATGGTATCCATATGCATGCATGCACGGTCTCCACAAATAATTTTTTTCCACAACAGCGAACAGCTGGTTGTCCAGATGAAGGTTTGATTATAACTGCACACATCCATGCACATGGGGACAAGACTAAGGGCTATGGGCCTATCCTTACTAATTATTGCAATGTTTGGATGAAGGAAGCATGAGAATAAGTTCACAATAACAGATTGATAAATGTCAGGATCAATGCAACCAAGGAGATGGACAAAAATAAACGAAAACAATCTTGTGGTTCAGAGAGTAAAATCCTTAGGGTATATGAAATGGGTTACTTGCCTGTAACTACAGTTATCCAGTATTGGTATCTTTTATAGATTCACATGCTTGAATCATTCTCAGTCGTGAAGATGGGAGTCCTGTGCCATTTATAATGGTAATGTCACATTAGACATAGAAGGTAACAGGCCTAAGGCCTTGTATTTACTAATATATCGGAGTCCTTTTTGTTTTAGAAAAGAACCAAACTTAAGAGAAAAACTAATCAGCTAACACCACCCTACAGAACCTTCCTGGAATGAGCTCCAGTCCCTCAGATTTTCATAAGCACTGTGCGTAACCAAAGGTACAACTGAGAGCATTAAGTAAGGTGAGCGGGTCGCATGTGAATCTATTAAAGATACCAGTACTGGATAACTGTAGTTACAGGTAAGTAATTTCTTAACCAGTATTAGGGTATCTTTCATAGATTCACATGCTTGAATCAGAATAAATAGCAGTAATGAGCACATTTCATCATATACATGAGCCATACATAATTGAACAGCTAACAATTATTTCCTGATGATGAAATACAACAACATGCATGCAAATAATCGAAATATGCATCGCAAAAATAGCCAAAGCATAGATTCCAATATTGGCATAATCAATAGAAAATAACAGAAATGTGCATCAGAAAGGTTGGTGGAATGGAAGGAAGGCTCACCTTATTGAAATAGAAGTCCGAGCACCAGGTGGTGGAGATATGGCAAGACTTCCTCCGGAGATGATTGGAAGGGATGCACCTTAGCAGATCCACACCAGATGCAAAACTTTTTCCATTTTAAAGAAGAAGTTCTGTTGGTACTGTCTGATCTAGCACGAGACAAAATCTCCCTGCAGTCTTGAGGAATGTTCAGGTCTCGAAATTCTTGGAACTCAGGAGCCAAGTCGATAATTGGAGAGAGACTGGATCCGGGTGCTGAACTTGTCACTGGTTCATCGTTAGGAGAGAGGGAAATGGCTTAAGGGGAATCAGCGGCTGTAAGGACAGGAGATGAAGCTCCGTGAACCAGTGTTGGCGAGGCCACGCTGGAGCTATTAGAATTAGCTTGCAGGAGTCCGCTTTCATTTTCTTTAGAACCCTGGGAAGGAGAGGAATTGGTGGAAAGGCGTAGGCAAATACGATGGACCAAGCTATTGAAAACGCATTCCCCAGAGATCCCTGTTGGGGATGCCAGCTTGTGAAGTGTTGGCATTTGGCGTTGCTGCTTGAAGCAAACAGGTCTATCGTTGGTTCGCCCCACTGCGAGAAAATTTTGTTCAGGGTATTTTGGTTCAATTCCTACTCGAGACAGGTTGTCTTTCACCTGTTTAGAGAATCCGCTATTACATTTTCTTTTCCTGGAAGGTACTCTGCTCTCAAGATTCTGTGTTGAATTGCCCAGTTCCAAATTAGTTGAGATTCGAGGGAGAGAGATAGAGTTCCCCCCCCGTTTGTTTAGATAGTGCATTGTGGTAGTATTGTCTGTCCTGACAAGCACTAGCGAGTTTCGTATTCTGGGTAAGAACGCCTGCTGAGCTAGAAAGACTGCTCTTAGCTCTAGGAGATTTATGTGTAGATCCCGCTGAGAAGGTGGCCACTTGCCACTGATTTGAAGGAGTTTTTGTTGTCTTTCCTCCGTTGGATAGGCCCTCTTCAGAACCGTATGTAAGATAGCTGCCAGGAACGCTAGGCGCCGAAAAGGCTGTAGGACTGATTTCTCTGGGTTCAGTGTGAGACCCAACTTGCTGAAAAGCAGCAAACAGGCTTTGGAAGACTTCTTTGCGGCGTTGAGAGAAGGAGCTTTGACAAAACCAGTCGTCGAGATATGGGAAAACTTGGGGGTGAGGTGGTCTGAGATATGCAGCTACTGGCACTTTGTAAAAATGTGTGGGGCTGATTTGAGCCCAAAAGGTAAAACTCGGTACTGATAATGCCTGCTGGCTACAGCGAACCTAAGAAATGTTTTGTGTTTCTTGAGAACTGGTATATGGAAATAGGCATCTTGGAGGTACAAAGATACCATGTAGTCGCCTCCATTGAGAAACTGCAACAAGTCTTGAATGGTGACCATGCGAAATGACTGTTTCTTGAGGAATTTGTTTAAATTTCGTAAATCTAATATTGGCCTCCACTCGTTTTTCTTTGTGCGCACTAAAAAGAAGCGGGAATAGAAGCCTTTCGCCCCCGCTGATTTAAAGGGACACGCTCTATTACTCCTTTTTGGGTCACTGATGTGATTTCCAACTGTAAAAGGCACACATGCTTGTAAACCAGAAGTTGAGGAGGCGTTGGTGGAGGAGGCTGAGCAAATTCTAGAGAATGGCCGAATTGAATTTGTTTAAGGACCCAGCGGTCTGTTGTAATTGGTTTCCAATTTTCTAAATAGTGGGAAATGTTGGCTCCTACCTTGGGAGGAAGTGAAGAAGTTGCAAACGGCAGAAGTAACAGGTCATTGACGTCTTGCGGAATCTTTTTGTCTTCCAGCTTTTCCTTGAAAGAAAGAATTATTGTAGGCAGTCACAGGCTGTTGTCTCTGGGTGAACTGCGTCCTGTATTGCGGGGTAGAGGAAGTATAGGCAGGGTACCTATACTGCTGGTAACCTCCTCTGTATGATGGCTGGCTTTTACCCCATGCACCACAAAAAGGGGTTCTTCTATACTGCAAGGTGCCCAAAGCTTTGGTTGTCCATCGCAGGGCATATCTAATATCTTTGTCTGGACCGCAGGTCTGAATGTTGTAGCCTTTAGCCATCCTTGGCGCCTTAGAACTGCAGCCACAGCTAGCTGACGGAAGCCAGTGGAAGCAATATCCATCGCGCAATCAATCTCCGGAGCATTCACCCTCCAACAAAAATGTCCTTGCCTCCTTTTTGACGTCTTGAGGAAGTTCACTGACGTAAGGGGTGATGTATGACCACATCCGTCTGTTGTAGCACCCCAGTAGAGCTAAGGAATTGGACGCTCTGTCAAAGCCGACATGGTGGAAAATTGTTTGCCGATATTATCCAACCACCTACCCTCCTTATCTGGGGGTGATGAAAGTGGAGCCGAAGGGTTGTTAGACCTGTGTTGAGCCGCCTGGGCAATGGCGGAATCAGGTCTGGGGTGATCTGTGAGACAGGCTGGAGCATCATCAGGGGCTTTGTACTTCTTGTCGAGCCTTTGTAAGACTGGAGGAACTGTGGCAGGGTTCTTCATTATTTTAATGCCCTGATCTGAAATATAGTCAATAATTGGCACAGACCTGACAGATTTTTTTTAAAGGATCCTTAAAATCGTAAAGGAAACAGTCTTGTTGATGAGAAGGCATTGAAAGCTCGAAACGTCTGGCCGCTCTCTCCAAGAGATTATGAAATCCTCCAATATCTTCAGGAGGAGAATCCACTTGAGGTGGAGATAGTGACACAGGTGGAGGGATAATATAATCGTCCCATCCCATGGTGTGTCCTGGATTTCCCCTTCCTCTTGTTGGTCGTACTGCTCTTCGTCCGAAGATGGAAGGAGCTGTACTGGCTCTTGAGGTATAGGAAGGGGTGGAGGCTAAGCTTGTTATCACAGGAGGCAGAGAAAGCACTGGAGCATGAGATGGTGCAGACGTAGGGAACCTCTTCCTGTAGTCCAACAGCATAAACTGGAGGTCCGTTATCAGCGCAGAAGGAAGACAAACCATCTCTGGCTGCCGTTTATGTTGAGGATAGTACATTTGGTCATCAGAGAACTGTTCGTCATCAGAGTCGTCTTGATATTTGACGTTTAGCTCTGATGGGCTTTAAGCAGCCCCGAACATGCAGTCTATGTCTGAATCACCTAAAAGATGAGTTGGCAATAAGGCTTGGACTCTACTGGTAGATGTTAAAGAAGGTGTCAAAATAAAAATGTTGGTGTCGTCCTCGGAACACACACAGTCGATCAACCGTCGACGTGCATTGTAAAAGTCCCAGTAACAAGCGTAGATGGCAACACAGCCGTTGACGATGGAATGGACGTCAGAGATGCAATAGGAGAAATCGTCGACGTGAGGGCCGTCGATGTAGAGTCGTCGTCGATGCTGGCAACAACGTCAACTAAGTACTCGTCGTTCTCTTCGTCAACGGACTGGTCGTCGTTGTAATCTTCGTCGACGGGCTAGTCGTAGTCGCAATCATACGACGAAGACTTACTTATTATTTTTATCGTCGACGAAAAAGGTGCTTGGCTGGTCTACGAAGACGTCGTCGACAATGAAATAGACGCCGACAAGACCAAAACTGTGGCGACGGTCATCTTCGCCGAAGTCACTCCGAC
Organism: Triturus cristatus; assembly: GCF_964204655.1. Classification (NCBI taxonomy): domain Eukaryota; kingdom Metazoa; phylum Chordata; class Amphibia; order Caudata; family Salamandridae; genus Triturus; species Triturus cristatus. The sequence goes on along the minus strand of NC_140589.1, from coordinate 619,423,081 downwards.
GACAGTAAGAGGAGGTCTTTTCTTTGTCGTCGGTACCACCGTCGATGAGCTGTCCATTGACGGGGCTGAAGAAGGCTTTTTAAAAGTATGCTTCACATTCACTGGAGGAGTAGAGGGGTCTGAAGCAGATCTCTGAATGGATTTTAGGGCAGAAGTCAAATCCTGAAGAGAAGGAGACGCCCTGGAAGGAAGATCTTGCTTCTTAGTAGCATCTTTGAGGAGGATCTTGAGGAACCATCACTCTCCTCAGAATATACAGGGTCCTCCCTGTTTTTAAGCCTCTGCAGCCAAATTAACAGTCTCCCCTCACGGTCTTTCAAAGTTTTTGAAGAGAAAGTGCGACATACCTTGCAGTCCTTTGGCTTGTTATCAGGATAAAGGCAGTTTTCATGAGGGTCATCAATGTGAAGCCTCTTCTTTCTGCAGGTATGACAGGGCCTAAAAAGGCCTTTTATAGGTGTGTCTGACAAAGAAAATTGAGAATTCCACTAAGACAAAGGTAATTATATACAAGAAATACCTTGAATCCAAGAAAAATCTATAGCAGAGCTCAGTGGAGACTCCCTTAGCACAACATGCGGTAGAAAATCTGAGGAACTGGAGCTCCTTCCAGGAAGGTTCTAGATGGTGGTGTCAGCAGATTGGTTGTTAAGTTTGGTCCTTTTTAGGTCGAGGACTACCGGTCTGCCGAAGGCAGAACCGGAAGTCGGAAGATTTAATGTTAACTAGAGTGGCTATTTAGCCCGCCTCTCTTTTTGCTTCTCCTCCATTGGCTGGCTTCCTAAACGGAGGCCCGCCATTGGAGGAGAGAGCCGTCCCTCCAAATAGGCTCCGTCTTTTTCAGATTCGGGGGCGTGTTCCTTGCTGTTCTTTCCACTTTTTAGCCACGCCCTTTTAGAACAGCAGGAACACGCCCCCGAATCCGAAAAAGTTACGAAGCTTCCAGCCGCCATTTTTTTGCTGTCGTCTGGCCGTGAGGATCCATCCGTCCGCGCCGTGTTGTTGTGCTGGTGGTATAGAGAATCTGCTCCTTCATAGTGATTCCCTTGTTTTAGGACTGCCTTTAGTGAGATGAGGTTATTGGCCAGCGCCGCCTGTATTGTTTTTTTTTCACCCCCCGTTGCTCTCTCTGCCCCCTGCCTTGCCTCTCCTTCCGTTACCCCTGTCTGCCTGTATTTCCATCCCTCTCGAGTATCGTAGTTTTGTTAAAGTGTATTTTGATTCTATATGGTTTTTCTTTGCCTCAGTTGTGCCTACTACCCGCGAAACTCGCCCCTGTGTCAGGCAGTGTTTGCACGGAGTCTCACGGTTCCACTTATTGGACCGGGAAAAGTAAAGCGAAGAAAGTGAAAGGCAGAGCAGCCCTCGAGGGCCGGCAAACAAAACCGACCCCGCGCCCAAGTACTGCAATATTGTCAGGTGAAATATGCGCTACATCAACGGCAAAAGGATACCCTTTCAGCGCAGAGAATGGGTTTCCGCTACAGTTTCATAAGGCCGAAAGGAGCAGGCCGGGTTTCAATGGGGCCCAGTGGAGATTCGTGATGCAGCTGCGGCTAGAGCGCATTAAGAAAGTGAGTCAGTCGGTAAGCAGACGGAGACGGTAGCATAAAAGATAAAAATGTCTCTCTAATTCATTTCTTCACGTCGTAATTCTGTTAAGGGAGCTCCATAATTGCAGTTCCGGCGGGCGTGGTTCTCACATAAAGGGGGCTGGGGGCCCTCCCCACTCCCGGATTGCGGCTCGTGGTGAGAGGCGCCCACGTGCAGATAGCCTCCGGGCTCGTGCGGTAACACAGCTGAGCAATAGGTGTGCAGCGTTTCTAAGGGACACAAGTTACAATCACAACAAAACAGCCTCAAATGGGTTTTCATTATATTGGTTAACATTTGTCAGTTACAGCGCTTAGATGGGGAAATTCATATACGGAGCGTGGAATTAAAAACAAAAAAAAAAAGTTTGATTGCAAATCCCTCTCGTGTTTGTATGTCTTGACCTTCAAATACTTTGATAAAGTACTGAATGCGAATCGGCTAGATCCAAAAGGGCTGGAAAGCAAGAACACCTCGATTATTACCTTTGTAATAATGGTAAATGTGATCGAATGCTTCTGTTGTCAATACAGGATTGACTTCTCGTTTACAAATGCGAGGTATAGCGCGCTGAAGGGGGCGGATCTACTGAAGCTGTGTGTGGTCGCTCGCGGAGCGAACTGGATGCAAAATGTAGAGCCCATTTACTACACAATATAGCAACTCGCGAGAGCTGGTCAAAACAGTGTTGACTCTGCACGAGCACAAATTGTTGGTAAATCCTTACCTTTGTTGGGTAATGGCTGTGCTATCTAAAACAGCATAACAGAAAAATAAAGAAAGCACTTTGTCAAGTTAAATTATAATTAAACACAATTAAAGAAAATAACACATATGTAGCAGAACGCAACTAATTTAACTGTCCACTGCCAGCCTGGGAGTGTGACTTAAGAACAAGATGGATGCCGTGTTCTGAGACCTTTAAGTGTAGGGCTTCTTAATAAACACCACAGGACCTGTGTAGTTTCAGAGTTGAGCCTTACGGCTAGAGCTGCCATCTTTGGAGATGGGAAACTGGGTTCTTGCCCCGGCGCAGGCTCAACACCCTGTGATTCTGGGCAGAGCACCTAATCTCCCCGTGCCTACCAAATAATTAATGTGTTCTTTTGTAACGTAACTGGTGCTCATGTAAAGCGCTCCAATACCGCCGGGTAGAGTTGGCACTATTAAAAGATGCAAAAAAATTTCAAAGAAATTTGACTGGTTATTGACCAGTGTGTTGACACTTAACAGTTTAAATACGCAACTGTTTAAGATGCAGCATGAGTGTAGCACTTCTCACTGCCACAGTTCTCCAGTAGCTAGACGAGCTCAAAGGGGGTGTATGAGGCCAGAGATGGCGATTGATCTCCCAGCGACTAACAAAACAAGCATTTACAAGGCAATAGGTCTCGCATTTATTAAACTTGGAGCAATTGGCATTAAAAAGGACAATATTTTTTACTTGTGCTTTTGTATTTGCAGTAGAGTATATATATTTGCATAGTGCTATTGGTATGGTATGGTATGAGCTTGCGACGCTGGAGAACAAGTTAATGGGCAATAAAAAGAGCGAGCCTAAATGAGGGACAGTGTGACAAGTAGAGAGAAGAGACTGCTATGAAGTACTGGTGGAAGAGCCGCATAGGGAGACTGAATGGATAAGATGGAGGGACTAAAAGGCTGGGATGAAAAGAGGGACAGGCTGAGAAACCGAGAGACTCTGGTGAAAGGAGTGACGGAATGAAGAGGGGAGAGGTAGGCCATGAAGTAACGGAGGGTAGTGCCATTAGAAGACAGTTAAAGGCTCAGGTGAAAGGAGGAGTCCACTCTATCTCACTATCTCACAACTTCTCTCTCTCAAAACAACACTACCTCACTCTCTCGTTCACAACCTCACAACTTCACTCTCTATCACTCACTACCTCAATCACTCTCTATCCCACTACCTCACTCTTTCTATCTCACTAACTCACTTTCACTCTCTCTTTCACTACCTCTCTCTCTATCTCACTACATCACAACATCACTCTATGCTTATATATCACTACCTCACAACACCCCTCTCCCTCACTACCTCACTCTTTCACTACCTCACTCTCTCTATCTCACTACCTCACTCTCTATCTACCTCACTCTCTATCCCACTACCTCACTCTCTATCTACCTCACTCTCTCTCACTACCTCACTCTCTCTCTGCTAATGCAATAGGTATCACATATGCAAAAAAAAGCTAATGCCAATAGAAATGACAATGCCATTTATTTAGGGATACAAAAATGATAAAAAAATAATGAGCAATACCAATAGCTCTACCTATAATATTGCCGAGACCATTGCATTGTAAATGCTTGTTTAAAAAGGACTCCGATATGTTATTAAATACAAGGCCTTAAGCCGGTTACCTTCTATGTCTAATATGACATTACCATTATGAAAGTACCGGGGACTCCCATCTCGGCGACGGGAAATGGTTCAAGCATGTGAATCTATGAAAGATATCCTAATACTGGATAAGCAATTATCCTATTGGGAAATTAAAAACTGAAAATCATAAATAAATAAAAAGAACAGGCCACCTACTGTAGCTAACATGTTTCTGCGAGTTTGAATTTGTTTAAGTCCAGTTTTGCATAATTTGATTTTCTAGGACCATCATGTTTAATAGCGAACAAATTACTTCACAGTAAAGTGTGGTTTTTCGATACAATAAACTGAGTGCCTAGGAATAACAAGGAGACCCAAGTTAGCAACCACTGAATTATGTGAATCTGCTTTCAGTTATGTTTCCAATTTTCGGAGACTCAGAGCCAAATGTACTAAGATTCGATTCCCAAAAAGCAGTTGCAAAGAAAAGTTACTTCAGTAACAACCATTCTGGTGGATACTCTATCTGCCTGCAGATTCCTCACATTTTGAATATATCAGGCCAGAAACTTTTCAATAGCTCTACAGACCGGTAGGGGACGCAGTTTCCATCTCGGTCTCCGAAGCGATGCCACTATTATGTTACTGGAGCCATAAGGTGCCCCCACTGATGCACTGACATTAGCATCTCATCCATTTTTTGTGCACCTTTGAGAAGGACACAGGAAGAGCAATAGATTGACACGTTGCAGTGCAAAACCTAAACCTGGAATCTTATTATCTTCACTGTAACAGAAAATCAGCCTTCAATAAGAGGAGGAGGGTAATGTCAGTGAGGAATCAGCCAATTAAATATCCTCCAAAAAGATAGTTACAGAAGTTAGTTACTTCCTTTGGAATAGATTCTAAAAGAAATACCCAACCAGGAGGAGGTTTAAGGGACTAGGTAAACTAAAAACTAATAGAGGACAGAGCGCACGAAGAGACCCTCTGAATCAAAAGAGTAATGATATGCGGAGGGAAGCCCAAGTCGCACCTCAATGGATCACTGCCACGGGTACTCACCTTGCCAGAGCTGAACTTGAAGACTTCACCCCGATGCAATGAGTTCTAATGACTTCAAGTTTCCACTTTCACAAGATGATTGATCTACCTTGCCAACATCCTTCTGGACTGCTTTCCGACCTTAGTCTTGACCGGATAGCCTATGACAAGCTGGTTGTCAAGTCAGAGTTTTTTGCTATGATCAATAAAATACCTAAACACCCCTATGGGATTCAGCCTATGAAGCCTTTCCTCCTCTTTAGTGGGTTGCAGAGGGTAAAATAGGAGGTAGGGTGATGGACTGACCTACATGGAAGGGCGTGACCACTCTGGGCAAGAAAGCAGCCTTGGCTCTAAGAACCAATTTGCCAGGAAAAAGAGGTTTGATGCTCAGTGCCTGCAGCCCACTGGCACTTCTCGCTGACATACGGGCCACAAGAAAAATGTAAGCAGTTGCAACTGGCAACTATGAGGAGGTTCAAAAGGAGAATACATTAAAAATGTGGGAACAAGATTAAGATCTACTTGTGGATACTTACAGTGCGCTCAAGGCACTCCATGTGGCACAAACGATTGCACCTGCGATGCCAGAAAACCCTAATACAAACAATATCTTACACCATAAAACCCAAGTGCTCCAGCCTAACCTGCTCACCAGCTCAACCCCTCTTGCTCCACTATCTACAACCCGATCTGTATGCCGCTGGTTCTCCCAGTCAAGATGCACACTAACATCACAGTCCTGAACACACACCCCCAGCTCTGGGCGTATGGACTCAAACCTCACGCACCTGTTCTCACACATCTCTAAAACGCAGACAGTGTGATGGCACAGGACCTACAACTACTTAAGGCAGAGCTAAAAGCCTTCTAAGCATCACCTGAGAGTTGGCAAGCAGAGGGAACAATACAACTCCTGAGAGGAATAGACTCAACCACATCCTAGATATTAAACTTGCGCACTAGCCTTGCATCACACCCTTATAGACAACAGGATCTCAACTGTTTTGGTAACCCCCTTTCTGAGTTGGTGAACAATACCGTACCCAAATGCCTATTCTAGGCGCAGCAGACTGAAGGATCCCCTTTCCGACATGTACATTCACTCCTTCCTCCTTTCTCCTAATTCTCTGTAAACAGTTGACGTGGTCCAAATCCAAACAGTTCCTACAAACCTCCCACAGAGAAACAAGGCACCATCACAGAGATGTAAAAAAATCTAACCTCAAACAAGTGCCCATTACTCAGTCAACCTCGGCTGACACCAAACCACACCTGAAATACTACTCAATTGCAGATCGGCACCGATACAGGAGGCGGACATCGTGCACCTCATACTACATTACGAGCTAGACATACTAATCCTGACTGAAACATGCCTTAATGATGCATCCACACCCACCTTTTACCTACTGGTTTCATCTAATCACGAAATCATTAGATTAGCTAGACCAAGCACACCTGGCAGAGGTATCGCTTACATACCCCAAAACAATCATGCAGTGAAACAGTCACATAAAATGTACATGTCCTCACGCAAATACCTATGCATTGACATTCTGAGCAACAACAGTCCATTGTGCAAACTGCACACGATCTACCACCCACCAGGTGATATCACATTGATAAAACTAATTATGGAAACCATCTCAACCAACGTAGGACAACATGGCACCCACAGTTTCCTTGGAGATTTCAAACTCCACTGGAATGACCCAGCAGTCAACAGCTTCAAATCTTTACTAGAGGACCTCAACCTGACTCAATTCGATGACAGTCCTACCCATAACTTGGCTGTGACCTTGGACCTCATCACTGCCAAGAGTAATATCCAACTGGAATCTATCATCCCTTGTGACTGGAAAGATGATCACCGTATCACTTTTCTGATCACAAAATCTGACAAGACAGGCTCAACAAAAGAAATCCAAACAAGGAGAGTAGTAACTGGAACAAGTTGACATCCCTCAGCAATAACATCTTGACACCTCCCTTCGATATGGCAGATGTCCATGACCTCACAAATCACTACATCAACTCCACGATGAAAATTTTGAATTCGCTAGCAACCTTCCAGCTAAAAACAATGTCAACCAAAGATTCCAAACCTTGGTTCAAAGGCAGCCTAAACGCACAAAGACCTAAGCTTGGATCAGCTGAACGAGCAAGGAGATCCTCACCGTCCCTTGAAAACCCTAAACTCCAGATATCATGGAGGAGCTTGTACCACAAAAGTATCAGAAGCTTGAAAGCAAATTTCTTTAGAAGCCAACTAGATAAAGCTAGAAACTGGTCAAAAAAACTGTTTGGACTAGTCAACCTACAATCCAATAAGCAACCCAACAGTCCCCCACAGGCTCTAATCCACAGCCAAATTGCAAGGATATGCCTCCTTCATGGAAAAGGCAACAAAGATCAAAAAATACCTGTGGACAGCTCAGAGCACCGTCCTCTTACACCTCATATTAGCACTCCCTACCCTGGACTGCTAAAACACCATGTCTTTCAGCTCTCACAAACAAAAACAATGCTTCGTGGAGCATATTCCAAACCTTTGATGAAAGTACCATTCTCAAAATTGTAACAGCACTAAAACCCTTAAATTACTTTAGCGACCCTCTACCAACAGAAGCCTTCACTAAGATCAAAATGTCCTTACTCCTCTCTGGACCAAAATAGTTAATGCTCACTACTCAAGGATCGATACCAGACTGTCTTAACGCCGGGCACGATACCCTCATTTATAATTAAAAATTTTAATAAAAATAAAAAAACACACACACACAGCAGACCTCTTGGACCTAAGCACCTTCTGCCCAATCCCTAATATTATGACACTAGCGAAGCTCCTTGAGAAATTAGTTCATGTAGAACTGTGTAACCACATTGACCAATTCAGTCTGTTAGATCAATGCCAATTCAGCTTCCGCCATGGCCACAGCACTGAATCGGCGCTCACACACATAGCTGATGATGCACTAAAAATGTTGGATCAGAACAAATCCAGCCTTCTTTTCCTCGACCTCTCGTCAGCCTTAGATACTGTCAAACTAGATAGCCTCCTCAAAGGTAGGATGGGATTACCGTGTTCGGTTATTAACTGGTTTGCTTCTTTTCTCAACAACAAAACTCAAAGATGCAAGGTCAATGTGTCTGTAAATAGCATGGCATTGACACTGTAGCATTCTGCAGCTTGGATGGGATGAGCAGCATCCCCTATTGTTGCCTAGGCGGATCTGTAGGCTGTCTGCGAGGAGGAGGGAGGCAGATTGCAGGTGTCTGGTCGGTTGTTAAAAGGTCATGCGTTTGTTGATGTATGCTGGTCCTTCGCTGTGCAGGATTTTATGTTTGGGTCAACATTTTGAACTGGCATCTCAACTGGTTCGGGAGCCAGTGTAGCTTTTTGAGGTGGGGTGTGATGTGGGTCCATCTGGGGAGGTCGAGGAGGAGTCTTGCCGCTGAGTTTTTTCAGATGCACACTTAACCATCATGAATAGGTCCCTTAGAGTTATACTTTTATACAGTAGCTGGTGGAGGTGATTTTAAACTGGATGGTAGATATCTAGTGCAAAATGTTGCTTGATACTTAACCTCCAGATGGATAATCATTTACTTCCTTACAAAAGGCTTTATAGATGACATTTAGTCAGTGGTGTTTACCCGTTTTTTTCTTCATGTCCCAATCTGGCAGCATGGTTATGCACTCTGACATGGTTAGTCCCCCCTCTGTGGTCGACCACTAAAGGATGGTTACATGCTTCCATTATTGGCCTCATTACCAATTCAGTGGTGTACTCACCGTATTGGATTCAAACTTAAAGAACGTAAAACATTGCAATCCAGTACTAAAAGATCATTAACTCTTAGCCACAGAATGACAATAAGAGTGCAATTTAACAATGTGCTTCAGTATAGGCAGTAACACAATTATGCAATGATCAATGTGGCAATTAGAAGCTCCGGACTGTAAACAAAGCATCTTTCAGATATGCCAATGCAAGAACAGAAAATACCATTTCAGTAGCAAAAATATTAATTCACCATGAGGTTTGCCATGTCAATGATCTATCTTGAAATCTCACCTATTGTGGACGTCATGGATTTTCACATACTATTCCACCACTGGGCCTATCTAGCCAAAAAACATTTGTTTTAATCTCTAACTTTTCAAGTGCATTAGCCTGCACCAAAGGGTTAATCTCAGTGACGTAATCCAAAGCACAAGTCTTGAGAAGGGTGTATTTTTAATTGCTCTGCCACAAATTAACCTTCCACTCTTTTCTACTGCTAACTTCCATTTGACAACTCACAATTGGTACTCTGACTCCACTATGACACTATCAAAAAAGTGGTGGCACTTAGTAAAGGAGGTGCAGTCCAACAAGGTTTGTAAACTGCTCCAGCTGAAAAAAAAGATGGTGACCATCTACCTAAAAAAATCTTGCTAGGATTAGGGTGGTCACATGTTTCTTCAAGACACTCAGTCAATTGGCCCAGCATGTCACAGGACTGCAGCCACTTTTCTCTCAATGTCAAATGCTCCCCCTGCAATTCACATTTGGGAGACAGCTTTATGAACGTCTAAAAGTTGGATCATGCAGTTGAATTGAACAAAATTCCTGATTTATGCTGTCAAGTACAGAATACTATGTTAACCTCCTGTCAATGAACTGCGCTCATGTGCTCCCCATTTATGAAGGCGTAGTTAGTAGGTTTGGCACGATCACAAGCATTTCCTCTCAAATTGGGTCTTTAGATTAATCCCATTTCTGTCATCGATCTTCAGGTATTGAGGGAATGGTTCCAACTCCTGCTGGCCTAGGACATGGACTACTAATGCGCATATATTCGTATTGATGCATTCTGACTACGCTAGAACCTGCTCCCAACAACTGTGTGGATGATGGATTTAAAACTTCAACTAATGCAGAATGTGCTCATTTAGATAAAAAGAGGCATTTTGCTTTGAACAAAATTTCCATCCTCTGCCATCCAAAAATGTTTCAGGAAAAGTTCCCTAAACAGTTTAATTTAGTCACAAAACAGCAAAGACACTGCAGAGCCCAAATAACGGCGGCACTAGCCTGCTTACCCTAACAGTACATAGTACATGTTGTAGCAAGTTCTCTGTGCAATGCCTGCTTGTCACACTGGAACGTGTCATCCAACCGTCATGATTTGACAACTCATTTGCAGTGCTCGGTGTATGAGATTCCTAACCATCAGGTCAGGTGCAACTAGTGACTAAACTACTCACCTTTAGGATACAGGTTTCAGTACACGGGGCTCTATTTGATGACAATTAATGCATTGTTTGTGCTAGTGGTAGCCTCGACTTTCTCAGTTCTTAATGAAGACAAGCTCAAAACATGCCAGGGCACCTCCCGCTTCTGGAAGATTTCAGGAATTTTAAGTACGTACTGGTTTCTCATTACCTACAATATATTGATCCGTTATACGGTTCCAGTAGAACCTTTTTCTCATATTTCCTACCACTCCATCAACAGTGTCTATACCTCTTCAAAAGGCAACCAAGCAGCTTCTGAATTAGCATCCAGTATATATGTACCCAATGTACCGGTCAAGAAACTGACTGCAGGAAATTGTTAAAAGTATGCTTCTCCTACATCTCTGTCCTTAGGGGTTCCATTTTTAAATGGCACTGTATTTTTATAAGGGCACGCTTGCACAGCTCATAATTTATGTTTGGAGCACAGTAAGCTCCCATTCATCGAGCAAAATCCGTTTGTATAAACAAAAAGAGCAATGCCATTATAGAGTAAAGTTGCCCCTGCACCCAATTACAGTTTACATTTTAGATAAACGTTCCTACCTCTACTTTGGAGGCCAAAAATACACATGTTGGAGCCATTAGGAGTGGATCTATACTTTTTAAAGAATATCTGAAAAGATAAGCACAGAAAATAAGTGGATATTTACTACACAGTTTCTAAAAATGTTTAAAACACGAGAAGGAAGACTTACATGCACCAGCACTAAAACCGAGATCTCACCTGGCATAGAACCTCTTGAAATATACAGTAGCCGTGGCAATAACTTGTTGTCTTAATTTAAGATGCTCTCCTAAGGACTGAATGACTGTAAAATAAAAAGTCAATACACGTTAAGAAATTGTGGCCTCGCTCAGAGCTCAACTTCATAGCTCATGCGAAAATTAACACAGCAGCATACAAATGCACTTGCTCCTAGTGTACAAACAGGCTTGCTTCTCAAAAGGAAACAATGACAAATGCAGCCAGGTTGCGAGAATTGCTGGATTCTTCATAAAAGGAAATACGGACTGAAAAAATGGAATAACTGTGCAAGTAATTTGCACAGCATTAATAAATAAATATCAAACTTAAATCCTGGAAGGTAAAACTTAAAAAAAGCTCACCTTGCAAAAGAGGGAAAGGTTAAAGCCAGGATTGGGAGTAGGTCATTCCTGTTGTGGCTCTTCTAAAGAGGCAAGCGGAAAACCTTGCCCACACCACGTCATGCGCTTAATACCACCTAGGAAGGTTACGCTATAAAACCACTTTAACCAAAAGATGCGCGCTTGTTCCCACTATGAATGTAAAACTATTTGTATGTAATCAGCGAGTGTCCTACCTACAGCTGCTTCCAGCTACAAAAGAAAAAGGTCAGTCTGCGAGCGTCAGCATCTTTGCATTGCCAAAGAAAAGAATAAAACAACCTAAACGGTGGTAAGGCTACTATTAGGGATGTGTAGTCAAAAATGTATTCCTGTTTCACAAAAAAATGAAAAATACACTGGAGAAACTCACAAAAAAATACTTCATGCTAGTTTAGAATGCATTTATGGCACAAACTGGCATCCCACTAATTTAAAAGGTATGTGTGCACCACAAACAGGATTATAATTCAGTTTACCAAGAAAGCAGACTATCTCTTCGAACCGCTGACTAACTGGGCTGAATGGCCAAACATGAAATACGAAGATACGTAACATTCGTTAGATTATTAAAGCTTTGTGCAGCAGTGAAGAGCATTGGAATGGGTGCTACACGTTTGTGCCATTAGCTTGCCAAATAGTAAAATATTATGCAATGTAAAATTTGAGCTTAAACTTTACCGTTTGTAAAAAATATCTGCAGTTTCCAATATTCTTCTTCTGATAGATATTTAAAATCCTTTTGTCGCTCCTTCAGCAAATCTTGCTTATCCAAAATCCATTGCAAACTAAAAATACAGATAAGGTTTAGAAGAAAATATCAGCCAAAAATAAAAACTTGGTAAATACTATCTATTTGCTCAAAATACTTTAAGTGTGTGCAGAAACGTAAAGGACTATAAATTAAAACATTTTGAATAAATACAATGAAAAATCATAACAAGACTGGGTGCTAAAAGTGTTTCACCTATTTGACGGTGCATTTTCGTTGAACATAATTTCAGAGTTCAGTTGGCAAAGAAGAAAAACCGTGAGCCAACCTGATCCCTAGAAACTCCATCACCCAGCTGCACCAAGGTAGAACTTGGAAGCTGCTCCGTACAACACCACGATCAAGTGCAGATTCAAGCCAGGCTACAGCTGAAACTGGCTAAACGAAACCTGCATTGTATTTTGTTTCCAACAAACCTCTGGAGTAAATGTATAACTGCGGCAGACGTGACCGAGAGGGCCCTCCATATGTCATGGTCAGTCGCCAAACTGCTTTGAGAGATTACATGGTTGAAATCCATCACAAGGTAAAGTGTTTTAGGACGTGTAACCCAATGAAATCCATCACAAGGAAAAGTGTTTTAGGACGTGTAGCCCACGTGCTGTTCCCTGTATTTTCGCTACAACCATGCTATTAATAAATACAGCTAGAGCTTCGTTTTTATCAGAGACCCTGCAGCTAGATGAACTGTATAATGGACATTACAGAATAATACCTGGGGTTCTATAAAATTCATGTATTTTCACATCTCTCTAATTTCTTTATTCCGTAGCTGCTCGACCAATATTTATTCATAGTTGAATTCCTACGTCACACGACCTACTGCCAGTAACCGTAGCCAAGGATAAAGGTAGCACCACATAAACTAGTTTAGAAATGAAACGTGGCTTTTCCTTCTTCACTACTTTCTCCAATAACAGTGATAAGGAGAAAGGAGATATTTATGACAGCATGGTTTAAGGTAATTGTAGGAATGACAATCTCTGCATCTTTCTACACATTTCGTGGTACTGATTTTTTGTTTTTTATAAATCTGGCTTGTATTAAATTAGTTCTATCTTTTTGTAAAAAATATCTAACTGCTTTAAGTGTGTTTAATTATGCACTACAGGTTCTACTTTTAATCTTCATATTTGCAAGCACCCTATCTCTTTCATATGAAGACACACACCAAGCGGTTTACAGAAATGGTGTTGTGTGACCATGTATAAGGAGTAAAGCACCACCAGCCATACAGTATAAAGATACTGCAAATAACCTTAGAATTATATGAGAGTATAAAAGTACTTGGTCTTCAAGCTTGTTCCTCTATATGATTATGCAACTCCTCGGTGACTTGTAATATCCTTCTAATGTACCACTGAGGTTATTTTATCCCATCTTTATCACTTCCCCGGACATAGCCTCACCCTTCTAAACATGCAAATCACCACATCATTAAAAGCCATAATCAAGTCTTCAGTGAATCTTTCAATTAGAGGCATCAGCTTTGCCTTTACACATTTCAATCATTAAAATCAATATATCAGGTCTATTTGAACACGGATTTGATTATCAGAAACAAATTATACAATACCGTAGTGAAGACAAGACACATTTTGATTGTTAACAGGAATGAAAAATGTGGGGGCACTTAGGTTTTATGCTACAGCCAGAACATCCATTCAACTCAATTTTTTCAGAGACTATCTAAAGGTATGTTTAATAATTTCACAGTCCGGCTAGGCACGAGATCTTAATCTCCCCTCAACTATTTTTTGTGGTTTTATGATGCTATAATACAACAAATAATTAAATATTTTTGAGTAAATTTACAATGGTCGATCTCTTCTTTCCCAGTGAGAGGATCTCTCATTGTAGCACGGCCTGCATGTACTTTGTTCCCTCACTGCCAATACTGCTTTTCAGACTTTCAGCCCTGCTGCTCAATAGGGCCTGGAGCCACTACTGCCTCCCCAACTCCTATGAACTGCTAAGAACGTTGTGGGCATGCGAAGCCTGGCTACATCGTGGGAAATTTGGGAGGTTATCAGGAACCAGAAGAAGCTTGGCTAAGCTGGCCTGTGGGCTGACTATACTCCTGCCACCTACTTCCCCAGTCCCCATCAAAAGAGTCAATGTAAGGCTCAGTCAGTATTCATCAATAGGGTACAATGAAACAAGAGTTTACCTTATTCCGTTGGATATTAAAACGCTAAAACAGTTCGAAATCATTAGAGATTCTGCATTATAGCACCTATAGCTTTCCGCTTAAGGCTGTGTGACTTGCATCTGTAGCTGCATCATACAGCTCTATAAAGTAATAAGTCTGGGGAAGGGAACACTGCCAAGAACATCTCCACAGCCAACTGCAAGCAAATAGCTGGGTAATTCTGCAGCCTGCATTTTTGCCATGAGCAGTTTGCTTCATGACGCTGAAAAAACTGCAAAATATAAAGCATGGGGGGGGGGGGGGGGGCGGGACTAATAATAATGGTAGGAAGAAGGCACAGGTGCTATTCCCAAAAATATATGAAAATGGGGCCCGTTATCCCAGACCCAAACAAAATTACTATTCTTAAATGATAAAGGGGCCATAGGGTATTTGGCCAGGTGAAAGTAAGTAAAGAGTAGCCTGTCAAAATCACTGAATTAGTAAAGATATTACCTAAACAGGGTTTCAGGGAAACAAGAGAATGACCATGTATTCTGCATTCTGCGCTCCAAACACCAGGACATTCCTGGTAATAATAGTAATAATGAAGACAGGATACATAAAGGCAGGCTTAAAACCATGGGCTCCCGGTATTTATTGATCCCATATTATTCAAATATTTTTAGACCCAAGAGTCAAAGTCTGCAAAATGGGAAGAGGTAGGCATTTGGCCAACTGAAGTGGCACAGCGAAATAAATGCCAAAATCTAAGAAGCCCTCCTTCAGGACTGGATAAGGAGATATTGTGGCATTACTAAATGCATAGTCAGTCATGAAGTTCCCAGAAAGGATAAAATGGCGAATTCCATGGGCATAATCCTATTGGATAAACACTGGAAATCCCACACATTTGCAACGGGATTGGGCATTAGAGACTGGGGGGGGGGGCAAGTAAAATAGCATGCCTGGGTTGGGGCAGAGGAAGACCGACAGAAAACACGCACTCTCAATAAGTTATTACATTTTTTTTTTTAAAAACTCAAAATCCCCACAGTTTGTATACAGCGGAAAGATACAACTTTAAAAAAAAAAGAAAAATATTTCAAAATACTTGAGGAAAGCTAAACATATGGTATCTAAAACCTGCACACTGAATTCAATGTTTTCAACCTTTAGGAATGGCATGGCTTATTTTAAAGCGAATTTGAAAAGAATCAAAAAGTGTCAGACTGTAAAGGGAAATGGTAATTTACATTCCACAGGATTCAGCCATTTGGTCCTCTGCAGTAGCCCAGGGAGCAGATGTATTGGCCTCCCAGATAACTGTCATTTAAAAACTAGGGGTGGGCAAAATATTCCTTTCCGCCGGCAGAATTGAAGGAATTTTGGCGACTCCGCTTAACTCTTGCAATGTGGAGTTATAGACCAATTCAGTCAATAGTCAGGTGGCAGAATTGCTTTGCGCGTGACAAAAACGAGAAATTGAGGAGCGAGATTTACCATCCCCAAATGCATATTGCGGTCGCAAGGAGAACAGCTAGCGAGATTTTTTCCAACACGGGCAGTCTCAAGCGGTTATACCGTTTGCCGCCAGAAGGCTGACGCTTGAGTAGAATATCTACTCTAGCGGCAGCAAAATCCACTTGAGTAGCTGTGCCCTCTGGAGCGCCACGTGGTGCCTTTTGCACAGATTTTTCAGGTCAGGAACGCGCTCTAGGTACTAAATCACAAGGCAACATGCCTATATCTGCCCGCTGGCAGAACACTGCAGAATCTCAGAGTTTTTTTTTGTAACTCCGATTCCACAGAGTCAAATTCTGCGAGTTCCGCCCACCCCTAGTAAGTATACCTTCTGCCTCGAATACAGGCTGAGTGAGTACAGGAGAAAGCCCTTCCCCAAGCACCATAAAGGCCGGTGCCAAAGCATTCATGTACATATATGCAATACAAGGAATGCAGGAGATAAAACAACCCTTACAGTCTGCTCGTCAGAAATACCACATCAAAAATATCCCTGTT
The DNA here is from genome assembly GCF_964204655.1 of Triturus cristatus. Lineage (NCBI taxonomy): Eukaryota > Metazoa > Chordata > Amphibia > Caudata > Salamandridae > Triturus > Triturus cristatus. The sequence continues at coordinate 619,406,757 of NC_140589.1, read as the reverse complement.
GCTGTGCATTTACAGCAAAGGTTGGAGGTGTGGGGAGCAAGAAAACACAAGAACTCACTTAGAGTACTGAATGGAAAAGGAATAATAGTTCCCTAAATTTGAGCAGTTAAAGGATACGAGTCAGCAAACCAAAAGGATAGTAAGGAGGTCTATCTCCTGGGAAGGTACAAATGGAGAAAGTCAAACCATCAAATAAACAAAAAAATGGATGACAAAGTCAACAAGCGGTAGGCAATGGTCGGACAGTAAGCTCATAATAAATCTTTTGCAACCAGACAGCTTGCGCTGTCCAATAGACGAGACCTGAAAATGATCAACCAAACCCCTTATGTCTACTGGAAACAATAGGTTTGGACAACAGACAGTTGAAGGTGCTGCATGACCTACAAACATTGATGTAAGACTACTTTCAAATGTCCACAAAGCACAAACCGGTACAGATACATTTTAATTGGATCAAGTTGCTCTCATATTTTAATCTGTAAGCAAGGTTCAGACTGAGGCACTGTTGCTTTGAACAGAACCTCTGACAAATTCCTATACTGCTTTTAATTTATTTCTTTGCCCTTTGTATTTAGGTTGAGGTAAATACTGTCTAAAATGAAGAGCAAAAGTTGGAGTAGCACACTTCTAGTGCAAAAAACAACCTACCAATAAAGATGTGATAATGGCAGTTCTGAAACATCAAGCCAGACACTGCGTGTAAAATATGTAAGGTTGACTAAAAATGGATGGAAAATGTGTTGTGTGCCCAAGGATGAGCTTGTAATAGAATATTGCCTAATTTAGACATGGTTTAGCTAGCCTGACTTGGCCTCAGACAACTTGCTTTGACATTTATTCATATTTGCAGAAATACATTTTTACTTTTATTTTAAGTGAATGAGGCTTTCCACGTGCATATCTACGAGCTTTTCCATTTAAGAAAATCAGCAGAATTGAAGACTAAAGCATGGTCTCTATATTAATAAATTGCATTGATGTGTGTTTCTCTCGGGGAAGCCGTGTTCAGGATGTTCCTGTCTTTATAACTTTCAAGGTCATTTGCTACAGCCATTTCTTTACAGCATTCGTTAACTGTTCATTGTATTGTATTTCTGTATTATATGCATGTATTGCATTTCTGTATTACATAAATGTCATTTCATCTCCATTATTTCCCATGCATACCTCATTCGTTAATATGCAGTAGAATTAGGCCTTTTTAGGTCGAGGGACCGTCCGGTCTGCCGAAGGCAGAACCGGAAGTCCGGAGATTTAATGTTTCTTAGAGTGGCTATTTAACCCGCCTCTCTTTTTGCCTCTCCTCCATTGGCTGGCTTCCTAAACGGAGGCCAGCCATTGGAGGAGAGAGCCGTACCTCCAAATAGGCTTCGTCTTTTTCAGATTCAGGGGAGTGTTCCGTGCTCTTCTTTCCACTTTTTAGCCACGCCCTTTTTTAGGCGTGTTTTTCTCTCCTCCAGCCAATGGCAAGAGGAGAGACAAAGAAACACGCCCCCGAATCCGAAAAACGCCGCTACCTTTCTGCGAGGCATTTTTGCTTTGCCTCGGAGAAAGGCGGTGGTGTCTCCTACCTACTTCTAATTTGGCCAGATTCTCCTACATATGGTTGGCTTTCCAGTGTTCCATTTCAGATGTTCATCTTGCATACTTCCTGTCAGCTTTTGAATCCATCACTCTTAACGTAACAGAAGTGTATCCCCAGTTCGTTGGCATTCCTCCGTCATCCGACTGCATGGTTTCTGTATGTGTGCTGTATTCAAGCAGTGTACTGGAAATAGGATGCAGCCACTACACCATGCTGCCGATCCTCGAGGGTCCTTGTCTTCCAGAAGTCGGGCTTCACAATGAAATTGGAAATGCAAAACCAGCAGCACAGTGGTCGAATTAATATCTCCGGAGGGGCGAAATGTAATCTTAGAGAATTTAAGAAAATAATTTCGCATGTGATACCTTTAACGTATGCTTCGTTAATGCTGCTACATGCTCGGAGGGTGGGGGGAGGTTTATAACGTGAAAACAGCCACCCTCCTGGCTTTAGCACTTCACACAAACAGAAAGTTAGCACTCTAGCTCTTCCTCACTACTCCGAGAACTGACTGTGCCTCAGGAAGAGGGAGAGAAGCTTGGTGTTCAAACAAAGCAGGACTACAACTGCATCGTAGCAGCGGTCTTCATACCAACCTTTTTATTTTGTTTATCAGATTGTAGTTCTTATCGAAATCGTGAGGCATGCGGAGACGGTATTTTGGAGACGAACGTGACATTCTCGATGTTACCGTGCATATTTTAAAACATCGCAAACGTGTCTAGTGTGAAATATATTTTTAAGAATAATACACTAGAACGCATTGATCGTCTTTGCTTATGTTTTTTCCCGACTGTTTAATATTAGGACGTTAGCCTCCGTTGCATCGGTTAACCGTATTGTTTATATTGACTTGGCAGTACCGCTCATGCGTGAATCGCTCAAGTCACACAGAGGCCTTGTTGGGTGTGGATGTGGCCTTCGTCTAGAGGGAGGAGCAAGTAGGATAGTTATCATTTCTCAACTTACACGGCTTGCGGCCAGGCCGTGAATCCCCAATTAGCAAGGCCCACGAGAGGTATAGTGTCTGAGGTGTGTAAGGTGCACGAGGATTGGCTGCATGCGTTGCGCGTGCGCTTGAGGGTAGCGTGGTTGGCTGTGCAGTCCAGGAAGTGAGTGCATTTCTGAGGCTGATACTGGTCATGGACAAACTGCACAGGCTAAAGCAGTTCGATGCATAACCAAAGACTGTGGAGGATTTCAGGATTAAGACCTGCGGGGGGGGGGGGGGGGGGGGGGGGGCTGTAGGTAAGAATGTTCAGGTCTTGTATGAAAGACATGGGCCACATAAGAGTTCCATTGTGAATTGTGCGCGCAGAGGCTAAAAGAGCTTTAGTGTCTCAGCTCGAAAGAAGGAGCAGTCAGTTGGCAGAAGCTTCTCTTACATTGTGGACAGACCTGGAAAACAATATCTCATGCTTTGCTGAGCATGCCTGTGAGGAAGTACCAGCTAAAAACGAAGATATGATTTTTAAACCCCAAAAAGGTGGCATTTTATAGAAACGGCAGCTTATTCGGCGTTAGGGGACACTGTGTTGTGAGACAAGCCAATGAAGGTTTTGGGACCCTGTTGGGTACGTGCTAGCCATCTCTGTTCCTTATGATGAAATTGCACACAATCTTAGGGGCAAATAAGCTTTCCTGCAGTGCAATTCATGGTGCTTTTTGAAAGCTGTATGTTATTGCATCTGAATAATAAAATAATGTCATGAGCAATGCCAATAGCTCTAACTTTAACAATGCCGAGACCATTGCATTGTAAATTGTAATTCTCTTTTTGCTTCTCCTCCATTGGCTGGCTTCCTAAACGGAGGCCAGCCATTGGAGGAGAGAGCCGTCCCCCAAATAGGCTTCGTCTTTTTCAGATTCGGGGGCGTGTTCCGTGCTGTTCTTTCCACTTTTTAGCCACGCTCTTTTTTAGGCGCGTCTCTCTCCTCCAGCCAATGGCAAGAAGAGAGAAAAGAAAAACACGCCCCTGAATCTGAAACCGCCGCTGCGTTTCTCGAGGCATTTCTGCTTCGCCTCGGAGAAAGGCAGTGGTGTGCTTGTCCTCTCCCCCTGCCTGTCCTCTCCCCCTGCCCTGATACATTGTTCATATAATTGGAGTTACATTGTTCGTGTCATTGGAGTTGTGTTTTTACTTGGTTTTCGTTGCTTAGTGTGCAAGCCAATATTCTATGTTTTATTTTGCATCTTTAACAATGGCGGCCGTGCGCATTTCTTTTGTTGTGCGTGGCTCGCCCTTCAATGTGAAGTACTGGTACGTCGCTGCTTCCAGGCAGCTCCAACTTTCTAGACGCTGGTGGAGGTGGGTAGCTCACCACTCGCAGTTCCTTGTGCAAGCGGCTGCCTGCACTAGGCATGCTCAGTCTCTGCCGGAGCTCTGGCTGAGCTCTATTGCAACACTGAGAGGCGGCCGCGGTACAGGCTGATAGATGAGAACGCACAGCAGCCGATTGGTAAGCCGTTGCCCCCCTTCTACTTTTTGCACGCGTCTGATGGGCAGCAGCTGATGGTTTCCGCGCTGACAGATGCGTGTTTCTTTCGCTGCATCAGTACCCTCAGTCCTCTCCTACCGCTCTGTTCTCACCCACGTTATTGCGGTGCAGAGCCCATACATTGTTCTTCCTTTTCCCATCTCGGCTCCCTCGGTAAGAAGGATGTTCCAGAATGAGAAGAAAATCGGGCCGATGGCACTGCTCATGTGGGACATGAAGTTACTTGAGTTCTTCAATCTCTCTCCTGGGCAGGTCAAACCCTGTTGAAATTAAAGTGCACAAACTCTGAAACGCTGAACTCTCCGGTATTTTTACATCTTTACTTTATTAAAGGCTTGTGGGGCGCGATGTGGCAGTTTAGTACTTCTGTGGTGGGGGGCGTAGTATGTAGTATTTATCGTCGATGGCTAGTGGTAGCATTTAGTCCCTCTTCTATGTCTATGGCCTTCCCGGTTTTGGTTCTGAAAATCTGGTCACCCTATTGTTGGAAACATCGTATTTTCTTGTCGATCAATCAGGGCAACAGTCTCAAAGCAATATGTGCCCTTTTGCAAATACGGCTCCTGTCTACTTTTCATAGTATGAACCTGGCACAAGGTTACAAGGGCGCTCTACAAAAGGAACCACATTGCTTTCATTTTTAGATTCACGATTAAATCTTTTGCCCGGAATCACCGAAAGGTGAGGCGTGGGTGGGGTTTGAACCTCGCGACCCTTGCTTTAAGGTCGGCCGTTCTAGCCTCGAGGGATCTCACAGCTGCTTTGCAGGTAACCAGAATGCTAGGATGCTTTAAACCTACCCTTCCCTTTTATTTAATAAGGTGCGCAGAACAAAATATGCAAGCGGTAAATATTCAACTTTCTTCACTTCACGCAAACTATGGGCGAGTGAGACTATTTCCGTTTCTCTGGGTGTGTATGTGCTTTCCAGTATGGAGCAGCTTTGCTCATTCATTTGCTGGTCGCTGAAGTAAAACGCCTGAAGGCGTATTCTCTCGCTCGTGACTTCTTCAGAGCGCTGCCGTGACAGAGTGTTATCTATTTCTGTCTCACTCTGGTGCATGTACCTCTCTCTCTATCTCACTACATCACAACATCACTCTATGCTTATATATCACTACCTCACATCATCCCTCTCCCTCACTACCTCACTCTCTATCTACCTCACTCTCTCTCACTACCTCACTCTCTATTTCAATACCTCACTCTCTATTTCAATACCTCACACTATTTCAATACCTCACTCTCTATTTCAATACCTCACTCTCTATTTCAATACCTCACTCTCTATTTCAATACCTCACTCTCTATTTCAATACCTCACTCTCTATTTCAATACCTCACTCTCTATTTCAATACCTCACTCTCTATTTCAATACCTCACTCTCTATTTCAATACCTCACTCTCTTTATCTCACTCTCTCTCTGCTAATGCAATAGGTATCACATATGCAAAAAAAAGCTAATGCCAATAGAAATGACAATGCCATTTATTTAGGGATACAAAAATGATTAAAAAAATAATGAGCAATACCAATAGCTCTACCTATAATATTTCCGAGACCATTGCATTGTAAATGCTTGTTAAAAGTATCTTCTGTATTAGAACATTCATTCGTTTATTACAATGATACATTTCTAGTTCAACCCTATTATGTCACATCCTACCACTTAATATGTGTGGCTTTTCTGTCTAAAACCAGGAGATTTTGGGGGGTGGCCTAGTGGTCGAACATGGTAGACACGCTTTAGGCGAGCTTTGACAGCCAAAACCAAATTCCTTCCTCATTCTGCCCAACTCGCAGCTGGTTTTTTCGGTCTGCATCCCAGCGGTCAGTGTACAACTGGTGGCTGTGGGAAGGTGGCATCGGGCGTGGACCGGCGATCTAACTGACTGTGTGGGCTGGTCTTGCTGTGGAAGGCCGGGGCGGCTCGATCGGCCTTGGTGGTGGCAGCAGCTGTGGCAGGCTGTGGTGGTGTTTGCAGGCCCTTCCAACATATTCCTATATTGATGCCCAGGTGGGGGCACAGGCTGGAGGACTGAGCCGTAATGATCGGCTGAAATGTGGTTGGCTGGGGTGTGCGAGGTGCAGGGCTTGGCCTTTGCCCACTAGAGTGACGTAGAGACCCGAGGTAGCCTATTGGGTGGTGCTGGGCCTGAGATGCCGAGACGTGCGGAGCCCACCGGCAGAAGCACAGATAAAGCCGATGTTCTCTATAGAGGGCTGTGTGAAGTGGTGAGAAACCAGCCTTCTGAGCCGCCAGAGCGGCGCTGCCCGGGTGACGCCACCTTGCCTGTTATGGCCCTGGGGCAGCCTGGCTGGCAGCAACTATCATTGTTCACATCCTGGAGCGGATGCCATTGTTAAGCCCTGCATTGCAGAGACTCAGCACTGGGATAAAACCGACGCGTCCATGCGCGGCGAGTACCCTCATTAGGCGGTAGAGGGGTTGGTAGGCTCCAGACTGCGGAGGCGTGCTAGGCCTCGGAGATGCTTGTTGTCTGGGGCCGGCCCTCCTGGTCGTCACCAGTGATTTTAGAGGGTTGAGGTACACTGTTTCTTCTGGGGCAGGATAGCCTGAACCTGCTCTGAATGCCTGCGTCATCCATTAGACCTTGGTAGCAGAGGGGTAGAGCGACTGGGTGGCCCTACGAGAGCCATAGACTGTGGATTGCAGATTGAGTGCCAGCAGTGGGCAGAAGATGACGAAAGATCAGCCTTCCAGCTCCACAGCAAAACAGAGCAAAACGGACACTTACTGGTGCTGGATCTATGGGGCTGGGGAGGGGGAGTTCAGGAGTCTGTACCTGATAATGCGGCACTTCTAGCCACAATCATTCAATCCAGAGATATGCTGGATGCAAAGATCAGCGCAGTTGGCTCAGATGTAAATCTCATGTGACAAGATCTTCGGAAGGCAGTCGAGCGCATTACGGAGGCTGTGACTAGACTCCAATAGAGGACACAGTGACCTTGCTGCAACAGAAAGTTACCCATGTGATCAAAGAACTAGTGGTGCACGTTAAAAACGCGGAGGGCCTCGCCCGCTGCAACAATCTGTTTTGTGGGTTTCCAGGGAAAGAGTATGGCCAAGTTTCTTGCTCACTGGATCACTACACTACCACCCTCTTTTTTTTTTAGTTTCAAAAAACCTTTATTGAAACCATTCAGTTCTGACACAGCACTGTGCCTACATCCCAGCGGACTGGCATTGCAATATGACATTCTTTAGCTTCGGCAGGTGAGGGAAGGAACACAGCAAGCAACCAGCTGCGTCAGGTGGGTGGACATTATGGTTGGCTTCAAATAAAGGTCCTAAACAGTTATCATCTAACAATTAAGTCAAACAAACACAAGAATATCGCCACAGTTCGTCTATTACTTCCAAGTGTCGCCAGGTCCACGTTATATAATTCCCGCTACCTAAGTATATCTGTATAAAGTATGTAGGCAAAACCCCATGAAGGCATTCTGGTCGATGCGCCTCAGTCTTTTGGGAATCCCCCATTACTCAATTACCATCTACGTCTCATGTAGGCTCTTCGCCCTGGAGGGGGACGGAGTCCGTGTCAGTGGTGAGGGTGTGTTCCAGGAGGTAAGCCTGGAGAGGAGCCCAAATATTACGTGGGCAAGAGGAGGGTGGTAAAAGTTCAGCGTAGGTGCGCAGCTGCTCCTGGCAGTACATAATATTGAGAAACTCTTGTTTTTGCAACAATAACTTTATTACAAACATTTCAGCCTCTATATCACGCAACAAAGATAACTAAGAATTATGGCTGTACATTTCACAACTAGGAGTCTGTAAGAATGGATGAAACTACGAACAACGGATAAGCGTACTGATGAAAATACCCTCTTCAAAGAACGAAGAGATGCTGAGTAAATAACTTTATTTATAATAACAGAGTATTACAATCCCACAATACGCTCCTCTTGTCACGCAAGAACTCGTGTCATCACCGGGTCCTAGGAGGCAGAGTCAGCACTGGTCATAGACCGACGCCTAATAGAGCGTGAGGCGACCCCCCTAGAGTACCCGCTGTAACCCGCAACAAGGGAGACCAGGTATGCCTGTCAATTCGCCCATTGTACTTCTTCTAAACAACGCATCTCCCCAATGTATGCCTCCTTTGCAGCGCCTTACGCACGCTCCAATAAGCAGCAGCAAAAGCGTTTTTTAGGCTTTTTACCCGTGGGCCCCTTACGCTCAGTGCCCTTAACAAATATCCTAAGACCCACTTTGCACCTTTTGTACTAACAAAGCGCGCTTTACAATATTGCTAAGCTTACGTCAAGTGTTGGGTCTTACACGCTCAACGTCCATTACTAACTCAGTACTTCAGAGCGAACGAAAAGAGTTTCGCACTGACACTCAATCTAACTGTCAGAAGAATTGATTTCTACATGCTCGCCGTTACTTAATTACGCTAAGACTAACTCTATAATATCGAACTAACATAACGCACTCTGCCATAATATTGCATTTGTTGTAAGCATTTGTTGCAGGTATTAACCGGTTTGACTACTGCCCTCCCTAGCGGGCTTTCCCGCAAGTATGTACATTTAACGTTTTCTGATCATTACAATGGAGGGGGTACATAGGTACTTTTGTGCGCCTTCTGGCTACAAAGCCCCCCTCCCATGCTTTTATAATTGGCAATATGACAAAATGGATTTTATAATGGTTTAGTTCTTGCATGAAGGAGGGACAAATGTTGCCATACCGAGTGATTCTCTAGATAATGGGACTCACTCCTGAAAAGATTTGCCATTTTTTTAGCTGTGTTAATGTTTGATGAAATTACTATATTCTGTATACACACAAACAGTTGAATATATCTAATATGATTTATGTTTTGCTATTTTCCCTCCTCTCCCCCTCCGACAATACTAAAAAGAATAGGTTCAAGTTGAACGTATGAACAAGGGAGCAATTACCATCTCCCTTTACTTCCACGAGAGAACCTCTAAATATTAGGTTACTCAACATTGCACCAGGTCCTGAAGAATGCCCACCTGACCCTTCGGGGCTTATGAGGGCTGAAACATGTCGACCTTTTTTTGGACACCATTTTTAAAAGTGCACTAGACCATAACAAGTCTTATACGTGCACACTTACAACACACTTTTTTTTAAAATCGTCTCGAACCCAGTACTAATAAAGACATTTACTGATTTTACGAGATTTTTACTAAGCACTTCTTCACCACAAGTCACCTCACTTTTTTATTCACGATCACTACTGAGACTACCAGTGGTACAACCTCCGGGTGGAGGAAGCAGTGGATTAACCCAATGATTATGCGAACACGTTGATAACAATTAAGCGGAGAACCAAGATATACCGCTTCACTCGATCCCTTGCCAAACGTGAATGAGGGTTTCTTAAACAGTACCATGTACTGACTTTGCAATACCCTGGTTCTTTCAGGACCAGTGATCCACTCTCCTATTGATTTTTGTGAGTACATAAGGTCAGTCAGCCAGTCCTTGAATTTGGGGGCATGGCCTCTGCCCCATCTGCAGGCGATTCGTCGTTTGGCTAAAAGGAGAGCCAGGGAAGCATATCTTGGCGGGCAGTGGCTCAGTGTACCCCAAAAGAGCGGTGAGAGGGTCAGGGGCACGTGTACGCCTATCATTTTGTCTAGGGCGTGGAGGACTTCCTTCCAATAATCACAGACAGGCGGACAGTCCCAGGCCAAATGGTCGAAGTCTGCGCCCCCTGCTCCGCATCTATTGCACAGATCGTTGTCTCGCAAGTGTAAGTGGTGTAGGCGAGCCGGCGTATAGTATAGTCGGTGAATGTATTTGTAATGTATGAGGCGTAGCCTACTGTTGGCGGAGATATCGCCAGTCTGGCAGCAGCAGAAGGACCATTGTTCGGCCGTGAGAAGATGCCCCAGCTCCTCTTCCCATCTACCCTTGGTTGGGGTAGGGTTCCTCTCCCGTTCCTTCTGGGTGGTGCGATAGAGCAGAGACACCACATGCGCAGGAGTGGTCTGTTGTAAGAGAACATGTAGAGGAAGCATAATGGGAGGTTCTAGCAGGAAGCATTGGGTGAGAGACTGCATATCTTGTCTAAGCCTCACATAATAGAATCCCTCCAGGGGGTGGGGGAGGTGGTGCCGAAGAATTCCTCGCTGGTGCAAAACTTCCGGTGTGTGTACAGTTGACCCCAGGTGAAACAGGACAGCTTGCGCAGCATACAGCAGCAACCTCCCTTGTGCGTGACCGGAAGATCGTGTCGCCCCTGTAGAGTCGCCAAGGGCGAGTCGAGCAGGGGGCACTGGATTCTATGCGCCAGATCTTACCAGGCGTTGGTGGTACATTGTACTGTGGAGGAAGCTAGGTGTCTGGGGACCGCAGGGGTGCTTAGGTACGCCGCGCATGGTGTGGGGTCATGTATCAGTCTTCTATAGCTAAGTGAGGCATGTAAGGGGGGGTGCATCCAATAAGCTATGAAGTGGGCCTGGGCGCACGTGAAATAGAGTTCCAAATCAGGGACTTCGAATCCTCCGGCTTCAAAGGGTCGCGTGAGGACATCCCAGGTTAATCTGGGTTGCTTTCCGCCCCACACCAGACGGATCAGCTGGGTTTTTAATACTTTTGAAAAAGTGGCGGCTGGGAGCATAAGGAATGTTGGTGAATAGGTAAAGCAATTTGGGCAGCACAACCATCTTGATCAGAGATACCCTGGCAGCCATGGAGAGGGGCAGCGCAATCCATTTTGAAATCTTGTCAATTAGGACATTTAGTGTTCGCCCCTAATTGGAACGCATCAGCTCTTCTCGGTTGCGGGATATAGTAATTCCGAGATATGTGATCGTGTCCGCACATCACACCAGTGTGTAGTCCAGTTAAAACCGCGTGGTGGAGTCTGTGAGAGGGTATATCTGGGATTTCCCCCAGTTCACCTCAACCCCGGAGAGGTGGCCAAAGAGGATGAGTAGACGGAGAATGGGGTTAAGGCTAACATCAGGATACTGCAGATACAGTGTGAGGTCATCGGCATACAGGGAGATTAGTATTTGCCTCTCTGGAAATCAATGCATACTCACGGAAGTGTTGTCTGACTTTGGCCGCTCGGGGCTCGATCGCTATGAGGCGAGAGGGGGCATCCCTGACGGGTGCCTCGTGCAATCCTGAAGGGAGATGACTGGACGCCATTAACCATGACTCTAGCTTGTACCCCAGTGTATAACAGACTTATCCAGGCTAGGAATGGGGCGGGGAACTCCATGCCTTGTAGGATGAAGGTGAGATAGTCCCATTCCAGGGAATCGAACGCCTTGGTGGCGTCAAGGAATATTGCTGCAGCGTTCATGTCAGGATCAATGTCATGAAGTATCGCAAACAGAGTGCGTAGATTGTGAGATGTGCCTCTGGTAGGTATGAAACCTGATTGGTCAGGAAGCACTAGGGCAGTCATGAGGGGACTGATGCGATTAGCGATTATCTTAGCCTGTATGAATCGCAGTGTGTGGGCGACTTGCCAGGTTTAGGCAGGGAGATGATGCGCGACTCCCGCATAATTGGGTGGGGAGTATGCCCGTTTCACTCGCCTCCTCATATACGTGCCTCATCACCGGGATAAGTAAGTGGCGGAATGTTTTACAGAACGCAACCGGGAGGCCGTCCGGTCCCGGCGCTTTACCGGACTGCAGCTGCATAATGGCTGATATAATCTCCTCATCCTCGTGATGCTCTAGGAGAAACTCCCTCTGTCCATCACCCAGCCAGGCAATCGCGGTGTCCTCAAAGAAGGGGGTGAAGTCTACCGGCTGAGTTCTATGAGTCTTATATAGAAGTTTGTAAAACTTCTAGAGAGTCTCCATAATATCAGACGTGTTTCTGTGTAATTGGCCTTCCTCATTTTCAATTTCAAAGACTATGTTTGAGAATTGTGGAGGGCGGATCAGGGACGCTAGCACCTTCCCCGGTCTATCTCCCTCCGCATATTGGCGCGCCTTGTGGCATTTTCCCCTAAATCTGCACTCGCTCTCAGCCGTCTCCTGATACTCAGTGAGTAAACTTCGCAGCCGAGACTAACTCAGGGGTGGGGGCCTTTTGTAGCTCGACTTCCATGTATTTGAGTTCTGACTCCAATCCACGCAAAGTGGAACGAATATCTCGCAAGATTCCCCCGCTCTTTGCAATGCACAGTCCCCGTATTGTAACTTTAAATGCTTCCCATATCGTGGAGTATTGCGCCACCAAATTCTCTTTCCGAGGGAAGAAATCGGTGATCTCCTGTTCTAGTTCCTGTTTAAATACTGGATCAATCAAGGATAGCGGGTTGAGGCGCCAGGCCAAGAAAGGCGAGTCTTTATGCGGGGGGTAAGAGTGATGAGTACTGGGGAGTACGTGCGAGGGAGATGGGAAGCGTGCGTTAGCCAGGGGGTAAGGCCTTTGGTGACGAACCAGCCATCTATCCTCGACCAGGAGGAGCGGGCCATGGTGTAGCAGGTTCCCTCTCGCAATTGTGGGTGCAGATGGCACCAGGCGTCTATCAACTTATGATCAGCGACAATCATTTTGAGGGTGGAGTGTGAGCTGGAGCAGTGATGCGGTTGAGGGTGCTGTGGTAAATATTTCATTACCGGTACTATTTTTATGGGGTAAAGTCTATTAAGAATAACTCAGTAAATATAAGAGGCAGAATCCGTGGTATTAGAGGTTTTAAAAGGCTTTATTCCTATACAAAGGAATACAATTCGAATTGTAGGCTTTCTATTCCATCACCACGAAAGTTCAGGAAGGAAGGGCATACATTATTGACAGATAGGCAGTTTTATAGAAAATACATTACAGTGAAACAGAGGCAAGAGGCGTAACAGCTGATAGTACAGATAAAAGGTGCATACGTAACTAATAGAGGCGGATGTATGGGCGTAATTTAATAAACGTCATCATACATGATGTCACAAGTGGGTGGATCCATAAGAGAATCCTGCAATGTCAGCAGAAATATTTGGCAGAGATGCGCGCGCAGCCGCATGACGTGTGATTGACGTGCAACTAGAGGGTGAAGGGGATTTGACATTTAGCTCTACATGTGGAGACAGAAGTCTGGGGTCATGTCAACCTAATCCCAAATCATATCTAATATCCTATGTTTAAAGAACTGTGTTATCCAAAAGGAGAGGTCTCTAGGATAGAATCTATTCTATACGGACTGTTAGTGCGTGTACAAGCGTCTAAGTGTCTACACTAGATGCGAGGGGGTAGGAATATTCCATGGTAACGGGGCTATGAATTACTTGCATGAGGACAGCGAGGCCTGGCCCTTTGCACGGTAGCTGGAGGAATGTTTACCTAAACTACTAGACAGGAATGCATCGGATGAGGAGCGGAGTAGATAATCTTGAAGGTGAAATACAGTTTTTGGCAGGCGACAGGCTGGATCAGGCACCGTTAGCCGCGCAGGGAGTAGGACAAAGTTCATGGATACAGATGCAGGCTCAGACTGGAGCTTTCAGAGGCAGAAGGCAGGAAAAGGCTTGAAGACAGAATTCTGGGCCTACTCGCCTGAATCTGTAAAATGTGGAAAGTGAACCACATAAAGTCGGTGGCCTTTCATACTTAGGAATGGAATATCTGACCCATTCATGGCGGATCTGAAAGAGGACATGTTGACGGTGGACGCACATATATTTGCGTCTTCAAAACTGGAGCAGGAGGGAACATACATGTACTTATAGCATGTACATGGAGCCGTTGGGGTCTACGATAGGGGACATAACTGATCACAAAATTCATATTTCCTCATTCCCTCCTTGTCCCCTACGGACCCTCAGGAGATATCGATCTTCATCAATCCATCGATCTGTTCATATAGCATCATTTGTTCTTCTTTCTTCTTCCGGGATCTTGAACGAAAACTTGGATGTGGGATACACGAGGTGGCACACAGACCACAAATCGCTGGCCCACATTGTAGACATAAGCAGCAACTGAATAGTATGAGAAAGCCAATACCTAGGAAGGATAGGATTCTCCATCCCCAGGCTGACAACACGCCCCAGAACCAACCGGACCAAGTCCAGGTGCCTGGACTCTGGTGTATCTGGCTTACAATCTTATGAAGGCGAGTTATGGCTTTATATACTGACGGCGAATTTTCTGGTATGAAAATGCAGCAGCTTGATCCGATGACCCTACAAGCTCCGCCCCTATCGGCTAGGATGACGTCAAGGACAAGACGATTTTGAAGCACAACAATCCGCATAGCAGACTGCTCTTCTGTTAAATTGCCTAAGGCGGAAATAGTTTCGTTCACTACTGCTTCAAGGGTTCTGGTTAATCTACGTATCAGCTTACTATTAGTGACTGTACCTATATAGGGAAAGAAACCCTTATTGAAATCGGTGTATTTTTCCCATGCTGTTTCAGTGTAATCGACAATTGGGAGATCTCTCTGCTGTCTATTGTGTACTAAATGGGTATTTCTATGATAATCAGGAGGAGCTAGGAAAACAGGTGGTAGAAGGAATGCTATGTAACAGGTACCATCCCAATCTAGAGGTAGACGTATATATGCGGTCTGGCCACATATAAAGTAGGAATGGCGAGAAGCTCTAAATGTAGACTTGCCTTGATCACTGAATTTTATTACAGTGGTGCATTTACTATGGCCCATGTGTATGGAACCATTCTTTCTTACACATAATTCCCCTTTTACTGGGAATACTGACATGGCGGGCAAGATTGGTGTAGCTTCAGATTCAACGTTCAGGATCATAAGGTTAAGTGTAAAATTACCTAATCCATATACTTCATTTTCTAGATCAGTTCCTGTTCTTCTGGGAAGTCCCTCCTTGTTAGGGTAGCAGACTTTAAGCAAAACCAGGTTCAGGTTTCCCCATACCCAGTTGTCTTGATAAACTGCGGAATTTGAATCTAGGGAATTAATCAAACTAAACCATGCTCCACAGGAGCCATTGTGTGTGAACGGATAGGGAAAGAGGGGCAAAACTCCCTTATAGTTCTGATAGGGAGGGAGTCGGCCACATATCCAACAATTTGTGGCATTGCTGGTTTGATGGGAATGATGTAACATACTAATGAATGTGTTGTTGCGCAGCGCAAATCTATAGGACAACTCATGCGGAAGTAATTCGCTAAAAGAATGTTCTGCAGTTACATTGTAAGCACGCTTAAGAATAGGGTAATACATGTGCAATAGTATGCTGACAATGATGATCAGAAGACTTAGAAAAAACAAAATTAATAATGTTACTGTGCAGTGACTACGAAATGATTTACAATACGCATGCTTCTTAAGCTGCATCTGATGATTTCTTTCTCTATTCCGGTCTAGAGGATACATGTCAGAGACAAATTCAACCGATTCACCTTGGAGAGGACTTAAACAATCAAATTGTCTGACTTACTAGACCTTAATTTTAGTTTGTAAAGTTCGGAGTTTGTTAATTCAGCCAAGGGGAGCTTTGAGTCTGTCTGTGAGGGAATGCAGGGCTGAACGTTCACACTAGATGGTAGTCCATAAAATTTCTTGATATGACTCGAGTGCAACCACCCTTTGCGTCCTTCAATCTTCACGGCTGTCCTTGTAGTTAGTAGAACCAATCTTGGCGAGGTCCATCTAGGCTCCAGTTGGGTCTTTCGGTCAAAATTCCTGACCAAAACCAGGTCACCAGGAACCACGTCATGGGGCTTCACCTCAGTATTGTCGGGAAAAGCTGCGGCTACCTGTGAACGACAAGATTGTAGTGCAGACATCAAGGAAGCCAGGTAATCTGTCAGCATATTACAGTCAACATCAGTGATTTTGCGAGGTATAGGCGTCCCCCACATATTTGGTGGTCTACCGAAGATCACCTCGTACGGGGATAGCCCTGTTCGAGAATGTGCTACCATTCTCATGTAAAAGAGCGCAACTGGTAAGGCTACTATCCAATCGACACCTTTTTCTCTACATATTTTGGACAATCTAATTTTCAGAGTTTGATTATGGCGTTCCACGAGACCTGCCGCCTCGGGATGTCGGACACAGTGGAATTTCCATTGGTAGCCTAACAGAAGGGAAACGTGTTTCATTAGTTCGGATGAGAACGGCTGGCCATTATCTGAGTAGACAACACGGGGAAAACCGTACCGTGGGAAGAATTCTCGAACTAACTGTTTGGCAGTAGTCGGGGCAGTGTAATCTGAAACCGGGTATGCTTCTGTCCAACGGGAAAGAGCACAGACAACTACGAGAACATATTTGAATCCTCGACATCGTTCCATCTGGATATAATCCATCTGGAGGGCTTCAAAAGCATGATCGGGAGTTTGAAATCCACCCTGCTCTACGGGGATGCTTTTACCTGGATTAAACTGACAACATATCATACAGGTACGCACTTTTTGTTTAGCTGCTGCTCGCAAGTGTTTGTTGAACCAAATGTGTTGAATGCTGTCTAGCATAGCTTTTTCTCCTAGGTGCGCTGGACTATGTATAGTGTTAATGATGACTTGAACCATTGAGTCGGGAAGAAACCATATAGATTTTTCCTTCGTCATCCATCCTTGATCTGTTTGGATCCCTCCTAATTCAGTCCATTTCTTTATTTCTTCTGGTGTAGCATGTGTCTGTATGTCAATTACATCAAGGGCGGGATCCTTAACTGTCATGCAATGTGTTGGTGTCGGAACTATTGTCTTTGTCATGTCAGTTGTGTGAGTCTGATTCTGAGCAGTCTGTTTAGCTGTTCTGTCAGCTAGGTCATTACCCTGAGAAATGATATCGGTAACTTTTGTGTGGGCTTTGCATTTCATAATCGATATTACAGCAGGTAGATGAATCGCGTCTAATAGGGCTTGAATGAGGGGTCCGTGTTGGATGTGGGCACCGTGAGAAGTTAAATAACCTCTCTCTCGCCACAGTACGCCGAAGTCATGGACGACTCCGAATGCATAACGGGAATCTGTGTATATATTGACTCTTATTTTTGGCTTGAATACAGGCTTGTGTTAGAGCGGTGAGCTCTGCTGCTTGAGCTGACAAAGTGTTAATACAATTTGTTTCAATGACTTCAGTGTCTGTTGTAACTGCGTAAGCGGCCACTAACTCTCCTGTACTTGTTCTCATACATGACCCATCTACATACAATGTCAAGTCTGGATCTGACAAAGGGATATCTGTCAAGTCTTGTCTGGGTTTCGTCGTGATAGTAATGACTTCGACACAATCATGTGCCAATGGATCTGTTCCGCCTACTGGTAACAGTGTGGCAGGATTTAACGTATTACAACGTCTGATTTCTATATGTGGCTGAAACAATGTTAATTCGTAACCGGTGAGTCTCGCTATAGTCAAATGTTGTGTTTGTGTGCGGTTCAAGAGAACCTCTACTGCGTGTGGTACTTGTACTGTCAATTGGTGTCCTAACACTATGGCATCACTTTGTCTGATTGCTAAAGCTGTTGCTGCCACCGATTTCAGGCACGCAGGAAGAGCCTGAGCTACTGGATCTAATGTACTAGAGAAATAAGCACATGGTTTGTGTGATCCTGCTTGTTCCTGAGTGAGTACTGACAAGGCAGTACCTTCGCGTTCTGTAACAAAGAGTGTAAACTGTTTACTGTAACATGGTGTTGCTAGGACAGGTGCTTGGCATAAAGCTTTCTTTAAGCTTTCAAAGGCATGTGTATGTTCTGGAGTCCAAGGGAGGACAGTCGATGTGGCTGCCTCCTGTGTTGTCAACTGGATGAGTGGTTTTGCTAGAAATGCATATTGAGGGATCCACTGCCTACAGTATGAGGTGAGGCCTATAAAAGCACGCACCTCCTTTTGTGTCTTGGGTGGTGGCATGTTAGCTATTAACTGGATGCGGTCGGGTGTAAGCTGCCTTCCCTCCTTGGACAGCGAGTGCCCAAGGTAAACAACTCGCTGGACACAGAATTGCAGCTTAGAAGGGGACACCTTGTGCCCCTTGTCGGCCAGAAATTTCAAAACCGTCAGTGACGCTGTCTCACATTCAGGTTTGCTTCGGGCGGTGATCAGCAGATCATCGACATATTGAAGCAAGGCAGTGTTAACTGGCATGTGGATACTGTCAAGTTCTCGTTTCAGTGCTTGGCTATAGATGCTGGGGCTTTCTGTAAATCCTTGAGGTGCGCGTGTGAATTTAAAACTTCGTCCATTTAAACTGAATCCGAACAGATATTGACTTTCCGGATCTATTGGGACACTAAAGAAAGCATTCTTGAGATCAATTACAGTGAAGAACGTTGCTTCTGAATCAATAGCTGTTAGTAATGAAGAGATATCTGGGACCACAGGGTATTGTGGTACAATACATTTGTTTAATTCGCGCAGATCAATAACTAATCGATATACTGGTGGTGCTTTTGGATCCGTTCTTTTAAGAATCGGAATTATCGGGGAATTACATACATTGGAGTCGGTTTCGACAACCACTCCTTGTGCAATGAGCTCGTCAATGATTTGCAGTAAAGCCACTACAGCATCTGGTGGTAACTTGTATTGTCGCATTCGTGGTAGTACTATTCCTGTTTTCAGTGTAACTCGATATGGTGTAATGTTCATGCAACCAACATCAGTGGGGCCTTGTGCCCATAAATGTGTAGGTAAATTCTGCAGTCGGTGATCCATGTCTCTGGACACGTAGTGACCTTTAAAGTCACGTAAAAATAGTCGTACTCCTTCCGGAGAACAACATATTATGGCTCCTAGAGCTTTCAATGTTTTTATGCCTAACAAGTTTTCTGGACATGATTTAGTAAGCAATAAATCTGTAGTACATGTCAATGGACCGACCGTAAGTGGAAGAGGTTGTGTTACGTCATTTATTATAGGTTTTCCTGAGAATCCAAGGGAAATATTATGTGAGCCTGAGAGGGGTGCCCCTGGAACTTCACTGCGTCTTATAGTTGTTCTGCTTGCCCCTGTATCAAGTAAAAACTTTGTCTTCCCCTAATAGTTCACTATGTACATAAGGTCCCTCTTGGTCTACAGGAACCTCAATAAGGGGTAAGCCAACTTCCCTCTCTAGGCTATCTCATGAGTATCGCTGATAATCGGGATAATCTGTTTGTGCGTACTGATACATCTGTTGTGTCGTTGCTTGTGTTGCAGCAATAGGCTGCGCTTGTGGTGGTGCTACAATCTGTTGTGGAGCCGCCTGTTGCGGAGCTAGTTGTTGCGGAGCTAACCTAGGTTGTGCATGCTGAGGGATTTGTTGTTGATTCTGATCCTGTCTAGGTGGACGTGGTCTTTCCTGCGTTCTACCTGTGGCAATATTATGTTTCAGGACTGGACAATCGTGTATATAATGACCTTGTTGTTTACAATAGTTGCATGTTCCTTTCGCAGGACCTGCGGAATCACCCCTTTGATGACCCTCGGCTGGAACTGACTGTGCAACAAGCATTTTCATTTTTGTATCTTTCATACGTCTTTGTTCGTGTTCTTGTTCTTCTCTAATTCTATTGTGGTGATATTGTAACATCTGTAACATCTGTGATGGGGTATTACCTTGCCAGGTACTTTCGAATTTCAATACTCTATTCTTGATTTGCAGCAGAGAATTTTCAACTAATTTTGTCACAAACAGATGTGGATATGACTCACTACTGGCTTTTATGCCACTATTTATACCAAAACATTTTTCAAATCGGGAATAGAAATCACTAGTGTCTTCATCTGGCTTTTGTTTACAGGCTGAGATTGCACCCCAGTCTTCCTTTTTCGTAGTTAATAAACGTGGCAGTACCTGTATTAGTAATCCTGCTAGTGCTGTAGTCTTTTCCCCAAGCCCTGCTCCTGCAGCTCGGGCCCTTTCCTCGTTTTCTAATGCTATCCAATCTATCTTTTGGTCTCCCACCTCCCATTCCTTTTCTTTGAGTTTCTCGTAAACACCGGCGGGTAATAGGACTTTTAATATTTTCATTATGTCGGGGTAGGTATACTCTCCCATGAGTAACATGTCCTTTATTTCACGGTGGAAACCTGCTGGGTCCTTGTCATGGCTGGGTACTACTTTCTTCATTTCTAATAATTCCAGTTTAGTTATAGGCGTGTACACAAACACGCGTGTAAAATTATTACCGTCACCTCTGATTGGGTGTACTTCGCGTAACGGGTTCTGTCTATCTATGTGATACATTCTTCTTCCCATGATGGGAACTGGAACGTGTTCTGGGCATACGAAATTTAAATATTGGTTTCGGGATTCTAGAATTTCCTTAATCAAATCAGTACCTGACCCTCTCCATATGTTCGTGAGTAGTTCTGTCAATATGTCAGGTAAAGGTCCTGGATCGGAGTGTTGGCTTTTATATAATATAAGGAGGTGTTGAATCATGTATATACTAGCTAAACGCTGTTCGTATGGGTCAAGATTCAGAAACGTGTGTGCAAGTACATCATCATTGTATTCGCCGGGACTGTCAGCCCATTGTACTGCTGACCTGGCTAATTCTTGTTCGTCCATGGAATTGAGCATGTGGTACCCCCTTCGATCTCGGAGTAATTTATCAGTGGCTTGGAATAGGTGTTCAGGGGATTTTGTATTTAACATAGGGTTTGGAAAATGTCTATTATATTCTGGACGTATTGGACGTATCGGGTCGTTAAAACCTCTGGTATTATTATGGGGTCTTCCTCTACCTACATAAGCTATCGTTTCTAATTGCTCTGATTCTTGCTCCTCCTCTTCTTCTGATTCTACTCTGTCTGTTTCTCGTCTTTCTTTATGTATTCGTTCTACTTCCTTGCGGATCTTTCGACACATGGCGATTATACACGCCTGTCTATCATGTTTCTCTTCTGATATGTTCTGACCCCATTTGGCAAGTCTTTGCATGGTATCGTGATCTGCCCCAGGCCTGTCTTGATTCCTAATTACACAATTTATGAAAAAACGTAGTTGTCGTCTTTGGACATCCACTTTCTGGTATTCCATAGCTTCGTTAATACTTTCTGGACCTCGCCCTGTTTGGACAAAGCGATATATTTCGTCTAGGTGTTCACCCATTCCTGGTATCGTCATTAAATATAATGTAGCTCGTCTTATACGTAGTGATGATATGAGCAATTTATCCTGTCTACCTGGTACTGGGTCGTATCTACAATCCACAAGCTGTTCTTTAAACATGTCGGATGTCGCTAGTTGGGGTGTACGTTGGAGTGCTAAATCTCTAAGGGTCTGTTTATTTCGCGGCGGTGTGGCAAACATGTCTGTCGTACCTCCTGTGGCACCATCTGAGGTGCTAGGCACGAAAGGATTCGTTGGGCGTAGGATAGAGATTGTAGATGCGGGAAAAACTGTAGAAACGGACGGGCCTGTTGGAACTTGTGTAGGAGTTTGTAGTTGCGGGGATACAGACGAATGCTCTTGGTGTTGAACACCATCGGCAAGCGGTGTGGGTGGTATGGCATTAGCATACTCGGGAGCTGCGTCATCTAAATAGGAGGAAAGGAAAACGTCCTTTGCTGTTTTGGGATGTGTTTTGGGATGTGCTTTTATCGGGAGCAATGGAGGAGTTAAGTCTTTTGGTATTTCCGGGGTAGCCTTAGGTAACCCTTCGGCCAGAAGAGGATACATACCATTCATAAGAGTGTTTGTCTATCTACTTGTTCTGATTTTACTCGGGTACCTTCCTCAAGTAATAGATTTTCTCGGGTTTTATTTGAATTCTCTCTACCTTTCTCTTCCTGTCTGAGTGCTTTTTCTGTACGTCTATATGATTCTTTACGCCATAATTCAATGGCATCTTTCTGTGACTGTCTGGCTTTCTTTTTCCATAATTCTTCTTCTACTCTCATGATGCAATCTGCATCCCAGGTCCCCGCTGCGGGCCATCTCTGACTCTCTGGTAATTCTTTGGTGTAGTCCACCCATAAATCAAGAAATAATACGACATCTAGGCCATGCTTATGATACATAAAGTATCCTGGAGTGTCCCTAGGTGGAATGGGAACAGCTTCTTCGAGTACACCTTTTCTAGTTTTGATCTGTCTTAGTTTCGAAAAGAGCGGCATTTTTTAGACCTTATTACTAGAACACACTTTATACAAGAAAACACAATAAATGAACAGTCATTCACACCACAATATATAAAACGTATTTAAAACATTTAACACTTAACAGTTTTACGAACAATGATAACTAATAGAAAACTAGTTACTGACATAATACTGACACTAGATAGTACTTATTTATATGCAAGACATACTATATATACTGCTAAACAGTACAGATACACTGCTAAAACAGTGCAGACCGGATTTGTGTACCCAAACCCGTCTTGACCGGCACAGACTATGTGCACGTTAAATGCCTCCCCGGTAATGGTACTCACCGGGTAGCTCTGAACGGAAGGCCTCGGAACGGAACTGAAACTGGACCGGACTGGACTCGACTCGACTGGACTCGGAACTTCGGAACCTGGTGGGCCTCTGTATACCTCGGATCTTGCTCTCTCAGCTAGGCTCTGGTCGGGATACTTCGCACTTCTCACCGCCTCGTCTGGGTGTTGATCGCAGCCTCAGTCGTCCCCGCTTGGCCGGAGGGAGATACAGGAAATCCTGCAGGTACGCGTTTTTGTCCGTTCAGCTGTGGCAGGAGACCGGGCCTGCAACGCACCGCCGGCGCGTGAGATGAGAAAGTGTCCCTATTCGGGCGCCAATTTATGTGGTAAATATTTCATTACCGGTACTATTTTTATGCGGTAAAGTCTATTAAGAATAACTCAGTAAATATAAGAGGCAGAATCCGTGGTATTAGAGGTTTTAAAAGGCTTTATTCCTATACAAAGGAATACAATTCGAATTGTAGGCTTTCTATTCCATCACCACGAAAGTTCAGGAAGGAAGGGCATACATTATTGACAGATAGGCAGTTTTATAGAAAATACATTACAGTGAAACAGATGCAAGAGGCGTAACAGCTGATAGTACAGATAAAAGGTGCATACGTAACTAATAGAGGCGGATGTATGGGCGTAATTTAATAAACGTCATCATACATGATGTCACAAGTGGGTGGATCCATAAGAGAATCCTGCAATGTCAGCAGAAATATTTGGCAGAGATGCGCGCGCAGCCGCATGACGTGTGATTGACGTGCAACTAGAGGGTGAAGGGGATTTGACATTTAGCTCTACATGTGGAGACAGAAGTCTGGGGTCATGTCAACCTAATCCCAAATCATATCTAATATCCTATGTTTAAAGAACTGTGTTATCCAAAAGGAGAGGTCTCTAGGATAGAATCTATTCTATACTGACTGTTAGTGCGTGTACAAGCGTCTAAGTGTCTACACTAGATGCGAGGGGGTAGGAATATTCCATGGTAACGGGGCTATGAATTACTTGCATGAGGACAGCGAGGCCTGGCCCTTTGCACGGTAGCTGGAGGAATGTTTACCTAAACTACTAGACAGGAATGCATCGGATGAGGAGCGGAGTAGATAATCTTGAAGGTGAAATACAGTTTTTGGCAGGCGACAGGCTGGATCAGGCACCGTTAGCCGCGCAGGGAGTAGGACAAAGTTCATGGATACAGATGCAGGCTCAGACTGGAGCTTTCAGAGGCAGAAGGCAGGAAAAGGCTTGAAGACAGAATTCTGGGCCTACTCGCCTGAATCTGTAAAATGTGGAAAGTGAACCACATAAAGTCGGTGGCCTTTCATACTTAGGAATGGAATATCTGACCCATTCATGGCGGATCTGAAAGAGGACATGTTGACGGTGGACGCACATATATTTGCGTCTTCAAAACTGGAGCAGGAGGGAACATACATGTACTTATAGCATGTACATGGAGCCGTTGGGGTCTACGATAGGGGACATAACTGATCACAAAATTCATATTTCCTCGGTGCGAGTGGTCCAGCAAGGGGTTCACCGTAACATTAAAATCACCTCCGAATATTAAGTGAGTAGACACGATCTCTAGGATCTTGCTCCAGAGCACCCGGAAGAATTCCGGGCCGCCAATGTTAGGCCCATAACAGGATACGAATGTGAAGGATTGGGCAGCTAACCTGCCCCAGAGACTGGTGTAGCGGCCCTGCTTGTCGGAGAGGGAGCCTATGGGGTGTAGGGAAGGGATTTATTTACAAGGATACATGTGCCCCTAGCATAGGAGCAGTAAGAGGAGAAGTATGCATAACTTGCCCAGCAGGATGCAAAAGTGTTGGGGGCAGCGGAGCTGAAATGTGTCTCTTACAGCATTGAGCAGTGGACATTGTGGCGGTCTAAATAAGATAGAATGTGGCGGCGTTTGCGGGATTCTCCTAGGCCTCGTACGTTCCAAGTGATGAAGTGATATGCAGGGGGTCTAGAGCAGTCAGTCATGGTAGCGGCTTAAGTGGTACATACGTGAGTGTGGACCTGGTCAGAGTTGGCGTCTATATCCAAGTATGTGGATGTTCAACAGAACGGTGGCGTATAGCGTGTCGGGAGGTCTAACTCCTCCCAAGAGGGTGTGCATGAATCCCCCTCCCCCTCCCACATCGGCATCCCAATCCTGCCGTGGTCCGCAACCCACCCCCCCTCAAGACTACCCCTGAGAGCCAGGTTCCCTACTGGGGAAAGTGGTGTAAATAGTAACATAACTTCCAAAATAATACAATAACAAAGGTAAGGGTTCACCTGATGGGTTGAGTCCAAAGGGCGACCAGATTCTCCTCGCACAAACGCGCGGGTGTTCGGGCAGTCACATGGATGTTAATCTCGGTCCGGTTCATAGAACATTCTTATAGCCTGGTTGGTTCCCCCCAGCAAGACGGTAGAGGAGACAGGGTGCCGTAGTTACCAGTGTTCAGGCCAAGGTTGTGAGATTATAAGCTGGTAGTAGCTTGTGTGTGTCAGGGTCTCTGATCCGCAATGAGCGGGGTCAGGAGTTTGCAGCTCCAGGGGGCAAGTGGTGGTTCTATGCAGCAAGGGAGGTCACTTCACCCCGCCGCGGCCGTGCACAGCTCACAGTAGAATCCAACCGTCCCCACACAATTTATGCCAGGCTTACTTCCGGAGGACAATGTCCATAGCAAAAGCGGGGTAGCATTATTTCATTCAATGTCTGAGGTGTCGCCCCCACCGTCTGGGCGGTGGGGTGGAGAGGAACGGCCTGCGGATTGTTTCGGCAGAGTCTTGATGAAATCCTGTGCGTGTTACGGGGTGGTGAAGAAATGTTGCCTTCCTAGATGCGTGACTTTTAGATGGGCGGGGAAGAGCATTGCGTAGGGCAGGTTGAGTTGTTGCAATTTCTTCTTTACGGGGAGAAATTTCCGCCTCTGTTCTTGAACAGCCATGGTAAAGTCAGGATAGATTGAGATGTCCATCCCCTCAAAGCGGAGTTGACCGTGTTCCCTGGAGAGGCGAAGGGCTGTGTCTCGGTCCCGGTAATTGAGTACTCTGGCTATTATCGGGCGGGGTGTGGCGCCAGGAACAGGGCAAGCCGCCAGCAACCGGTGAGCCCGCTCAACCACCAGGACTGGTAAAAAGGCCTCCCTGCCAAACAGCGCCACGAGGAGGCGCTCAACATATTCCTCCATCTTGCCTGTAGCTGTCGATTCCGGCACCCCTAGGATGCGGCGGTTGTTCCGCCTAGAGCGGGATTCTAAATCCTCATTTTTGGCCGCTATAACTTTGAGGACCCTCTCCATTTCCAGCGTGCGAGATGTAGTTGTGCTGGAGGTGTCCTCCAGATCCGAAATGCGGCGTTCTGCCTCCGCCAGCCGGTCATCGTGTTTGTCCACTCTGTGCATGACGCCATCGAGTCTAAATGTTGTTGTAGACTTGTAAAGCGCACAGCTGCCCCAGCAACGGGGCGTCCCGGCGCTGTAGACCGCTGGGGAACCCGTCCTGGCTATCCCTGTGAGATGGTCCCTTTCTGGGTATCTCCAAGGTGAAACCAGGCATCCCCGGCGTCTGTGGGGGGCCGTTGTAGAGATGAGGCAAGCTTAATGCCCAGAGTTGCCGAGTGCGTTCCTGGTTAGAGTAGGTACCGAGGCGAGAATTATCAAGTCCGTTTTGACCCTGGTCCACGACCCTGCCGCGTCGGGAATTGAACCCTGGTCCCTGGCCGATTCTCTGCTTACGGGTCTGCCGCCTCTAACCAGTGAGCCACACCTCTCCACCACTAGCATTGATGGAATCCATTTTGGATTCGATAGAAGTCAGGCTGGACTGCATGACTAGTAAAAGTTCTTTTAGGTCTGCAGTAGAGGGGGCCGGAGATTCTGCTTGATCCTCCTCATGTTCCGTCTGGTAGCGGGTGGTCTTCTGCGCGTCGAAATTGAGCTTCGGCTGGCACCCATCTGGCTTTCCCATGGCGACAGGCGATGAAGTGCGATGTAAGGAAAAGGGCCGGAGGGTAGCCTTCCAGCGTTTGTAGGGGTGATTAGGCGTATTCCAGAGTGGCAGGCGCACCGCTCCGCCGCACGTGCCCCGCCTTGTGTACTCGTAGGGCGCTTTCGCAGGAGGGGTGATCCCGTGGCCCCGGGAGGTGACGGACCCTTATGACATGCAGCAGGACCTCTTCAGGAAGCGTCTCTTCGTTGGGGCAGGCCCCCCCCCCACGGCTTCTCCGGAGTCCTCAAACGTTGTCTCCCCACGATCAGGATGGCCTGCGGCCCTCTCAGTCAGACCCCCCCCCACCAAGCGCGAGCAGCGGTGTTGGGCTACCAGGCCCACCTCATCCCGGATAGGGCCAGCCGTGCGTCCTCACACCTGGGCACAATGCGTTCCAAGGCAGTAGCAGGGGGGCACCAACACTCCGCAGCCTGGCGCAGGTGTCCTGTCACCGCAGGCGCTATTACCATCAGGGTCACCAGTGTGCGCCAACCAGGCCCAGGGTGCTATTCCCCCTAGGAGGGAACAGCATGGTAGGGAGAGCAGGCCCCACAGGGCCACAGCGGGGGACCCGGGTCCCGCGTTGTGCAGTGTGTTTATATGGGGTGCCTGTCTGGGCCCAGGAGCACAGGCGTCGCAGTCCACAGAGGACTCAGTGGAAGTGCAGTGGGGGCCGGGCCGCTCAGGCCGCCAAATGGTGTGTCCGCCGCCAGCCGGTGTTAATAAAAGGCTTGTGGTGGGGTCAGGGCAGTTTCACGCGCCGGTCCGTGCCGTCGCTGCACCAGCTCTCCGGCAAACAGTCAGTAATGTAAGGGAGCGCAGCCAGGGTGGCAGGGTGGAAGAGCGGCAGAGCGAGGCTATTCTCCGCAGGGATGGTTTCGGCCTGTCAGCCCGGTCACAGCAGCGGGGCGCTGAGTGCACGCTGCGGCCGCCCAGGAGGGCCAGCTGGCCCCAGGGTACGCCGGGCACTCACCTCCGTAACACCACACCAGCGCCGCCGGGTCTTCCGCAGGTCTGCCTCACCCGCCGGTCGTTCCACAGGGCTGCGGCGGTCCAGCACAGGGAGCGCAGGTACAGCGTTGATGCAGAGGAGGAGGGACACCGCTCCCAGTCCCCCACGCAGAGCCCAGCCGGCCCCTCCGCACAGGCGGCCCCGCGATGATACAGCCACAGGCGATCAGCTCCAGCCGCTCGCCTCAGTGCCGCCCGGTTCAGCTCAACTGGGCCGCGCCGCAGCCATTTTGTGAGTCGTGGCCGCGGAAGCCAGGTGACGGTTTATGGGGCTCCCCACGCAGGAACGTCTTCGACTTTGGCCGTGATGTGGCGCTGCGCTGTTCCGATGTTTGAATTGTTGCTTCTAGCGCGCTGGTGGTCCAAGATAACAAGGATAATTATCGGATTTCAGCCCGAACTGCAAGAGCCTCAAGCAAGTGTGGCCATTTTGCTTGGCACCCTCTAGCCCCCCCGGGGTCCCTCCCCTCAAGAAGCACGACCGCAGCGGGTCATAGCTAGAATCCTCAATTATCATGACAGATGTTATCCGTACCTTTGCACTAGAGCAAGAAGCGCTACTTTGAGTCCCATGGTATCATGGCATTTCCAGATTACACCAAGATTGTCCAACAACAATGCCAATCATTCTTTACAGCAAAAAGACGCCTTTGTGAACTAAACATCCAGTACATGCTTTTTTTTTCCCCACGTGTATGCATATGGTACACAATTCTCGGACTCTGTTTTTCGACACCCCAAGGAAATATTCGCATGAAATGATGCAGGTTTCCAATAAACCGCATACTCTACCGCGCCTGTTCTCGTCCTCCAGTGACCATCGTTCTCAACAAGCCAAACCAAGGGAGAATCACAGTCACAGGTCCTGCTCTTCCTGGCATTTTAAGCCGTGGGTCTGTTAACATAGAGATGTATGTGGCCCGGAGGCTTGCTGTCTTGCCTACTTTGACTCCTGTCGACATCGGCAACCTGGGCAACCGGTTCAATAAACATCATACCCACTGCGATGACAGCCTATGACTGTCGGCTGCTCCTCTGGTTTGCCTCAGCTTTAGGGTCTCCAGAGAGACAGTTGGGTGTTGCTGAGACATGGGGCTCCATCGGACGGGCCCAGCTCTAGGCCCCTGTTGGGACTGGTCCTGGGCTCGATCCGCGACTGATATTTCAATCTTACTGAAGTATTGGATTGGGGAAAAAGGTGGGAGGAGAAGGGGAAGTTCTGTTACACAGTTCTGTTTTAACTTACCTTACACATGCTTAATGCCTGCTTCACTGCTACCCAGCCCGTAGATAACCAAGTCATACCTGTACCTTTGCCCAGACAGCCGGCGTGGATTCAACTGGCCCTGCTGGATGACTAAGTGCTATAACATGGAATGTACGTGGCGTGCTAGACAAGTCTCCTGTTTGGGCTGATATGGGCTTACACAGACATATCAATCTGGTTTGGTGAGTGGGTTGCGGGGAGTGGCTCTTCTGATCCATTGTAGGATCCCATTTAAAGACCTGGGTGGACACGCAGGGGTGGTTAGGTCTTTGGATCAGGCACATTATATGAGTCTCAGGTATTGGGGTGTGTTTATGCCACGCCACCACACCCATCATCCACCCCATCATCATCATAATCATCCACCCCCACCACATCATCCACCACCATCACATCATCCACCACATCATCCACCCACCGCCACATCATCCACCCACCACCACATCACGCACCAGCACATCATCCACCCACCAGCACATCATCCACCCACCACCACCACACCATCCACCCCATCAACCACCACCACAACAACAACCACCACCACCCACCCCACCCTCCTCTCCCCAACTAGAGTGGTGATTCAAATGTGGCGCTGCTCCAATCGTAGAATGGGGTAGTGGGGACACCTGACACGGGGACACAGTTGCAGTGGGGTATTCTCATGCCGCAGGAAGAAGAATTGAGGGACTTTCAAGAATGGGACCACATCTGTATTTAACATTGGGGGAGGTTATGCAGGGCCACATACTTAAGTCGTTCTCTGAAGTTCTGAGGAAATATGAATCTTGTGATCAGTTATGTCCCCTATCGTAGACCCCAACGGCTCCATGTACATGCTATAAGTACATGTATGTTCCCTCCTGCTCCAGTTTTGAAGACGCAAATATATGTGCGTCCACCGTCAACATGTCCTCTTTCAGATTCGCCATGAATGGGTCAGATATTCCATTCCTAAGTATGAAAGGCCACCGACTTTATGTGGTTCACTTTCCACATTTTACAGATTCAGGCGAGTAGGCCCAGAATTCTGTCCTCAAGCCTTTTCCTGCCTTCTGCTTCTGAAAGCTCCAGTCTGAGCCTGCATCTGTATCCATGAACTTTGTCCTACTCCCTGCGCGGCCAACGGTGCCTGATCCAGCCCGTCGCCTGCCAAAAACTGTATTTCACCTTCAAGATTATCTACTCCGCTCCTCATCCGATGCATTCCTGTCTAGTAGTTTAGGTAAACATTCCTCCAGCTACCGTGCAAAGGGCCAGGCCTCGCTGTCCTCATGCAAGTAATTCATAGCCCCGTTACCATGGAATATTCCTACCCCCTCGCATCTAGTGTAGACACTTAGACGCTTGTACACGCACTAACAGTCAGTATAGAATAGATTCTATCCTAGAGACCTCTCCTTTTGGATAACACAGTTCTTTAAACATAGGATATTAGATATGATTTGGGATTAGGTTGACATGACCCCAGACTTCTGTCTCCACATGTAGAGCTAAATGTCAAATCCCCTTCACCCTCTAGTTGCACGTCAATCACACGTCATGCGGCTGCGCGCGCATCTCTGCCAAATATTTCTGCTGACATTGCAGGATTCTCTTATGGATCCACCCACTTGTGACATCATGTATGATGACGTTTATTAAATTACGCCCATACATCCGCCTCTATTAGTTACGTATGCACCTTTTATCTGTACTATCAGCTGTTACGCCTCTTGCATCTGTTTCACTGTAATGTATTTTCTATAAAACTGCCTATCTGTCAATAATGTATGCCCTTCCTTCCTGAACTTTCGTGGTGATGGAATAGAAAGCCTACAATTCGAATTGTATTCCTTTGTATAGGAATAAAGCCTTTTAAAACCTCTAATACCACGGATTCTGCCTCTTATATTTACTGAGTTATTCTTAATAGACTTTACCGCATAAAAATAGTACCGGTAATGAAATATTTACCACAGTTCAACCAGATTATTCAATGCCCCATAGGCATTTCTATAAATGTGCAGTTGCGTCATGCCCTTTCCCCATACATCTGGGACGTTACTGCCCTCCCAGATTTCAATCAGCTTGAGGGTAAGCTCTCAATGGGCGACCGTGGTGGTCCCATGACATCCAAAATATACCAGAACCTAGTCACAAACCGCTCCACTACGCTGGACACCCTGGCATAGGGATATCGGAGACAAGAGGATGATGATGAAAGGGTGAAGCCTTGGAATCCCCTCGTAGGGGTGGCAATATCTACCTGCCTATAATTAATCCAGTTCAAATATCTCCACAGAGCCTACTTTACTAGACATTGGTTGTGGTGCATGGGACTCAGTTCTCCTATATGCCTGCGGTATGAGACTGAGGAAGGTACCTATTTACATACGGTGTGGGGCTGAAGAGTGCTAGACCACTTCTTTGGGGGAGGGGGGGGGGGGGGCATTTGTGTCCTGCTTGGTTGAGGTGCTTGCCTGGGATATTCCGTCTGCCCTGAAATTGATCCTACTACATAGTACAGACGGTTTAGGTGGCAACAGATATAAGCGTCATTTACTAATCCTCGGTCTTACCCTGGCCAAGAGGGACACTGCAAGACAATGGAAGGTTGCTGAGCCACCGCTTCTGGGTGTTGGAAGAGGGCATGGACTTTTGCTTGGGGCTCTAGGTCACAGTTTTTCAAGCCCGGGGTTGCCCCCAAAAACATTCAAAAATTTGGCAGCAATTGGGGGTAGGGGGATTATTGAGGTTTTATCTTAGAAACTATACAAACCACTGCACTGCATAAAGAGGCCAAAGTTAAATGATATGGTCATAGTGCGGGAGAACACCCTAGGAGCTTATAACATACACTTGTATGAGTGTATGGACATCGGGTATGGGTGGGCGCGGGATGCGGGTGAGCAACTGTGCATTTGTTTATGTTCCTTGAGACTCACTCGGTTTTTTAATTTTTTTTATTTGGTCTTTACGTTTCTGTTTTCCTTGTTGGAGATGATTTTATACTGATCATTCTGTAGTATTATGTGCTTGTCTGTGGCCCGGTTGGGTCATGTTATTGGCAAAAACCAAATAAAATTTGTTCAGAAAAAAAACCCAGGAGATTGTGGTTATTCCACTCAGATGTTGCATATACGAAGTCAACGGGTACTGTACTACGGGTACAGCATAAATTCCATCTGGTATCGTGCTTCAGGATTAATAGGGAGACATTACATGTCCTTTACCCTAATGGTACTCTCATTTCACCTCCCTCAACTTCAAATATTAGTTCCCTTCTAATGGTCCAGCACTTCTATTAGATATCGGGCCTCAACCTTACAAATCATCTTGATGGATAAACTGTGGCTAACTGGGCTGCCAACAGCAAAAATATCCTTGAAGATATTAGGGGATGGCTAACAATTCCAATCACTTCCAACCCTCATATCTCTGCGAGATATAAGCCAGCCACATATCCAGTAATAAAACTCCTCATCCTTCCTAAAGATAAGGTTAGACTGGAATACACAAACCTTATGCAATACTAGATGAAGTGCGCACTAGGTTGACAGACTTACTACAGGAAATATGGGATGAGATGGCTACTGGGTGGTGCTACCTGGGACAGGATCAATGTATGGC
Organism: Triturus cristatus; assembly: GCF_964204655.1. Taxonomy (NCBI): domain Eukaryota; kingdom Metazoa; phylum Chordata; class Amphibia; order Caudata; family Salamandridae; genus Triturus; species Triturus cristatus. Next base: position 619,374,452 of record NC_140589.1, on the reverse strand, counting down.
TGGGGTTCACCTGCCTTTATAAAAAGGAAACAGTATCATTGCTCATTGAAGACCTAGCAGTGTTCTCTTCCCTGCTTTGGAGATCCTTTGTATACAGTATATGGTCACGGTGTATCCGTATGATATGCGTTTTCGTGTTTCACCAATAAAGAGGAAAATACCGAACTAAAAAACCTTATGCAATTCTACTGGACGGAGCGCCCCTGCTACATCTTGGAATGGGTTTTGAGAGGGAACGTGAAAAACCAGTTTCAAATGGATTGCACAGTAGCATAACTCACTATATAATGCATAGCCTGGCTCCCCCCAATAGGACAGTCCAAAAGGGCATATATTGCTACCCCCAACTAGAATAGTCCTTTAGATATGGGACCATGTAGCTGTCAAAAAAGGTCTTACTACTATTCTTTCCCCAAACACATCTCTAGATAGAAGCCCTGATTTCACGCCATCTATAGAACCACAGTTCCTCCCTCAAGTTTGTAAAAGGGGACTGCAGAACCTCAAGACAGCTCTTTCAAGGGGTGTCCTTAAGTCCTTCGACCAATGTAAATAAGAATTTCAAATTGCTGACAAATCCAGTCTCCTATACTATCAGCTGCAATATTAGGCGTTATATCCACCGAATACACAATGCACTACAAGTGTTCTCAGGCGTTTTGAAAAACTGGCACACGCTTTTGAAAGACTGATCTCCAGACCCTATTGCGTTATCCATGACTCCAAACCAACCACCCAACTTCCATTCCAACCTTGCTGGGAGGGGGAACTGAAAAGGGAAATACTGGCTAAGAATGGAGTGCAAATGTGTAGGGACAGCCCTAAAATACTCTGAAGTATTCTCCAAAGGGAGTCAGCATACAATGTAATGTACCAATCGTAAATGACCCATGTGAGACAATCAAATGTATCCCTCCACACCGGCTCAATGTTTGCAATGTGAACTTAAGGGATTTCGGGCTACTCGGCTCAAGTGTCTTGATACAGAGATTAAGACTATTGGATATGGACGCTATGATTGGCACCGATAGTACACTTACCCGCCACATGTTGGGAATGGCTAAACAAATCACTGTCCTTTACTGAAAGAAAATAGTCTTCAGCCAGATTACTTTGGTTCCACAGGTTATGGTAAACCCTGGCTATGTGACAGATAAGAGAACTCAGGCCAAAATTTATTGGCAAATGGCAACCATTAATAGAGTATATATCTTGTCTAGATTACTATTATTTCACCCCCGAAGACTTGGAGCGTTGGAATGACTCAACTGAACTAGGTATAAGGGGATGCTGGTATTGGCCCCAGGTAGTTAGATCCCTCTGGAGGATGTTCTGTCCTCAGTTTACATTCCAATAACCACTGTGTGTGGTGGGGTGTTGGCCACAGGGGCTGGCCTACGGCCAGGCCCTTTTGCCAGTCCCCCCTTCAATGGCTACCACCCCATGCTGCCCAGGGCTGCATAGCCCCCCTGCCTGACTCTTGGGGACCCCATCCCCCAGGGGCAATTATAAATAAAATTTAAAGGGGGGGCTTGTGCCCCCCCTCACCAAGCCTTATTAGGCCCTTGCGACCCCATCCAGCTTTTATTTTTTTCGAAAGAGGCTGCATGCGGCCACCTTCCAAACCTCTTTAGGTCCTGGGGACCCCATCCCCTAGAGCAGTCTTTATTTTTAAGGGGATAGGGCCCGCACGGCCCTCCCTCCCTGGTCCGTTTTCGGTCCCGGAGACCCCATGCCCCAAATTATTAAAGGTGCGTGCCCACTCCAGGCACCCACCATGCACCTCGTTGGGAGCAGCTGGGGAACCCCTGGGCCCCCATGGCTCCTGCCGGCTCCCTATGTGGTGTGGGAACCAGCACTGTTCCTGCCCATGCAGACCAGCTATTTATGCTGCTCCCTCCAGGGAGGGGCAACCTCTTGATCGGATTCCTTGCTCACATCATTGCGAGCAGGTAAACAGATCAAAACTCTGCGCCAGGCAGGAGCAAACACAAGTTTCCGTGCCCGTGCCACAAAACTGCTGTGTCCCGGGGGTGGGCTCCCAGGGACACAGCAAGTGAGCCGGCCTCATGGATGGGGTTCACAGGGCCATTATATGCTCAGGGACACGGCTCCCATTCCCTTTTTTCCCTATTATTTTTAGTAGTAGAGGCCCCGGGGGATGGAGAGTCCCCCAGAGCCTTTTATAGGCTTGTTGAGGGGGACCGCGCAGGACCTCTCCCCTTAAATATGTCTGGCCCTGGGGGATAGGGTTTATGGGGCAGAAAATGGCCTGGGGAGGGGGGCCACATACCCCCGCTTCCCAATTTATTTATTTTAAAGTTTTATATAGCGCTAGCCTGACCGGAGGGTATCGGAGCACTTCACATCAGTTGCAAAGCAGAACAAAACAGAGCAAAACATAATACAATAAAGCGAGGCGTTTCGAATAAGAATATTAAAAATGTTAATGATGAAGAGTTCCATTTCGGGATCTTATTGACACAGCAGAGAGGAGTGAGGAGTTAACTTCAGCACTCCGACTGCTCCTATCTGTTCGCTAGGGATCGATCGAGGAATAGGATTTTGAGCCGACTTTTGAATTTAGCGAAGGAGGGGATAGTTCTGATGTGGGGGGGAATGGAGTTCCAGATTTTGGGCGCATTTCCGGCGAAGGACCTGGCTGCGGTTTTTTGTTTTCGTGCTTTAAGCGGGATGAGTAGTAGGGTGTTAGAGCTTCTAAGGTTCCTGTTCTGACCTGCTTTTTTGAGTTTGGCAGCCAGATATTCAGGTTTGCCAGTGTGTAGGGCTTTGTGAGTGAGGCAGGCTGTTCTGAAGTTCACCCGCATTTCTATCGGTAGCCACTTGAGTTCTTTGAGGGCAGGAGAGATGTGATCAAATTTCTTTATTCCGGTGACCATTCTGGCAGCCATGTTGAGAGTTGTTTTCAGAGGAGTAAGATGTGTTTTAGCTATTCCCGAGAGGACTGCGTTTCCATAGCCCAATCTTGACAGCACCAATGATTGGGTGGCTGGTTTGAGATCTTTGGGAATGAAAGGTTTTATTTCGTTCAGTAGCTTCAGGTTGAGGAAGGCGCTCTTAGCCGAGATCTTAATGTGTTTGGTCATGTCCAGTTTTGAGTCTAGCGTGATGCCTAATGATTTAACGGAGTCGGCCAGGGTGAGGTTCCGATTGAGCGCATCGATAGCTTTTAACCACTCGACCATTTGTGGGTTCTCTTCTTTGTTCGATATGAGTAGTTGTTCTGTTTTGTCCGGATTCAGTTTTAAGTGGTTACTTGACAGCCATAGTTGCACTTCCCTCAGTAGGTCATTGAGTCTTTGAATGTCTTTAGCAGAGAAGATTTCCAAGTAAATTCGAGTATTGTCGGCATATAGGTGGACGGGAAGGTTAGCTTTTCTGAATAGGGTGGTGAGGGGTTCCATGTAAATGTTGAAGAGTTGAGGGGAAAACCCTGACCCTTGGGGGACTCCCCTATTGACTGGGTGAAGGTCGGACTCAAAGCTTTTGATTTTGATTCTCTGGGAGCGGTTGTGTAGGCATGAGGAGAACTATTTGAGGACCACCTTGTCTGGACTGGCCCTTTCTTCGAGAGCCTTGAGGAGAAGTATGTGATCAACTGTGTTGAATGCTGCGGATAGGTCTAGGAGAATGAGGAGGCAACATTGGTCTGAGTCAAGTGATTTGTGGATATCATCGATTATGTTGAGGATCACTGTTTCTGTGCTGCAGCCTTTCCTGAAGCCAGACTGATGGGAGTCAAGGAGGTTGATATTGTCCAAGTGTTGGAGTACACATCTTTCTAGGATTTTGGAAAGAAGAGGAAGGTTGGAGACGGGTCGGAAGTTATTCAAATTGGTTGTATCCAGGCCAGGTTTTTTCAGCAGTGGGTGACTTGTCCCACTTTGAGGCAATCTGGAACGATACTGCTTTTTAGGGAGCTGTGTATCATCTTGCACCAGAGTGGGGCTACGGAGAGTTTCAGCTTTTTGATGAGTTGCGCGGGTAGAGGGTCTAGGACGCGAGATGAAGGTTTGGAGGTGGAGCTCAGTTTGACTATCTCTTCTTCTGGGATGGGATGGAAGAGTGACCAGAGTTTAGTAAGGGAGCGCTACCAAACAACCCAGACGGGCTGCTATTGGAAAGGGGGGCACTATTGATGGCCAGTGAGCGCTCGATCTTGGAGATCTTATCATTGAAGAAGTTGGCAAAGTTCTCGCACAGTTCTTTGGATGCCTGCCCTAGAGACGTATCGGGTTTGGAGGTTTGTTTTCTGACGATATTAAAGAGCTCCTTGGGTCTGTTTTTTGCACTATCTAGTGCGGAGCGGAAAAACGTCGATTTTTGTGTTCTTTATATGACTGTTGTACTTCTTCCGGACTGTTCTGAGTTGATCGCAATGGATGGTAGTAGGATTGTTCCTCCAGTGTCTTACTGTGGCTCTTAATTGTCTCCTTTCCTCATTGAAGTCGGAGTTGAACCACGATCTGGACGGAATAGCTTTATTTTTTATTTCAAGGGTGCTAGTTGGTCAAGCAAGATTGCCATATTCAAGTTATAGAGCGAGGTGAGATTGGTTGTGGAGAGGAGGTCATTGCCGCTGGGGGAGGACAAATTTAGCCTTTCTTCCATGACGTCAAGGGGAATCTGGGTGAGATTTCTGGACCACTTGTACAGGTGGCCGGGATAGTACTCTTTGGTTGATGTGTAATAAGATCATGTGATGATCCAACCAGTCAACTGGTAGAATGTTGTCGATCGTAATTGCGTCTCAATGAGCGATGATGGCATCCAAGGTTGCTCCTTTATTGTGAGTTTCTTCCGAACAGTGTTGGGATAGATTATCACAGAGGAGATTGTTGGAATTAGTGTGTTGTTGGTTTAGTTCCAGCGGAGGTTCACCCAGAATTAGGTTGTTAGCGTCTTTGAGTGCGCAATTGGCAATCAGGTCGGATAAGTGTTCCCCGAATGTGGGGGGTGTTGCCTGGTGGGTGATAGAGAAGGTGACAGGCTAATGGGCTATTATCCTTAGTCTTGATGTTGACAGAAAGACATTCAAAGGAGCTATACTTGCAGGTGTCCATTTCAACGATGTCGTCCTTGTGGATGATAGCTACACCTCCACCTCATTGATCTTTTCTATCTTTGTTGATGATGGTGAAACCTGGGGGCACAAGCATATCCAAGCATGGTGAATGGTGAGGAGATCTCATTTAGCTACGTCTCTGTGATTAACGCAATATCTAAGTCCTGAGAGAGGATGGCTTCTGCTAATTCCGTTGCATGCTTGGGGGCTGATCTACAGTTAATGAGCAAGCAGTTAATGGAGAGCTTTTTTTTGCTAGGATACTTTCCAGATGGGGCCCTAGGTATGGTGGAAAGGGAGGGCGGGTCTTGTGATTTTAGTGGAGGGGGGTAGTCTCTTCTGAAGCCTGTGATCACTTGAATTTTGGATTTAGGGGAGGCTGTGGGAGGAGAGTCGTACGTGGAGGCTAGATCTGATGCTTCTTCAGCGGACATTGCTGCTTTGGTTCTAGAAGGTCTTTGTGTCTGGACCTCAGCATCCTTACTTAGGAGACTCGGTACCCCGGACGCGGGGGCTTTGATTCTTGTGTGACTCTGTGACGGGATCTCTGCGTCAAAATTGCAGAGGGTCTCTGTGGCCAGGTCATGTGGGCGGATGAGGGCCCTATATGATGTTTTAGAAGGTAGGAGTTGGTTGGTGAGGGAGCCCTGGGTTGGGATTGCCAGGGCTTTCGGGCCTTGTCAAGGTTGGTTAGGATTTCATTGAGGCCTCTGAATATTATTTCTAACTGACTTTCTAATAAGGCCAGTTGGTGCGCCATGCTTTCCGGGGCAGGGTGCATGCAGTCTTGGACATCTCGTGGAGTGGGGGGCCAAGGCCGTATTGTGAAGTCTATTGCTATTTGTGTCGGCCATGCTGCCTCTGTTTTCGACCCTCGGTAGGGGGTGCAAAGGTTCGAGTCGTGAGGTCTTCCTCATGGTTTCTGTGGGAGTGAAATGGAGGTCAGTGGCAATAAAAATAAACATGTCGCCCCTCCCAGGGACAAGCACAGGAGCCCAGGTTTTTTTTATTAACACTATTTTGGCCCCAGGCGGGGTCCCTCTGGAAACCCACTACCAGGCCTAGAGGTTCAGGGTATTCCCTACCATGCCCTATTAGGTCTTTTTTGCCGTTTTTTTCAGGACTCTGGACTGAGTCCTAAGATAGTTGCCACCATTTCCTGGTTGAGTTGATGGCAGTCAATCAGATCTCACTTTGAAATCGGTCAGCTCCGTGGATCCTCCGTGGTGTGAAATATTCAATTTTGTTTAACCTTAATTTCTTCAAAACTAGAGAACGGATTGACATCAAAACAAATACGCACTCTTTCTGGACCAAGGTCTCGCTTTCTGATAAATTTTGTGTAAATCCATTCAGCGGCTCAGGCTGTAGGCAGTGTCTAAAGTTCCTGGAGCAATGAATGTGTAAATCCATTCAGCGGCTCAGGCTGTAGGCGGTGTCTAAAGTTCCTGGAACAATGAATGGGGAAAACGCGTTTTGTGAACCCTCCTTTTGTCTCTGCACCCGCTTGACTGATCACCCCAAAACTTTCCATGCACAAATTAGTCAAGTAGTAGCACTTTTTTGGAAAGTTTCATGGAGATTTGTCAACCGTGGCCAAAGTTATTAGCTAACAAAATATGCATTTCCTATGGAAACACAATCCTAACTAACTACCTAGTGGCGGCTGCCAGTGGGAAAAATATAAATAGCCACTGGGTACTTGTAGTAAGGACCGGGTTTCCATAGGAAAATTAAATGATTTTATGGTTTGCTAATAACTTTGGCACCATTTGAGAAATCTTCACAAAACTTCCCAAAGAAATATTCATCCACATAAGCTCCTTCCTAAAATGTTTGAGGCCATCTGTTAAATGGGGGCTGAAAAACAGTGGGGTCCCTAAATTCATGCTTGATTACCTTGCATATTACATTACTCATGACATGTTCTATGTACGACATCATGGATAACATCAAATCGACATTTGAAATTACATAATTGATGACAACACTGCATGGTGGGGTAGCCAGTTTTAGTTACTTCAATTTACTATAACTGGCGATTTTCAGTGTTTTCACAGCTTAGAATGTGACATTTTAACTGACATTTTCATCCAACTGTAATTTCACTTTAAATTTTTTCTTTTTTTTCCCAGTGAATTTCTTAGTTATTTTTAGTTTAAAATGTAATATTTTAACTGACATTTTTACCTAACCAGAATGACACTGTAACCTTTATTTTTTCAGTGAATATAAATGGGTGTATGTATAATATAAACGACAGCTAGAAAGTATTTCTATTTTTACTGTTAAGTTTATTTGAGTTTTATTTGAAGTGCGTTGCTGTACTTTATTTTTAAATGTACTGTCTTAATTTATTTTCTATTGAACGTCAAATACCTTGACTAATTTATTATTTAAGTGTATCAGCACTTATTTTACCATTTTATGCATCGAACACAGGTTTCTAAATGTGTATACACACACACACACACATATATCACATTTACATACACACTTTTCTGTAACAATATACATATGTAAATATTAAATAGTTGTAAAATATTTTTAGTACATTTCTGATGCTTACCTGCCAAATTACGATTAATTATTAATTTATACACATTATAGAAGTTGGTACGGACTCCTAAAATATATTTAATATATACAAAATAAAGGTTTAGCTGTTGTAAACACTCCAATTTTGTGAATTGCTGTGTTTGACTGCTAAACGTTAAGTACATCTGGATGTCGGTTCATGCATCAATCAAGGGCAGTTTTGTTACAAATTATAGGGTACCCTATGGTCAGATAATATTCTTCTGTATGACACCAAATTGATTTAGCAGGATTAAATTGGGTACAGACCTTGGAGTGAAACCATGTGATTACTTATGTACGTGCACTGCAGGTTTTTTTGTTTAGATAGAGGGGAGAAGCACATTTGAGAAAGTGATCTCATTCTTAAAATTTTCAATTTTATGCAGAATGTAAACGCCTCCAATAACTTTGGAAGATCATACATTTATCTATTTAACCCTTCCCCAATATTATCAGTTTTAGAAAAGGAAAATGCCCATGACAAACAAAAATAAAACAAGATATTAAAGAACGTGACACCACCTACTTTTGTGGAAACACCTGGAAAGGCTGCGACAGAGCCATCAGCCTAGCTGATGAAAACGCTAAACTAGGTCTTGCCAAATGTAATCTCAACATAAAACAAACTATGCAAAACAGCACAGGGGGATAGAGAAATGTACCAATGTAGATTTTAAATAGGGCATGCAAAGAAATGAATGCACATGAAGACAAGGTAGTTTATTGTAGCTATGCTGGAAAGTAAACAAGCAAAGCTGACATCCTGCCTTGTTACATAAATAATGCTTACTGTAAAGTTGTATTACTAGCTATCTAGTGTGGCAAACTAGTAGGGGATTAAGTTGTTTATAAAATGTGTAAAGGTTTACATTTTTGAAAAACAAACAAGGGTGACCCTAAGGAGCTCTGCACTACTACATCAGCTTATTTCCAGCAAAGGATTAAAAATGTAAAATCATGTATGTAATATTGCTACTTTACATTATGAAATAATGCAAACTTCGCAAAGCTTTACATCTCTACCACAACTTTAAAAGCTCAATTTAAGGGGCAGAGCTTGCCTGGCTCCAAGATGGGCTAGTTTTAGCGCAGCTCCGCCGTAACTGGACCATTATCCTACAACATCCCTGCCAAGAACAGGTGCCCTTACTGCCAATTTGCAATCCCCAGCCCTGAAATGACAGCGGATTCGATGGGTTTAATTGGTGATTCCCTGGTGCTCTGGGAAGCCGACCTGCGAAGGGGGACTGCGTCTTGCCTGGGTGCGGCCTAGCTGGCCTACCTTGTTGCTTGATGGTGTGTGGCACCTCGGGGGTCGCTGAGCCCTGAATCCGAGACTTCCCCATCTTGAGCATCGCACCTGGACTGTGTGGGGGCCCCCCGCTCCACAACCTGCTGAGGTGAGGTGATCTGGCGTGGAGCGGGCAGGGCAGACAGTCTGGGCTGGCGTGCGGCTCCGAGCTGAGAGTGGCTGCGGTGCCGGCAGTGCTGAGTGGCTGCCCCCGCTGATGCAGTGACTCCTGGAGCGGGGCACTCCTGCGGTGTTCATCACGGAGCCCCTCTGGTGCCTGTGACATGAGACGGAGTCAGCGCCCTGAATGAATAATGGGGCCCTGTCCGATGGGCGTGTTGCGGCTTCGCCTTGCGCCCTGAGCCTGGATGGGCCAGCTGATTGGATCGGGTGGCAGCTTGGGACCAGTTGCGGCGCTTCACTGATAGCAGCCGTGGGGGGCCTGGTGGTGCTTCTGCAGGTCAGTGCTTGGACCTGCGGGCGCTCAAGTGGGGGGTGCTGAGGTCCTAGCTGTCACTAAAGTGCATCGGTCCTCCACTGAAGACGGAAGGGCAGGCTGGGGTGGGTGTTTGTGGCCTTGGCCTGTCTCCCCCCAAGTGCACCGCATGTTGCTATAGACCAGGGGTCTTCAACAAGTAGCTCGGGACCTACTGGTAGCTCGCCAGTACCCTCAAAGTAGCTCTCAGAGGTGAAGTCAATCCCAGTATCTCATTCAGAGAGTCTATGCAGAGACTTTAAGCATATTAAAAAAGGCAGCACTTCTCATCTGAAGATCTTTAGCCAACCAGCCTACGGCAGGAACTCATATTAACAATCAAACACGCACTGTGTCAGCCTATTGAGTCTGCCACATGGTCACCTTTATCCAGTCTCGGAGTAAGTCACAAGGTGATTAGTCATGTGGTAGTCCCCTGCTTTATTAATTTCACCATGTGTGTGAACAGTGGGCCATAAATGAAGAGTGGCAGTGGTAGCCTGAGCAGTAATCAGTGCTGACCCACTAAAGTGAGGGACTACAGAAGTCAGTAAAAATGTTTCAGTTGGGTGCATGAGCAGCCAAGGGCTGAGGAAAGTTATGATCCTGAGCAGAGAAAATGAAGAGCCTCATCTGCATTCATCTATGTGCGCGTCCATTATAAACACTGTTGGTTCCTGTAAGCTACACCTGGGGTCAAGGACTACCGAATGGGTATGCTAGCCCTCATCATATGGGTTTTGTCTGTGGCACAATTGTGTCAGTTCATGGCATAATAGTGACAATTACATAATTATGGCCATACTTTACTATTTTGGGTATTCGTGGTCTAGTTATGGTATACTGGCAGCCATCAGTGACATATTAAAAGCACTGCACTATATTTAGTTGTCCCTGATATAATTGTGGCTGCCCCTTGCATAATAATGACCATGACTAATAATATGGTGGCCATCCTGGTCCTTATGGTGCCCAGACTTGGCACAATTTATACTGGTGGGCATTATTTGCATTATACAGTCGCCCTCTGTGCTAAGGTGCCATGGATTATGACTGTAATACCTGAGCAGTCTGTCCATGTGAGGCATTTGTACAATCGAGTGCCCAATTAAAATGACTAGCTGATGTTTGGGGACTATGTATTTCCTAAAAATGAAAAAGTGCATTTTAAAGGCATTTTTTTCATACAAGGGTTTTCTTCAGGAAAATGTAGTTTGTTTGCCCAAAATGGAAAGTGGTGATATAAAAATCTGTGTATTTTCAGATATTGATATGCTGATGAAGACAAAAGGTTGCAATTCCAAAATACATTCAGAGTTGATACTTGAAAGATAAGTCAAGCTGAATTGAGGAGACTTGGTTATGTCCTTTGTGCCACAAGGCATGTGAAGATTTGAGTGTTACTTTATCAGTCAGGTGGGGGCATTTAGCATTTAATATTGATAAATGTTTCCCTAGCATTTCTTCTGGTACTATCACCTGGAATACTTGGGTGAAACTATGATAATCCTGCTTAGGGTGGTCATAGTGTAATGCATGTGCTGTCAATATTTTACAGTGATAAAATGTGCTAGTAGCTCAACCGGACTTTTCTTGAGCTGAAGTAGCTCTCAATACAGAAAAGGTTGGAGACCCCTGCTATAGACATAGTGCTTGGTAGTACGGGGCAATGGTGGGGCACCTTGAAGGCCAAACAGCGATCTCCACGCACATAAGCTCTCACTATTGCACATGGCGCTGGGGATGACCCGTTCCTCGTCTGCTTGCAGAGCAGTGGAGCCTTGGACGCTGCACATCTGACAGTCTGCTGTGGCCATATTGATCCTGCTCTTCGCTTGGGTATTCGTTCCAGTGACCCGAGGTGCTAGTGGCGATCCTGCAAAATGGGGAAGTCCGATAGATCGCAATCAAAGCTTCCATTTGAGCCCAGGAAGGCAGCAGGATCACGATAAGAACCCTTCAGAGTCGGGCTCTGAGGCCGGCGACGCTGCCTCTGACATGGATATTATGCAAAAACAACAATTGATGGACAGAATGCAGAACAATGTCATACATTCACCCCAGTACAGAGATCTGGGCCTAAATCCATCGTTTTTTTTGCTCACCATGCCATTTCAGTTTGAACCCAGCCATATGCAAATCAGTCTTGACCCTGTGCCAAGCCAGGTCCTCACTGGACTGGAAACAAGCATCCTAGGACCGGTTTCGGGGTTTCACCCCTCTTCAGCCAGTGATGGATCAAACCCGGATCTGTTGACTGGGTGTGAGTGTTTGATTGGTTCTGATGCTCCGTCCATCACCACCCCCTTTTGTACCGCTTTGGTCGCCATAAGTTGGCAGGGAATGCCCAGACGTGAGTCCCTTGCTCACTTTGCCACTGGATTCAAGCAAGCCTGGCTGAAGACGGCTGAAATGCCAGAAACCGGTCCTAGGAAGCTTGTTTCCGGTCCAGGGAAGGCATGGCTTGGCAGTTCGAGCTGGACTGTTCCCATGAGGCACAGGGTCAGACTGATTTGCATATGGCCATGTCTGAACTGGGGTGGCAGAGTGGGCTAAAGAACGGTGATGGATCAAACCCAGATCTGTTGACTGGGTGTGAGTGTTTGCTTGGTTCGGATGCTCCGTCCATCACCACCCCCTTTTGTACCGACATGGATATTAAGCAACTTCTCGCCACTATGCAACGTAGTCTCAACAAGATAGATGGTAAGATAGATGCCCTTTCATTCAGAATAGACAGGTTGTCAGAAAGATTACACAAGCAAGCGGGCAGGCTTGACTGCGTTGAACAGAGTGTATAAGAAGTGGAAGACAACCTTAATACCGCTTCCAGAACTCAGGCAGCTGTGGAGAAGCAGCTCCAGGTGGTTCAGGCCTGGGCAGAGGACGTGTAGGCCCGCTCCTGGCCAAACAACATACGCATTGTAGGGATTGCGGAGTCTAACATGGAGCCATTTGTAGCGTGTATCCTCACTACGCTGCAGGGGGCAGATTGTTTCTCTGCGATGTTCGTGGTTGAGAGAGCGCACCAGTCGCTGGCGCCCAGGCCGGTCTCGGGGGTGCCATTGCAGCCAATAATAGCAACACTTATTAATTACAGGGATCGTGATAGCACCCTCCGAAAATCCAGAGAACTGCAAGAGCTGCAGTACGAGGGGACAATGGTGTCCTTGTACCCAGACTTTACGCATAAGGTCCAGGAGGCATGCAGATTGTTTGCACCGGCCAAAGGGAAACTACGCGAGCTGCAATTAGAGTACAACATGCTGTATCCTGCAAAGCTAAGGGTCATGGCTGATGGCAAAACGCATCTTCATTGACCCCTCCCAAGTGCTTAAATTCCTCAAGCGGAGGAACACCGCTGGCCCCCCAAATGTCACCGGGCTACGCAGTGAAGGCGAGACTCTTTCGTTGGTAGGACTCCTAATGGTGGTTCTGAGATGAGGCGATGAGAGTCTGCTCTGGTCTAGGGCAGACCTGGAGAGTGGGTGTTTCACAGATGGTAGACCCACCATATCCATGCGGGTACCATAAGTTATGTACTAACAGCACAGATAATGACACTAGTCCGGTGTGGGATTCATGCAGAGAGATGGCGGAACCTGGGGTCACTGATCACCGCAGAGTTGAATTGCTCGTATTTGTATTCCGTTTGGGGGGGGGAGCCGTTCTCTCCTCTCTCATATACAAGCCTAATTATGACGACCCACAGTTCTATAACAGCCTGGTAGTAGCTTGCTCCGCTACAGGGGCTCCTCAATAGTAAAAGGCAGAGATTTAAAATGTATTTTAATCCCAATAAGGACCGCTCAAAGGGGCACTGTGCCGCCGGTCAGTGGCGGCTGCCGCAATTGTAGAGCTTATGGAGTCTAGAATCAGAGGAGGAGGGGGGGGGGGGGACGTCTGGAGGCACCTCTATCCGGATAGAGCTGGCTTCACTCACTATTCTGCTCCGCATGACTCACACAAGAATTGACTACTGGCTCATGTCCAAAGCCTTATTGCCCATATCACAAGATGCTGTCTGCACCCACGCACTCTCTCCAACCACTCCTCGCTGCAACTTGACTTACACTGCCCAAGAAGGCAGGTGTCTGCTTTCCTTTGGAGATTTCCGCTCTATTCCCTTCTCGATCCTGTGTTCATGACAGAAATCACAACAGATATAGAGACATACTTTAAGACTAATATGGGGGTCAGTCGATAGCTTTTCCATCATCTGGGCGGCCTTTAAAGTGTTTATCTGGGGTATGGTTTTTGCTAAGTGCCACTACAGAATCGTCTGACCAAACTAGAGCAGGATATTTAATCGCTGGAACAAAGGTTTCAGGGGACAAGGGACATCAATCTATTGGGCGACATCAAAGCCGCGCTAGAGGAGAAGCAGGACACAGCTGATAGGGAGGTTAAACACCTGGGCAAGTATGCCACGGCTAGGGTTTCTGGAGAGGGAGATCGTCCAGGGACCACGTTAGCAGCATTGATGCTGCCCAAGCGTGAAGTGGACATCATTTCCGAAATACTGGACGTGGGTGGGCAGCCACTGCACTGCAGTCAAGACATAGCTAATCGGTTTCATAGTTCGTAGTCCTCCCCGGATGTTGATCCTGTACGTGATTATCTTGAACACATTCAAATGACCTGGTTATCGATTAAGCATAAAGATTATCTCATGTCCCCTCTTACCCCAGGTGAGGTTAAGGCACCCATTAAGTCCATGCGACCCGGCAGTGCTCCTGGCTTGGATGGGCTTACAGTCTCCTTCTAGAAGACCTTTCCCCATCTTATGACTGTATGAACATATGGCCCAATCTGGCATTATGCCCACTTCCATGTGGGGGCGCTAATCATCGTGCTACTGAAACCAGCAAAGCCGGCAGAAGCCTACTCCTAGTACAGGCCATTGTCTCATAAATGTCGATACCAAGATATATGCCAAAATTTTAGCTTATCGATTGGCCCCACTGCTTTCATTAGTATTTCGCCCATAGCAGTCGTGGTTTGTTCCCAGGCGCTGCCTTATGTCTAATTTGGGCACTATCCAGAGGCTGGATCCAGCGATCAAAGCAGCAGCGATATTTATTAGCAGTCGAGAAGGCCTTCGATTCTGTAGAGTGGGGCTTTATGAAGTACGTTTTGCAGAGAATTGGGGTGGGACCTTGTACACCCAACCTATCGCACGGGTCCGGCTTGGCAGGAAAGTCACTGCTCCTATACGTATAGCCAGAGGAACTAGGCAGGGCTGGCCACTGTTCCCGCTTCTATATGCCCTGGTTGATGAGCCCCTCACTTGCGCGCTATGAGAATATCACTCACATAGGGGACTGGGATTCCCGGGATATCGGTTAATAATTTCCGTTTACACAGACGATAGTCTGCTATATGTGTGGGACCCAGGGCTGAACCTTAATCCAGTCTTGGTAGAGGTGGTTCACTTTGGGAGTATGTCAGGATTACACATTAACTGGTCCAAATAGCTGGTGTTTCCCTTAACCTTAGTAACTACCCCAACTGCATTAGATTTCCCCATGTGGTGGACCTCTGACACAATCCGCTACCTAGGGACTCAAATTCATGCAGATTCAGCGGTTGTCATAACAGAGAATTACGGGAAGGCTATATCAATTTAGAGGAAGTCATTAACAGGTGGATTAAGTTACCTTTATCACTGATAGGCCGTATTTCCTTAATAAAGATGGTTATTTTGCCTAGGTTCCTCTTCCTATTCCTTAATATTCCGATCACACTCCCATGCTCTATCTTTGGGGTGCTTTGCAAATTATTGATTAGACTGGCCTGGGCCGGGAAACAGCCAAGAGTCAAATGGGAGAGGTTATGGGTCACACTCGGGCAGACGATTGCCAAGCGCAACATAGCGCAGTTGTGGGGTGCAGCTGCGTCACCTAAGTTGAAGAAATGGAAAGAAGATATGGACTGGTGTATGGTTCGTGAGAAAACTGTATACGTTGCACGGGGATGCCCCAAAAAATGGTTAGAAATTTGGTCTAAATGGAATGTGTACAGGGGGGGGGCTATGTGAACCGCCGAATGTCTCATCCCCAGAAGACCACATTACAGTGTGAATTGAAATGTATGTAATGTAACTATACCCACTACATTGGAAAATATGTACTGATACGTGTGACAAATGATGCAAGTGAAACATAGGATGTAAAGAACTGTATAGCATGACCACGGTTCCCTTTATGTTAAATAAACAGAGATTAATAAAAAAAAAAAAAAAAAAAAAAAAAAAAAAAAAAAAGAGTCAAATGGGAGAAACTGATAGTTCCTTAAGGGGCGCCAGATTTAGAACTTTACTATAGGGTGGCACAGGCTTCGCATGCGTATAGCTGGCTACACAGCCCTCACCATTTGCCACATTTATATAGTATAAAAAAATCTAAATTCCCCTATCTTGATATTCAAGGGCAGGGGGGGTGGAATTTTACAAAATGTCTACTTGTCCATGGGGAAGGTTGCTTTATAAATCTACTCGTCATGTAACAAAATCCACTTGTCCCTCTGGTGCCATGTAGTGCGGCAACAAATTATCGCAGTCATCTCATGATATAAGAGTTCTGATATAGCCAGGGATCATACCACAGTAATGTTTGAATACTTGCAATCCCCTTATGTTGCCACGTTTCCGCAGATCTACATACTGGGGCTGAAGGTAGTGATAAGCAATAGTTCCAGGGTTAGAATGCCCTTTTGAGTTTGTGCATACCTACTAACTTGCATGTTTTAAGGGTTTTCAACAACTCTTTTCTAATCTTTTATCATACTGAAAAATTTTGGAAATTTACTCCCGACAGTGGCAGATGTAAACCTTCTTCCAGAGTTGAGGAATAAGTGGTTGGAGGGAAAGTGAACTTGAAAACACTAAGATTTTCGCATGAGCAAATCTACTCATGCACATTTGCTCATGTTAAAATGCAGTTGGCAAATATTTTCTAGGAGTTCTATTTCTTGTCCCAGTTTTGTAAATTCTTGAAAGCCGTATAGCTGCACTTAATGCAAGGAGATATACCATGGGTGCACCTTTGAGACTTTCTTTAATAATTGGGCCCCTAATTTGGTCTGGTGTGGACCATGACCTTTTTGTGTTTGTTAAAATTCTGTCTCTCTATCTGTATCGGCTGGCTTCACTACGAGTGACAGCATTATGCTCTTTCACGAGAAGCATATCGGCACACAAAGTAGTTCTGTTCAGTCCCAGTAACTACTGTGGCAGTGTTTGGTTTTGGAGACCAAAAACAATTTTTGCTTCTGCCAGTGTTTGTTATAATGGTGAGGGCCCGGCAGCTCCTACACCAATAAGGTTTTACAAAAACCATGCCAAAACAAGCCACATTGACAAAACTAAAAAGCTAACCACCAATTTCAGACCTACTGCATTTGCCAATGCTGGTTCATCTTGGTTTCCCATAATCTTATTGAAACTGGTGACACTGATTTTCCATGCATCAACACGTTACTAAATGATGCTGCAAAGAAATGGTACCTAAAATTTTACAGTAGTTTAGAGAAATGTTTTTTTTCCTGCTTTAATTTTTAATGAACATTTTAATTTGAAAGCAAAGAATCATCAAACTTGCTTTAAGCTTCTGCAAATATTTGCATCAAATTAGAGAGCATTCTGGGAGTATTATACATAGCCTCATATTGCTAAACTTTGAAAACGAGTGTGCAGATTTTTATACTGGAACTACTGTCAGTAGTGCAGTCAAAGCTTACAACATTTACTTAGAGGGCTCACCCTAACAATAAAGACTTTCAATGAACGAACAATAAATACAAGTTTGAACAGCACTAACATATGGACAAAAATATTACCTTAACTGCAGACACTGTCCTTCCCTGATCGATAATGTGGTACTGCAAACTGGCAGCCAAAGGGTTTGTTCTGCATCGGGTTAGGCCTACTTGTCCCAAGGACAAAATAAACATGAAAGCTTGTTGCCCTTGACCCCAAAAAATATGTCCTGGGTGTCGGGCTATAGGAATTCCACATCCTTGCAGTGCAAACTTGGCATATAATTTGAAAAGTTTGACATACTCTATGACCCATTTCCCCCACCCCAAGCCCTTCATAGATGAGCCAACCTAGCGGCAAAAGACCTCATTGAGATACAACTTGGCCCTGCCCCCACACCACCTAGCCCCCCAAGGCAGAAATCACCCATATCTGGGCCGTTGATGAAAGCGGCCCAAAAAAGAGCCCCCAGCCAGTCCTCCCCCAAAACCCCACCCACCACCCCACTGCTAGAGTTTTAAAAAAGTATTGGACGATCAGCATAAAGAGAACACACAGAAAATCCAGTCCATTTCAGTATATAGTTCAAGTATGTTTATTCGCCCCCTTTATACGAGCAAGAGCCGGTGTTGCATCTCCTTCGGAAAAGCACATCTGGGTTCAAGCATCCTTAATAATTTTAAGGCAAGCAAGTTCCTGTAAGAACACTTGCACAACTGCTGCCTTCAATGGATCAATAAACTACTGCAGCTTCCATCTCCGGTCCATTGTAAATCTACATAAATCTGACCAGGCAACAATTGACATGCTATCTACTGAAACCGGGGATGTTGGTCGGGCAGTAAGAGAGATGGCCTGCCTCAAAAGAAAGTTCCCGATATTTAATCAGCGTAGGCCGAGGCTGTACGCCCTTAGAACCAGCGGCATTGCAGTCGAGGGGGAGCCGATGAGCACACTGCATTTGCGTATCCCAGTCCCAGTCACTCAGATACGGAAAAGCCTTTCTGACTAATTGTACTATATACTGCCGAGGAAAAGCGCCTTCCTCGACATCTGGGATCCCAAAAACCCTCAGATTATTTCTCTTATGCCGGTTTTCAATGGCCTCAATCTTGGTTTGAAGGAATTTGAGCTGGCTCTCATGACTCTCTACAGACTTAGTTGTTATCACTGCCATCTCCTCATTACTAGTGACTGTTGTAGATCACTCACACTTGTCATAAGATTACTGATCTGCCCAGAGACCACCTCCAACGATTTTTGCATCTGCACATTGTCTGCTCACATGAATATAGTAGGCCTGCGCCTCAACGGGTCTGTAAGGCTAACATAATATATCTTAAAGATAGTTCCTGCACAGCTTCCTCCATCTCTCCCATTAACTCCTTGGTTATAGACGAGGGGGAATGATCCGATAAGGTCCCAGAGGATATACCTGAAGGAGAGCCGATATTAGAGTGGATATGTTGAGAACATTGTGCTTGTAGCTCGGAGTGTTGCAGCTCTCCAGGATGGCCGAGGAACGGGGCTGATAATCAGGTAATGATCGATTTAACCTCCCCCTTAGAGGTCACCCATTTCCTTAGCAGGCTACTCTTTGCACCCTGATCACTAGCCTTGCCCAGCTGCCGATCCTTTGCAGGTTTAGACAGAGGGAGAGCCATCGCTAGGTCTGTAGATTTTATCTGCTTGGACGGTCCTGCTGCCATCCGTTTTTTAGGGAGCGCACCCACTTGGGTAGGAATGACCTCTGCTGGTAAGACATGGAGCGTGCACTTCTCAGACTGCAGTATTGGGGCCTTTGAATTCACTGGGGCAGGTTGATTATTGCTTTCACTTACGGAAGTCATTTTCAAATCTGCCTTTGCCTTGGAGTGACACCTTAATACACCAAACCTTCCTCTGGGTAATAAGCCCTTATCTTCCATATCTTCCTCTGGAGCACAGCATAGATGACCTTCATTGCCCGTATCCCTCCCGGACAGCCGAATAATACCAGAACCAGTACTTACATTTGTTGACTGTATATATCTGGCAAAGCCTCTGAGGAGACTTCCTGCACAGCTGGTGCTCCACTGCCTGCAGATAAGAGTCCTGTTTGAAAAAGGATCAAGGAGCCAGGACTAGAGGGTTGCGCAGGATCTGATATTGGCTTAGCACTGCTGTGGTCCTGCACTCGATCCTGAAACTGGTCCTGGTCCGAGTCTTGACCCCATTCCTGGAGCAGTGGCGGCGTACTTGCCGGCGTGCTTGCTAAAACTGCCGCCATCAGGGTTTCTGCCAAACAGGATACTCCCCCTGGGGCCAATTCCTTGGATGCTGCCTTAATCATGCCTTGTGCTGCCCCGGTTTTGATCAATTTCAGGATAGGGCGCCCCAGTTGTAAGGATGTAGTAACTAGGGGTGTAGGTGCTGGGTGGGAACCAACAACCTCCTATGAGTGGCAAGTTCCTGAGCTCGGTTTCTAGCTGCCCCTCGTGTCCTGCAAGCTCCCCGGGAGACACCGGTTTTTGGTGGGGTCATTGCAGACTGCTGATTGAGGGCTCTCATTAAATAAAGCCGAGAACATGCAGCCAGATATACTCGACCACACAGTTGCAGCATAAGCAGACAACTGGAGAAATCACAGTCTAAATGCCAGCTTCAGGCTGCGCCCGGCATGCGCAGGCCAGAGAACAGTGTACGGCGTGTTGCGCCTGGAATCACTGGCCTCGCGGTGGTGGCAGTGAGCTGGGAAACACAGAGATGAGCTCTTTGCGGAGTCAACCCGTCATCCTCCTTCCAATAATACCAGAATTTTTTTTTTGAGGAACAGTTTTTTAATTTAACAACATTTTTTCCTAAAAACGATTACTTTTAAATTTCTGTACTGATGCTAAACCCCTGCCATTTGAGAATCATATTTTGGGCAACACCTGCTGCAAACGAAGATCTGTTTGTAAAATCATCATCACATCCTCAACTTACACAGGCGTAGGGTATTTCTAGTGACAAGGACAAGCGTACACCTGCAAAGACTAAACAAAGTTCAAGTATTCAACCTAGTTGGGAGTATCGACAAAATATCTGATCCAAGAGTTATTTCTGGGATATGTAACATGATTATTCGAATGTCGAGCCATCATAAAAAATAAAAAAAAACAAATCAGTGCACATCTGGTCAAGGTATTTCCAGACTTTTTTTGTCAGTAAGGCCGATTGGATAGCAGAGAGTGTTTCTAGCCATGAGAACAAAAATCTCACTGGCTCATCTCAGATAAACTATGAGATGATACACGGTCAAAAAAAGTATGGATTCCTTGTATGCATCATTATACGACGTCTCCAGGAATCGGGAACACAACTGCCCTCCATACAGTCTTTAATCAAAATAACTAGGAATGCAGCCAATCAACTGGAAGGAAAAAAAACTTCACCAAGGTAATCGGAATCCAAGCAAGCTCACAAGAGTAAAGTTCTGTGCAATCAAATCATTTCTGCAATTTGTTTCGGCTGCAGGTCTTCAGAAAACAGGTATTGTAGGTAGCTGTAGATTTACCCAGGTTACCAAACTCATACTAAAATCTTTACGTATGTAAGAAACCAAGGCTTATTTTTCTGTACTTTATTTTCATCTGCCAGGTCTGGTGGCTCAGTGGACTAATGCACACATTGCAGGGGAATGTGTTCGACCTCATGGTCATAGGTTCAAATCCCGGTGGGTCCACTCAGCCTTTCATTCATCGGAGGTCGATAAAATGAGTACCATTGAGTTAGGTAACAAACATCTGTTATTCAGCGCCAAGATACCCCCGGGTGAATGTGCACTTTACAAATACATGTTATGTTATCTAACCATGCAGGAATTTAAAAAGGAGTTATAAATATTTGACATCATATATCTCTGTTGCGGAAGCCATGAGATTATTCTTCAATATTATAACTTGCTGCCTGAGATTCTAGAGAATCCTTTACAAAAGGAAATGAGACAATATAAATCTCCCTTTTTTCCCCTAAGCAGAACTTTCACGTTTGTGTCCACTTCAACAAGTAGTAAGTAATTGGGATAGACAATCTACATGTCTGTTCCAATGTGGTATGTATTACCCCATACACTTGCCACCTTTTAACAAGACTGCTAGTCTTGCCAATTTAGCAGACCCATTAATAGAATAGAGTAACTCAGGGGATTTCTTATAAGGCTGCAAGAGACGGTGCGGTCAGGGGCATAGCATAGTCAATAAGATGGGGGGGGGGCTTCAGATTTGCAGGGAATTAGGCAGGCATATGTTTAAATACATTATAGGACAAGCAGGGTGCATGAGAGGGGCCTAGGTGGCAGTGGAAAGGGAGAGGAATATGGATTGGTAGGGGTACTAAGAGAGAGAAAAACACAATATTTTGTAAAATACCCAATATTCTGAGGACTTCCAAAACGAAGAGGGAAGAGTGTGCGCGTTTGTGTCAGTGTATGTAAAAATCCTTGGTGAAATCCGACTAACATCTCCCAATACCCGACTGAAGGCCCCTGTACACAACTATTTGTCCACGGATACGACGTCAGTGGAGCCACATAAGTTCCTCCAGGCGCGCTGACGTCAGTTTCCTTCTTTTCCGCATCTCAAAGCGGATCCAGGAGAAGCAGTTCCTCTGGCCCGTTTTTGTTTTCAGGCCTTACCGACGCCTTTTAGCGTCCGGGAACAGTGTGCGATGCCTTTGGGCTTTAAGTTGTGTGACACCTGTTTGTGGCATATGTCATCGACGGATCCACACGCGATCTATATGTGGTGCTTGGGAGAGCATCAGGACTCCAAGAAGTGTGACGCCTGCTGGCCGCTGAAGCCGATGTGCCTGCGGGAACGTCAGATGAAGTTGTTGACCGCCCGGTTGTCCCATTCGGAGTCCAAGCGTCGTCAGTCTCCTTTGAGCTGGGGCTTCTGGTTGGGACGAGTCACGGAGTCATTCCCGCTGAGCCGCTCGCCTGAGGCAGGTAAGCACAAGAGAAAGTCACAGAGGATGTCGACCTCACATAAATGTGATGTCTGGGCCCACTGCTCCTGGTCTTCACCGGAAACGGGACCGCAGAAGTCGTCCCCCACCTACCCACCTTTTCCTGGTGTTGGGGTGACTAGGACCCAGATGAAAGCCTATTTTCAGAATCTGCAGGCCATCTTTGGGTCACCCCCTCTCCCTGGAGTGCCTTCGGGCCCCACAGAGGGGCTAGGGACTCAGATTGGGAATTCGCTGGCAGGTTCGCACTCGGCACCAATCGAGTACTCTGACTCCGGTTCTGGAGTCGCTGCGACATCAGGACACGGCTCGTAGGGGCATCCCAGTCAGACATCAGGCTGCAGTCCTCCTGCAGCATCACCGCACAGCCCTGTGGGGCTCCCTGCGCCGACGTCGAATGTGGCTGTAGCAAGGGGCTTGACTCAGTTGACGCTGTTGCTCACCGCAGTCTACCATTTCGGTGGAGGTCGAGTCGACGCCGGCCCAACGCCGAGCGGTGGGGTCCCCTTCGGCATTCGTAGACATCGATGCGACGCAGTCTTGACGTCGGTCGACGCTGGTGACATCCTCTGCTGTCCTACAGCTGTTGGAAGAAGAGGCCCCTGAAAGTTCCCCACCCCCAGGGTTGTTTACATGCTCCTCGAAGCGGGTGCCCATCGAGTGCTGGCAGGCCCTTGGTCCTCTCCGGGCTGCAGAGTCTCTGCCGTTCGGTAGACGTGTTAGCCTGCAACCGTGCCCTACAGATGGCCTACTGTCACCACCCAGAATGGCCATGGAGGCTGGTGCTGCATTTGCTAGAGTTGTTTGCAAAGCTACGGACATCTCACAGATGCAGCCTCCATCAGTCTCTCTGCCTTCTGATCGCTTGTTGGATCTGCTGCACCAGTGCACTGTGGAGGTGGAGTCATTGCTGCCTCTTGGCGGGTCATTATACAACATTCTTCTTGGGACTTGGGCGAGGTCCTCATCGGGAGACCCTGTGGGTCATGCTATTTCATATCATCATCGCCCGGCTCCAGATGACCCTGTCTGTTTGTCCCTCCACCCTAGGGCTCAAGGGCTGGTAATCTCAGACTTCTTCCCCGTTACTCTCACCCACTAGGGAGTCTCGATGGTTGGAGTCGTGTGACCGCCATGTCTTTGCGTCCACGAGCTCGGGCCTTCGGTCCTTAAACACGTTTTGCGTGTTTGCACAAGCGACTTTTGCCCTTTGGGACTCGGTCGAGCGTTTCCTTCTGTCTCTTTCGGAAGGCCTCCGGGCTAACCTGGATCGATTACTTCATGATGGTCGGGAACTGGCCCAGTTTTCTATTCGGTCAGCCATGGAAACCACTGACTCTGTGAATCCTGCTATGGCCAGGTCAATTGCTCTACGCCACCATGCGTGGCTGCGCAATGGCAGTTTCCCTGAAAATGTTCAGGAGCGTCTGCGGGATTTGCCCTTTGATGGAGCTACCATTTTTGACAGTCATGCTTACTCAGCGGTCCAACGTCTCATGTCTGGGTTTCCATGATTTCTGTTGTTTCTAGTCCTAGTTGCGGTCTTCTACTTTTATTGCAGTAGTCTCTGCTTTTTCTGGTATCAGCCTATGGATTCATGCTGTTATTTCCCAGCCGGACTGTACAGCTAGTCATCTGTTTCTGCTTTTATTTTTTAGTGCTCTGTCTAAGACCTGGTTTCAGGAGGTGTCCCTTGCCTTTTATAAGGATGTGACATACCCTAAGAGGGATATTCGTAGGTTATTGTATAGCCGCTCTTCCTTGCATAAGAAGTTTCTTCTCTGTTCAGGGACTGTCTTCCTGGATGGTGTAGTTCAATTCGGAAGGCTTCCACAAAGTCTTCTTAGGATGATTATCTTCTACCCCTCTATGGAATTGTCCTAGGGTTCATACTGTAGGCTTCTTGCTTTGTCACGCTCTGCCTACTGTTGTGGGACCTCTCCTCTGGTGAGACCCGCAGGATTGGCATGGCTCTCTTTGGAGTTTATATGTTTGTATTTTACAGTTGAACCGAAACACACTCCTGCCTCTGTGGATGCAGACTTCTCCAAAGTATTATTGGGTTTCAGTCACACCTGGCTCACCCCGGCGTGATCACACCTTCATTCTGTTTTTCAGGCTTTTCCCTGTGCTTCTACCCCTTCTTTTTAGTCTATGTTGGCTGTCTCCGATGTAAGCAAGTGTTTCTTCTGGGCATGTTAAACTGTTCCACTCCAGCACAGTCTCTATTCCGGGTTCAGTGCGGACACGATATGCGTGTACACACTGGGTTTGTTCACAGTCACGGGGTGCCGACGATCCATCTGCCCCACAGAGCAAATATTTTTGCCTATGTATGTGTATTACTGTGTTTTGACATATGTTGTGTCCTGCTGTGGTTGACATCGGTGCAGTTGGTACCAATTGTGCGGCCTTCTATATGCTCTTCGGGCTGCCCTTGTCTAACATCTTTTCCAAACTCTCCCCCCCCCCCCCCCGAAAAATGTCGGTCATGAGATATACACCCAGCGAGAGGGCACACATACTAGGTTTTTACTAGGTGTAGTTTAAGCCTCAGATAGTCTCTTTTTCTCTCTCTCTCTCTCTCTCTCTCTCTCTCTCTCTCATGGAAGCGAGCCTTATGTGTGGGACCAGCTTTTGCCGGTGACCTTTAACCATTGTACCTCTGGGTACGATTGGCCAGTTGACCACCTGGTGATGAGTCTGTCTTTTTGCCGACGCATATATGCTGCTGATACTACATTTCATTGGGCTGTTGCATAAGTGTGGTGTGGTTCCCACAGTTCACGCTGTCTACTTATGTTAATCCCTACAGTGATGTTCGAATTCCTATAGGCCGACACCCAGGACATATTGATTGGGGTCAAGGGCAACAAGTTTTCATGTGTATTTTGTGCTTGGGACAAGTAGGCCCAACCCCCTCCAGCACAAACCCTTTGGCTGCCAGTTTGCAGTACCACATTATAGATCAGGATAGGGCGCTGTCTGCAGTTAAGGTAATATTTTTTCCATATGTTAGTGGTGTTCAAACTTGTATTTATGGTTCATTAATTGAAAGCCTTTATTATTAGGGTGCGCGCCCCAAGTAAAGGTTGTAAACTCTGACTGCACTACCGACAGTGGTTCCAGTATAAAAATGTGTACACATCTTTTCAAAGTTTAGCAAAATGAGGCTATGTATAATGCTCCCAGAATGTTCTGGGAATATTTTCAGAAGCTTGAAAGCAATTTGATGATTCTTTGCTTTCAAAATAAAACGTTCATTAAAAAACTAACGCAGGGAAAAAAACATTTCTCTAAACTACTGTAAAATTTTAGGTATCATTTCTTTGCAGCATTATTTAGTAACGTGTGTTGAAGCATGCTAGTATTTCCCAAAAATATTCAAAATGGAAAATCAGTGTAACCAGTTTCAATAAGATTATTGGGGGGTGGGGGGGGGAAGCATTGGCAAAGCCAGTAGGTCTGAAATTGGTCGTCAGCTTTTTAGTTTCGTAAATGTGTGAATTTTTTTGGCATGGGTTTTGTAAAACCTTATTGATGTGGGAGCTGCCGGGCCCTCACCATTATAACAATCATTGGTAAAAACAAAAATTGTTTTGGTCTCAAAAAGCACACTAACATCTTATTTCAAGTACTTGCACTGTAACACTGCGGTACTGCTTGTCGTACTAACAAAACTACATTGATTTTCAAGTTTATCCAACTATTCATGAAACTTTCACAAACTGAAGAATCATATCAACATAATCATGAACATTATTCACATAAAACAAATACTATTGTTTCAATGAAACCTTTTAATCTGTTGTTAACAGAGACTTCTTTATGATGTAGATGTGCAGATTCAAGATAGGTGAATACACCACAGTTTGTGGTGATCTATTCGGTATACATTGGATATTGTTCAATGTGAGAGGCAGAGTAACATTTTGTGCCGCATCTTGTTTATCGTAGATTTAGCGTACGTGAGATTTGTTTGGCTCTACATAAGCAGTGTACTACTTAAAGACAGCAGGTCAGTGCCTTTAAATAGTCGTTTGAAGTATTGTTACCTGCAAGTGGTTTGTTGATAATCTTACCTGGACACATTTTTTTATTATCAATTACAGCGAGACGTGGAAGGACCATAATAGTGGGTTTGCAGGAGTTGTTGGTCTTTGTGAGTCACACATGTTTATATTCTCAATACAGGTGAATGGAAGCACTTGGGGCTTTATTAAGCAAGAACGAGCATAGTAGAGAGGGAAACTTTGGTACTCTATTCCACTTTCTATACTATTTCACACGGCGTTACTGATCTTTTTTTCCTTCACTACGGCTTCACTATTTTTGCCTTTTGATTGATTTCGGTACGGGTAACTCAAATTGATTCAGCAGCATTAATGGGAGTGTGTTAAAATTTAGAGTCAATGTCCCTGCGCAATGTAAATATCCGATTTAGTATTTATGCTTTGCTATTCATAGACTGAAGCCCCTGAGGAAGGGTCAAGGGGCCCGAAATGCATTGGGTATGCTACATCTTTGTATCATCTGCATCATAAAGAAGTCTCTGTGTTAACAACAGATTAAAAAGTTTCACTGAAACAATTGTATTTGTTTTATGTGAATAATGTTCATGATTATGTGTATATGACTCATTGATGTTTCATTTGTCAGTTTGTCAAAGTTTCATGAATAGTTGGATAAACTTGAAAATGTATGTAGTTTTGTCAGTACGACATACAGCAACACAGTGTTACAGTGCACAGTGGTCAAGTGCAAGTACTTGAAATAAGATGTTATTTATGTTTGACATGCAGTGACAGCATTTCCACCATTGTAGCATGCTAGATTAGTTTCATTACCATTCATATCTAAAAATATAATAAAATTAGGGAGTGCTCCAATCTTTCTATATAGTTTGTACTCAAAAAGCACACTGCCACAGTAGTTACTGGCACCAAACAAAACTACTTTGTGTGCTCCTTGTGAATGAGCAGAATGCGGTCACTCACAGTGAAGCTAGCCTATACAGAGAGAGAGACAGAAATTAATAAACGCAAAAGGTTATGGTCCATGCCAGACCAAATTAGGGGCCCAATTATTGAAGAAAGTCTCAAAAGTGCACCCATGGTATATGTCCTTGTATTAAGTGCAGCTATACGGCTTTCGTGAATTCCCAAAAATGTATTTACAGATGTAGGACGAGAAATAGTACTCCCTAAAATGTTTGTGAACTGCATTTTAGCATGAACAAATATGCATGTGCAGATTTGCTAATGCAAAAATCTGAGTGTTTGCCAGTTCACTTTCCCTCCAACCACTTTTTTTCCAAACTCTGAAAGAAGGTTTACATCTGCCGTTGTAAGTAAATTTCCGACATTTCTCAGTATGGGAAACGATTAGAGAAGAGTTGTTGCAAACCCTTAAAACATACAAGTTAGTAGGTTTACTCAAACCCTGGAACTATTGCTTACCACTGCTTTAAGTCCCATTATGTAGATCTGCTCACACATGGCAACATAAGGGAATTGCAAGTATTCAAACACTACTATTGTATGAGTCCTGGCATAATCAGAGAGGCTATATTAGAGTTCCTATATAATGAGATTGCTCCCATAATTTGTCGCCGCACTACATGGCACCAAAGGGACAAGTGGATTTTGTTACAGTACAAGTAGATTTATGAAGCAATCTGCCCCATGGAGAAGAAGATATTTTATTACATTCCACACCCCTAATCACCATCATCGACATACATACATCTCCTGGTAGTCATGGTTCTGTACATCTATACATGGTGCCATTTTTCCCCTCGACATTTCATTTTTAGCATCCTCGGCGGTGCATGCTCAGTTTCTACCGTTTGACTTTGTCATGCTGTTTTTGTCCCTTCTCTGGGACTTTATCTTTTGCAGATCAATGTGCTCAGTTTAATTTCTTGTTGACGTTATGGTATTTCTTTCATTGTGCACTGGCAATTCTGGGTTTGATTTCCTTTCATCCCTTCCTGGACGAGAGAAGTCTTGCACCGTCCTGTGACGGGTTGTGAGGCCATTGCCTCCCCTTGTTAATGCTCCCTTACAGAGCTTAATGGGTCTAGTGTCAGCCACGCTGGTATTGCCGTCTCCACCTGTTTCAGTCAATGTTACTGACGGATTCGTTCGCTTTTGGAAATTGGTGGGTTGCAGTCGCAGGCCCTCCTCCAATGGGGTATAGCTTTGGTATCTATTCTAAGTTAAGGAATCTGTGGCTAGATGTCTCTATCAGATGAACGAGTTACTTACCTTCCGTAACGATGAATCTGGTAAAGACACAGTCTAGCCGCAGATTGCTTAACGCCCACTCATCCTCCCCGCTCTGCGAGGGCCTTTTCAGGTTGGGTTCTACCCACCGGTCTCTTGACTGGTGGCCTTTGTCTTAATGCAGGGTGGTCTACGCTGCCACCTTCCTAGTTCAGGATATCTAATTCGGATTTGCCTGTTGCTCCTCCACCCATTCTCGTGATTGGGTGGTGGTCTCTTATGTCTTTCCACGTTCTTACACCCTGGTTCTTCCAGTGTTGAGATTGGACATGGCCTTCTTCCTTCCCTTCCCCCTGATTTATTTTATCTCCATTACTTTGGGGTCTATTTCACTATGCTACAGTCATTGGCCATTAATGGGAGTATGGTTGCACATTCATATTGTTGCAGAAATGTGATCAATTGCCATAAGTAAATACAGGGAGTATGCAGTTCCCAATTGAAAGAGGGAGGGTGGGGGGGGGGGGGGGGGGGGTCGGGGAACACGTGTATTATGGTCAAGGACAACAGTGGAAGCGGGGGTTCCTCCTGTTGGAATATAGGGCCCTCATGCATCAGGCTGGGTGTCATGCTTCAGCATAGGGCATGCTCCTCGTCAAGTGGGCGCTGCAATACCTGCCGGGCACCCTATGGAGTGGCTCTTTGGCGGAGATCTTTTATTCCAAATTGCCGTAAGGTGCCGTGGGGGTGAGGGGCCTATGCTGTGTAGATGAAGTGAGTGGAGGTAAGTGACATAAAGAAAGGTTAAAACAGGAAATGGAAGTACCAAAGAAAACAATTTTAATCAATCGGTCTTCCAACCTGATTAAAAAGATGAAAGGCACAGTGCTGAGATAAATGTCTCAGGTAGGCACTATGTTTATTGGGTCAACATGTTTCTCGCCTAACAGTCTTCTGATCTGGCGGCGATTCGTTAGAATGGTTTCTTAGTAGGTCCTATCTACACAAAGGTGGTTGTCTGGTAGTATTACCCTGCTTAACCAACCTGAACTGTACTCTTAATGTAGTAGCTGGTAGAACATGACCAATCTGGTGACAAGTAGAGATATCAAACAAAAGTTAAATATGGGGAAACATTTCAAAACAAAGCACAAGTGTCTCCTGTGTGACATGCTCACTCCACACAGTGGTGAGGTCGAACAACCGCGTGAGAGCCAAGTAAGTAGCTCTCACTAGTATCATATTTTGACAATCGACAAGTGTATGTGGTGTGACACAATCGTGTGGGAGCCAAATAAGTAGCTCTCACTAGTAACGTATTTTGACAATAGACACAAGTGTATGTGGTGTGTCGCAATCACTGGTGGCGCATTTGTGACTATCGGCATAATTGTGTTAGGTAGGACAACCCACCCAAGTAGCAGAACGAAATGCAAAACTCACCCTAGTCGGGTCATTTAATTACTGCCATCAGTACCCGACAGGAAAAGACACAAAGTGAAGTACCAGTGTCCTAGGTGGATATGTGGGGGGTATAAATGCAAGAAGGATTTTAGTTTGCATATTCTACACGCTACTCAATTGGAGGTAACAGTATGATTAAAAGAATTGGCATGGGGGCGTGGCTAGCAGCCAAAAGATCTGGCCGCCGCCTAACCGAGCTCCGAGACCCCTTCCGAAGTCTCCGACTATCTGGACATTAATCCGCCTATCCTGTTGCATGCTGAGCAGTGGAATGACTGTATGAAAGCATCTGGCATACAGAGACTGTCCCAAATTGCGGCAACCGCACTCAGGGCAGAAGCAGCACCGTGTGAAAGAACTGAGGCCTGCGAAAGGGGGAGAAGCCGGGGCCTCGCGTGCCTGAAGCGCCTGCGGCACGTGCAAATCGGTGAAATCCTGCCAATAACCCCTGTAATTGAATTTTGGCATCCAAGGATCATCGGGGAGTGCTGACTAGAGCTGCGGCGCCCAGGAGGCACCCCCGCGACTCAGCTGGACCCCTGCTGACCTTTCTTCACCGTCCCCCCCTCACCCTCCACCTCCTCCAACGGACGAGGACGCAGCCGCGGCCCTCAGCGAGGCGGGACTGGGACGACGAGCTCAGGCGTAGCAGACACCGGCACACGATCGGTGGGGGTGTGGTGCCCGAAAATACATATAGCTCCTCAGGAACAACTATTTACCCGACTCTGGCCCGGTACTGAACGAGTGGTAACTACGACAGAAAGCAGCATAAACGGCTGGTGCCTGGTGGGGGAAGATGGTAACAACTGGCATAGCTGATGGTGAGGTGAAGCATACTCAGCAGTAAGGTGCCACAACTTGAGGACAACGTACCCCTGCTGGCTTCAGGACACATACTAGGGGGCCTACTGGCAGCGCATACCCTGCACGACGGATAGTGCGGGGAGAAGACCGACGTTGCGACAAAAGACACGACCACAGTGTATACGCTAGGAGGTATGAAACCCGAAAGGCCGCAGGAGATGCATAAATCTCCTAGGCAGGCAGCGGTGAGTACTACCGTCCGTGCGTGGGCACCTAAATAGCGCAACACAACGCAAGCAGCAAGGATGGGGGGCCATGGCCAATGCAAAACCAGCAATCTAAACTGGAAAAGTTTGCCTACACCAACAATCAGCAAGATCCTGTGGACCACTCGACAGGGCGTGCGGCAGAGACACCCGTAGGAGACGAGCCGGAGGTCACGCTACAGGATATCCTCTCCACTCCCTATAAAGTGTATACTGCATTAGACGGGAAGATTGGCGCAGTATCAACCGAACTCTCCTTGCTCAGAGCGGATTTCAAGAATATGAGCGCCAGAGTCAAAGAAGTAGAAACAACCACCGAGACCTTATGTGGCGAGACCAAAGAACTCCAACGGCAAGTGCGCTCCTTGGAGATGGAAACCAAGGTGCTTGCCGACAAACTCAATGACTATGAAGGCCTGTCCGGGCGCAATAATGTTCGCATAATATAAGTACCAGAAGGCGCAGAGGGGTGAGCAGCTGACCTGTTTGTAGAGGAACTCATTCAGCAGCACCTACTACCTAAAGGCCTCTCAAACTATTTCTCGGTGGAAAGAGCTCACCATGTCCCTGGGGGCAGACCGCGACCAGGGGTGCCTCCTAGGCCGATTTTGACCCGTATTGTTAATTTTAGAGACCAAGACATAATTTTACAAACTGCAAGGATTGCTCCACCGGTCCACTTCCAAGACTAAACCATCACCTTCCCCCCAACAATACGGCGGCAGTTACTAAACAATGTCGCACATTCCTGGAGGTTAAAAAAGAGCTTAGAAAGAGGGAGTTGAAATACTCCATGCTGTTCCCAGCACGTATGAGAGTTGAGGCGGAGGGAAAGGCATGGTTCTTTAATGCGCCGGAGGAAGCCCGAGACTAGTTGGAGGGATAGCGCCCAGCGGCAGCCTCGGGGAAACAACACGGCAAACCACGCCAAACATCGACAACAAGTGCACGGCCAGAATCTACCACAACATCCCTAACACAAGACGCTTCACCTGATCGGCGTTGAATGGACAGGGACCAAACGTAAGACTGCATTTTGACTGAACACGGTAGCGGCTTCACCGCCCAGGGACTCACGGCAACCAATCGCCATGGACATTTCTACAATACTGGGAATACCCAGGAAAAGTGGATGACGCTGAAGCATAGACACCTTGCTCAACACTGCTACTATTCCACGCTCATCTGTTCAAAGGTGCCGAATTGACTATCTCTGAATTACAAAGAGACGAGGGGGGGGGGGGGGGGTTGGAAGGAGGGACCAAACCCCACTGAGATAACTTGGAATGAGATTTAAGCAATCTGCAATGTTGGGGAGGCGGGTAGTTGCAAGTCCGTCAAGCAGGGAGGCAGGCAGGGAGGGGGGAGGGATGTTTTCTATGGGACATTGAAGGTTTTAGGAATGTCTTTTCATTTTTTGATATTGTTGTCTTAGTTGATTATCTGCAAACCATAAGATACTGTCTCTGCGAGAATCTGTGTGCACGTAACCACAAATGTTCGGTCTGTGATAGGGACCCGTACCGTACACGACCTCAGCTAACCCAATGACGCACCACACCACAACACCAGCGCTGTCATTCATCTCTTGGAATGTTGATGGTCTAAGGGACTAGGTAAAGAGGGGACTGGTGCTGCAATATTTAAAACACAGGGCCCAAACGGTCGCGTTGCTGCAGGAAACGCATTTGGTGGGAACCATGTGCAAGACATTGGACCAGTGGGGGTTTAAACTCGTAGTACATTCAGAATTTACTTCTGGATCCCGAGGGGTTGGAATCCTGGTAAGGAAGCAAATCCATCTTATTGTTCGCCACACCTTCAAAGATGATCAGGGTTGATTTGCGGCGAACTCTGTCCAATGGGAGGGCCGCCTAATCAATCTAGTGTCGGTATATATATACCACCTGCGCTGCACTCAATGGCCTTCCAGAGCTTGGGCACGTTTCTACTAACGTTGCCAGAAGGGGATTTGATACTGGTAGGCGACTTCAACATGATGTTAGATGACATAGTAGACAGTACACCCTCACGACCTCAACACCGTATTAGATCAGGTCTGTCCGATTGCTTGAGGCGCACGGCCTGCTGGACGCCTGGCGGTTTCAAAACACACACCTGAGGCAGTATACTTTCCACTCTGGGGCACACAATAGCCTCTCACACATCGATTACTTTATCACAGCAACGGACAATATGGGAAGGTCTCACATCTACCCTGGGGAATCTCTGATCACTGTCCGTTGACGGCAGAGTTTAGATTACAAACCCTCACGCAACGTCATGTATACCCAATATACCCGGGCTTCCTACACAACCCCGAGATTAGGAAAGGCCTGAGAACCACAACACATTATTTTCAAGAAAAT
This sequence comes from Triturus cristatus, assembly GCF_964204655.1. Taxonomy (NCBI): domain Eukaryota; kingdom Metazoa; phylum Chordata; class Amphibia; order Caudata; family Salamandridae; genus Triturus; species Triturus cristatus. The sequence continues at coordinate 619,341,139 of NC_140589.1, read as the reverse complement.
GAGGCGTTGGTATCCTCACCGCTAGTGTCGTGGGAGTCCTATGGGGCAGGCCATATCGCTCATTGAAGGTCATAAAAACGACAAACAAAAAGAGATAGACGCCTTGGAGCAGGAGGTGCACCATTTGGAATCACAACATTCAGAGGACCCCTCAGAAACCAATACACATAGGTTATGTACGAAACAGCAGGAATGTAAAGAATATCTTTGGGCAGACGCCAAAACCCGCATAACGTCAGTTTAACATAGAGTTTACGAATCAAGTAACAAAGCCGGCAAACTTCTCGCATGGTTGGATAAGAGGGAACGGGTTAATAGATGGGTGGCGGAGCTCAGATTAGACAACAGAGAATTAACATCCGAACCCCAGGAGATAGTGACCGCGCTGGCTGCACACTTTGAACGGGTATACACATCCACAAACACGACCACATTTCAGGAGGTGCTCGATTACCTCCGGGACATACGATTATCGGTGCTCACGGCAGAGGAAGCCCAAGGGCTCGATGTAGACATTACAGTGGACGAGCTCAAGGTGGCCATCCACAAGTTTCAGTCTGGCAAGGCCTAGCGGTATCCCAATAGAACTGTACAAATGCACAGCTGATAAAGTGACTCCCTACCTACTGAAAATGTATGAAGCAAGCCAGGCCCAAGGCGAGCTTCCTAGTGATCAGCGTCTGGCTACCATAGTGGCCATCCATAAGCGTGGTAAACCAGTTACGAATGCACATCATACCGACCGATATCGCTGATTAATGCGGAGGCCAAGATTTTGGCCAAAACATTGGCGCTCTGGTTAACCCCTTACCTCATTAAATTGATCCACCCGGATCAATCGGGTTTCATGCCAGGAAGGAATACAGCCTTGAACCGCAGGCGCCTACATGTCGTCTTGAGACGAAAACACACAATAAGGGAGGATGCAGCAATCATATCCCTTGACGCGAAAATGGCCTTTGACTCCGTGGAATGGTTGTTTCTCTTTGCTGTCCTCCAACATTTGGGTCTAAATTTTGTTCCTGGGTTCGCCAGCTATACACTAACCCTATCGCACATGTGGTGGCTAACGGGCATATTTCACAGGAAATCCATCTGAGACGCGGGACGCCACAAGGCTGTCGGCTATCACCACTTTTATTTGCACTAGTCCTGGAACCACTGGCCGCATGGATCAGGGTTGACCCAATAATCCGGGGCCTGAGATAGACGGAGGGATGGGAGGTTCGCATTTCCCTCTATGCAGATGATGTACTGGTATATATAGCTTCCCCCACGCGATCCATTCACAAACTATTGAACATTTGTGAAGTGTTCGGGACGGTGTCAGGGTATACGATTAATTGGGAAAAGTCGGTTTTGTATATTCTACATGGACCACATCCCAAACTGCCTAGGGGCTGTGCGATCAGCGAGTAGCAGACAGCTTTAAATACCTAGGGATACATGTGACGTCAGATCCGACTGACTTCCACGCACTCAACCTTCAAGCACCGATGCGGAGGCGAGATAAACACTGGAAGGCGTTACTGCTCACTCTACTGGGTAGAGCAGCCCTTTTTATGTCTCGCCTGACCCAGCGCATGCGCTGGTCTGGCGAGACTTATTGAAAGGGCTCCAAAAAGTGCTACCAGGCCAGCATAGAGCTACAGTGTATGTGCGCGGGTGCGCGCGCCGCGCATTACCGCGATTACTTACACTTTCGCGGCCGCACGGCCGCTTTGCATAGCCAATAGGTCTCGCTTTTGGGACCTTATAAGTATTTAGTTATGCAACTGTTGCATAGCTAAACACTTAGAAGGTCCCAAAGGCGAGATCTATTGGCTATGCCAATGCTTGTTTAAATGATGGCGCTACCCCAGATTTCTTTATGCCCTACACAACATGCCCTATCAGGTCCCTGACTCCTATTTTAGAGCAATAAACTTGGAAGTCACTAATCTCCTATAGGATGGCAAACCGGCACAGATAGCCGCGAGTAAATTAACTAGAAGTTGGTATGATGGAGGTGTCGCTCTACCAGACGGCCGGGCATATTACTGGGCCTCACAATTGACAGTAATTAACCAGTGGATCCACGTACCTGACACTGACCCTGCGTATCGCTTAGACAGGGTAGCTCTGAGAACGGGAGGAGTCAACAGGGTACTCTAAAATAAACCAAAACTACTGGGTCTCATGGGCCCAACAGAGCACACGGTTCATGTTTGGCACACTGTGACACAACATCTGGGTTGGGCGGGCAAACTTACTCAACACACCCCTATATGGGACACTGGCAGACTGGGCACACAAGGAAGGAGCAAAGGGTTTCAAAAGTGGGACCTAATAGGGATCTCACGACTGGGTGATTTATGGAAATAAGGGAGGGTTGTCACCTTCGCACACCTGCAGGACCAATACGAAATGGACCCCGTTGAAATGTACCGGTACATACAGGTCAAACCCTGGGCACAGCCGTTCCAGCAGAAGAGATACTCCCTGAATCATCCCCCTTAGAGGACCAGCTGTTGACAGATCACTTACACAAAAAAGCGATATCTCTTACATACCGGAAAATTATTAACAATCAGGCAGACCCACTGGTGCGACTCCGGGCTCTATGGCAGACAGAGGTGGGAGACTTGGATGACACCGACAGGAAGGAGGCGATTGCATCACTCAGAGAGGTAGCGGTCTCCTCAAGACTGCGCTTAGTACAACTCAAAATACTACACAGGACCTACTACACAAGGGTAACAATGCATAGGATAGGTAGGGCCGCGGACACGCGCTGTGTGCGTCAGTGTGACGGACTAGGCACCTATCACACTATATGGGACTGTCCACTGATTACACCATACTGGACAGCGGTGATGAACACTATCTCAGAGGTCAATAAAAACCCAGTCCCGGCTGACCCAAAATGTTGTCTATTGAATATATGGGAATCAACGGACCTCAACCACTCAGACCGCAATTGGGCAACAACAGGGATGATGACAGCTAAACGGAATAAAGCTCAAAGATGGGGGGCGGCACAAGCCCCGACCCTGGTAGAGTGGTTCAGAGACATGGACATGATCATGGTGCCTGAAAAAGCTACGTACGTTCAAAGGAGGTGCCCTAAAAAATGGGAGAAAGTATGGAGCAAATGGAACATTTATAGAGGACTCATATGTTCGCCCCCTGTCATAGACCGAGACTCAGACGATGAGATATAAAGAATCGCAACTGCGTGTAATCGATAAGTACGATACTGTTTTGTGAGACAAAGTAAATGTAATAACCATTCAAGTAGACATGTAATTGTAGATCTTGTAACATGTATAATATAAAGTTTAAAAAAAAATAATAATAATTTGGCGTGTGTCACGTGTTGCGTTTAGCCAAACCCATATTGGGTTCAGACAGTAACTTTAGAAGCCGGTGCGTGTAGCAATGGCCATGAACTTAATAAAAATGGTATAGCTGCGAAAGAAGACACCCCGTGGATATCAGAACCAATGGTATCAGTAACAACAATCTATATTAACAAGCAAGACATAGCAGGATATCGTGACAGTAAACTGCATACTTATTCAATGAGCAAATGCGCAGTTGCTGTTTGGTGACTGCTAGGTTAAAAGTAGCGATAGAGGCCAAACGGTGCACTCCGGATAGTTCTCTAGTATAGTTCATAAGAACCAAGCTGCTGCGTTGGTTGTCGAGTAAAGGGAAAGAAAAGCACTCACGTTTTTCTCACTGGCAACACGCATATGGACCTACCCACTGCTACTGGGAGCCAGGAGGTGAAATGCCTACCGCCCGTGATCCTCAAGTAGTGCTCTGGAGTCTGCGGGGGGGGGGGGGGCGACGATCGGCTGGCTCTTAATCGGCACTAGACCGCTGTTGCGAACGGTATCGTGTGTGTTGTATGGGTGCCATTTTAAAACAAGAAAAAACAAAGGAATAGTGACGGCTCATACGTTAGTAGTAAAGCTGTGGTGTCTCAATTAAAAGGACGATGATATGCTCATATGAAGGGTGCAATTCTCTGGGGCCGTTATGGACCCTTGTGTTGTGTTACATAGGGGATGTGTTCCTGAGTGAGTGTGAGCCTAGGATAGGCATATGTGGAGAAACTACTAGGCAAAATTCATTATCGGAGGAAGTATCTCAAACTTAAATAGGCAAATGCAGAGAACCTTCATGGCGGACAGGAGAAAGTTGCCATGCTCAAGTAGGTAATGTTGGGTTATGTATCGGATTATCGAAACAAACGTGGCCAGGCAAGTTGACAGAGAGTGGGTCAAAACTCTGTATCTCTGTAGTATAAGTGAGGACCCAGGGGTAGGGTTCATATAACTGTTTATCCACATGTCAAGTGTTAAGTTTGCTCCAGGGGATATCCTCAATTAACCCTTGACTATCCGTTGACAGACGGTGGGCCCATCTCTGCTCTTTGTTGAATAAGGACCCCTTACTGATGCTGGGGTAACTTTCGAGTACCAGCCACCTTATAGAGTCTGGTGGATGTTGTTCTAGGTCAAAGCGTTTGCACATTTTGGTGTTAAGTTTGCGACAGCTAATATTGCTCCGGTGTTCAGTGATGCGTGTTTTCACTGCTCGTGCAGTCATGCCTATATATCTAAGGTGGGAAGGGCATGTGATCATGTAAATGCAATTAGAAGTGTTGCAGTTGGTGTGGGTTCGTAGTTCCCATTTGAATGAGTTAGAGAAAGCAATCCCCTTTGTCACATCTGTGAAAGCGCAGACCGTGCATGACCCGCAGGGGAAATGACCCTTGACTGGGGGTAGGTCCCATAGTGGTCATTGTGAGATTGGTTTCTGAGGCTTGGGTCTGGTATGGATTAACAGATCCTTGAGATTTCTTGTGCGTTTGAGTGCAAATCTAGGTATATCTAGCTCTAATGATCCTGTTTTTAGTATACCCCAATGTTTCTTTATTACATTTCTAATTCTTTTGGAATCAGGAGTAAAGGTGGTCACTCAGGTAAGGGTCTCTATTTTCTCTTTTAATCTCGGCTCTAGTAAAGCCTCGCGGTTGTTATTCTTTGCTCTTTTATTAGAGGGCAATGTTGCGTTAAGGTACTCACGCCTGCTCAGGTTTTTAACAAGCAGGTCAGCCTCTGATCTGTAGTCATCTGTCGTGCTACAGTTTCTTCTTAGCTGAAGAAATTGGCCAAAGGGTAAGTTCTCCTTGAGTGCTCTTGGCTGGTGGCTACTAAACAGTAAAAGACTATTGCAGTCAGTTGGTTTTCTGTAGACAGTTGTACTCAAGTGGCCATCTGCAAGTTTGATAGTGAGATCAAGGAAAGGGATCTTGGCATTAGATATGGAGCTGATGAATCTTAAGTAGGTATTCAAGGTGTTTATCCCATGCCATGGCAAAATTCCTCACAGGTCCTCATTAGCTCCTTTCCAAAAATTTAGAATATCATCGATAAATCTCTTCCAAACGAGTAGGTTGGTCATGAAGGGGTTTGAATCATTGAAGATCAATCTCTCTTCAAAAGCAGCCATATACAAACAGGCCTCACTAGGGGCAAAGGTACTCCCCATGGAAGTACCTTGGGTGTGATGGTATAGTTGGATTTTGAACTCAAAAGTTTTCTGTGAGAGCGAGTGTGGCGCATTCCAACACAAAATGACTGGGAGTAGGGGAATCCCAGTTAGTGTTGCTGAAGGTATCCTCTAGCACATCCAAGGTAGCTCTTTGGAGGATGGTCATATAGAGGGGCTCCCCATCAAGAGTGACCAACAGGTTGATATCGTTGGTATCTTGAGTTTCTGCTATGAGGCGCAAGACGTCAGCAGTGTCTTTTAAAAACTTGAGTTTTTTTAACAAGTGGCTGCAAGAAATAGTCACAGAATTTTGACCAAGGGTTCAAGGATGGAGTTGATCCCTGAGACAATGGGTCTGCCCGGACTTTGGAAATGTACCTTTATGAATCTTTCGCAAGATCTAGAAGTAAGGCACCTTCCGACCTTTATTAACAAAGAACTCTGCTTGCTTCTTTCTTACTCAACCAGCCTTGGTTTTCTGCTGTGAAGACCATAGCAGTGATGGTGTTGGTTAGTCTTGTGATGGGACTATTCGAAATAGGAGTGTAGTATTGACAGTTGCTCAGTTGCCGGTGACATTCCGTATCATAGTCTATGGTAGACATGATTACAGTTGCCCTGCCTTTGTCCGCTTGTTTGATGGTAATGCTGGTGTTGTTAGCTAAAGAATTGACAGCCGTCAAGTGGATTGATTGCAGATGTGGTTGGGGGTGGTGACCCTTGTCAGATCCTTGAGTATGGCCTGTTCAAAAGTAAGTGCCTCATTAGGCACCATACTATTGTTGGGGGTAAAAGTAGAAGGGTTACACAATCCCGATTCACTTGGACAAGGCATCAGTTTGTCATGGAAGAACACTTTTAAACGTACTTTGTGGGAAAAGTTTTGAATCTCGCAAAGTTCACGAAACCGGTCTATTTTAGGTGTTGGAACATACCCGAGCCCTTTTTGGGAGGACCTTCTTTTCAGTGTCAGCAAGTACCCTGGGAGAGACATTCACAATCAATTTTTCTTCTTGGTGTGGCTCTGGGTTTCCACCACATGTTGCTGTGGTTTCTCCCATTGTACTCTTTTTTTTGTTGCCGATTGCCTCTTCTTCGTCCTCGCCCTTTGCCCCAGCCTCTTTCTAAAAAAGGCTGGTTATTACCAGGTTGGGAAAAATTGAGGGGTGGGGGCTTGTGGGAACATGGGGTACTGCCAGAAAGCAGGTCCCAGGTAGGGAGGAATCTGAAAACCTTGATATCCTGGGCGTGCGCCTCGTCTAGGATTATTGTTACCCCAGCTCTCTGTGCTAGAATCACTATTGGAGGATGAACCTCTCCTTGATGTGTATGAACCTTCGTCAGAAGTGTTGTTCATCCCAGGAGGAATAAAGTCTGTTTTGAGGTATGGGTACACCTTTTCTTTATGAAAATCTTTTGGTAATTTCGCAATTTTCTGCTTCATCAAAAATTCCTTTTTCTCTGCTATCTCATTATTGATCTCAGTCAATTTCACTTTGAAAGCAGAATTTTGGATTGTGGTCTTCAGCGCGCCTTCTGCTATCTGAATTCTTATCAATAAGGCGTCCGCTATTCTCTTAGCTGTTTTGATTTTGAGAACCAGTAGGTCCCTAGTGCACTTCCAAGCCACTAAGGACCATTCTTTTTTAGGTCTCGCCTGACCCAGCACATGCGCTGGTCTTGGGAGACTTATTGAGAGGGCTCCAAAAAGTGCTACCAGGCCAGCCTGGAGCTACAGTGCATGCGCGCCGCGCTTTACCGTGATTACTTTCACTTTAGAGGCCACACGGCCGCTTTGATGTTTGATTGTGATCGCGATCACTTTTACTTTCGCGGCATAGCCAATAGGTCTCGCTTTTGGGACCTTATAAGTATTTAGTTATGCAACTGTTCCATGGCTAAACACTTATAAGGTCCCAAAGGGGAAACCTATTGGCTATGCCAATGCTTGTTTAAGATGTCATCCTCGAGGAAGAGACAAGGGAAGTTCTTCACTAATAGACCATTTGGGGCTATATTGTCTCTTAGATATTCTTTCATCAATGCTCCATGCAAGGTGATCTTAACCCATTCTCGTTTCATTGATGTCAGAGATTGCCAATCTTCTGACTGACTGCCCGAGGCTGCATCATTTTCAGCGCCGAAAAGTGATGGAGCTTTTAAAATTTCTGCCACCATTTCGTCCCCAAAGCAAAGACCTTGGTTGTCCTTCATCATGAAGGGCGGAAAGCTCCGGCTTATAAGGTCCCAGGTCGGGGGTACACTAAATCCAGTGAATACAGGACAGTAGTGAAGAGCATAGGTTGAAGGGGCAGTTTCCCTTCCCTTGCTATATCAAGAAAAGTCCTACTGGGGTTGCGCGTGCTAGCAATTTATCACAAAAAGAGGGACTCTGGGCTTTTAACAGGCCCAGCATACATGCCCAAACATAGGTAAATACAAGGAGTATGCAGTTCCTAAATGAAAGAGGGAGGGGGGACACGTGTATTATGGTCACAGACAACAGAGGAAGCTGGGTTCCTCCTGTTGGAATATAGGGCCCTCACACACCCGGCTGGGTGTCGTGCTTCATAATAGGGCGTGCTCCTCGTCGAGTCAGCGCTGCAATACCTGACGGGCACCCTATGGAAGGGCTCTTTGGCGGAGATCTTTTATTCCAAATTGCCGTAAGGTGCCGTGGGGGGTGAAGGGGCCTATGATGTGTAGATGAAGTGAGCGGAGGTAAGTGACCTAAAGAAAGGTTAAAACCGGAAATGAAAGTACCAAAGAAAACAATTTTAATCAACCGGTCTTCCAACCTGATTAAAAAGATGAAAGGCGCAGTGCTGAGATAATGGCTCAAGTAGGCTCTATGTTTACTGGGTCAACATGTTTCTCGCCTAATAGTCTTCTGATCTGGTGGTCATACATGGTGATGTTTCTAATCATTTTAGTAGTGGCTCCGCGTTGTGGTGCGGAAAAAAGTTTCACAGTAGAAAACCGACGTCAGCGCCCCGGGAGGTATTTTTGTGTGGCTCCACTGACATCATATCCGTAAACAACGTCAAGGCAGAACCGTGCAGCGCCGTACCCCAGCGCGCAGAGATACTGCTGAAAAATCTCCAGATCCAGACTGACACCTGGGTGATATTCTATGTTAAGGAATCTGCGGCTAGATTGTGTCTCTCAAATACATCATTACTGAAGGTAAGTAACTTGTTCATTAGGCCAGGTCTTTAACACAGCTTTAGCTGTCTTGCCAGACTATTGTTTTTCCCAAAAAATTTGTAAATAGTATACCCACATAAAGGAACATTTGGCCAGAGGGCTTCACCCAGCACAGTGTACAGCACAGGGTATGGAGTCAGTCCACTTTACCTATTGGCTAACTTCACTTTGAGTCACTGTACAAAGCCTAAGCACATTGTTCACTTCTGCCTAAAACAGTTCTCTCTTCAGTGATGAAGCGTTTTTTATTTTATGCAGTTTGTATCTTATGTGGGTGCAATATTAGATGGTAATTCATGTTCTGTCTCCTTTTTAAAGTGTTAAAGTAACAGTCTAGCTGTTGTGATAGGAGTTTTTGGTCATGTGGTGATTTATTCCAGACTCCTTCACAAACCACATTAAAAATAAAATGCCTGGCACACCTGAACAGCCTTTTTTTAAAAGTCGTCCCTGGTAAAATGGCAACATCAGTGATTTTTATTTTATTTTGACACAAGTCTGTGATAATCATGTTTAGGTTTTTTTGTGGCATATGCTTGTAATAAAAATATAAATTAAAAAAAAAAAAATGTATGTTTGCACTGCTTGCCAAGGTTAGATGCACTGACTACTTTTCTTTTTGCCTTAGGGTTTCTCTGTATTGGCGATTTTTCTTTTCTATAAAGGAAGGGGATGTGTTGCAGCTTCAATGTGAATGGAACCCACCTCAGTTGTATCTGATGCCCTAAGAAACTGTTAGGGGTTCTCCTGGAGTGAGTTAAAGTCTGGCTGGCTTGGTGGACATCACCCATAAGTTGCATCACTCAAACCAAGATTCCTTCTAGACTCTGTGCCCTCTAGTTCATGGCGCAAAATTAGAAGGTTGCTCGTTGGGGGCCGGAAACTACACAATATTAACCAATAAGTCCTGCTATGGGACTTTCATATTCAATTTTTAGCAGCTTCTTCAAATTTTATGACAAGACCGGAGGCTAAGATTATTCCATGTAAAGTTGGGCGGCAGACTTGCTCAATTTTATCAAAATTAGTGTGCGATAACAGGGGACCCGTGGGTTCTTAAGACAGTCATGGGGTATCACATAGATTTCGTAGAGGAACCGGTTCAGTACAAATGGCCGGTTATAAGATTCGATTCAAAGCTAACGGATCTAGTAGATACAAAAGTGAGAGAATTAGTGAACAAAGGAGCAATTGTAGAAGACAGGGGACAAGGCATGTTGTTCAGTTCTGTTGAGAATAAACCTTGTCTCTGCAATGAGGTATGTGAACTAATTAAGGGGCCCAAGATCAAAGGACCTAGCAAGGGTTTTTGGGGATTACTGTTCGAGTCAGAAAATCCTGGTTCAGGCGGAACATATTCCAGGTCTGAGGAATGTGGATGCAGACTGGTGCTCAAGGAATTACAGGGATTCCAGCGTCAGGAGTCTGCACAGGTCAGTGTTTTTGAAGTTGATGGAAGTTTGGGGACCTTGTTATGTGGATCTGTTTGCTAACAGGAGGAATACTCAGTTGGAGAAGTTTTTCAGTTGGCGTCCGGATCCGGATTCTGCAGGGATGGATGCTTTCAGGCAGGATTGGAGGGGACTTACTCCTTATGCTTTACCTCCAATTCTTATGATCACTCGAGTGACCTTATTAGTTCGCAAATGGAGGGAAACAGAAGTTTCGATACCCTACCCTCCTAGAAATGTCGATAGATTTTCCAATTTTACTTCCAACGTTTCCAGACATTTTGTTGGGCCCGTTAGAGGAACATCACAAATTGGTGTTGTCAGATCAGTTGAGACTGATGGCATAGATAATTTCAGGCAAGTCTGGGAAGTGCCAGGACTTTCAGAGGAGGCTTCTAACCTTATTAGAGAATCCTGGGCTCCAGGGACAAGGAAACTGTATAGATTGGCATGGGAGAAATGGTTACGCTGGTGTGTGGAGAGGGATTTTGATGCAGTTTCAGTGGGTTTAGTTGAACTAGCCAACTATCTAACAACCTTGTTTAGAGGCGGTCTGGCTTACAGAACTATCAATGTACATAGATCAGCCATTGCTGCAGGTCATGAGCTGGTTAATGGTGTATCTGTGGGACAGAATGTTTTGGTGAAAAGGTTAATGAGAAGCGTGAGAGTCTCTAAACCCCCTGTGGACAGATATTCTTCAGTTTGGGATGTTTTGAAGGTGTTATCGTATTTGGAGAATTTAGGAAACAACAGTGGGTTGGATTTGAGGATTTTAAGTAAAAAATGTACAACATTGTTGTGTCCTTCCTTTTAGAAGGGTTTCAGATGTGAAAGCTTTGGATGTTGGTGCTAGGATTTTTAACACACAAGGAGTTTGTTTCTATCTGTGCAGAAGAATGAAAACAAATTTGGAAACCATTTTTTACCCCTATTTTGATGAGCATGAGTGTTTATGTGTTGTCTGAAGGAGTAGAAGATAAAAACTTCTGGTATTCGTTCTTCAAATGAAAAGCAGGTTTTAATCTCCTATAGGAAACCTCACAAGGCTGTGTGGAGTCAGACTCTTGCAAGATGGGTGAAAGGTGATGAGGACTGCTGGCGTTGATTTTTTTTTTTTTCCAACAATTTTTATTAATTTGCAGTTGATCTAGGACAGAATCTAAGAAGGCAAACAAAAGACCAAACGGGATTCAGTTACAGGCCCCAAGTATTTATCAGAAAGACATGACAAATCAGGGTATTGAAGTCAATCTATTGCTCCATAAGCTGTCCAACCCCACGGCCCAGGCAATCTGCAAGTGAGTTCTTTGCAATAGTCCTTGTCCAATCGTAGAAAATTCAAACCCCAGCCATCCTCCCCCCTCCTCCCTCCCCACCCCCCCAGGCGTGTCACTTAAGTGCGGTTTGCTCAAGATCACGAGAGCTAAAGTCGCAATAGGACGACTCATTGGAATGAGAGGACGCCGAGTAAAAACAGGCGTATAAATCAGGTGTCACTACAAATCTTAAGGAGACAAAGCAGAGTGGGCGCCAAGCTGACCATGCGTTAACCTATGGCTGCCACCGGGTCATTCACAGGAGCATCCTCCTCATCACCTTCAGGGGACTTAAGCGCTACGACAAGCAGTTCCCAGGCGCTCGCCCTTTCCATTGCCTTTTCATTCCCCGTGCGGTTTGCAATTTGTAATCTAATCATTCCCTCGCATTCAGCCCATTTCAGTAGGTCCGCTTTCCACTGAGCGACACTAGATTTTGTTCTTTGAAGTATGGGGAAACCAATGTAGGATACAGTGAGCCATGGATGGGTCTAGATCTCTGTCTGTCAAGAAAGCTGTTACCCCCTCCCAAAAACTATCAAGGACCGAGCAGTCCCAAAGCATGCGTTTAAAATCTGCATTGTCTGCCAGGAATGCTGGCGTTGATGGGAGCAGGTTTGGTGCACACTCAGTGAGGGGTGCTTCTTCATCGAAAGCTTTCATGATTGGTGGGGCATTGCATGATATTCTGAGATGTGCTGATTCGTCTAATGACTCAGTGTTTCGAAAATGTTATTTTAAAACCTGTGATTAATGTGGTTTCTTATTTGTTAGAGAAGCTTTGAACTTGCAATAATCCTAGCCGCCAGTCTGGTCATAAAATATAGATTTTCTTCAGCTTTGATGGACAGAAAGTCAGGATTTTATTAAAGACACGGAGGCTAACATAATCCCTCCCTTTTCCCTACCCTTGTTTGGTAACTTTTTATTGTTCTTTCGCAAGTCGTGGTCAACAATGAGATAGGAAGACGGCTTCCTGTTAAGAGTGGTTCATTTTTCGTCTGGAATTTTCAACCCATAGCTATTTTGGACTTATGTTTTAGTTATGTTACAGTGCACACAAAAAAGAAGGAAGATGGCAGGAGGTTCTGGCCCTTTGTTGAATTCTTAGAACTTTTGCTAATGTTTTACGTTCTTTAAAGGAGCTGCTGTGGGTGGAGCAAATAAAGAAGATTCACACCAATTTTGATAAAATAGAGCAAGTCTGCCGCCCAACTTTACATGGAACAATATTAGCCTCCGTTTCTTTAATAAAATCCAGATTTTTTGTCTATCAAAGCTAATGAAAATCTACATTTTTCAGCCTTTTAACTGCTTGATTGAAAACAAAATCAACTCAATTGTCTATGCTAAACCTGCTGCAATGCTGTATTTCCAGCATAGCCTGGAAAAGCAATGGAATGGTTTAAGAGAATACAGGACAAGTGTAACTGTTCCAACAGCTAACAGAGTCAGAAGCATTGAATTCTGTCTTACACTTAAGATTGCTGGTAGGGATCCTGGTTATTTGTTGTAGTTTTCAAAATGCTGCAAACCTAGGAGTATTAAAATCATTAATGACTTGTGTTTGATTCCTGTCGCACATGTTAACAGAAAAGGAGCTAGGAACTTAGGAAAACACAGAACAGTCTAGTTCTGTCCCAGTTGATATGTGCTGAGCTTCACCATTTCATACGTTTAAACCTAGAATGAACAGATGTGCACTGAGTTTTACATGATGGCATTTTTAGCTCATTTTTACAATATTAAAAGCAAACTGACCTTTGAGAATGTGATCTCATTCAAAGGCAAACCACAAGTTTTCACTGATCCCAAAACCTTAGCGGCATTCCTTGAGAACATAGAAGAGACTGACATATCCAATCCAAAGAATGCTGGATAAGTTGGTAATGACGGCTTACAAACGTCATGTGGTATTTCTATAGGTACTCGGGTTGTCTTCTCCAGCTGCTGCACTGGAGAAGACAACCTGAGAAAAGGGTTTAGAAGAGAGTTTGACTAAATTGGAATCTACAGATTGATAGTTTATTCACTTGAAAACGATTCAATATGGTTAAAAGTGTTATAAAAATTATAAGAATTTACTCCTTTAATTATGATATCAATAAGCTAGCTTGATCTTGGGTGATGCCTACCCTATACTAGATTTTTCACTGGACGGAGTTGATTACCAATATAAGCTAGACAAGGTCCTAGTAGTGCAGTTTGTCATGCGCTGTATACAGTAACATTATTATGTTATATACTTCCTTCACATTTTGGCTGGGTGGATGTTGGGAGTGGGCTTTGCTACATCTTTGTTGTTGCTACCATGCACTTCACATTTGAGGTGAGGGTGTATGGGAGTTTGATGGGGTGTGTTTGGGTTGATGGGAATGGTCATTTTGCATTTGATTCTTCCCTTTTTTATCATTATTTGCTATGTTAATAGTCCGTTTAGGACCTTACAGTCAAGCATGAATGGTAGTTGCTCTGGATACGGTATATTAGAAACTTCACTACAATGTATGTACTTCTGTGTCTAATCATACTTTGTAACAGAAAATGGCTAGTCACTCTGGTATCACTAAATGTTAAAGGTATTATTCATTCTGTCCACTGTCCGGATCTCACTAGCTGGTCTTTAGCATGCTGTCTACCAATATCTCCATCTCCTCTAGTCGCAAGGATCCAACCAGTTTCAAGAGTTAGCTGCTTTCTTAGCGCCTGCAGTGTCCTGCACAGCAACTGTTCTTTCTGAGAGGGTGGCCAGGGATCGATGAACCCCCTACTGTGCATGCGACACAGGAACTTGGCCCTTAAACCCAAGGAGGTAGTATTTCAGACTACCTACATACCTGGGTCCTGACCCGGTATAACTTCCTGGACCCAGACAGAATTACGGTAGCTTGGAACAACCAGCCCATGCTGGAGTAAAAGATTAACCTAAAGAAAAAACAGGAGAAGGCATAAGAAGGCGGCCATCCTGCTTCAGACTAGAAGCAATGCAAACTATACCTGTTACAGACTAGGAGCAATATCAATTGTTTCTGATAAAAACACCATAAAAACCGCTGCACCGCATTTACAGGCAGTCAGTAATAAGTGAAAATGAACACAGAAGAGGTACTTCAGAAGGAAGACCTGCCCCTGGCACTTAAATGTGGGGGACATAGTTGGTTGGTGGTACAGCAGGAGGGGGATGGAACAGCAACACCAACCTGGCTCTTGCACATGCCTACCACTGAGCTGTGTGCTTGCGCTACTCGTGAGAGTTGCATGTTCCCAGGAATTTAAGTGGGCTTGGGTCCTTTCGCGTCTAAGATCCGATAGTAATTCAAATAGGACAAAAAACGGGTCCCTATTGGGACCTGTATTCATGTCTTTAATGCTAATGGCAAAAACACTAATAGATTTCTGAACAACTAATGTAAACAAGCAATGATGGATGGAAGGGGCAAGCAGCGAAGCCGGAGGGGGTGGGGGACGGTACAAGGGCCCTCGGAAAACAGCATCTGACATTTGATCTCGGTCTTTGAATGCACAGCAAATGTGTCCAGATAAGAACAAGATTTACAGGCCTGTTTGCGGAAACAGCGCTCAAAGCAAGTTAAAACATGAGCGCCCAAAAATCAAATGAAAAGTAGTTCCTAAAACAGTTGCTAAAATGGGAGCAGTGGATGGATAGTAGTAATTGCCCCATTCTCTCGTGGAGGGCTAAACACAGAAAGTTCGGACGCATGCATACCATGGACAAATGGAGAGAAAACAGGAGAGCGACGATGGAGCCCGCAAATAGGAAGCTGATGGGCGGGCTGAAGCCCACAAAGCATACACAACATGCCTCTTCGAGACAGCACATGCGGGGACTAGCCAAGACCTAAAAAAAGGGTATTGCCTCTGTGTTCTATTCTTAGTGCTAGAATAAGGTTGGGGGCACTACATCAGGTGCTTTCGCTCCAAAATAAAGGACTAGACAAGGGTGTCCTATTTCTCCTTCTGTTATTATTAGCCATCAAACCCCTACTGGTCTCCATAAATATTAACTAAGACATTGTTGGTTTAAGAGAGTCAAAGATACATGCTTCAAAACACCAGCTTATGAGTAGGACGTGTTTGTCACGACTCTACCATACCAGCCCTACTTGAAGCAATCTCGATTTACGCCAGAGTATCTAGATAGGGATAAATCTGAAGTTCGCCCTCTTCATATTTTTTTTGTAACAAAAGTTTATTGGGAAACACTGGGCTAGCCTGCCAATTTCTTTTTTTTTTTTTTTTTTTTAATTCTTCAGCCTAGAATTTGATAACTTAACTGAATCTGTACTTCACAATGTCAACCTGGTTATCGAGAAGATTAATCAAGTTGTTGAAACCCTGCAGACAATATTCGTGACGTAATGGGGCAGAAAACAATTAAAATGATCATAACGCAGAAAATCAATTATCTATTAAGAATCCTTCTCATCAAATGTTTTTCACCAAAGTCAACAGAATAATTAACAAATTTCTGTGCAATGAGAAAACGTGAGTTTTACTAAAAAAAGTTGCGGATACCCAAGGACATGGGAGGGGTTAACTTGGCAGACTGTAAACATTTCATCAGCGTTCATATTTAATCAGGGAACACAATAGTTTCAAAAGGTGGATTATTCTTCTCCACTAGGGTCAACTTAGAGACACTCCAAACTGCCGTTCATAGCCGTACTTATTACAGATAAATCCAATCCTTTCATACAAAACAATATGATAGAGAAACTATCTTTAAAGTCGTTTCCGGGTTTTTGGAAGTCACCCAAAGTCCAAGGCACCATCTATTTGAAACAACTAGGCTAGGCCCACATGTCAGCTGTCAAGTAGAGCAAGAAAAGTTTTACATCTCAGAGACATAGGTTTGAAAAAAATGCGGAGGTCTTTTGAGAATCTAAACCACCTCTACGGAGTGGACAATTCAGATTTCTAGGATTTCCTCAAATTAAGTGTCCCTCTCAACCTTAAAAATTACCCTCAAAGATCCATCTATATCGTCGAAATAATAAACACAAGTGAAAACCTTCACACGCCCCTCTTATGAAAACAAAAAACAGGATAAATGGTCAAATGAGTGGACTATAATAATAAAACACCCCTCATAAAGAGCATGTGGTTTAGGATTTGGCCTTTTACTTTTTTTTTTTTTTAACGACAATTTCATCCAATCTTGCATAGACAAGAGTTCTTCTTTTACTAAGAACTTTTTAGACACCTGAAAGACTCAAAACACTCCATCTTTCACCAGACAATACTTGTTGGAGTTGTAAATTAGAATCAGATATCCTATTCCATAAGTTCTTTGAATAAGAGCGTAAACAGCAATTTTGGGATAGAATTTACACCCTTATTCAAGAGTTTTTTTAATGTAACGCCTCCGAAGAATTTTACGTATACACTATTAGGCCATGCTATTGAGAGTGGCGATGCACATTTGGACAAGATTGACATACTAGATCTCATGCTTACCTTAGTGCACCAAATGATCTTAAGTAACTGGAAAGATTTGAGTAACACTTTAAGTTAGGTATGGTGGAAATGATTATGCTGCATCAGAGGGGCCGATCGATCCTGTCAAAACAATATCCCTGGAAATCAGTAGACTCCCGTATTTGGAATAAACTGGATGAATATTTGTAAAAAATTAAACCCCCATGGGTTTGTGATATTTTTTGTATTCATGTATCACGTTTGCACAGCTTGGATTCTTATCCCACTAGCTGGCTCCTGTAATGCTGACTTATCATACACATACAAGAAAGAAGTTAAAAGGATGGCTTTGTTACCTTGTCCTTATTGGCTTACTACTTATCTTTTCAGTAGGAATGGCATTGGCACCTGATCTTTACATCAGATAGAACCTTCATTTTTGCTTATATATGTCTATGTACTGAACCTTTATTAACATATAAGCAAACGTTGGATGGACAATGCTTATTACGAATCATTCTAAAAGCATTGTTCAGGCTCTTTCACGATTTCTACATTTTCCGACCATCACCTGGTGGACAATGAGACCTGTACCTAGCTAGGTTATATTCGTTATTGTCATTTGCTTGTGTACTGTGTTTTTCTATAAAACTCGATAAAGTATTTGCAACACAAAAGAGCAAATTTTCAAATCCCAGAATACAAGGTCTATAAAGCCAGTAATGACTTGGGGAGTAACGACATGGGGCCACTTGCCAGCTGAGTGAATTCTTAACTAGATGTATAGGTTAACGACGCTTAAATGGCATAATGCATGTACTACATGCAGTTTATACTGAATTGTGTTCTGAAATTACAAAACGTGTACTTTATTTTGGTCAATTCACAGCAATCATGCTTTACTGTGATTCTGGCGACCACTAACCACTTAAAAAGTAAAATAACTAACTGTTTTACGGAAGAGCCGACAAGAGCCACATGTTGGCTCAAACAGACAGTTATTTATCACACTCAGTATATACCAATATCCTGTGAGGGTTGTTTACTGAATGTGATCTATACATCTCCCTTCTTAGAGTTTGCAGGGAAAATGAAACAATGTGGAAACTGTGTTTGCCTTTCTGGTTACCTGAAGTAAATCTGACAGGGGAAATTGCGAGCATGCAGTAATTATCGCAAGTGGTAATACCCCAAATGGAATTTGGCGCATAACTCAGAATTTATCACTTAAATCATAATCTGACCAAAACGATCACTGAACTCCTCCACTCACATGAAAAACACCCTCCAAAAAAGACTCCCCCCCCCCCGCCCCCCTTTCCATTCCCTAGAACCACCACGTCCAGGAGAACATACATTAATCCCACACAAGAGAACTCAATCATCCATACACCACTAAGCTTTCGTCAATCAGAACGCAGCATGTGTTACCCTACCAAGCTCTGAAAACTTCGCCCCAAAAATAAAAAGACCTCAATAACGCGCATTAGTAGAACCCACTCAACACGCCCCAAATACCTACCATTGAAGGATCTCTTTGCAGCCCCTAAAAAAAAAAAAAAAAAAAAAAAAGGAACTAATACCCACTCCTCGTAAAGCACAATATAACCCCCACACAAGACTAGACGCTGCATCGCACGAGCACTTGGGCGCTCTCCTCCACCTTTCTATCCTAAACAAAGCATGTAACCCCGAAGAAGCACAACGCATTTTCAAAGCATTATTAAACCTCACCCCCAAAGGAGTACAAAAGTCCTATAACTTAACGAGCACATACATCGATTCTCTCTCGCCAAAGGAGAAGAGACCCACTCCCTAAACAGGGCATACAACTGCACCCCACAGAAAGGAGCATAAGACCCACAAGTATTAAAACACACACAATAACGCTCCGCCCCCTTCTCAAAGCACATAACACCATCGCCCGCGCTGCACTCACTAGTGCGAGCTCTGCCAGAAGTTCCCGGCCATGGAAGAACCGCAGGGGCTTTGCCAGCCCGCACCGGAGCCCGAGCCTCTGGCTACCGGGGTAAGGTAGCGCTTGTACCACGGAAGTAGAACACCGGCTCCGGTGCTAACGGGAGGAAAGGACCGAAGACGTCCAACGTCACGGAACGACGTCAAACCGTCCTCACTGCGCATGCCCGGCGCATCCGCTAGTGCTGTAGAGTACGTTGTACGCGCCTCGGGTTATCTGTGCGTGCCTGTTGTCACTGCAGGTCAAACTGGACGCCAAGACGCTGCTCTCAAAAGCAGTCAACGGGTGCGGCAATATGTGCCCGTCCCCCTAACACCTAACTTCATCAGACATTCAACAATCTACAAAGTTCAAGTAACCATAAATTGGTGGACCCGACAGTCTTCATTACGTTGTAAAGAATAACGTTGTTGTTCTATTCCGACAGTCAACTACTTAGTTCTGTTTTGGATGGTGGTGTCAATCTTTAACAAATAGTTACTCTTCTAACGCAATGCCTTCACAGATGTAGGGGGGGTTACCCTCTACCAGGGCTCGAGTCGGGGTACCACGCGGGTGGACGGCGTCCCCCCACTTATTTTAGGGGGTGGACGCCGTCCCCCCTGCCCAAAAGATGGAGCCGGTACCCGAGTCTGCACCTGCAGCGTATGATAGCCTTTCAAATGCACCCGAGGCTCAGACTAATCTCCCCTGCCACCTCGTGCCCTCCCCTTGCCAGCCTTTCTCAGAGCACAGACGAGGCGCCAAGGCTTCAAGGAGTTGCGCAGTCAACACGCCGAGCATGTCACTTCCAGGGACCCCGTCAGATGCCCGTAGTGCCTACGGCCCGAGTCTGTAATAACCGTGTAATCTGAGGAATAGGTTCTGTGTATTAGTGTGTTCTTGTGTTTTGAGTGACTGCCACTTATTGAAGTATTATACCTCTACTTGTATCTTGTATGTATTCACCACATTTCAGACGGAGGCCGGCAAATTTCGTGACGTCACTTCTTGTCGTGACATCACTTCCGGTGACACCACCTAACTTGGAGCGTCCCCCCACTTCTTTTTTTAGGACTTGTGCCCTGCCCTCTACAACCCGAACTTCCAAAAACGTTTATTCTCCCTTTTCTGTAATGGCAAGGCATTACCATGTTCTACCTCTGACTTCGCCTTCATTGGCGAGTCAGTTGACTGTTTATTATTCGGAACGACCTGTTAACTAACGTCCAAGAGCCACGACGAGCTGTTTTCAGACAGCACAGCTCAGAAAGAGGCAAACATTTTGTAGTATCCTCAGGTCATGTTATTATGTTCCCTTCATTCTGTACCTAGCTGCTCAGCCAGTGTCAGTGTTCCGCGTAGAATGTTAGTGTGGGTGGAATGCTTGGATGCCTGTGTGAGACTGAGACAGTTGGGAAGATGGACTGAGCAGCTAGAAGGCTGCTCCTGGTGGGGCTTAATGTATCTACATCTAAGATCTCAATAAACTTCATCTACTTCTACCTGGCCACGTCTACAGCGTCTACTTGTACCTCCTACACACGTGGGGCCAGCCCACTACATTTATGGCGACGATCTGGAGCAAATCTCACGCAAAAGGTAGCCTGATGACAACTAAGAAGGAGGAGTGGAGCAAGATTACGTGGAGAAAAGAACCTATGTCAAGTATAATGAAAAAAAAAGAAACAAGCATTAAGAAATTTAAAGAAAAGAAAAGAAACCTGTTGGAACGCCTGTCGCGGTGACAGGCACACCATTGACTTTTGAATTACGAGTTTGTGGTACATGTTTTAGAGATTTCACGCAAAATGTTTTTTTTTTATAAGTGGAAGAATTTAATGCAAAAAAAAAAGAATGTTTCACAAGAGAGTTAATTTATTGCAAAAATGGTTATTTCTTTCTACAATGTCTTATGATTTGCTGTATGCCAACGTTGTTTTATCGCTATGTACAAGTTATTGTTTGTTGGCATGGGAGTGGGTACTAGTCCCATGTCTCTTATTTACGTATCCCTGTTTAAGGGATAGGGGTGGGTTTTTAGTCCCATGACCCTTATATAAAATGTTTTATCCCTGCTTAGGGATGGGAGTGGGTTTTTAGTCCCATCACCCCACGTTCACAGTAATTTATATAGGAATGGGTTTTAGCCCCATTTTTAAAAGGGGGTTTTAGTCCCACCTTTGTTATTTTGAGTTTGGGTGTCAGTCCCATTTACTCCGTTATAGGGGGTTAGAGTCCTACCTATTTATAGGGGGTTAGAGTCCCACCTATGTCATTAGTAATGGGTACCAGTCCTATTTACTAAGTTTAAAGGGGGTTTTAGTCCCACCTTTACGTGTATGTTGGGTATCAGTCCTTTCATTTACGTTTTCGCTGTCTTCTGTGTGTGTAGCCATCTTTTGATGCCACACTGTGCTGCGTGTCGGTTTTACATGCTTCACGTGTCAGTGGGTTTCAGTCCCATGTGACGTATTATTTACATTTGGGTGTTAGTCCCAAACACGTGGGTTTTAGTCCCATAGTGTCCCTTACATGAGGGGTGGCGTTTTGAGTTGTCGTCACAGTTTTCTCACGTGAGAAGTACTTCCTTAGGTGTTGTTCTACCCATAGACATTTATACCCGTAGGATTTTACTCTGGGTATCATATTCATTTGTCGTATGTGAGCTCTTATTTCACTTCTAAAAATTTTCTTTGTTCAGTATTAAGGGAAGGGGATGGTGTTAGTGTGTTGATCTATGCTTGCATCTTTCCTTTCTCCTTAGTGTGTCTGTTTTCCCTTTCGTGATGTATTTCTACATGCATTCCTGGGTTTATGGACTATTCATATCTTGTGTACATTTCTGTATTTATTTGTTTGCTTATTAGTAGTTTGGGTTTATTTTAGGTTTTATTAATTTTCAGTGTAAAGGAAGAGGATGTGTAGTATCCTCAGGTCATGTTATTATGTTCCCTTCATTCTGTACCTAGCTGCTCAGCCAGTGTCAGTGTTCCGCGTAGAATGTTAGTGTGGGTGGAATGCTTGGATGCCTGTGTGGGACTGAGACAGTTGGGAAGATGGGCTGAGCAGCTAGAAGGCTGCTCCTGGTGGGGCTTAATGTATCTACATCTAAGATCTCAATAAACTTCATCTACTTCTACCTGGCCACGTCTACAGCGTCTACTTGTACCTCCTACACACGTGGGGCCAGCCCACTACACATTTCTGTATGTTTCCATGTTTTGCTGAAAATCATGCTCCAACTCGGATAATTTCTAAATGTGTGCTTAGACAGTGTACATGCATAAAAACAGCCACTCGGAGAAATAAGAGGAAGAATCGTCAGCAGGACGCGAGTTGACTGGAACAGGAGTTTATTCGTAAATCTTTCCACACAGAGCGTCCAGTCGGCCAGCCGTCCGGATAATAACTGACAGCATTACCCGAACACTGTACCGAGCGACGCTCCATGCTAGAGCTCGGAACAAGATTCAAAAGAACACATAGCAAATGACATAGTGAAACATGTGTCGCGCGCTGGTCGCGCAGTGGACGCCACCAGCGCGCGATGTATACAATAACAGTAGCCAAATCTATACAATAACAGTAGCCCAACTATCACAACACCTTCCCCCTTAAAAGAAAACAAAATGAAAGATTAAACAAAAATAACACAAAAGTTACAATGAACAGGATTAATAAAATAATACGAAAGTAACGATGAACAGGATTAATATCTGATGAAATCCTCAAATCTTTTTGGAACATTTAAAATGCGGCCTCTGGAGGAACTAATGTTTCCCTTAGTATTTACGGGTAGAGTGGAAGTGTTAGCAGCTAACTGGCTAGTACTCGCTACCTGAGAAGAAAGGACCAGATTGCTAGAACTGGTCAAACCTCCAGAGACTAACCAGTGACCCCAATCAAGATCGACTTCACAATTTCTTAGTCTCCTTTGTAATATCCTAACTTGTTCGGGAGAGACTTTAACGAGTTGCCTTTTGTTCCACCACCCCCTATTTTGAACAAAAGCAGCCCCTTTACTGACTTTGAATTCCTGTTTCGGGGTCAAGAACTTCGACTCACCTTTTTTTACCATGGCAGGTTTCTTAATAAGGACCCAGTCCCCAACCACAACATCCTCGCCATTCAAACGACGTTTTCTGTTGAAATTCTCTTTCATATGTAACTGTTTGGTGTGAACTCTATGACAAACATCCTCAAAATTGACCCATGGACTAGTAGACATATCCTTTAACCAAGTTGGAAAAAAGTAGTGTGAGCCTCCCTACCCCTCAACAAAGTAAAAGGTGGTAATTCAGTCGTACAGTGAGAGGATGTGTTATAACTCCAAACCTTTTGAACAATGAATTCACTTACATCCAACCCTGAAGCTAGCGCAGTCTGAATACCTTCTTTCACTACTTTATTACCCCGTTCAACTATACCATTTGAAGTAGGGGAATATAGAGCCACTTTGAGGTGTTTTATGTCTAATTTGTTGAGAAACTGGCACATCCTATCAGAAACAAAATGTGTGCCATTATCTGTTACGATGGTTTTGGGAGAACCTTCTAACGAATTTTTTTTGTTTAAAAATGAAATCGTACACTCAGTATCAGGAGACTGAACAAAACAGTGGTACATCCATTTAGAAAAATAATTGACTGCCAGTATAACATATTTTTTATCTTGGTCTAAGGTAGAATAATGGCCAGAAAAATCCGAACCGATTTTTTCCCATGGGGCTTTAGGAAATTTGGTAGGATGAAAAGGTGTCTTAAGTGTCCGCCAATGCTTATCAGACAGGAGGCATTCAGGAAAACTATCGATGACACTCTTGACTTGTGAGTCCAAAGAAGGCCACCAATAGTGAAGCTTAATTTTCATTATAGTCTTAGTGGACCCTAGGTGTCCAATGTGTGCCTTGTTGATGATCAAAGGTCGCACCCCTGCGGGTGGAACAAACTTATCCCCCCGACGAACGATACCGTTTTCAACAGATAGTTCGTTTGAAACTTGCGCGAAAACGCATAAATCACCATTCAGACACCTAGATTCAGGCCAAACATGAGTTGAGTAATCAATTACTTTTTTTTAAAATTCCATCATTCTCACAAGCTGTTTTCCAATCACCCTCGGATAACACAGAATCGTATTCATGAACTGCATCTATTACTGTGACACACTCAATATCCTCCAATGTGAAGTCCTCCTCATCATCCTTGTCCATAAGTAACCTAGACAAACAATCCACTCTGAAATTTCTCCCACCTTGTATATGTTTAACCACAAAGTTGTATTCTTGTAGTTTTGATACAAATCTCATTAATCTGGCAGACATACTAGAAGTGTTGACTTTGTTAAAAATGTACACCAAAGGCTTATGGTCTGTTATTAACTCAAATTTTTGAAACACGCTACCCGCTGATGCCAATCCAAAAGGAAGGCGGAGAAACTTGTACGCTCCAAAAGGGGTGACAAATGTAGTCAACTCTTGAGACTCTTTGGATAGGGACACCTGGTGATATGCTGATCTCAGATCAATCAAAGAGAACCACTTACCCCCCCCTATATTTGCAAGTAGTTCATGGATCCTTGGCAGTGGGTGACAATCCACCAAAATATTTTTATTAAGTGAGCGCAAGTCTGCACAAAGTGTGACCTTGCCAGACTTTTTTCGTGCGACTACGATGGGCGCCACCCACTGTGAAGAATCAGTGGCTTCGATTATACCTTGATCACTTAAATTTTTTTAAGTGAGCTTAAGTTCTTCCCTTACACTCATGGGGACCGAACGTACTTTATGCGAAACAGGTTGTGCACCAGGAACTCATTTGATACGATGTTCCACACCTTTAACTCTACCTACTTTGTCGCTAAATACAGGTTTAAATTCAGCAATTATTTCGTCAACTATTTCTACATTGGTAACAGAATCAGAACAATTAACATTGCATACAGGTAGATCTCCCACTTTTATCGGGTTCTGGTCGCCTGGGACCAAGTATAGACCCATGCGAGCTAAATCCTTCCATCCAATAATATTTTTCCCTTTTTCCGCTACATACATTTTTGTTGCAGTTTCTCTCCCAAGACATTGTACAACACCAAGGAAATACCCAATCATGTTAATGTCTTTCTCACCAAAGGCTTTTGGGTATACATCTGAATGAAGTAATTGTTTATTCTTCCACAGGTCATAGAATGTAGTATCTCGAAGAATAGTAATCGGTGAGCCGGAGTCCGCCATGACCTGTAGAGCGATGTTATCAATGGATGCTTGGCACAGGGGACCTTTTATCGAGATAGCATCCCCTACGCAGTTTAGGGTGACAACGATATTACTAAGAAAGTCGGAACATGACTCTACTTCAGTATCGATATAACAAACGTTGACTGCTTTCCTAGCGTTCCTGCACACTCCTTGAAAATGACCAATTGTTTTACAAATAACACAGCGTTTGTTGAGAGCCGGGCAACCAGGGTGATTTCCAATATGGTTCTTTGAACCACACCTGTACCAGAAAAGGGGTTGTTTCATTTGAGGAAACCTAGGCGGTCTACTTTTAACTTTTACCGCTGCAAGGGAGTTCTCGTGATCATCATCAGTTGAAGTGACAGAATTAACTCCAGGTTTATTATCTTCTCGCATGACTTTACTTGAAATTGTACAGCGCTCAATACTCAAGGCTAAGTCAATCACCTCAGATAAGGGTGGATTTTTGCGGCTTAGAATTCGCTGTTTGATCTTTCTAGATGCACAGTTAAATACAAACTGGTCTCTAATATAATTATCTGTTACTGGCCCAAAACCGCTTGTAGTCGCTAGTACTCTAAGAGCTGAGATATATTCTTCTACTTTTTCATCTTCTTTTTGCTTCCTTTTGTAGAAATTGTGACACTCTAACATGATGTTTGGTTCGTCTGAAAATTGTGTCTTAAGACGTGCTACAGCTTTTAGATACACATTCCATTGACTATCGCCAGGCTGAGAAGCTGGAGGAGGAATTGGGACCACACTTTGAGCAGCTTGCCCCAGACAACCAAACAATAAAGCGAACTTGCGGGCAGCTGAATAGTCTACTACGTCTATTGCCACTAAATGGTTCTCAAAAAGTCTGAACCATTCATTCCAGATAATAGGTGGACTGCCTGGTTTGCTTAAGAAAGGAGGTGGTTGAGTGATTGGGTTAATAATTGAGGCCATAGTCAAATGAATAATTAAAATAAATTGCTGACTGTAAACTCTGTTGTAGAATTGAAACTGGATACGAGCGTGCGCGTCGCTGAAATCTTGCTTAAATGCGCTGAAAGATGAGTGAAACTGAACACAAGCGTGCGCGTAGCTGAAACACTGTTTGGACGCGCTGAAATATAGTTTAAACGTGTAGGTTAACAAAGTGCTTTAATACTGTTCCAGGATTAAAGTTGTAATCACACTTAATAAAGATGCAAATAGCTAGAAAAATGATAACGATATTGTGCAATACGTTGTAGATATTCACTGGCTTAAATAAATAGGCTATATGCAAATGGATATTTAAATCCGAATGAAATGACGTGCGTATCGTCGTGAATTAAAGTTGACGACACGCGTATAAACTTGGAATTAACGTGCGTGTCGTCGAGCAATGTGGTTTGCAGAACGCGTATGTGCTTGAAATTGACGTGCGTGTCGTCGGGTAGTGAAGTTGACAAAACGTGATTAATTTCAAAGCGGGGATTAAAACTGCGTAGTCAATGTTGTTACACGTACGCCTGCCCAATCCAAGATGGTGCCGCGTACCGTAACGTGATGACGTCAGCAGGGAAAATCCAATTATGTTTCGGCTCCGATGAAGTCTTAATCATTACGGAGTGCGAACTTCATGTTGCCGGCGACGGATAAGAATCGGGAGCTCCGATGACCAATTTGAGAACACGTACCTTATTAGAGATTACCTAAATGCTGACTTGAAGATTCAGTCTTTTAGGAATCAACTTGAAGGGAGGTGGAGTTTGGTACGGGTGTGGGTATGCGGGTGGAAGATTCCCGGTCGTCGCCAGGTGAAATAAGAGGAAGAATCATCAGCAGGACGCAAGTTGACTGGAACGGGAGTTTATTTGTAAATCCTTCCACCCGGCACACGGAGCGTCCAGTCGACCAGCCGTCCGGATAATAACTGACAGCATTACCCGAACACTGTACTGAGCGACGCTCCATGCTAGAGCTCGGAACAAGATTCAAAAGAACACATAGCAAATGACATAGTGAAACATGTGTCGCTCGCTGGTCGCGCAGGGGACGCCACCAGCGCGCGATGTATACAATAACAGTAGCCAAATGTATACAATAACAGTAGCCCAACTATCACACTCGGCCACTGCAACTGTTAATGATACAGGCCCAAGCCACTACTGCCACACAAAGTCCATTGTAAAATCTTTTTGGTTTAAAACAGACACGTTGTACTAATGCAACACAAGGCTTAACATTAGTGTTTTCATAAGGCGCGTGAGAAATACACATCTAGGGTGCATCAATGTGTGAACCGGACCGTGATGGTTGGAGAAATGCAAAACATTGGACGGACTCCAAGTGTTCCCATGATGCAGTGTCACCTTGGTGACAGAAAGTGTCAGATGCAGACACCCAACCTTTTGGTATGTGAGCTAAAGGAAGCGCAAATCGGAAGTAAGTAGATGGCATACAGGCTGATGTAGGATCTGCTTTGTTCCCCGATCTAACAACGATAAGGCAGCCGGTTTGTTTTTAAGTCTTCAGTTAATATAAATGTTTACAATAAAGTTGCAAGTTGTCTACAACCCAGTGTTGCATTGTACTACGACAACACACTGCAACAAGGTGGTTTATGTGCCCACGCATGTACCGATCTGTTACTCCTAAATAAGTTTCTTTACAAAGGTGACTGTTGTGGTGTGAATGATGTATTCATTGGATGGTTATGAATGAAGATCTGGTCTCAAGATAGGGCCTTTGTTGGCAAGCACCACTAGCGAGGAGGGTTGAAGAAGCTAGAACGTAGCATTGCCAGTCCTTTAAGATTGCCTGATACCATGCCACTGGCAGTTCTGCCCTGTTTTCAACATGAGTGCTTCTGGAAGTTTGAATCCTCAGTGTGATCAGTGGATCCAGTGCTTTGACACTAGCATCACTGTAGAGCAAAATCTGAGCTCTCAGTGGGCTGGAGTAGCCAGTGTTTCAACATCAGCATCATTGCAGAGGTTTACTGCTGCTCTGTGCCAGCTTCAAAAACAGTCTCACAAAATATTTCCATCCTCAAAGGAAGGCGCATAATGAGAAGTACGTACCTGTTTGACTACGTTAACGCTCTAACTAACAAATTTAGAGGGTTGAGATGTAGGAACGGACTTTCAGAGTCTTTATAAGACTTAGTCCAAACCCAAATTAAATAATTTAAGCGAGACTGGATTCCCCCAAGCTTCATACATACGCAGGTTAGACCATGTGAAGAAGTTTCTATAAAAATGCATAAAGATAGAAGGCCAATGTTAGAGAGTAAAAACAACAGAACTGGACATGGTTGTTCCTGGACTGCCCTTTACCTTAATACCGATGCCAAATTATACACCAAACTCCTGGCTGATCGGTTGGAAACCTACCTTCCCAGGTTGATCGAATCAGACCAGGTGGGGTTCATATGCCATCGCCAAGGGACAGACAATATTCGGCGAGTAGCCCATCTGGTGAAAAAGGTCCAGTGGTGTAATATCCCAGCGTGTCTCCTTTCTCTCTACGCTGAGAAAGCGTTTGATAGGGTGGACTGGACCTTTCTCAGAGCGGTACTCCGGAGGATTGGACTAGGTCTAGTTATGGTGTCTCGTATCATGGCATCCTATTTTGCCCCGTAGGCACAAATCAGAATCAACTGACTCCTTACC
The DNA here is from genome assembly GCF_964204655.1 of Triturus cristatus. Taxonomy (NCBI): domain Eukaryota; kingdom Metazoa; phylum Chordata; class Amphibia; order Caudata; family Salamandridae; genus Triturus; species Triturus cristatus. Next base: position 619,312,331 of record NC_140589.1, on the reverse strand, counting down.
CCTCTTGTGCATATGCGCAGGGGTACCCACCAGGGATGCCCACTATCCCCTCTACTCTTTGCCCCAGCCGTAGAACCCTTACCGATAGCAATCCACCCTTCTGCTACAATCAAAGGCATACCATTCGGTGGCGATGATCACAAGATAGCGCTATTCGCAGATGACCTCCAGCTCACCCTGACTAACCCTAAGAGCTCCCGCCCTGCAGTACTCCCATTACTCTCTAAGTTTGAACACGTTTCAGGACTTAAAATGAACGTAACTAAATCGCAGGCGTTGAACCTAACACTTTCCCCTCAGGAGATCCTCGAACTATGTTTTCATATCCCATTTCAATGAGCTCCCCACTCGATTTGGTATCTAGGCCTCAACATGACTGCCACGCTGGACTTGTGGTCTCAGGCTAACTGGCCGGATTGACCTAAGGAGCTGGAAATCACTCCCCATATCATAGCTAGGTCACCTCAATGCAGTGAAAATGTCCATTCTGCCAAAGATACTTTACCTCTTCCAAACACTTCCAACATCTATCTCCCAAGCGGATATTGTAAGCCTCCAGAAGGAAGTGAATGCCTTCATTTAGGGCAAGGGTAGACCGCGATTCTCCAAAAGGATACTAATGCTGCAGAGAGATCGAGGGGGACTTGCCTGTCCCAATTTTCTTGTTTATTATTGGGCGGCACACTTGCATTACATCTCGGAGTGGGTGGTCCATGAAGGTGAGAAACACTGGTTTCATATGGATAGGGCGATGACATGTCGCCCCCTATGGGACCTTGCCTGGCTAAAAGGAGATCACGGGCATGCAGTGCCTACATCGCTACCCCCACAAGAACGGTCCTGGACATTTGGGATAGACTTGCGGTCAGTCGGGGACTTACTTCCTTTCCCTCCCCTAACACGCCGCTGGCCTGCAACCCTTACTTCCACCGGGCTTTACAGCCCAATTCCTTACTGGCCTGGGTAGAAGGAGAATGTCTCACGATTTGGGACCTCTTCGAATGCAAAAAAGATTTCCACCTCCCAGCCACGCCACGCTTGCAATATTATCAAATCAGACACTGGCTACATACACCCATTAATATACAAGGGGCCACACGCCAGCTCACTTCCTTCGAGACGCTAGTGCGCTCCTTTGATGGTTCGCGAGGCCTGATCTCACGCACATACCAGGTCCTGCAGCACTCCAACCCTTTACCCCTTTATCCTTACCAGCAGAAATGGCACTCCGACATATCAGACGATATCCCTCCAGAGCAATGGGAGCAGCTGTGGCAGGATATTTCCAGGACATATAGAAGCAATGACCAACAGGAGTTGGCTTATAAAGTTATGACCCACTGGTATTATACACCAGTCCGCCTCCAGAAAATGTTCTCCACCTCCACATCCCTGTTGTGGCGTTGCAACTCTGACATGGGCTCATATATATACATATTTGGTGATCTTGCCCAATATTAACTCGATTTGAATGGCGGTGCTGAGCCACATCAGAGATGCGGTGGGGTTCCCCATCCCAAGCACGCCACAGATAACAATCCTTGGGATCCGACCCTAAACTCTTAAAGCCATGACCCACTCTGAATGGCGTGTGATCCTTCACATGCTAGGGGCAGCCAAGCAGGTTATTGCCCTACATTGAAAGAAACCTTTGACCCCGCCGGCTTGGGTGCGGCTCACCGTCCTCTGGTGCACCATGGCCATGGAGCTCTTAACCAGTCGCTTCACACACTCTGATACCCAATTTACACATGAATGGCAACCACTAATACTACACCTGTCTAAACTGGAACACTGCCACCCTCTCCCTCCTTGCTTGTGCGCTCTGCAGCTCTTTGAAGATGCGTTGCTACCGCAAGGGGCTAACCTCTCAGAATGAAGCAGACCACACCACTGTAGACGATACCCCATTACCTAGCTACACCACCCTTTCATTACATTACTCTTACCTCTCTTGTTACCACTGTAATCGCCCACGATAACTAATGGCTATAGCATAGCCTCAAGCGGCGATCTTCTCGGACCCTTCCCTTTCCCTCTCCCCGCCCTCCTTCCCCTTGTTTTCCCAATTCTTCTTTATTTTTGAACACTGGTGGAAATATGCCTTTGTGGCGAACCTCCTCCTTTTACCTGAGCCAACTAACTATGCCATGTACGCTCCATTACGACCTGTACCAATTGTATACGAATGTCGTGTCGGGCCATGGCCCTATAGACTCTCGTGTAAAGACAGAAGTGTACTTACTGATCCGCCCGGATGTTATTTGTTTGTATGATTATCAATAACATTGTATGTGTCATAAATATGTACACAGTTATGTGGGAAAAATAATAACACAGATTTCAATAAAAAAAAGACAGCTTGGCTAGCTGCAAGATAGAGCCTGAAACATCTAAAGAGTTCATCTGTGGTTTCTCAATGTTTTCCAACTCTTGCTCCATCGTATCAGTTGCAGCTGACGAAATTCAAATTATTACTGTCTCGGCAGGGAGCACACACACATGGCAGAATTGAAATCAACTCCAATGATTCAGGCCATAACAGAAAAGGCTCCACGAAATTGAAGAGAGCCTGTAAGAGGCAGCGTAAAGGGAGGAAAAACAAGTTTTTAGATGCCTCTTGGGCAAAAAAACAATAAACAAAAATAGTCCCAACCTCCTGTGTTCCAAATTTTCAACAAAAAGGTGACCGAGTTAAACAAAAGAAAGGGTAAACCTGAAACAACAAGAGATGATGGTATTTATAGTTCATCTAGTTCCCAGCCAGCTATTGTGTGAAACCATAGCTCTGAATACAGGTAGATCATCTTCTACACAATTAGAGCCTGTGGCAGCTGTTTACAATTTAACTGACCTATCCATAGTACTATATGGGGGTAGGCCAGAATGCAAATGGCGGTTCAGATCTGCTGAATCCTCCAGAGTCGTGCGTAAACAGAGTCACTAATATTGTCTCACTGCTGGCTAATGGTCTTAAAGACTCTCCACAGGCTATCATTCTTCAACATAATGTGTATTTTGGATGCAGCAAATAGCAAGGTAAAGTGGCTAGTCTCCATAGAACCGCAGGGATGGGGATTTTGGAGGGAACAACCAATCACCAATGTCTCTTTTGGCACCCAAAGTCGATATAGGCAATGCCTGGAATGTTCGAAACCTGCACTACATAGCTGCTTTTATATCCAGAATATAGATCTTAGGAAGGGATATAGTTTTAATTCAGGGCAATATTGTGAAAATCTTAAGAGGCTTACATGACCTTGCAACAATTGATTAATCAGACATCCATTCCATTACATTTGTACTACTTTTCTCACCTTCGTCTCTAGAACCCTTGCACAGACAGTCTACCAGCTGAACGACAAACTCAGAGATTGGGGAATTAAGGTGACAACATTTAGTGGACATGCATATCCCCTGGTGTTGATCACTAAGCCCAGAGAAGAGTGCCGCCATCGAAGTAGCTCTCAGCGTCCTAGCTCAGCCTACTACATAACGAGGAAAATGCTGACACCCAAGTACGTGGAGGAGTCCTGCTCCCCAGGCAGCCCCGAGATTCAAATTCTAGGCCACCGAACAAGGAGACCAAGGGAGAACCTGTATTCCATCCTATGAAACCCTTTCGGTGCTAAATTACCGGCCATAAAAAGCGCTGTTAGCCGTGATAAAACACATGTATGACGCATTTATTAGGGAGTAGACAAGAGTAATCCTGGTAATTATCGCCTTATCGCTCTTCTGGAGAATGAGGCAAAACATTTTGCAAGCCTATTGCTTCAAGACCTACAAAAATGGGCATGTGATAACAAGGCAGTTCCGTTGAGCCAGAGAGGTTTCTGTCCCGAATCTGGGACTTTATCAAACCTCATAGCATTAGCCATGTGCATAGAAAAATCCTTTGCCGCAAAAACCACATTTTATACATGCTTTGTCGATTTTAAAGCCGCATTCAACAGTGTGCCAAGAACTATCTTATGGCAGAAACTAGAGGAAGGAGACATTCAAATGAATCTACTTGGGGCTATAGGTGTTGCACACCAATACGTGGCTACAGGTAGAACTTGTCATCAGAAAATAAGCTATCAAGGAGAGTTTACACCACATAAGGCTTAAAGTAGGGTTGCATTTTGTTAATTGCAGACCTTTTGAGAAAACTGGACCAAGTAAAGGCACACCCGCCAAACCTGGGGAATAAATTGATTTCTAATCTCCTATACACTGACGATCTCCTCCTGATGAGTAATACTAAGACTGCTAAATGAACTGTACTCTTTCATCACTGCCAATAGGATGGTTATAAACATGAAGAAAACAGAGGTGCATACAATTGGAAAAAATAAGATAAACCTGGTGCCTGCTGCATCAACGGGAAACCCCTAGCCAATGAAAGCAACTACAAACATCTCAGAGTTATTGTTGACACCAGAGGCTCTTTTAATCAGCAAGAGTTCCAACTGAAAGCCAAAGCCTGCTCTTTGAATTTAGCATTTTCTCTCCTCTCAAAAAAACTGAAAATCCAACTTTTGGCCCTCTGTTAAAAATGGTATCCACTATAACTTATGGGAGTAAAATAATGAGAGAGAAGGAGTCTGACTTCTGAGACAGGCTTATAGTAGCAAATACGTATTGATCTACCTTTTGCTTACCCACATAAGTCTCTCAGCTGCAAGTGTGCCTGGAGTTTGCCACACCAAACAAAACATGGCTAGATGATAAGCATTCCTTCAAGCCTGCCATTGATTTAAATCTGCCCCATATGGAACCCTGGATAATCTGACCTGGCACAAGCTAAATTTCCCCTTGGGCTTTTCCCCATTTAGAGACTATATTACCTGATCTCCCCACACACTACACGCATTGGACGTGTTTGCCCTCTCTAGTACAGGGCATGAATTAAAAAGAGATTAGAAGTAGCCAAATCTGAGGGATGTACTTTCTGGACGGTAAGAGGGATCTAGCCAAATGTGCAAACTCGTGGCAAATTATCAATAATTACCTTCTCTTTGAACCCCAGCCATACCTGTCTGTCTGTTAGTCACAGTTTATAAAGAGCATGTTCCTCCGATACCGTTTTGGAACTTTGCCAACATTGGATAGGCTACCCTCTTGACTTAAAACATCAGAAAACCCAGTATGTTGACCATGTGGAAAGGCAGAAGAAACGATTATACATATACTATGCATTTGCTCAAATCTTTTACTTGCACTCAGAAGTTTCTTTTGGAAGCCCTAATAGGACTAAGGGTCCGCAATTGCAGTCATCGCGTGTTTGAACCTAGCTAAGCTCACACTTAATATAGGGTTTGTCAAATTATTGGTAACATTCTCAAAACTGCTTGAGGGTCTCGTTCTTGGTAGAACGAACCACCACTAGCCGTTTCATTGAACAGACCTGGTTGTTTTGCAAGGTTAAGCTATGTCATTCCAGGTTTGACATCTCCAACTGAACAGGAACACCGGCTCTCTGAATAAAGACCACAATGATAAGAGATCTCTTGGTGGCAGCTTCATCATCTGCATATACAATTATCACACAGGAGTAATATGTGTTATAAAGGAATATATGACGTTACAATGTAAACAATTACAATGCATGCTTTTACAACACGGTTTTTACATTGCCACTACCATTGATTTTACAACGCATGCCATTACAATGCATTAAACAAAACTAAGATTACAATCCATTCCATTACAACGCATACCATTACAACGCATAGTACTTTTAGGGCAACAATAGAGTAAGTGTTGGATAGTGTACAGGTAAAAAATACTATTCCCACTCCAGTGAGTTCAATAGTGGGGTAAGTGTTGGATAGTGAAGGGGTAAAAATTACTATTCCCACTCCAGTGAGTGTAACAGTAGGGAAAGTGTTGGATAGCGTAGCAGTAAAAATGACTATTCCCATCTACCTCAAAACCCAAACCCACCCTAAAACAAAAAAATCTCCATTACGTACCTTATAATGCGTTGTAATGGCATACATTGTAATGATATGCGTTGTAATGGCATGCGTTGTAGTGACATGCATTGTAATGGCATGCGATGTAAAGGCAGTTGAGTTGTAAAAGCAGTGCAATGTAATGGCTGCGTTGTAATGGATGTTTCCCGTTATGAAGCCCTGAATGGCTCTATTCACCAGACTTATTTGTTTGCACTCTATTGCTTGTGCTTTGCACAGTATGAGCTGCACTTTTCAATGCTAGGAAGAAGATTTTCTCCAGCATAAGCTGGGTTTTAACATTTTTGATTTTCTATATGTCCCACATTGTTGTTTTGCACTTTATTTTTCACTTCCTAACAGCACAACTATTATTCCACTGTGTTTGTATACACCACATGCAGATTTTAAAGTTTTAACCTTCCACATGTTTTGCACCCCTTTTCTGCACTTTGTTTGCACTTTACTTTCATCTCAGAGTAGTATGACAACTTTTTCATCTTTGCTTGCACCATATACTTTTATCGTTCTACAGCACGTGATAGTGCCTTTTTATTTTAGGCTCGTTAGGACTATATGACATCTCTGGCAACACAAACGCTCTTCCTTTTGTATTACGTAAGTTATGACTTTGGCTTAACTTTACAAGGTGCGCTTTCCCACCCACGAGTGACACGAGTGAACTTGGTTCAATGCACCAGCAGTGAATGTGAAAGACAGGTTATTGTAGGCCCGCAAAACACCCTGCACCTTAGCTGTTGTTGTGGTGGGTTCGCCGGACATTCTATGTAACAGCAAGCAATTTCCAGCTAAAGCAGTGTTTTATGTCTATAATGTATATCGAAGGCCAAGGGGTAGAGGGACGGAATCTATTATTTTTTTTTAATAAACTTTTTATTAACATTAAATCCGCAGCAGTTACAACAGTCACGATCACATAGCAGTCTGGGAATTATATGCGAGACAAGTAGGGGCACAATACAAAATTAGCATCACTTCAAGGATAATTTTGCTTAGAGCCCAACCCGACACACCTCGCCCTACCGACCACCCATCGGCCCGTTCACGTCCCGGGGGTTTAACTCCACATAGCGTATAATTAAGTGTTTCCCAGGGTTCAGGACCTTCCCTCAGTATCCAAGTCATCCAGTAGAGCCTGTCTCTCTCTCGTCGGAGTTCCACCGTGGCAGATATACATAGGTCCCCCCGATATTTATTCCACCGGCCCCATTTCTGGTCCCACTTTTTGGGGCACCCTCTGCCTTTATAGACCGTTTTCTCAGCCACCATAAAAAAATCCATATCTTTGGCCCAGGCACTCAAGGACGGCAAAGCCGCCACCCCCCATTTCTGGGCAATATTTCTTTTAGCTAGGACCCAACCCACCGCCGCCCACTCCTGCTCCGCCTGGGTAAAGTCCGAGTCCTCCCACACATTCAGGAGACAGAGCTGAAGGGAGGAGACCACCGATTTCCCTGTGGCCCGCGCCATCTGGCGGGAGACTTCTATCCAATAGTGTTGCACGTAGGGGCAGGCCCACAAAATATGGATAAACGTGCCTACGTGAGAACAGTTACGGATACAAAGCTCGTTGGGACGCCGACCCAATTTGTGCAAGAGGACCGCATCAAAATAAACACGGTGTAAAACCTTGAGTTGGACCAGGCGGAGCCGCATTGATATTGCCACCTCCCGAGGGGAGGCCATCGCGTCTCGCCAAACCTCGTCCGACATCTCGCCCGTCTCCGACTCCCACCGAGCCCGTAGGGTCCCCATCGGGTCAACGCGGTTGTTAATCAACTTTTTGTAAGTTTAGGGAAATCGCCTTTCGGTCCATGGGGTCGAGCAGCAATCTATCTTCTAGGGGCGAGTAGTTTGGAAGGGGAGTCACAGCGGGCAGGGCACTGTCGAGTGCGTGGCTGATTTGCAAGTAACGGAACTGCTCTGAGGGGGCTAGTTGGTATTTAAGCTGCAGCTCAGGGAATGTCGCCTTCCTGCCTTGTATCCATACGTCCCCCACTGTAGAGATGCCAATGAGGTCCCATTTATCGAACCCTGCATAAGTGCTCAGGTGTCCCAGAGAGTCCGGCTCCCATAACAGAGTGGCCTTAGTCAACCGCCCGTTCCACCCCGTTCGCTTCTGGAGATGATGCCAAATCTCCACTGTCCTGGCCGTGGGTCCCGTACGATTTAGTTTCTTCGGATTTGAGTATAGTGCCCTGTTGTATACCCCTTTACCCATGAGCCAACGGTCGGTTCGAGTGCCACGGCCCAAGGGGAAGGAAGCCGAGCGGTGGTTATTGACCGACACACAGGCCGTAGGTCTAGTGTAAAGCAGTTGGATCCATCCCATCAACCGAGGGCCCACTCCCACCCGGGCCAAAACAGCAAACAGGTACTCCCACGCAACTGTGTCAAACGCCATCTTGGCATCTAGCGCTAGTAACAGCGCATCTTCTTGAATTGTCGCTGCTCGACCCAGGGCGCCATGGACTTGACGCAAATTCCGGGCAGTGTTACGGCCCGGCATGAAACCCGACTGGTCAGGGTGGATAAGGGCCGAGAGGTACGGAAGCAGACGGTTGGCCAATATCTTAGCCAGAATTTTGGCCTCCACTGCGATCAGGGAAATGGGCCTGTAGGATGCACATTCGTCCGCTGGTTTGCCGGCTTTGCGGATTACCACTATCGTGGCCATGCGGATTTCAGCTGGAAGAGTGCCGGTCTCATAGCATTCTTTATAGAGATTTAACAGGTGAGGCGCCACCATCAGCTACATGCTTTTCATGAGTTCTTTCGGGATCCCATTAGGACCCATAGCCTTCCCCGACCGTGTGTCTCGGATGGCTGTCTGGACCTCCTCGAGCGAGATGTCTGATTCCAGTGCCTCCCGGTCAGGCTGGGAGAGACATTGCACCTCAATGGTTGTGAGGAGGTCTGATGCCCAGCCAGCCTGCGAGGCCTGCGGCGGGGTATATATACGTTCATAATACGCCGCAAAGGCCTCGGCTATCTTTTGAGGGTCAGCGATCAGTGTCGCGTCCGGCCCCTTGATCGCACCCACCCATCGCGCCACCATTTCCCTACGCTCTAACCATGCCAGCATTTTCCCTGTGCGTTCTCCAAGCTCATAAATTCTATGTTGCGTGGCGAGGGATCGGCGACTGGCCTCCTCATAGAGCAGCTGTTTATAGTCACGTCGTTTCACTTCTAGTAAGTGTGGGGCGTCGTGGGCCGGGGTATTTGCGGTTCCCTGCTCGAGTTGAAGTATCTCTGCTTCGAGCTCGGTAACCCGGCGTCGCCGTTCATTTTTGTGCCCAACCAGCAATGACACTGCTCTCCCTTTAATAACTGCCCCGTAGGCCCCCCACAGGGTCACTGCTGAATCCACCGACCCTTCGTTTTCCTTAAAGTAGCAATCAGTATCGTGTCGCAGAGAAGCCCTAATGTGCGGGATCTTCAGCAACCACGGCTGAATCCGGATAGGGCCCGGTTGACGATCCCGGCTGGCCCCAAAGGAGGCAATGACCGGAGAATGATCGGAAATTCCCCTTGCCAGGCCCGAGGAGTCAGTGAAGTTATGGATATCTTGTGCGAGCGTAAACAGGTAGTCCAACCGCGAGCGACTGCCGTGCGCTCCGGAGAGAAAAGTGTACAGCGTGTCTCGGGGGTGCAACCACCTCCAAACATCCACCAAGCCGAATGCATCCACAAACTTACTCAGTGGCGAGCCCATCTGCCCACCCGCGCGGGGTGGGGCGCGGTCCACCGTATCGTCCATCGTCAGGTTAAAGTCGCCGCCCATGATCACCGCGCCCTCCGACAGGGTGGGCAGAATCTTGCCAACATCCGCCAAGGTCTGACGCTGCAGACCTGGTGGTGCATATACCGAGATCAGGTTAAGGGTCTTCCCTTCCCACCATCCCGAACAGATTACATATCTACCCTGAGGCTCAGTGTAAGTTGTTTGAATCACATAGGGGCAGCCCTTTCTCAGGAGAATTCCCACCCCTCTCGAACCCGAGGTAAAGCCCGAATGGGCAACCATGCGGTATCCCTTTCGGTCCAGGGCGTGACAGGCATTGCCAATCAGTTGTGTCTCTTGGAGCAACACCACGTCAGTACGATGGCGGTGTATGTAGTGCTGCACTATGCTCCGCTTAATTTTATCACCCAGTCCGTTAACGTTCCAGGTCATTAGGCTAAGTCTCTGAGCCATTGTTGATTGACAGCAGTATCCTCATTCCTACGCAGCCAGGATGCGCCCCAGATACGGGTACCATAGCCTTCAACCACAGTGACAACCCCCGCTGACCCCCACCCGTTCTAAGTGTGGTGGAAAGGAGCCCTGATCTCGAACGATGATCCGTCCATGCCCCATGCTGACAAAAGGTGCCGTGCCAAGCTGCTGCAGAAAAACAGTGCAAAACCTCCCCCCCGCTAACTACCACCCCACAACAAACCCACCCCATCCTGCTACCCTGCCGGACGGGGCTAGAACCCCCCGCCCCCCCCAACTCGCAGAGTGCCTGTCGCCCCCCCAGTAACATTTAGAGGAAACGTGCGCTGCCCCACTCCCGAAATAGCGGCCAACATCACCCCAAGCCCCCTCTCGCTACCCCAAACCCTACTCACACTAGGCCGGAAAAGAGGTTCTGGGAGTTCATCTGGAGAGTCCGGGCCCCCCGCCACCCAGTAGTCCATCAACGCATCGAGAGGAGTGGCTCGAATCACCCAGGCGTCGACCGGGAAAGGTCCGCCGGCAGTCAAATCAGGGGAGCAGCTTAAGGCCCACCACCGTAACAATTATACAAGGCCACCCGCCACCCCAGGGATAGCAGTCCCTCCCTCAAACAGCCAGAGTGGGAGCTCAGGGCCCCCCCGAGGGATCCAGGCCATCTTACCAGCGTCCATAGTCAATGTTCCTCCCCCGGGCCCGGGGCCCCAGAATCAGAACGTGATGGGGAGCGCCTCTGTAGACGCCAGTCCACAGTCGAATCTGCTGCCGATGGTTTCTTCTTCCTCCGACTGTCCACGGTGCGCCACCCCTCTAGCCAGTCCCAGGCATCCTCCGGACGCAGGAAGAACCAGGATTTGCCCTCAGCCTCCACCCGGAGCTTGGCCGGGAACAACATTGCATATTTGACCTCGTTCTCACGGAGTGCCTTCTTCACTTCCAGAAAGCTCCGTCTTTGCTTCTGGACTCGCAATGTAAAGTCTGGAAAGAACGTGATGTTACTGTTCTCCACGGTGACGGGCGGCGCCGCCCTCGCCGCCTGAAGGATGACATCGCGGTCCCGGAAATTAAACACTCTGGCAAGGATGGGTCTAGGGGGGGGCCCGGGCCGCGGCCGACCCCCCGACACCCGATGGGCCCTCTCGATAGTAAAGCACTTGGAGAGTCCCCGCGGTTGTAAATGATTGAGGATCAGATCTTCAACATAGAGGTCGACCGCTTGCCCCTACGCCCGTTCCGGAACACCAATAATGCGCACATTGTTCCGTCGCATTCTACCTTCGTAGTCATCCAGCTGTCGGGCAAACCCCTCCTGGGAGGCGCGCAGGTCTCGGACCTCTAGCTTGAGGCGGTCGGTTTCGGTTGACAGTTTCTTCGTGATAGTTTCCACAGTCCCCACCCGGTCGGCGATCTTCCGCACATCCTCTCGAATCAGGCCAACGTCAGTGGCCACAGTGTCAATTCGCTGCTCGAGGGATGTCTTGACAGCCTGTATTGCATCCAGCAGGTCTTTATTCGATGGGCCAGGCTTATCACCGGGGGCCGGCATCTCAACCCTTTCGCCACTCGGACGGAATCTATTATTATAGATTTTTTGTATACACACTTGGCAGGCCTTCCCCCTGATGTGTACAAAATTGTTGCTGGTGATTTTAACTGTCAATTCTAGCCCTATCATCCGGAGGTGGTCAGCTATTGTAATTCAGCTCAATGCCCTCACATTAAATCACGGCCATCGAGCCTGTAATGGAAGAGCCCCCTCCATTAAATAAGGGACACATACATTAAAAAAAATTATAAATTTTAATTGTTATTATTGTTCTTATTATTTAACATTAACTCAGAAGTACTTTCCACGCATATTTTTCCAGATAGTACACATATTGTTTCATATAGTACATTTGGTACACTCATTTCCAACTTTCCTTGTCGCTCCCGTCTTTCTAAAGGCCCCTGTATTCCATCCATAGTCCCCAAACCTTGTCCCATTATCTCAGACATCCTCTAGCTTTATATGTCGTTTTATCAGCTCCAGCGCACCAGTCAAGATCCACCTCCCATTTCTTTAGGTCCCCACTTCCTGGCTATGTTCCTTTTTGCCACCATTGCACCTACTTTAAGCCATATTGGGCCACATGCATCAACGAAAAAAACGGTCGCAAACGGGCAGATTCGCAGAATCTGCCCCTTTGCCACTGGTATTTTTGCATTTGGGATGCATCATCTCAAGTTGATGGTAATTTGTGAATTCTTTGAAAAATGCACTAAAGTGCATTTTTTAAAGTCCCATGTTACACACACACATGCCCTTGGGGCATGTGTGTGCTCAACATGTGATAAAACGGAAATTTCAGTGGGGTGAACAGGGTGTCCTTTTGGCACCCAGGCCCTCAGTGAATTGCGGTGCACCAAAAACTCACCTCAGAACCCAGAACCCCCTATCCGGCCAGCATCAGTGTCCCATTCGTTATCCGAGGTTTAGCTCGGCGGTCCCAATGTATAGACAACCCAGAACAAGCGACTTAGTATATTTCTCAGGAATGGTGGGAATCAGAAATACCTTTTCGTAATTATTCTCGTACCAGTCCACAACAGAATAAACAGAGACACGGGAAAAGTTTAAAGAGTTTATTTTATAAACCTCGTGTCCTAATATGCAGCAGTTTGGCTAACATTAGCAGACAAACGATTAAAATCAAAACCATCAGCATATTTACAATACCATAGAAAATGAAAGGAGCAATCATACTAAAATGACAGTGGCTCTAGGCCACCTTCCTTTCTCTAACACACTAATAGTATTATTAGACTAATAAATGGTCTCAAGGCTTGAATGGGGAACCCCATACCGTATAGATCAGCTCAGAGAGTTCACATCACAAGATCAGCTATGCTCTGCTCCTAGGAACGCTCTTCTTCCGAATGTAATGAAAACATGTAACACTGCAATATTAAAAGCATTCGACTTTCGGGTATTTGCAGCTGCGTGCGTGTTATGGCTAAACTAGTGGGCCGATCAACCTGAACTCAACAACATGCACCGTCTAGCGATCCAGACTGTTTCTGTTACACTGTGTACAGACCAAGGTCGCTATTCACTGTTCAAGATGTTAACAACAGACAGTTCTCATGTGAAGCAAAGTCGAGTAAGCATTTCTCAATTCTAATAACATGTGACTACAGTGTCGTGTGCAAAAGCAGCAAAAGCGGCAAGATGGCTTTCTAACATTTAACGCGGTTATGCTAACTTAGCGTTGTACATAGGTAGATAACGATCATCACTACACCCCCCCATGATCGGACCACTAACCACTAGGGGCGCACTTGCAAGAACGCAGAGTTCAAGTTCGATAGAACAGAACCAAGGGCATGAACTATAAGTCCATATAAGGGAAGTGAAAAAGTTCGAAAGAAAAAACCAATGGAAAAAGTTAAAACGCAGGAAGAGAAAAAAAAAAACATGTACTACACCCAAAATCGATGGTGGACTGAGGACTGAAAGAAAGCTCAAAAGTCAATCCATCAATGTATAGGCACAATAAGTTGCAACTGCTTCCAAGAGGAAATCATTGGAACGTTCCGCAAAAGTATCTGCCATCCAGTTCAGGACGGGGAAAGAACAGACATGTTCTTCAACCACCGGAGCCTCCAGCACCTGGCGAGGACAACCGGGGTGCACCTCAAGGTAAATGTTCGTTAAGAAGTCAATCGCCGCCGCTCCGATGTCCCAATTCCCAAGAACTCCATGCGCTGCAGCACAGGCCATAATCCCGACACCAGAACAGTCCAACTCGTGGGCCACTAAGGGGCTCATAAGCCGATCATAATCCGGATCAGGAGACACCGGGTTTGACAGACACAAATCCAGAGCCCATTGGAACGGACAATCTAGGCAATGAAAGACAGGCTGCACACAAGTAAAGTAGGCAAACCGAAAGGACAATCCATAGGCTACGCTCAGAGTCGCCAGTGGTAAGGCGCCATAGAATTCAATCATCTGGTTACGAAGATGGTGCAGCCGGGACATGTTGTTGTGCCACGCAAGTTGTGCATCCATAGCGCAAGGCACAGATCAACAACAGTATTCCAGCTACGAGGGCAAGAAGTAAAGGGAGACCTCCGAAGACACTGGAAAAAATAGAATGAAAAAAGGCCGAGATCACTCCAAAAATAGTTTGAAAAGAGGTCACGAGGCCGGAGCCCACGATTTAAAAAAAATGAGCTATGCCACTTGTGGATGAGGCATTAAAGATAGTCTGTATCAAGGTCCCAAAATGAAGTGGGAGATCAGTATTCAAAAGCGTTTGCACCTCAGTGCGGGTGTTTGCTACGTGAAGGACAAATGTTTCCCGGGACGAAGTCAACGCGACTTCTTTTTGAGACAATAGAGCCCTTATTCTGCTCATCTTATTGAACTCTGCTTTCAAGGTTGGAATCGAAGGCCATATGGAGACATCCAGCGGCCATGCGGGGGTGGGAAAAGGACGTTATTACAGCAAACTACCCTCTGTGATACAGTCACGATGTAGGGAATCCCCACTAACATCCCACAGCAAGCTTCATTATTTAACAGCAAATAACTACCGTTAGCAAGCAGCGTAAAAGATGGAGTAATAACTGGCACCGGAATCCCTTTCAGGACGCAAGCTAAATTAGGGGCATGCACATTACAAGCACCATGCAATTGAATGTGCCTACACACAACAGAGTGATCCGGTGCGGAAGTGCACTCTTCACCTTTCAAGTAAACCTCCTTGCCGTCCCTCACACATCTATATGTGAAAGGGAGCGACCAGACTTCATGCAGAAAGGCAGTACCCAACTGTTCGTACCTGCCTAGGGCATAATGTTTCATGCACAAACTA
Source organism: Triturus cristatus (assembly GCF_964204655.1). Taxonomy (NCBI): domain Eukaryota; kingdom Metazoa; phylum Chordata; class Amphibia; order Caudata; family Salamandridae; genus Triturus; species Triturus cristatus. Next base: position 619,297,287 of record NC_140589.1, on the reverse strand, counting down.
AACTTAAACAGGAGAAACGGTAACGTGATCAACCCATGTACTAGCCACACGGCAGAATTCAATTCAGCAACAGAGAAAGGCAATGGTTCTAATTTTTCAATGTGTAGCAATGAATATGCAGCATCTTTCATGGACATGAATTGCTGTTTCGCAGTCAAATTAAAAGGAAGGAATAAAGATGAAGTATTCATGTAATCCCAAGGGACTTTCCCCGCCTTCAATGTTTGCAATGTCCATGCAAACTGCATAATAGATCGCAATTGGTTTTGACCATGATACAATACAGATAAATCATCCTGCACAATGTCTACCACAGATGAAACAATATTATCTAAAGTATAGATTCTGGAAGACAGGGTGTTAATGCTATTATCTATAACAGCCAATACTTTTTCCATATTGGCTTGATCAATAGCACGTAATCTGGAAGCAGCCTCAATTTGTGACAACTTCCAAACTTCGTTATAAACAGCATACACCCATCGCTTGGGTCTGCCAACTGCAGGACCCTTAACAAAATCATTCAAATCTATTTTGTCATTTAATCGCGCCAAATGGAGTTTAACAGACGCTAAAGTGGAATGTTGCAGCCAAGACTGGCATAACTTTCCTACTGAGTAGGTAGTTACAGTGTGAGAGGATTCAAAACGGGGGTCCACACGAACCTGTGTATACCCCTGCTTCAAATCCAGAAACCTATGTTGACAGGAGTCCGAACTCGTTTGCCACACCAACCACCCCTTCGGATTCAATTTAGAAATATTGAAGGACGTGTTGGAAACCTGTGTCTGCAACATATCAAGGGATAGATCCATATGATTACCCCAATTGGGATAAGCACCCAGATCCGGAATGGAGGGAGAATTTAATTTTTTAGACGTAGCCAATCCAAAACAGGTTGTCTGAAAAATCGAGGAATTTAAAAATAACATATGATTCGGGATGAAACAGGCACGATGCAATGCCTCTGTCCCCTGTACTTGCCATCGTTTGGAGCCCCAAACCGATTTAAGATCGACTTTAGCCTTCCACAGATCATACCCGCCAATTGCCAACTCGTCCATAAAGGACTTGGAATACAATAATTTGGTGTGTGTCAGTCTGACTTTAGAAGCAGCCTCAGGCGCAACCTTAAAATAAAAGGACGCTGGATGGGCTACACTAAAATCAGAAAAATAAGTGAATTTTTCCACTAACGTGGTAGAGCTGCTCATCCTAGGGGCGGGGCAGTGTTCCCATTGTGTAAAATTTACAAAATTTCTAAACGTATTTGCTTTGTGTAGGAAATGCGTGCCATAATGCTGATAACAAAATTGTTCATCATAATTAGCAGTATCTAAATACAAATCCTCAGCATCAAATGCAGCATAATATTTCAAATCAGAAAACAGCACCTTTATGGCTCGAACATCCCAATCATCTGTGTGAATGTTCTGCTTAACGACATCACCCATAGAAACACGAAATACATTTGGCACATTAATCACTTCAGTGGGCCATGAATTTGAAATTTAACGGCATCCCAAGCGATCCCATCACGTACAGGCTAGGCAGTAATGTTCACAAAAGTCTGGTCCCTCTTCATAATGTGTGATGAGGAGTGGGGGGCCAAAGTTCCATTAATTAGCCGAATCGTTGAACATTCATTCAGGTAGTGTCCATTGATAAGTCTAAAAAACACCACCACAAAGCCAATGGACATAAACAAAAAAACACATACGAGCACCAGCCAAATGTAAGTCCAAGGGGGTATTAAAAAATGTCTCTTGAACCAAGCCACAAAAATTGAAACCTTGGACGGGGCAATGGAAGTCACTGAACGAGAATCAAAAGTCTTGTGAGAGGGCAACTGTGGTGGATTGTAAAACAGGCAAGGTAACATCCGCAGGATAAGCATACTCAACTTCTTCAAGCACGCCACTAGGTGTTTGTGGCAACAAGGAACCAGTAACGGCATGCATCTCGATGGCAACATCAGGCACTATGTCAGAAGCTCGGGCCACAACAGAATTTCTCAGCATCGAAGGTAACTTCCGCCGCGCTGTCCAGCAGCGTTAGCGCCCATGTTAGGTTCTGAAGCTGCGTCCGTACCATCTGAGGCATACCTCGCTGTCAGAGCAGCAACTTTCTTCTTCTGAAACGGGGGTCTTTGACGAGCAGAGTCTTCTTGCTTGCCTTTGCCGTCAGTCTGTCGGGATTGCTCACATGCTTGCGGTGCACCCCGACTTTTCCCAGCGCCAGTTCCGGCCAGTACCCAAAACTCTGGCTGTCAAAGATTGCTTTAAGTCACGGTTTATTCGCTCCACTACACTATTGCCCTCAGGCCGGTATGGAGACGAAAATTTGACTTGGACCCCCAAATTTCTCATGGCCTCTTTGTACGCCTTAGAGGCGAACACCGGGCCCTGATCAGAATGAAAGGTACCACACGCAAAACTTCCAACAAAGACATGCAAATCTTTTATGACAGTGCGAGAATCAGCACTCCTTTGTGGCCATACCCACAGAAAATGTGTGCACGAATCCACTGCAACCAAGATGTATTTGAATGCCGTATCAGAGGTAAAAGGACCGCAGTGATCTAAATAAACACAACCCAATGGTTTACAAGATATGTACAACTGAGTTTGTGGTGGGCGTGCCGCAGATGAAGGTTTAATCTGCTGGCAAATGTCACAATTAAGGACATAAGCTCTGGCCTGTTTGTATAAACCGCACCACCAGTAACGTTGTTGTAACAAAGATACAGTAGCCGCAACGCCGGCATGCGCAGACGCCATGCCCTCGTGGGCTGCTAATATCAAAGAAGGTCTGCAGTCCGCGTTGGGAATCAATCTGTCACCAACGTCATTAATCCTCACTAATGGGACTTTATCAGGACTTAAGCGATAATGGTAACGAGCAGGGAAACCCTTTGGTGGCTTCGTGCCCTGCTCTGTAGCAGCAAGATGTCATCATCGATCTTACTTTTGGATCTTGTAACTGCTGCTACTAAGTATGTTGCCACTGCTGTTATCGCTGCCTCGTCAGCTAAACTGTTGCCGACAGCATGGACACCAGAGTCCGATATAACGCAGGCGCTTGCACCTAAGCCCATTCCCCGGCATACTTATTAGCTAGGACCTTAGGCACTGTGTGCGCAAAGGACGGGAGGATTACTTCCTCCCCTCTAGGAGCAGCCAAAACAAAAGCCGGGGGCCAATCTGCCTCCGCCAACAGAATATCATAGGTAGTGGTCAGATTATCCCAAAAAAACCCTTGAATTGTACGTTGTATGTCACCTTCAATGTGAATGACTATATTATATAGTCTATCAGGGGGAGACACACGAGTGTCAGCAGTTTCAATATTCACGAATATATCAGTTGCTGTCGCCACCATATATGAACGCAGTGCTTGTCGCACTACTGTAACTTCCGCCGCGCTGTCCAGCAGCGTTAGCGCCCATGTTAGGTTCTGAAGCTGCGTCCGTACCATCTGAGGCATACCTCGCTGTCAGAGCAGCAACTTTCTTCTTCTGAAACGGGGGTCTTTGACGTGCAGAGTCTTCTTGCTTGCCTTTGCCGTCAGTCTGTCAGGATTGCTCACGTGCTTGCGGTGCACCCCGACTTTTCCCAGCGCCTCCGCCACCGGATTGTGAAGCCAATGTTTCCTGTGAAGAACGAGGAGAACGTTGGTCAGAAACCTGAAATCGATCAGGTGACTTTATAGTAGCACGATCACGCAGATCATAAGTGCGCTCACTACTTGACTGAACTGGAGAGGCAGGACGGGACCCCTGTTTCTGTTGCTGCTTCTCCTGCTTTTTCGCCCTCCAACTTTGTTTCGGAAAGTTAGGGCGTTCGTCCTTACAAGACGAATTTGCCTTTGTCTGCTGAGAATCAGGATTTTTCACAGTCGGCTTAACCCCTAAAGCGCTACGACCAACTTGTTTATAGGCCATCGCGATAATTTTCGCGAATTCCCTCGGCTTGTCGTCTTCATCCACTGCGTCTAATTTATTAAGCACCTGGAACTGCATAGCATCCCATTTGAGGTTGCCCAATATCATGGTAGCAACCACATCAAAGACACCGACAAGCCGCATACCCAATTCAATAGCAGCCTCCGCACCATGATTCTCGTGAACACGTTTTATAACGGAGGGCAGTACCGACAGAGACGGAGTGCCATAGCACTTCGAGTATGTCGCTGCAAAGACCTTACCCCAGTTTTCACAATCAGCCATATCTGGGACCAAGTCTTTAGGCAAGGCAATGGTAAGGATCCTGTGCTTCTCCACAGGAGATGTACGCGGATAAACCGCTTCTATTTGATCAAATTTCTCAGCAAGCCAATAAGGGAAATCATCCCTATTTTGGGGTCGCTTGCCCACTACCGAATTGACCATAACAGGACTAATAACCACCGCGTGGTGGTCCGTTGGTTGTCCCGCAACAGCAGTAGCGACAACCTGCACGTTGCGCGACACGTACTGCACTAGAGCCCTATGTACTGTAATCAGGGCTGTGTGCAGTACACGCAACTGATCCACCGTTACCTGCAGGTAGCGGGGATGAGGCGTATATCCGGCTAACACCGGCCATGTGGCCCCTGGGATTGACAAAGGGCCCATTCTCGCCGGAGTAACCGCATGGGGAAGGGCGCCATTAAACCAAATGTTATGCTGCCAGGCAGAAATAGGAATTCCTGAGTCCTATATGGCGTATAGTTGGCTGGTAGTACTGTGGGAGTATAACTGTGGTATGTATCATCGTCCTCACTCACCGCCGGCAGAGTAACCCAAGAGTAGAACAACTCAAACGGGAACAACGCATCGGCACCTACTACAAAAATCACAGCCATACCATCGTCTGACACCCCATAATTCGCCAGATGACGTTTCAAGGGTGCCCGGCTATGAGCCGCACTCTCGATCGCCATTAGGACCCCAACAAGAAATCTACAATATACAGTAGCACTAGGGTTCAGATTAAATAACCTTTTTAATGATCAAGCTTGAATGAACCTATTTAGTCGAAACACAGGTAGGTTAAACCGTCATTCCCGTTAACCGGAAACCAGAGTGAGGGTGTTGTGGACTAATACAAGCACTACTAAGGCGTCTCAAATCAATAGACCAAACGTTAGGTGCGCCATGTTGCAGGGATTCTGCTTATGCGCAGAACTATGCGCAGGAACCCAGGCCCTCAGTGAATTGCGGTGTACCAAAAACTCACCTCAGAACCCAGAACCCCCTATCCGGCCAGCATCAGTGTCCCATTCGTTATCCGAGGTTTAGCTCGGCGGTCCCAATGTATAGACAACCCAGAACAAGCGACTTAGTATATTTCTCAGGAATGGTGGGAATCAGAAACACCTTTTCGTAATTATTCTCGTACCAGTCCACAACAGAATAAACAGAGACACGGGAAAAGTTTAAAGAGTTTATTTTATAAACGTTGTGTCCTAATATGCAGCAGTTTGGCTAACATTAGCAGACAAACAATTAAAATCAAAACCATCAGCATAGTTACAATACCATAGAAAATGAAAGGAGCAATCATACTAAAATGACAGTGGCTCTAGGCCACCTTCCTTTCTCTAACACACTAATAGTATTATTAGACTAATAAAAGGTCTCTAGGCTTGAATGGGGAACCCCATACCGTATAGATCAGCTCAGAGAGTTCACATCACAGGATCAGCTATGCTCTGCTCCTAGGAACGCTCTTCTTCCGAATGTAATGAAAACATGTAACACTGCAATATTAAAAGCATTCGACTTTCAGGTATTTGCAGCTGCGTGCGTGTTATGGCTAAACTAGTGGGCTGATCAACCTGAACTCAACAACATGCACCGTCTAGCGATCCAGACTGTTTCTGTTACACTGTGTACAGACCAAGATCGCTATTCACTGTTCAAGATGTTAACAACAGACAGTTCTCATGTGAAGCAAAGTCGAGTAAGCATTTCTCAATTCTAATAACATGTGACTACAGTGTCGTGTGCAAAAGCAGCAAAAGCGGCAAGATGGCTTTCTAACATTTAACGCGGTTATGCTAACTTAGCGTTGTACATAGGTAGATAACGATCATCACTACACACCGTTGTCGTATACTTAGGCCATTTAACTTCTCCTGTCACACATAATAACAGCCAACCTGGCTCCACCGGGATCTCTAACTCGGTGACCTCAGACATAACCCCCATCACCCCGTTCCAGAAATCGTGGATGAAGCCACAGTCACAGATAATATGAAAGAAGGATCCTATTTCCCCACATCCCCTCGCACAGAATTTGGATATACCATGGCTCAATCGAAATAGTAATGTTGTTGAGGCATACGATCTATGGAGTATACGTAGTTGGATGAGATGGAATTAGGCTCTTATAGCTACTTCTCTTGGACTCTGTACTGCCTCCTCCCAATGATCATCCTCAGGGACGCATACATTTAATTGCCCAAACCACGCCAGCCTTATGGATGACATACTGTTAGATCTTAGACTGCGGCTCAAATTGGTGGACATGTGTATAGCCCCACGACAGGATAGCGATCATGATGCCTTAGACCTGCAGATGAGTTCACTGGGGTCTACTCTGGCCAGCAATTCTACCGAAACCTTTGATAGGTTACTCAGCGTTTCTAGTAACAGATGTAGACTCAAATGGAGCTCAGTTGTGGGCTCCCCGGTTGTAATGGGGTCCCAAAGGGGTCGGTGCACGAGCAGCTGTCCCCTTGGGAAATTTTGCGCGGTGGAACAGTCCTCACAGCGCGTGAGGGCTCTAGGCAGGCAGGGGGCGGGGCTTAGCAGCACGAGCAGAGCAGGCAGCAGTTAGGGAAAAGGAGATTGGGAGGCTGTTGTTTTTGTGACACAAGCCTTGCCAATTTTTCCTCATTTTCTGCTAATTTTGGTGGGTTTGTCTTCAGGCTTTGCTTCAGGATGGCAGAGTCAGAGGCTGTGAAGGTGGCATTGCGCATTATTTATGACGCAGGTCGTGAGGACCTATTGCAGCCTGGTGTCTCAACAGTTTTAGCGGCGGTGGGGAGACGCCCGAAGAGGATGGCAGCTCAAGGAGTTTCGGAAGCAGTGGCAGCTTGTTTACCTGCGCAGAGCTGGTCGCAGGGGGCTGTGGGTCGTGCTGAGGTGGAAACATCGACGCTGCAACATAGAGGTCGTGTGGCGCGTCGCAGCGGAGCCAGCAGGCCACGGGCTACCAGATGTCACTCGCTTCCTGACAAGTCTTCAGCTCAGTTGAGGGCGGTATCTTCTTTCCGCTTGGGGCGTGCTAGGAGGAGAGTACAGGGCAGGGGTGGTACTACCTCCAGTAGACTTACTACACCAAGTTCCCTGTCAAGCAGGGGGAGGGGGGGGGTTATTATGACATTGGGGTAAAGGAAAATTTGGTTTTGCCAGCGCCTACATCAGCTTTTAAGAGAGCGCACGTCGTTGGCAAGGTGCTCACAAACATTGCTAATATTCAAGGAATGTCTTCCATTAATATTGCGCCTCCTGTGTCTTTTGAGGGACGCTCTGCTGTTGTGGTGGATTATTCTAGTGACAGTGGTGATGACGGTGAGGGTTGCAAATTTTGGCAGCGGGAAAGCACAATAGTACGAACGATAATTTTGTTCCGGTGCAGGGTACTGCAGGGGAGGGAGCCGTTCCTGAGGTGCTTTTGGCCCCGGTGCCTAGGGGCCCGCCTGGGGAGTATGTCAACTCATATTTACAAGACAATATCAACACTTTAGCTGTTGATTTAACAGACTCAGCGTTTGAGGAGGTTCAGGAATTGGATGGTGCTGACTCACTGTCTCACAATATATACCCTACGTCACGTTCTGAACCTCCTGGTTATTCTTCAGGATTTTAATCTATTTTTCCGGAATCTCGTTCTCCTCCTTGTTTCTCACAGTTTTCTTTTGACTCTGCATTAGGGCCAAGTCGAGGGCAATGGGTCTGGGTGGATCATGCCACTCCATCTTCGGCAACGGGAAGTGCCACGCAGTTTCTGGATGGTGGTAAGTTGGTAGCAGCGTCTGGCACGAGCGGCTGGAAGTCTTCATCCTACAAGGTCCCACAGATGGCGGCGGGCGGGTCCAAGTACAAGAAGGCGAAGCATGGCGCGGCTGTTGGTAAGGGTGTGGTGTCACAGAGCGGATCAAAGGCGGATTTTGCTGTGACCAATTGGGATTGTTATGATGGCGGGGTGGGAGACGGGGAAATGCCGAGTGGGAGTAATAATGATTTGGTCATACCTGATGAATATGCTGGTCAAGGTTTGGTGGACGAAAATATACATGAAGGTTTTCTATTTGAGGAAGGGAATTTTGATGCAAGAGCTATGCGTCAAGAGCAAGTAGCGGTTACAAAGGGGTCGGGGTCAACTGTTGTTGCTAGTATTTTTCAGAGGTCACGCGCGGGCAAGACAGTGGAGCAGGAACGGCTTCGGGGGCAACAACGGCGAGAGGATCCTCAGGAGTTCCAGAAGCGGGCTACTCAATTGACATCAGGTAGGCCTCAGTGGTGGTCTTCGTGGCCGCAACCTTTGACAGACAAACCTAGTGTACGTTCGGTGGGGGTGGGTGATGACTCAGTGAAGGAAGGTTCGGGTTGCGGGGCGGGGTAGGCGTTTGGTAAATCTGCAGAACAGGTGAGAGTGGTTTCAGGTGCTGTGGGATCCAATAAGAAGACAAGCATTGATAAACAGGTTAGCACTGATAAACAGGTCTTGGATGGGTCTGAATCCTCATCTGGGCAAGTTTCAGGTGCCGTTCACCCCATGCTTAAAAAATTACCTTACATGGGTTTGTCCATGCCCCTGGGTACGCATTTGGCTGAGAAAACTAAGAAGAGGATTTGGGACCACGAATTTGTAGACGTATTCAAGCTCCTTCATAGGGATATTCAAGCAAAGGAGGGGTCCAAGGAAGAAGAGTGGGAGCTTTCGAGGCGTCCTAGGTCCCAAAAAATATCGAAAATTGGACGGCAGCATTTTTAATTTATGCAAGCGTCTATTGTGAAAAACATCAGGACAGGGCTGTTGCAATGTTTAAGTATATTGATATCATACGCAAAGCACATTTACAGTCCAGGGGGTTCGCATGGCTCAATTATGATGAGGAGTTTAGGGCTAGAGTAAGTCTTTTCCATGATAAGCCTTGGGGGGATGTGGATCAGGAACTGTGGCTTCAGTGGATGTCCTCATCTCAGACGCCTGCGACAACGCATACTGCAAGCGGGCTCCCAATTACTTATCGGCCCTTTCTGCCTCGCCGCGCCCAATTTGGGGCGGGTGTTGTGGGAAGAGGACAACTACCAGTTACGGGATCCTGTTGGAACTTTAATCGAGGTTCCTGCATCAGGCAATTTTGCAGGTTTAAGCACAAATGTTCTCAGTGTGGTGGGAAACATGCCATCATTCAGTGTTTTGCCAACCAAAGGTTTGGGGATCAGGGAAAATCACCAAGAGGTAGGGGAGCTTTTCCGCAGTTTATCTCAAAGGGCTCATACCCCAATTAAGTTATCGGTCATGACACAGTGGTTGGAAAGGTATCCTGATATGGAATCAGCTTCAAAACTCTATTGGGGTTTCAAGGAGGGTTTTAAGATAGGTTATCAGGGTCCCGGTTATAATAGATGGTCTGACAATTTAAAATCGGCGAAGGAGTTGCCTCAAGTGGTGCAGAAGAAATTGGATTTGGAGATACAGGAGGGCAGGATAGCAGGTCCATTTAAGCACTGTCCTTTGAAGAATTTGATAATATCTCCATTGGGTTTGGTTCCCAAAAAATTGGCAGGTGAATTTAGAATAATCCATCACTTATCGTGGCCGGAGGGCCAGTCTATTAATGATTTAATTTCCCCGTCAGACTCCAATGTGTCTTATACATCTGTTGATGATGCCCTGAGGATGGTACGCACAGCTGAGAGTGGTGCGGAACTGGCTAAATGTGATATCCAGTCAGCGTTTCGTTTACTGCCCATTCACCCATCAGATTTTGAGCTATTGGGCATGTTTTTCAATGATTCTTTTTACATAGACAGAGTCCTCCCAATGGGTTGTTCGGTGTCATGTGCACTCTTCGAAATGTTCAATACTTTTCTCCAGTGGTGTTTTTCGGGAAAAAGTGGTCACAAACAGGTATGTCACTATTTAGATGATTCCTTGTTTATTGGCAAAGCTCAGTCATATCAGTGCCACAGATGCCTGAACATTTTCCAACAATTGGCTGAGGAGTTCGGCGTTCCTTTGGCTCGGGAAAAAACTGAGGGTCCAGGTACCAAACTTACATTCTTAGGTATTGAAATTGACACAGAATTTATGATGGCTAGGTTGCCGGCGGCTAAAGTGACTGAGATTAGGTCATTTTTATTGGAGATCATTGACAAGAAAAAAGTTCAGCTCAGGCAGGTTCAGCGTCTTGTGGGCTATTTGAATTTTACTTGCCGCGTGGTGCGTGCTGGCAGGACTTTCAGTAGACGCTTGGGGATGGCGATGTCTGGGGCATTTCATCCTTATCACAGGATTAGGCTCACCAAGCAGATTAAGGAGGATTTACTAATTTGGCTGCAATTTTTGAAGGATTTTAATGGCGTCTCTCTATATTTTGTGGAGGATGACACCATCTGGCATTTTCAGATTTTTTCAGATGCTTCTGGAGCGCATGGCTTCGGAATTTTTTGGGAGGGTCGTTGGTGTGCGGAAAAATGGCCTCCACATTGGCTACAACAGGGTCGAAGCATAGCCTTTCTTGAATTGTTCCCTCTCATAGTGGCTGTTTTAGTTTGGGGGGAGGAGTTTAAGGATAGGAATGTTCTTTTTCATACTGACAATATGGCTGCTGTGGAGCTAATTAACAAGCAAAGTCTCAGATTAAACATTGTGTTTCGAGCGAGACACATTCCAGGTGTTAATAACTCAATTGCGGATGCTCTGTCTCAATTCATTTGGCAGAAATTTCGCAGTTTGGCGCCGGGGGCGGATGGCTGCAAAACTTCAATCCCGAAAGACATCTGGGCGTTGGGGGAATGAGAATCGTTGATCTGGTGGAAAATTCTATAGCCCCTTCTACTAGACGCAGTTATCATCAGGCCTGGTTGGAGTTTTTAAGTTATGTTAAGTTTCACAAAATGGTTCTTTCTACAGAGGGTATCAGAGAGGTTATGTTACGGTTTGTTTTGCATTTGGTCAATTTGGGGTTATCTCATACAACAATCTCAGGAAAATTGGCCGGCATTTCGTTTTATAGTCAGTTGTGGTGGGGACAGGAGTTTACGGGGGATGTTTTATTAAGGCGTATGTTGAAGGGTCTGGAACGTTCTTCTTCTTCGGAGTTACGTGAGCCAATCACTTTTCACATTTTGCAACAAATTTGAAAGCAGTTAACAGTGTGCTGTTATGATTTGTGGGAGGTTTCACGTTTTAGACTTTGTATGATTTGGCTGTTTTTTGGCGCTTTTAGAGTTTCCGAGTTGTTAGGTCTGCGGGATCGGAAGGGCATGCAGGTAGAGGATATTCAAGTGCAAGGTGGGAAGGTTAGGAAGGTTAGGATTCTTTTGAGGAAGTCAAAAACTGATCAGCTGGGTAGAGGCACTTGTATCTTTTTAAAGGGTAGCGGAGTGCAGGATTGTTGTCCAGTGAAGGAATGGGAGTCCTTTTTTGTTTCCTTAGGCCTACAACGTGGGGACATATTCATTCACAAGAATTGGAGTAAAATTACTAGTGGACAACTATTGGCAGTTTTACGTAAAACATTGTCATTGTTGGGAAAAAACCCTGCACTTTTTGGGACTCACTCTTTTCGGATAGGGGCAGGGACTAAAGCCTACAGATTGGGTTGGGGTTTGGATGACATTAAAAAGATTGGGAGATGGAAATCTGATTGCTGCACACGTTATGTGAGGAAATGAGATGTTATTTACTATGTGGACTAATTTTGTTTTTTTCCCGCTAGGTCGTGTTAAAAGTTCATTATCATCAAAGAGGCGGACATGGATAGTGGGCCATTCGTTTGTAAAGTGGTCAGCCAGCTTCGCCCAACAGCACATTTATGGCCGAGCTCTTGGTTTGCCTAGGAAGGGACATGAAGTGGTATGGCGGGGGAAAGGGGGATGAAGTGGGATGATTTATTTCCTATGCTCTCTGAGCTGTCTTCTGCTAGAGGTTTCCCTGATTTATTAATAATTCATTTGGGGGAAAATGATCTTGTGGCACTGTCCGGTTTATCCCTTTTCAAGAAAATGAAAGTGGACTTGGCGGTGCTCAAGAATAACTGGGTAGGTACAACTCTGGCTTGGACTGAATTTATTTACAGGCACCATTGGAGGGGAGCTCGCAACCACACGGCGATGGAAAGGGCTCATAGGAAACTCAATCCGGAAATGAAATTTTTTTGTTCTGCAATGGGGATAAAGTTTTTAGCTCATGATAATATCACAGGTGCGGAATATCATCTTTTCAGGGAAGACGGGGTGCACTTGTCACAAATGGGCCAGACATACTATTTAATGGAGTTGAGAGATCTATTGGCGGATTTTTGGGGTGAGAATCTTTGGTGTTCTTTTAATATCCACTAAGGTTGTGGCAGCAAACATAATTTTTGTTTAAAGGGAGGGGGGGGGGGGGACCAGGAAAACTCTCTGGATTTCCTGGGTGGCGTTTTTTCTTGGGGGTTGGATGGTCTGGAGCGGGCTTATCCTTCCCTCTGGGGTGGGGGAGGGGCGTTGGAAAGGTTGATTGAGATTGTGCATTTCATGGGGTATTTTTGATGAGAAGTCTTGTGGGGAATATTTGGTTGGATAGCAAAAAGTTTCAAGAGTAATGACAATGGGGTTTTTGTTCCAAGAATGTTTATTGGAGCAAGATTCTAATTTATGTTGCCTGGCCTAATAAAGTGACCTTTTATGCTAAGTGCAAATATTTGGTGTGGTTGTTCTTATTGCGCGATGAAGGAGGTTTATGGCATAGTGGCAGCAGGGTTTGAGGCTCTGCAAGTCTTGGTTCAGTCCCATGCCGATGCGATTATGGCAGTGACTATTTCTTCTTGTCATGGCCATCACGAGTAAGGGAGGGCATGGCCTTTATTTCTGAAAACAAATACATGCATCTTCTACACTAGCCCCTGTTACATATGCACGTTTGAAAGATGTCCAGGTGTGGGACGATAGTCAACGTACCTTTTTCCCGGGGTGGGTAGACTACAACCCCCAGAAGCCACCAGTTCTGCTGAATAGCGATCACCTGTGCTGAAAGAGGAGCCGGAGTATTTAAGCCACTCCTCTCCAAAGAACCGGTGCTTATCAATCAGCCAAGACACCGTTCGAGAGTTACCTGAAGCTCCTAGCCTACGTTTCCAGTCAGTATTTCCTAGCGGGAGAGATGCCGGAAATTATCCCGCCTGACACGCTCTCCCAACTCCAGCCTCAGCCATCGATGGAGCCCTGAGCCCAGCTGCATCGAAGGTGGTTTGCACCTTCCAGAAAAGCCTCTGCAACTGCTCGCCACTCCCCTGTACCGGCTTTCGGACGAAACAGGAAGTGTTACAACAGCGGGGCAGGAAGAGCGGTTTTCTCTCCAGCTTCGCGTTCGATCACCGAGACTGCTGTGGTCCAGAACGCGCTTCGGATTCAAACTATTGTAATCTTTCATTCACACGGAGTGCTGCGATGCGAGCTACAGCCGCATTTAGGTTCTTTATTTTTGCACAACATTGTAACCGCATGATGTGTGAGGAAATAGTCTAGCATCTAGCCCTGTTCTCCTAGCGTTAGCACGTACGGAAAGCTGTGCTGCTACACGCATAAGGTCTTCAAGAAGGCATATAGCAATAGGAGCGTCGAGGGACAGAACTTAAAACTTGGCAGCCTGGCTTCATCTGGCTTCTCTCTTCTGTAGAGTAACAGGAGCAGAAATGCGACGCCGTCTATTGCCAGTCTAGTGTTGTAGCATGTTCTTCTTTCAGTTGTGGCATGACATTTCTCTGGAGCAGTAACTCCTTCTTGCCTACAGGAAGTCTGGGTTCATTCAGTGCTATATCTATCGTGCTGGTATCCCTTGCCTCTTTAGCTAATGGGAGTAGAATATATGTGAGCTACATATGTGGAATGTACACATTGTGGGTATTGTTTATTCATAGGCTATTTCCTTGTTAATGCACCCCTTTTGTTTTATCTCCACCTGCACAGGGTCTCCAACTACAAAGTGTGCTGTATAGCAAGAAGTAGGAATCGGAGAGGCCTTCTCGTGGCGTTCCATGACAATTTGTTTTATCCACTTCCCCTTTGCCCTGTTGGCAGTCTTGCAGGAGGGTTCTTAGGTCACCCTTCTGTGGGTCAACGCCGGGGGAGTGGGGAAACTTAGCATCACCCCTGCTGGTTTTGTTCCAGAAGGTTAGTGACTTGTGTTATCTGCTAACCTGACACTTCTGTCCACGTTGCCTGGTTTACAAAACTGAGAGATATATTCTTTGTTGAATCAAAATGTAACAAGAAGCCAAAGCCCACAAAAACATGGTTTAATAAGTCATACAGGGAAGGTAGACGGATTTTACTTAAAGCCATCCAGGGCCAGGAGAGGACATTGATATCAGAAGCTAGGCAAGCATATAAGGCCACCATAGCCTGCGCCAAGGAAGATTGGGTCATCGAGAGCTGAACCCAGACGTTTCCTTATGAACATATAAGATAAAATTATGTCAACTCAGATGACACTATTTTGGTTTTACATATGTATGTGTTCTTAATTAACCTTGACATGGTGGAAAGTAGACTTTTAACCCAGACAAGTGTTGCATTGATGGCTGTATCTGTGTCATTAATCAAATGACTTGGCGCTTTCCCAGTTCTTAGAAAGATATGGTCAGGCGACATCTCTGTCTAATAGCAGATATGACAATGATTTCGCATAAATTGGGAAAGATGGTGTCTTCCGTTGTTTGAGAGAGGGAAGATGGCGACCTCTATTATTCAAGATGGAGTCAAGGCCTACATAAGATAGTCGGGCCTTAGGGACTTTATGTCATATGGTAGCCATATTGTACTGCATGCATCCTTTGGTTTGAACCAGATAATGCATGAGAAACACTGCTGCAGCAAGAGCAAATGATATCCTGGCACCCTTGCATTGCAGTCGATTCTGAAGTCTCCGTATGTGGCACCTAGTAGGGCATTCATTTTCTCTATTTTGGAGTTAATATAGCCTGGAACTTTTTGAGCTCCTGCTCTGAACATTTACAGATGTGGTTATGTACAGCAATAGCTGTACCTCATAAGGCCTTCGTAGTTTTAAACTGTCCTATGCAGGCCATGTAATGGTTTCCATTAACTATGCATGTTAAAGAAATAATTTTGCCCAAAATTTGACCTACCCACAGGCGTGCTGAAGGCCAGAAAGCAGCAACGAAAGGGTAAATGTAGGGCTGTTTTTATGCTATTGTGTGATTATTTTTCATTTTAAAAGTTTGTATTACATTTTCAACACAAAGAAGCAGTAGGCATATTCGAAGCTTAGAAAAACTGTATCATTGGTAACATTAAAAGGTGCAACTTAGGACCATTACATATTGAGGGTACTGCAGATCACACAACATTTCCTATAGAACAATGTATTTAAGCTAACCGCTACGGGAGGAACCAAAAAAGAAAAGAAAAGGTTGCCATAGAAACACTGCCAGGACATGTACAAACGTTAGCAATATGTTAGTGCAAGAAGAGTCATGGTCACAGTTATCTATTACAATAATTACAATGTGATACAGTAGTGTCAGACATTATTAGTATCACATATTGTCATTAAAGGGGATCTATGGGGGTTTGACAAGCTCTAATAATGGTTTAGGTTTTTCAAAGTGAATTATTGGCTGAAATCTAGGGGTATTGAGTTGATCTGATTGTCTGTGCAGCCCTGATATAGCGTAGGCATTCCCACCATGCAGTGCTCGAGGCATTTTCTAGAGATTTCCAGGTAGATCAAATAGTCTTGTGGGCTAGTATAAACATTAGATCTAGAAGTAAGTAGTCCTCCTTCTGTAGAGTTAGCTTGTGGGGAGGGTTGAACGGACCATGTATGGAAAACAAGAAGTTCCTGGGCAATTGTAGATGGAAAATACATGTATGTTCTCTCAAAAGGTGTGCAACGAGGAGAGTTGTTCACACAGCATGTGTCCTAAGTTGGCATTCTCAGTTTAACAGCTCGAACATCGACTATCTTCCAATAGTCCCAAGGAAGCTATCCGGTGGGGGGGGTCCAAAATGTTCTGTGTAGGACAGATTAGGTGCAATCTTTTTTTGAAAGGGAGATGACCACGGCTTCCCTCAGTCAATGGATGACGCATCTGGGTTTCCGTCCTGAGTCCACTTGATCATCCTTTTCTGCTGAGTGAGGGTACACAGTTCAGAGGTTCCAGTTTTGAGCATATTTTAGAGGCAACATGACCTCCTTTTCTGAGAGTTGCAAGAAACCTAGGTAGGGATGCATCTTTAAAAGGAAAAGCAGCATGCTTGGTGATGGCTGCCTTTTAGCTTAAGAAATCATAGAAATCAGTGGTGACAATGCCATATTTTCCAGGCAATGGGTGACCAAATTCAACTACATACAACTGTGTGCTGGCAACGCTGCCAGAGAAGTGTTAGCCTGCTACCTCAAACATAAACAAACCCGTTCCCAAATGACAACAGTCAGAGATAAAAAATGGCCTCCTGCACTGGAACTCAATATAAATATCTCAGATCTTTCTTAATTTTTACAGAAATCTGTATGACGTAAATAAAAATGTGAACTTCCTTGGACAGCCAAGCATATTTAAATAAGCGTAACCTTCCCAAACTGGATACACACCGTCAGCTCTTGCTGAATCAGGATATCACAGACTCCACAGCACAAGGGGCCATCAAATCTCTTACACAAGAGAAAGCTCCTGGTCCTGCTGGATTTATTGATCGCTTCTACAAACAGTTGTCAAACAAGCTGCGCTCCCGCCTTCTCAAGATTTTTCACAACTATGCTAAGTCAGAAACGAAGTCAGGGGACCATTGCTGAAGCAATAATTTCACTGATCCATAAAGAAGAGAAGGACCACCCTCATAATAAAAATGAAGGGCCAATTTTGCTTATTAATTTGGACTGCAGATTATACAGGAAAATCCCAGCCTGACGAATTGAAGCAATTCTATCTCTGACTGGCCCTTACCAAGCCGGTTTTATTAAGGGCAGACTTTCTAACAGTATTAGATTGTTGGGTCACGTCTTGCAAAGAGCTAAGACCAAAGTCTCCTATGTGGTGGCAATGGCACTCGATGCTGAAAAGGCATTCGATAAGGTCACCTGGCCTTTTCTGAAGACTTCCATGTCATGCTTAAATTAAGGCGATTCCTTTATAAAGCTGTTGTTATTATTAATGTTTATTTCAGGATCACAAAATAAGTCTGAATATAGGTACTCAAGCCACAATTTTAATATTGTGAAGTCTACTCTTTTGTAATTTCGAATTGTAATGTGTGGGATGCTTTATGATCAGTAATACATGCATGACATTACATTCACCTGCTCAGAACTGTATTAATGCCTAACACAAATCTGCTAATGCATGTGGACAATTAGTTAAGGTGTGACCATATGCATAATTGTTAACAGTACTGCAATATTTGCCTTTTTCTAAATGTTAGACTGCCCAATTCCCTTATTAAAGTTTACATAAATGGTACCACATCAGTATAATGAAATATTTTTCTCAAAAATTTTTAAAATTTGGAGATTCGTAAAGATGCAAGATAATTGAGTGACAGTATCTTCATTACTTTCTTATATCTTCCAATTTAGGTGAATGCTCATAGCTTCTGAAACACCGATATTGTAATAATTGCATGTGTGCTGTGCATGTACTTACACAGACACTGTCAACCATAAATGGTGTGTGATTGGGTAATAATACCTGTCCACTCAAGTGATGCCTCTCAAGTTCTATATAATAGGCTAGCAGTTATTGTATGGTGAAGTTAGAACTTAGATTGTGGCCTTAGTCCTTTCAAGGTTGTTGGACATGGTATTCCAGGCAGGGTCACCTATGGATTTTAGATGTCTGTTTCTGACCTTATTTTTGTTGGCATTAGGACTGTGTCCACTTTTTTCCTTGCTAAGCTGTGGTAAAGTGCTTGTGTTCTGTTCCTAAGACATGGTAAGATTGATCTTGTGTGGTGTTTTCACTCTATTACTGTTTATGTGCTACATAAATACTTTACAACTTCCCTCTAAGTTAAGTGTGATTGCTTTACTGGCAAGGTACCAGAGGGTTAAGCACAGGGTAATTGAGTAACATTTGTGTTTTACAATGACAAGGATTGTTTGTTATTTGAATGGGGCTCCCACACACACAAACAATAATTCAGTTTCTTACAAAGATACACTAGGAGATAATTGCTTAACTGTTTCATAAATATAGTGTGAATATTATAAATATATGAAAGTGTGTTGTCGAGCACTTCTGTCTGACTTAAAACATATAAATGTGACGTAGTCAAATAAGAATCTGTAGGAAGTGACTGATTAGCCACAGTAAGGTAAGTTGATGGCGTAATAGAATTGTATAAGATTGTTTGCTACTTTAGTGCACATATACAGTTAAAAAAGGACCTACTGAAAACACTGATTTTCCCTTCATCTATACTGATATGACTCAGTAATGGTGATGAGTCGGAGATTATATAAAGTCACTTCAGGCAGCAATGCACCTTTTGAATATAGATGTAAGAAATTGGGGTTATTGGTTGAGGAGGGGTGGAAGTTCCACTCAGGCAATAAACACAATTCTTGTCAAGGTGATCCACAGAAAGTCACTAAAGTAACCTGTGCTTAACCCTCTGCTTGCTTGGCACAAAAACAGCCAGGCTTAACTGAGAGGCAATGTGTATAGAATTAATGCAAAACACACACAGTATTAAAGTGAAAACACAGCACAAGAAAAGATTCCAAACCAGTTTCGAAAACATTTTTTTGTAATTCAACATTTTATTGTTAATTTGCAAATAATACATTACAGAATAGTGGCTTGGTACATTAGGTATTTCACCAGTCGTATTAGTCTGTTGCGTTTCATTGACATAGGTACTGCAAGGTCTCAACACACCATAACTTACATAGTTGGATGTATCAAAATAAAACTTCCTGGACCTCTGTCCCGGCCATTGCTTTGTCCCCATATGTGGCTTGTCCGATTAGTCGCTAAGGTCCGGATCCGAGTCCGGCGGCGGGGGGGGGGGGGGCACAGATGTTACCATTAAATAAATTCCACCTACCCCAGACCCGCTCCCACTTTTTGGGACACCCTCTGTATATAAAACTGCTTTTTCGGCAACCATGGAGCTGTCCATGTCTTGACACCATGGTCTCTGTTGTGGGGTCACTGGCACCCCCCAGTGTTGTGCTATATTGCACTTTGCCACCATGATCCCCAGAGTTGCCCAGTCTTGTGATGCATGATTGAGGTCTGTTGGTTCCCAAATATTGAGCAGGCACTGTTTTGGTTCGGGTGGAACCGGAAAGCCACACACCCGGGTTATGGTGTCCATCACCTCCTCCCAATAAAGTGCTGTGTGGACATTCCCAGAGTGCATGGTAGAATGTACCCTGTGCCCCACATCCCCGCAGACAGAGGGGCGTCACAGCACGGCCGATCTTATGGAGCATAACCCAAGTGTAGTAAGTCCTGTGTAGCACCTTCAGCTGCACCAACCGTAGGCGGGACGGGATCGCCACCTCCCTCGGGGACGCAAGTGCTTCTTGCCAGTCCTGTTCATCTATGTCTCCAAGCTCTGCCCGCCATTTGTCCCGCAGAGCTAGTGTGGGGTCCTTTTGATTATTAATAAGTTTTCGGTAGGTGAGGGAGATGGCCCTCTTAGTGAGCTGGTCTGTAAGGAGACGGTCTTCAAGTGGTGACGATTCAGGAAGAGCCGTGCCTCTGGGTATTGCCCTTGTAAGTGCATGCTTGATTTGCGTGTAACAGAATAATTCTGTGTCTGCCATTTGATATGTTGTTTGTAGGTGAGCAAAAGCCACTAAGTCTCCCTTCTTCCACAGATCCCCAACTTTAGAGATACCAATCAGGTCCCATTGCGCGAACCCTTTGCTGTTGTGGAGTGTACCAAGTTTTGGTGTGTCCCATAATGGTGAGAGTTGCGTCATGACTCCCTCCCATCCCAGCGCTTGCTGTGCCGTGAACCAGGTGTGTATTGTGTGCGTTGGGACCTGTCCATGTGTCCTTCTTCCCCTTATGATACAACGCCCCCAGAGGTCCTCCAATCCCAAAAGAGTGTCGGTCGAGCCGGAGAGCCGGCTCGTCCGGAGGGGCGTGAAGCCATTGGTTAACTGTAATAAGTTGTGAGGCCCAGTAGTACTTGCGTATACTCGGCAAGGCTATTCCTCCATCGTACCAGGTCTTAGTAAGTTTGGCTAAAGCTATACGGGGGGGGGGGGAAATAGAGTACATTTTAATGAATAAGATGTAACAAAAACAAATTAAATCCAAACATTAGAACTGGAGTTATGAATTATTAAAGTTTTTAATGAAAAATAGTTTCTAAAATACCACAGTGCCAATCGCAGGTATCTTGTAGCGCAAGACTGGGTCAGTCTTCAGAGCAGAATTTCTTCGAAAAAGATTCTAAGTCTCAGCTTCTAGGTTTAAGCAGGAACAGTACCACCAACACAACTTCCAAGGGTCCAGGACCTCTGGGGCACCACTTGGGAAGCTAGGGCTCACTTCAACAGAGGCAAGCAGAAGGGTTCTGGAGCTTGTTGTGTACCTGTAGCTCACACAGGAGGTCAGTCAACTAGCCCTTGGAGTTACTCTGGTGGCCCTGGGTTCATAGAGCAGCTCCAATCTTCCTTCGTTCGGCATCCGGGAATTATTTCCAGCAGCAGGGCATTTCTTCTAGCTTCAGGGCATTCTTTTCATCAGCAGGGCAACAGTGCAGTCCTTCTTCCGAGTCTTCCACCGGTCCAGAAGTGATCTGAAGAGTTGCTCTGGGGTTCCAATATTTTATACTTGGTGCCAGCCTTTGTGTGCTGGGCTACTTCCTGTCCTACCTCCACATCTGGTTCTCAAATGTTCTCCCTCCCCCTGTCATGGCTCCAGATTGTCTGGGGTGACAAAAAACTGGCGTCAGGTTCCTTTGTATGGGCTGGAGGCAAAGCCCTTTGAAGTGTAAGTGGTGCAGGTTACAGATAAACCCCTAACCATCCTGGCAGGATGTCCCGTCCTATCCACACCTAATATTCTTTGTGTTACTGTCTGGGGGAATACACAAACACCAACTGCAGAGCCATTCAGTCATGAGACCTAGGACACTGGTAAAAGGCACAAATGGTTAGGACAAGAAAATGCCAACTTTCTAAAAGTGGCATTCTCAGAATTGTGACTTAAATGATTAGGACAAGAAAACGCCAACTTTCTAAAAGTGGCATTCTCAGAATTGTGACTTAAAATCCTACTTTCCATTAGAGAATAAACAGCATATCTCTATCCACTCCCAACACAAAGTTAGCACTTGTTAAATGTAATAAGGTAATCCAGTCTTAGTCAATGGGAGAGATAGGCATTACAACAGTGAAAAACGACTTTAGGGGTTTTTACACTGCCAGGGCATGTAAAACACATATGTCCTACTATTAAGTACAATGAACCCTGCCCCATGAGCTATTAGGACCTACCCCATTGGTGACTTACACTTTTAAAAATGAAGGGTTAGGCATGGAAAAAGGTTTCTTTTGCCATGTTGAAATAACAGTTCAAAACTGCAGTGCAAGCGGCAGTGTCATGCATGAGACATGATTTAAAGTACTACCTTAGTGGGTGGCACAATGAGTGTTGCAGGCCCACTAGTAGCATTTCATATACAGGTACAGATAGTACCACCTAATTGAGACTTAAAAGTATATTAAATGTGCCAATCAGATGAATGTCAATTTTATAATGTTTTAGCGACGAGAGCACAAGCACTTTAGCACGTTAGCAATGATAAAGTGTGCAGAGTTCTAATGCCAACAAAAACAAGGTCAAACAGAAGGCAAACAATCTGGGGGTGACCCTGCCTATACAGCCAAGTCCAACAATGATGTTGCAGCTCTGTCCCACACTCCTCTGTTTACATGCTCACATTTTAGCTATAGTTAGTCTAACATTTCTTCAAGATAGACATTGGCTCATCATCTAGGGCCAGGGCCTTTAGAGGAGGTATGGATGAGGGTAGATAATACTTAGTTGTGAAGATGCCAGAGAAGGTCCCAGTGTGTGCCCACTTTAATTTGCTCAGGTGGCCTGGCTTCAGGAAAGTCTTATATTATATGAAGTAAAATTGCATATCAGAAGCCTATTTTATACTCCATGTTTGCCATAGGACAAATTTGGTATCCTGGTAGGTTACACGTGAGGTAAGTAAGATAACATGTGGCATTAATGCTGGTATCCTGGAGTGAAGGCAAGCAGATCAACTCTTCATTATTGTGTTCAGACTGCATGGCTGCCCTCCTTCTACTGCTCACAGGGCCGCTACTGATGTGATTTGACATTTTGATAATGACATACCCAGTGGCAGCCTTTGGCCACAGAAAAAATATTTGTTCTGTTCTCTTGTCCTCCCTAGGTGTGTGTCCTGCCTGTCTAGTGAGACCTACCTGACATTTTGATAATGCCATACCCAGTGGCAGCCTTTGGCCACAGAAAAAATATTTGTTCTATTCCCTTGTTCTCCCTAGGTGTGTGTCCTGCCTGTCTAGTGAGACCTACCCGAAGGGAGGCCTGGTGCCAGGTTACCTTGTGTGTGTATATTTTTAATTGCCATTTGAAAGGCAAGTGGGGCAGGTGCCTGATCCACAACCCCCATACTGGCAGCGTACTCCAGTCCTCTCAACACCCAGCCCTGTTCTACACTATCTTTCAATCGTGACAGGAATTCACACCGCAGGTGCAGAAGGACACTTGAAACCAAGCCACTGAAAGTTTATGCTGCACATAGAAAATTGGTATAACTATTTTTTTGTTTGACTTATAAATCATATTTAAATTGTTTCCATCCAGGGAAAGTTACATTAGTACCGGACAAATGGCAATAAGCACCCTCTTGCATTTCCATACCTGATTTCATTAATCCATATGATGAATGAAGTTAACCAGTGTTAGTGTATGGGAGTGCTACACATCAGAAAATAAGTAATAGGTTATCTAAAGTAGTATAACATGTTTCGACAATACATGTTCTTGTAGTAAAGTTTCTATATCATGATATCTGGACTTGGGATTTGTAAGGCTTAGCTTACAGGTGTATTATAAGTTTAGAAAAGGTATGTTTAGACTTGAAATGTATCCTAGCAAAGGAAACTGAATCACAACCCTAAAACACGAGATTCTTTCTGCCACAATGCGAGAGTAATTGTACTAAATTTGATTTAAATATATGGAACAGAGGTATAATCACTTTTGTGTCAATGTAAATCATCATCAACAATTGTTGTTAATATAGAAAAGAACATAGAAAGGAAGAAACATAGTTTGCTAAAATAATTTAAAATGTTTCTCTTTCTTTTGTAAGAATACTCCCGAGCTACAGAAGGAGATGTTGGCCAAGAAGGTGGGGAACAGGACATCTGCTGGGAGTCTGAAGGTGCTACCACTTAGATGGAAGGACACACTGGTACGGAGGGTGGCGGGGTTGGCCAGTAGACTCCATCATCTGAATCTAAGACCTCCACATTACAACAGCCCTAGCTGGTGGTGGATCCTAGACCATCTACAGAACTTACTATCTTGTTCACCCCCACCAAAGCCATCAACACCATCCCTCCTGCTACCCCCAATGTAGACCAACACCCAGCCCCCCAAAAGGCTGTGTTCTCCTTCGCTCTAGACACCTCCGCTCCCGCTCCTGTCCACCCAGCAGTGTTCTCTGAGGAGGCCCTGGGTGTGTTGTGAAACTTCTCTGTAGGACAGACTACACTGGTGTATGCCATCCAGAAAATAAGCCAGCAACTTACCCAGTTAGTAGCATTCCTGGATGGCATACACTGTGCTGTCTGCAATACAGAGAGGCTTGGTCTGGAGCAGAGTTAGACAGCATTGCCTCTCACCCATCCACACCTACCATTTCCTCTCTGGACCCTTTCCCTTCCCAACTGCATCTTCCAACCACCATTCCACCACCAAATCCCTCTCCACAAACAAACCCAACCCCCAGCACCCCCCACACACAGAAAAACCCAATCACACGCAGCAACAGCATCACAAACACATTAAACTAAACACACATACAAACAAAAACCAACACGACACAAAGCACTACGACCACAACCACCACAGACCCATCCAACACACAGACAGACTCACATACACCCATGCACCCACAAATAATCACAGCTATCACAACCACCACCACAGATATACCCCAACCCCCACCTATTGCCAACACCCTCACCCTCTATCAAGCACCCAGCCAAAACCATTCCCTCACCCAAGCACACACCCCAAAAAGGCCCTGACCTAAACCCACACCCTCACCCAAACCCACACCCAAATACCCACCCAAAACCACAACCTCACCCAGACCCAAAGACCCATCACAAACCACCATCACACCTGATGCCAGCATAACACACACACTTACCCTCCCCATTACACACAACTATCCCAAAGCACCACACCCATCCAAACACATAGAACCTCCCAAATCCCTCTTCACCCACCCAATTACTCCTTACACCATCCTTACAGACACCCACTCCTACTTCCAAACCCTTCAAAAAAAGACCTTCACCGCAATAATTCTTTGAGGTGCCTGAGTTCCATCAGCTCGTGGAGTGAGAGCAGCCCCTTTAAGAGGACAATTTGTATAAATAAACATGGGAACCAAGATTATTAAGCAGTGAGAAATGATGTGTTTTATGAGAGAGAAGTATCTCTAAAAAAACATTTCATTTACATTTCTAACCACATTTTTTCATTTATCTTTTTCACATACACCATGTAAAATGTTGTTTGATTAGGAGTACTACGCACAACGAATATCATTTTGACTTTGAGTTACCATGATACTTGTGTGTATAATTCTAAATATATTTAAATATCATATAATGTGTAAAACCAATGATAAAGAGAGACAAAAAGGAATGAAATAAAGGTATGGTAAGAACAAAACCAAAACAGGATATGCATTTTTTGAGAATAGAAGTATATTGCAATTCAACATATGTTAATGTATGATATGGTAACACCAGGGGAAAAATATGACCGGAATGTTACACTACAATGTGCTTTAAAAATTGAATACAAATGTAAGTGTAAGTTTTAAAAAGCTAACTTAAAAACATTGTATTTTAGCTGTACTTTAAATGTTTGATAAACATTGCTTATTTGATATGCGTTTCTGTCATATTGACAGAGGCGTACACCAAAATGACAATGGGTAGGCATGTGGGAAAACAATTGGGATATAGAAGGTTCTTTTAAAGCTTTGTTTCAAGTATAAGAACTATAGGTAAAAGTTTACAATGAAAATAATAAAAAAAAGTTTAGTAATAATATATAAATAAATAATGGCACTTCGTCAATACATCACATTTCAGAACAGGGTAGTTTAAGGAAAAATAATAATACATGTGTAGATTTATTTATGTGTATATCTTTATCTATTTTTTATTATTGTATAATTATTATTTTTTGCTCTTGATTATTGTTCGACAATTTTTTAAATAAAATATATATTTTTATACTTTGCACACATTTGGCCTTTTGCTGGTGGGGGTGTTATGTTCTGGTGATAATTTGGATGTGTTGAGTGGCTTTGCTCTGTTGTATTAAATGTACCCAAAGGGGATTTGTTCTTGACTACGGTTTATCTGGTGCCCTACTCCTTTGGCGGTTAAGGGGCCCCTCTCATTTGGTTTACATACAAGCAATAACATGAAGCAAAATCACAGCCTGCAGGGTAAGAGCTTGTCAAATCCTGGTCACTCTCTGAAAAGGTGTGCGTCTTCTGCTTACCCCTCGATACTTCCGCTGGCTTTTTTTTTTTTACGGAGTTTTATATAGCACAAACTTGACCCGGTATCTGGTATCAGAGCGCTTTACATAGCACCAGTTGCGTTACATGAGGACACACATTCATTTTTGTTAGGCACGGGGAGATTAAGTGATTTGCCCGGAATCACAGCATTTTCAGCTTCATTGCCGAGACTCGAACCCGGTTCCCCAGATTCGAGGTCGACCTCCCTAGCTGTTAGGCCTACTCCTCTCCCCTTTCGAAGTGCAGGGGAGTAGAATATATGTGTTTTGCATGGACATAGGATTCACAATCATCCCAAGCAGAACCTAACCCTATCAACTCCAGAGAGTGCCTATGCATGAAGTAGAAAATAGGTACCTTACCAATGGAAGTGGAGGGAGGTGAAACTTTAATAAAGTACTGTAACTTGCTATATTTAAGTCTCAGAAAGATCAGCTTCTCTTCAAGAACACACAAAGCATGTAGAGAAATTGTGAGGTATATCTTTAAACTGTAAGGACTACTTGCTCTGCTTTCATAACAGATTATTACAGTGATCCTATTTGTTTTAAGGTATCCTGACCTGCAGATGGTAGGGCAGAGCAGAGTGACAGTCAGAGAACTGATCTCCAGTGTCGCTTTTTTCTCTCCCATCCCATTTCCATATCTCCATTTTCCCTATTAGCCTACATATTTGTATTGTGTGGTATTGATGCTGGATGGGGAGCGGGGTGGAAGAGGTCGTTGCTCCTACTGGATTCAGAGTACAATGTTGGGATCCACACAACTTTTTGGGGGCTCACACAGTGAGCTCTCCTGAGTCCCAAGAGTAATACTGCGTATTGTATCCTCTTAAGAGAAAAGGAGAACTGGCAGAGGTGTCTCTGATGCCTTGCTACACAAGTTATGCTCATTCAAATAAGGAGTATTGGGAGTTCCACAAAACCATCAGAGTAACTTCCATATACAAGAGGCTTTTTGTATACAGATACATATCCACACCCTGTTCTCTAGAAACAGTGGACACAAACATGCACAGTTGTTGGTATTTTACAATATACAGTTATTTATTATACTCTAACTATTGCGTATCCGAATGATAGTAATTATTATGGTAAATCTTAGCATTTATGAAGCAAAATAAACATTAGGAAAACCACAAACATGTTCCATCACACATCCCTACATTTTCTGATTGAATAGTCTAGTCCCTACCTAGCATCAATATATCTACTCTCAGCTTCATGATTGTTATATTGACTGAGTAGTTATTAGAACTCTCATATTATTTCTATGCCACAGCATGTAAGTATACTCTTATAAAGCCACCTGGTCTACAGGCGGTTATTGGCACTTTGGCATGTCACCTCAGCAGTAAGTCCTGATGTCTGCCCATCCCAAATCCTCACATCCCCTAACATTTTCCTCCCCAATTATCCTCTGTGTGGATGGGATGGAGAACTCCTGAACAGCTTCTATCACTGCTCTGGAACACTAGCAATGCCTCTGTTGTAGAAGTCCTCGGAAGGCAGGCAAATGTGGCCTTTTTAATTTACTTCCAAGTTTGATTTGTAGGAGGCAGGATAGCCTTGTAGTTCTAATGACTGTACATACCCCTGCAGCTTTCAGAGAGAAGATTTTCAGTTCTCGGCTATGTTAGCTTGACTAATGTTGACTTACATCTCTGAAAACAATGTCTGAAAATATTATGGTTATTGCATGCAAAATGTTAGCATTACACACCCACTCTAAAGAGTTAGTACTCTCATGTTGACATGAAATCAGGCGTGCTTTTACGTAAACGTATGTATTATGAGGGAAAAATCTGCCACACGACACCCCTGTTTGGGTGATGATCGTCAGATTGCCAATCACTTACTTTATCTATCTCGGTCTGTCTATCTCAAACATCGTTTATTTGTATTTACTGTAGTCTAATGTAATGTTATAGAATGTTTTCAGAGCTCAGCAATTTTGAACTGTTACTCAGTGCTTCAGACCATATGGATGCATTCAAGGTTTATTGTTCAGTAGATTAAGGCAGTGCCAAATGGTATCCTTCCCATATTCTGTAGGATAACAACTCTCAGGTCAGAAATTATCAAATGCATCAGCAGTTCAGTGCACCTCAAAGTAATGGGTTGAAGGCTAACCCATTTCTTCCGTGAGCTTCCCAGCTCCATCCAGCATTTGTACATAAGACAAGCTTCAAGTTGTGCAATATTACTAGGTATCACAATAAATCCATGAATTAACCATGCAATACTTGATTTTTCATTAGGAGCGTAAGGAAACTCCTGTATTGAGACTAACCTGTATGTTGTGTCTCGCTTAGTTAACATTTTCTGATAATTACTTACATTATAAGGCTTGAATATGTGAAGCAAACCAATTAGAGTCCATCGAACTCTGAAAGACTTTAATTCCTACAAAGAAGAGTGCACTGTAAATATAGCTTTGTAGTATTCCTGTTTATAACTTTGTGTGTTTCACAACTTTAAAAGCAATCAAAGTAATTTCTAAAAGTGAATCCAACTTTCTCATTCTCATTTTCAAACCATTATTGTTTACTTTAAGTGTTCCCTGAATAATTTCAGTTTCTATTTCTCCAATTTTCTGAAGAATGTCTATTCTAGTTTCATATATTACAGCCATTAAAGTGAATGCAATGAAGTCTCTCTTCATTTTTGTTCATTGCTTTGAGCCTTTAGGGAAAACATAAACGTTTGTGTTTTCATGCAATGTTCTTATGTGCTGTTCTGCAACATCTAGAGAGTTATTATTAGCCCACCTTTGACAAAATGTACCTGCACTTTAAGTCTCAACATGTATTCTGTTAAGGGTAGGATCCACTTTATTTGCTTGTGGCACTGCTATGCCTTTAATGGTTTAAAAACATTAATTTGCTTGCGAATTCCAAACACAAATCTTTCCGTATTTGTTTTTTTTTTAAATTTTTTTTTTTTTTATATGTCCTCATCTCACCATATAGCACCTGCAATAAAGAGCAGTAAGCCATCCTTTTGGACCTGAACTCCCCCTGGCATCTGCATTTTGCATTAGCTATAGACCTGCCCAGGCCAACTTCTTTTGAAGCTAGGTGTAATCATAGGACCTGGGGTTACTAGATCAATCTTAAATCTCTACCCCAAATTACAAGTGGTGACCAAATGCTAAGTTCCATACCATCCAAATGTCCAAGATCTAGTCGGGCAGCACTGAATGAGGCCCTCAACCATTTTTCGTACAGTGGGGGTGATGGATCTTTCCACAGCTTACATATCTCCCTTCTGGCAATAAGGATTAAATACATAATCCGGCCTTTTTGTGTTGCTGACATCCAGTTCATCAAATCATTATTAATGCCAAAAATTACTAACGGGAGGTTCAAGTTGATCTTGACTTTGAAAATGGCATGGAGTGCATATTCCACTTGCTGCCAGAAGGCCCTTAATTTCCCACAATCGAAAAAAATGTGTAAATCATCAGCCGGGGAAAATTCACATCTTGGGCATTTTGCAGATACAAGGGGAGCAAACTTAGCTATTTTCTTGGGAGTGTAGTATAACCTGTTGATAACATAAAAATGGTTCTTTTTTAATGAAGCTGGTTTAATACACTTATATAATATAAGAAGTGAAGGTTCATATAGCTCTACAGCAGCATTGTCCAGGGCTGACAGGTTCCAAACCGTCTGTTGTGGGGGAGACTCAGCCACATCGATTTCCAAAAGCCTTTTATACCAAAGACCTGCCTCTTTTTTAATAAGATTTGTATTTTGGAGAAGAAGCTCTATTTCCCAGTTTCCACCTATATGTTCTCTCTCTGCGGCGAACCAAGAGACCAATTGGAGGTATTTAAATTTTGAAAATGAGCTACCAATTCGGGACTTTAACACCTCCCATGGATGGAGACCTTCTGAGGAGATGAGATCAGCCCAGATCATAAGACCAGCATCTTTTATAGGTTTCGCAAGGCTGTCCTTCAGACAGGCGGGCATACCGGGGGAATCCCAACTAGGAGCAAACTCTGAATAATAACAGATCCCCCACATTCCCCTGATTTTTATACCACCCATTTAAGGCTGTTTTTAATACCTTCAAGCGTACCTTTTTAAAAAACCTTGGGGCTCCAAACTTATATAGGAAACCCTCTCCTCCACCTTCGAAGGTAGCCATTTCCTTCAGGATCATCCCCCAGTTAGACTCCCCCTGAGAGACAAGTAGCGCCCGAACATTTTTGAATTGAAACGAGTGGGAATACCATAACAGATCGGAAAGAGCAAGGCCTCCCTTCAGAAGTTTTCGCCTTAGCTTCTTCCAGGAGAGCCTTGTAGTTTTATTGGACCAGATGAAACTACCTATCTTGCCTTGGATTTTACTAATATCTCTATTTGAAAAACCAAGAGGGATGGTACTAAATAAGTAGGTTAATTTTGGCAAGATTACCATTTTTACCAGGTTAACCCTTCCATATATAGTTAAGGGTAAGTTCTTCCATTTTAGGAATAGATGATCGATCTCATTAGACACTTTTTTCAAATTAATCTTCGGGATATTGTCTAGGTTGCTTACTATAATTACCCCAAGATACCTAAATTCCTTACTAATAAGGCCAGCCCAGTTCTCGATGTTCCAGCACATCACCTCCGTTTTGGAGGAGTTAGAAAGATAACCTGAAAAAGCTCCAAACTCCTCCATGATTAATTCTACTCTAGGGAGTGCCTCACTTGGGTTATTAGTATATATCAGTAAGTCGTCTGCATAGAGGGCTACCTTGCTACTATATAGGTTAACACTGAAGGGGGTAATTGACTCATCTAATGGCTTGAGCCTAAGGCTCTATATACAGATCGATTAACAGGGGCGAGATAGGGCAACCCTGCCTTGTCCCCCTGGTTATTGCAAAGCTAGATGTTAACAGGCCATTTAGCAGAATTGTAGCAGTGGCACCCTGGTAGCAGTTGGTCAAAGTCTGAATAAAAATTAAACCCAAGCCCATTATTTTCAGGAGTTCCCATAAAAAAATCCAACAAACGCGATCAAAGGCTTTAGCTGCATCAAATGCAGCGACAGCCAAGGGCTCCGCCCTTGCTATTGCTAGATCAATACTGCCAATTAACTGCAGAGTCTGTTCCTGGATAAATCTGCCTGGGATGAAGCCCTTTTGGTCCCCATTTATCAAAAAAGGGATTACCTTGACCAATCTCCCTGCCAGTATACTCATAAAGATATTATAATCAGCATTTAGTAGGGAGATTGGTCTATATGAATCAGCTTTACGGGGATCTTTCCCTGGTTTTAAAACGAGAACAATCGTAGCTTCTTTCCAAGAATTAGGAACTCTACCACTTGGACTATATATAGAGTTAAATAATTCACACATTCCAGGGACTAACTCATTCTGTAGTATTTTATATACTTCACCCGGAAGGGCATCCG
Organism: Triturus cristatus; assembly: GCF_964204655.1. Lineage (NCBI taxonomy): Eukaryota > Metazoa > Chordata > Amphibia > Caudata > Salamandridae > Triturus > Triturus cristatus. The sequence goes on along the minus strand of NC_140589.1, from coordinate 619,265,835 downwards.
TCCCTGCAGCTTTGTTACTCTTAACCCTGCTGATATGTAGTTTTATTTCTAACTCTGATATAGGGGCATCTATAGAGAGTTGGCTGCTTTCAGTTAAAACAGGTAATTCTTTAAGTTGCAACCACTTTTGAATACTGTCTGAGTTTGGTATAGACTCCTCTCTATATAAATCTGAAAACAGGGAAACAAGACATCTCTGCATGTCCTCCCATTTTCCTGAGCTCCCTCCACTCTCATCGATTATTAGTTCACTGATGTTATTTTTAGCGTGGTCTGCCCTTGCTTTCCAGGCTAAAATAGCCCCCGCTTTTTCGCCGTATTCAAAATGTTGCATATTTTGGACAGACCACTGTGCCTTGATTTTAGTCTCTAATTTTCCTCTATAGACCTGCCGTAGATGATCAAGATCTTTAAGGACTTGTGTCATTTTTAATTAGAGTACTGGGGATTATTTGTCCTTTCATCCTCCAATTTGCTTATATTATTTTCCACGTTTATAAAAGTTAATATTTCTTCTCTATTTTTTGAGCAAATCAAACTGTGGAGTTGACCTCGTAGGTTTGCTTTAAAAGCATCCCAGACAAAATCCAAGGAAGTGGAGCCCAGATTGAGACGAAAATAATCTACTGTAGAGGCTTTAAGAGCATTAATAATATCAATGTTAGAGAGCATTGCCCTTTTTAATGTCCATCTAGGACTGGGGGTACTCCTTCCCCCTGGATATGAAAAAGAAAAAAAAATAGGAGCATGGTCCGAGAGGATGGTGGGTAGGATCAAAATATCGAGAACGTTCTCCAGGACCGTCCTATCAGCTAATAGATAATCAATTCTTGAGGAATGACCATATTTCTTGCTGAAGAAGGTAAAACCTGTCTTATCTCCTTGCTTTACCCTCCACACATCGGCCAAACCGAGCTCATGCATCATATTAATCATCCCACGACGAATATTAGGGTTTCCAACATAGTGACTATTATTGGATCTATCCCAAATGGGGTTAAGAAGAACATTAAAGTCACCTCCAATAATGATTGGGGAGGCAGTTTCTGTTAGCTTAGCCTGTAGTTTATAGATGTACGCTGGATCATCAAGATTTGGTCCATAAAATGATGCTATAGATAACTCCCTCTCTTCAATTTCAATCTGTGCAATAACCCATCTACCCGACTGGTCTGAGGAGACTGATTTAATAATCACTCCAGTACCCGTTCTAATTAAAATAACCACCCCTTTAGTATGGCCTATTTGCTCAGATGGATAGAACGACTCAACCCATCGGAATTTACTGAAAGAAGCCCTGCTTTCCAAGAGACTCAAATGTGACTCCTGGAGGAGGAAGACCTGAGCTGTAGTTTGTTCAAGATATTTCATTACCAATCCAAGCCTCCGTGGGCATCTAAGTCCATTAACATTCCATGAAATGAAATTAATACATCTATTCATTGTAACTGCCCCTTAACCGAGCTTTATTCAGATATTCCATACACTGCTTACTTATTACCAAATTTACCAAGTTTCTTTGAGAATGAGGATATTTTTTTGAATTTTTCCCCCTTGCAACCCCACCTGTGCTCCCCGTCCCTCCACTACCCCCCCTTACACCCGTGCCCCTATCCTGCCCCGACGTCCCTACCTTACTACCCCGGGAAACTCTCCCATCTCTTCTGAGCATAAGCTCTTAGGGCAATATCCCCCTGACACTTCCATATGCACACAAAAAAAAAAAAATTAATTGCCTGAACCCCTCTGTTTAGAAACTCAGCAAGAAATAGGTGTGGGGATGTCAATTGTTGGCAATTATTACAAGGAAGCTTCTCCCTCTTTTTCGCTTCTTATTTTTCCGATAAGATCATCTACTTCCTCAATCTGATGTATATTATACATGTGGTTATTCCACATTATTCGGAGGAGAGCCGGGAATCTTAATTGGACCTTAACACCAAGGGCATTTAAAATTGTCATCCTTTTACCTAGCTCCCATTGTCTCGTGGTCGTAATATGGGAAATATCAGACCTAATGGTGAAGGAAAACGGGCTGGAGTATAAGCTGCACTTCACTGGACCTGTTTTCAATGCAAGGGATAACATTTTCTCTTTAGATGTATAAGTGAGAAAGTTCACCAGGATTTTCCTCGGTTTTGGCCTTGTAGGATTCCTTCTATAAGGATCACGGTGAACTCGTTGTATATCAGAGGACAGGTCCAGATCTGGAACATCTTTAAGGATTGTTCCCTTTAAGAGTGCAATCACAAAGTCTTTTATATTGCTACCTTCCAGATCCTCCGGAACATTCAAAATTTTCAGATTATTCTTCCTAGCATGGTTCTCGAGCCGTTCAATGTTGTCTTTTAAATCTCTGTTTTGGAGGGCTAACTTATCCATTTCGGCAGTGGAGCTGTGTAAGGCTTCCTTCAACTTGGGGATTTCCCTTTCCAGAATATCAGTCCTCTTAGAGACCTCTTCAATCTTTTGCGCCAAGACCTCACATGAAGAATTAATATCGGCTTGGTTAGTCTCGGAAATTGAGAATCTCCTTCCAATGTCTTCCTTTAAGGCCAGTAATATATCCGCTAACGCCCCAACTCCTTCATTCCTATTCCTAGGAGCTTCACACTCTGGTAGATGGGGCATTTCAGCAACAAACATCGGTGTTGTCAAGACTGAATCGAATTTCGTTGCTGTTTTAACTGTTCCTGGGGAAATCTCCTGATTTTCACAACTGTCCGGACTGCCTAAGATTTCTAAGGCCGAATATCTGTTTGACACACTGACCGAGGGATGTATGTCCCGGACATCTGTAAGGGGGGCTTCACTGTCTCCCTCAGCTAGAATCAACTGGGTGTCATTCTCTGAAGATAGAGGTAAGGGTGATTTCACGGATCGTGGAGTCCGTTTACTAGGGCAAGCCATAGTCATTTTATTATTTACTTCCTTACCTCTGTCTAAGGGGTTGGATAACACCTTGTAAAAAGACTTTAAAGAGGGAGTCACTCTGACTTTAGACAAAGGGGCTTTCTTTGCCCTCGCTCTTCCTTTCCCTCCTTCTCCAGGGAGGCCCTCCGTGGATGCTTTTTTCTCTCCCTGCCTAGCAGAGACTTTGGCCTTAACAGCTGGGGGAGCAACACTAATAGGGTAAACAGAAGAATCCGTGTTTATATCCAGCCTCGCTGCCCTGTTCCGCAGAGTATATCTACTAACTGAAATTATAGCATTGGCATTATTGGTATTTAAAGTTGTAGAGCCCTGCTGCGAAGTAACACTACACAGGGCACTCTGGAGGCCACGTCCCCTGCTATCCATACACTCTCGAAGCCCGATGTTTGAAGTAATAGCTCCTCCCGCTTCCTTAAAAGCAACCCAATCCTTATGTGGCCGACCCTCAGGTTTCAAAGGAGCCAAAAATATACCGTTCCTCAAAGAGTCGGATTCCTGAGCTTCAATTGTGGGGATAGCCTCACCTCGAACCTTCCGTTTCCCCCAGCTCACCAGCCCGCTCTCATACCAGGTCTTCCTCCTCCACTCGCCGTAACCGAACTTGCTGGTTCTGTCTCTGCCAGGATTAGCCCGGAACTGGAGATCCGAGGTGCGCTTTCTCCACTCCCGTACCGCACCGCCCAGCCTAAGCAGCGAGATCTCCGGAGGCTCCACACCTCCCTGGACCGCAAGCACCATCCAGGTATAGTAAATCAAAGATTATTATTTTAAATAGGGAGAGCTTTCAAAAAGGTCCGTTAAGAACGGAAAGAATGCATCCTGCTGAGTTTCGTACAGGGTCCAGGGGCGAGTGTCAGGGGGAGCTCAGCCACGGCCGTTAGCTTCCGGCCGCCATGTTTCCCACGAGGTTTAACCTTAGTTAATGCTTGCAATGATGAAATGCAAGCATTAACTGATGATATGTTTATAAATGTGCCTTGTTAATACGGAAATCTTTCCGTATTAACAAGGCACATTTATAAACATATCATCAGTTAATGCTTGCATTTCATCATTACTGAATATTCTTTCCCATTTCCTATTTGAAATATTGGCATACTTATGTTTAGGTATTGAAGGCATTAATAATTCACCCACATTAGCAAAATCAAAACATGTTGTCTGTTGGAAGATATCATTCAAGAATATGAGATACTCAGGAAATTGACATGAAGAAAACAAGGTATCTGACCGACGAATTTCCAATGCTTCAGCTTCACATACAGATTTTATTGTTACTGTTTTATTCCAAACCATAAAACCATTTTTTGTATATTCATCAAAAATCAAATCAATACATCACGTTGTGCCTAGATATAAACACACAAGTAAGATGTGTTGTATTCTAATTATAAAAATAAGCAGTGGAGATGTGTCTGTTCTGCTTGGGGTTGCACTGTGCAGCAGAGGAGATGTGTTGGTTCCACTGGATCGACAGAGGCTGGTAATGCCTATTAAGCTCACTTCCAAGGGTCCATGGCTGGGGAGGCACCACTTTGCATTGTAGACTCACAGAGGGCAGAGTTCAGGTGCAGATGCAAGGTTGTTGGAAGCCTGTCATGTACCAGAGACTTCAGATCAGTAGGTCAGCCAACTAGTCCTTGGAGTCACTCTGGGTTCAAGATAGGCAGGTCCAGTCCTTCTCCACCAGGCAAGATGGTAGCAGGTCAGCACATCAGGGCAGCAGTTCTTTCAAAGCAGCAGTTCAGCAGAGTGGCAGTCTTTGTAGCAGCACAGCAGGCTTCCTAGCAGAGTATTCACAGGTCCAGAAGTGTACTGAAGTGTTGGTGTCTGAGGTCCAGTATATTTACCCAGTTGTGCCTTTGAAGTGGTGAGAAGCTTCTAGAGGTAGGCCTTTGAAGTGCATAGGAACCCTGCCTTCCTGGTCGTGACTCCAGACTAACTACAGGGGGTAGCAGCCCTTTGGTGGTGATAGGACACCGCCTAGTCAATTGTAAGTGGGACTAGGTCCAGCTCCTCTGTTCCATCCTGCCAGTGATGGCCTATCCAGTCACACATAAGCTCCACTTTGTGTGTGGCTGTTCACGGGGAATACACAAAGCCCAACTGTCACCTAAACCCAGTCACATGATCCAGATAAAGACTGCAGGGACCAAATGGCTAAGACAAGGAATTGCCAGCTTCCTAGAAGTGCCATTTTCAGAATTGTAACTTAAAATCCAACTTCACCATAAACTAAGATTTTAAATTAGGATTCCAGGCACCAAACATGCACTGATTACCTGTTCCCGTTTAGAAATTACACTTATAAAATGTAATCACAACGTTATCTTATGGGAGAGGCAGGCTTTGCAGTAATGCAAAAACAATTTAAGAGGTTTTCACTGCCAGGACATGTAAAACCTAAAAGTACATGTCCTACTTTCTAAATATATTGAACCTTGCGCATACCTGAGGGGTGACTTATATGTATTAAAAAAGAAGGTTTGGGCCTGGTAAAAGGTTTACTTTGGCACATCGAAATGGCAGTTTAAAACCTTACAAACACATGCTGTAATGACAGGCCTGAGACATGTTTAAGGGCTACTTAAAGTGGGTGGCATAATCAGTGCTGCGGGCCCACTAGTAGCATTTAATTAACAGGCCCTGGGCACAGTTAATGCCACTTTACTAGGAGCTTACAAGTAAATTAAATATGCCTATTGGGTATAAGGCAATCTACCATGTTGTAAGGAGAGAACACAAGCACTTTAGTACTGGTTAGAAGTGGTAAAGTGTACAGAGTCATAAGGCCAGAAATAAGTCGGAAGTCAGCATAAACAGGAGGTCTGAAGGTAAAAAGATTTGGGGGGAAACTACGCCAAGGATGCCAGGTCGAGCACAAGCTAAGGCATCATGAACCTCACACTTTTTAAGCCAACATAAGTTCATTCTCCAAATGTATGGTGTGGCTGGTGGTTTGCCTATAAACTGGAGTTCAATCGGAGCTTGATCCAAGAGTCCCTGCTTATGCAGTATCATAAGTTTAAGCTGGCTGAGGTGAGCCGTGGGCACAAAGAAGTATCTATTTGGGGGAAAGGTCTATGTGCACCAGAGAAGAAGGTGCATCCCCCATTTTCCCCATGATGCTAGTGTCACCACACCTCTGTGAGACCTGTGTTACTCAGGAAGTGTGTCAAGGGGGGTCGAGGCAGTTCTATAGGCAAGGGGTGGACCTGATCTAACTAACTAACTCTCATAAATAAGATGCTTGAATGGATTGGTATATGCCCAGTTATCGTTTGTTATAAGATGTCACTAGATGTATCTGACAAGAAAAAAGCAAATGTGTAACCCCCTCATAGAAGTTGTGATTGTAAGATCGATCTGGAAACAGGTCCCCCAATACCTTGTAGTCAAGGTATGTGGTTACTAAATCAGAATATTTTCAGCAGTACTTAGATGGAAACAAATGGGTTAATTTGGCACTAAAAGCCACCAATTTCCTCTGCATTATTTTCTGTTCTGTGGAAGGGGATGCTTTGAGAACATATATCAATTTTCGGTCAAAAGAATCACAGGGAAGAATTGTTACTCATTGTCATTGACATCTTATTGTTAGATCAGACTTGAAACACCAAAATATTCACAAGACTAGATCTCAGAGTGCACAATTTAGAGAGCCCACTTTTGCCAACCCCCACCCCTTAGGTGGTAAAGGTGAGGTGAAGCACAAATCTCAATCCCCTCAATCTTGATGATGAGGGGACCCAGCCAATTAGAAAGAGGCTCATGCCGCCCCCCCTCCCACTCACCCCAAGGAAGGGACCTATTGGCACTGATCTGCACACCCCAGTAATGCCCCTAAATTTAGTATTCAGGGGGAGCCTGAACCTTGCCTCCCTAGATTCCTGCAACCTACGTAGAAGAAGGACTTGGCCCCAGCCCTACCGGCCTGTCTGCAATTTCCAGAAATCCTGTGCAAATGTCGACTTGTCCTGCAGCCAGCGACCTCCAGAACCACTAGGAGGACTGACTGCCTTCAACAAAGACCGGATCTTCTGCATATTTTCTATCCACAGCCTCGATCTCATTATGTAGCTTGTAATGACACTCCGAGAACAATGCCAAGGAAAAGAACAATTCAGTCATGAGTGGCCTCTGTCCTTGACCAAGCTGCTCTCTGCATACTAGAGCTTTACCGTTTGAGAAGTCCCTATGCTCGCCCAGGGACACCAGATAGGGTTGCTGAAGGAGTGAGGTAACAAAGTTTTGAGTTAAGCAACCACCAGATTTTGAAAATTACACAGAGATGATTAACAAAATGCAGGCAACTGATAAGATTCAGGCTACTTGCTGGCTCTTTTAACAAGCATTGGCATAGCCAATAGGTCTCGCCTTTGGGACCTTATAAGTGTTTGGTTATCCAGCACAATATCCTTGGTGCAACAACATCAACTGTTGCATGGCTAAACACTTATAAGGGCCCAAAGGCGACACCTATTGGCTATGCCAATTCTGGTTTTACTTGCAGTTTATAACTCAAAGTTCTAATACAGACCATGAGGTCTGGTGCCCCTAGGAGCTCTCCAGGATGTGGTGGATACCACGATTCTACAGCCCTGTCTCCTGCATTCTACTCAAGATAAAATTGAGCAGTGCAGTGACCACTGCTGCATTGGATTATAAAAGGATAGAAACATCTTCTCCCTGTGGGTTCTATAAAAAATGGCAGAATATCACCATTGTAACAACTGCTACCCACTATTACCCATGCAGATCTTGTTGACATGATGTGCAAAGGTATCATTTAAAGGTAGCCAGGTGTTGCAAACGCAATTCATGTTTCTCACCTCTCTTGATTAACCCAATTAATGCCTAAAATCAAGTTACCTTAGGAGTTGCTAAACTCGTGAGTGCGACACAGGTCATTTTGTAACCCAATGCCCTCCTTACAAAACAAGGAAGTTAGTGATGCAGGGCATTCTGTGACCTAATAAACAATGGGCCGTGCCTCATTTAGGGGTCATATACACCAGTCAAACCCTAAGCCTACTTGTGTGCCATACATCCTGCACGCAGGTGTTCTGCCACGTAGGCTTGCAAGAGCAGTTATGTGCGTGCTCTTTTCAGACACTTCCTGCCATTGCCCTTATATTTAGCCCTTTTATCTGTCTCACATTAGCTTCCAAGCAGCCTGCTGGAGTAAATAAGGCTGCAACAGCGTGTTGGGAGGAGGAGCGTGTGAGACCTCCAGCAGCTGCAGTCTTCACACCATGGAGATACTGAATGTTGGCTCCTCTCCTATTGTATTTCCAAATAAAAAAAAATTTAATAAACAAAAAAACACCAAGCCCCAAAAAAGAAAGAGGAGGAGGGACAAGGTAGGTGGTGAACACGGAACGGGAGGGGGCGGGAGCAAACGCAGCACGGACAATGGGTAGCGCGTGTGCTCAGAGATAGGAGCAGATCTTAGATATGCTTAAAGGGCTGCAGGAGAGCAAGAAACGGCACAGGACCATTGAAGGCAAAACAAGCAGTCTTCACTTTTCAAGCCCTCGTGCTTGTGCTGGCATTCACCTTGTGGGAGAGAGCAGCGGCCCACGGGCCATCTGTTTCCAATTAGCGCGCGCGCCGCTGCTTGCTCCCACAAGGTGGATGCCAGCACAAGCACGAGTGCTTGAAAAGTGAAGACCGATTCCTAAAGGTCATCTCCTAGAACAGCGCATGTGCGCTGCCTAGGCGAGACCTAAATACTGCCCTCCTCCAAGCGTGAGTGGAATCTGTCGCAGCCACCAATACTGTAAAGTGCACAGTAGATATGAACTACAATCAGGCAACAAGTGAAAACTTAACTGTGCTAGAAATCTCAATTGTGCTATGTAGGAACAGGTGGGTGCTGTAAAGAAAAACTTCTGGTCAGAGCCAAACAAACAACTGGTGCTATTTTATTTCTCAAGGATAATAAGGTTCCTTGCAGCTGATATAGGAAGGCTCTCTCATGTGGCGGGCCAATGAGAGGCTTTTTTTGAGGCCCATGTTTTAGGACAATGGTCCAGTCCTCACAAGTTGGACCCTGTCTAACAAGGTGAGCTGAGGGCTGTACATGTGACGAAGATAACTGCTGGAGCAGTGATCAAGGTAGGTGATTTCTGAAAGGGCAGGGTGTGATGGGAGCTTAAGGGGGCCTGTTATCATTGGTCAGAATTCAGTTGTACAAAGTCAGCGGGCATGGATCATAATTAGTCATGAAGCACAGGATAGCAAGTTTCAAGATCCCCTGTAAAGTTGGACAATTAACCAGAGTTCAATGGGGCAGGAGCCGTTGTTTGAGGAAATAAGAAGAGGTGTATCCCAATAACTTGTGTCTCAGGAAGTTGATCTGTTCGTTAAGACCCAAATGCATCTAGGGACATCCTTCCGAAGAGGGGTTACAGTAGTTTGAATTTTGCAGGCTGCTGCTTGTTAGATAATTGTCGACATGGACCTTTAGTCATTTGATATAAATTGAGATTGCATTAGAACAAAGTGGCACCAGTGGTTAGTGGGTGATCTGCTTTACTTCAAGTCAAAAGGGAAGCATCTCCAAGAAGACGTGCACTTTTGAACGGTGAGTTACAGGAGGGCGGATAGCTAGGGAAGATGAGGGCATTCCTACCGATGTTACCATTAAGCTCCTTAAACAGCAGTCACCATTTATGGCCCGGTGATGTTGGAAAAATTTATTTTTGTTCACATGAGGCTCTTAATGTGGTGATGGATGTTTTATGTGAGTTTATATGTCATCAATCAAGCCACAACGCAACAGAGTGCTGTACAAGAGGAAGGGTGTACAGCAGAAAATTATTTCTAATCAAAGATATGTGGAGAAGAGAGGGGGTAGGAAGGTGAGGAGAGGGATTTTAGGACATGTGGTGGTGGTGCAGAAGTGCACTTCACATTAATGACTGGTCTGCAGAAAGTAGAGAGTGAAGGAAAGAGGGAGCTATAAATATGAGAGGGTGTAGGGGCGTTCGGTTAAGGAAGTCTGATCACAGAGTACTCACAGAACAACACAGTGGTGCTTGCAGCTTTTTCAACAAGCATTGGCATAGACAATAGGTCTCGCCTTTGGGACCTTATAAGTGTTTAGTTATGCAGCACAATATCCTTGATGCAATAACATTAACTGTTGCATGGTTAAACACTTATAAGGTCCCAAAGGTGAGACCTATTGGTTATGCCAATGCTTGTTTAAGCAGGTCAGCTTGATACAGATGGATGTGGTGACAACACATGTTCAGATGCCACTCTGGCATTACCATTTTGAGAGTTCTCCAGAGTATCTAAATATTAGGACTTTGCACAGAGACAAGTAGGTCAGTAGTAAAAAGGATACCCTAAGCCGCCCTGGTAAATTGAATAGCTGTAAGAAACCTGCTTTGCAATGAATACTGACTGTAAAGCGCTGCAAACAAGTATTGTTGTAAGTGAAAATCACAAAAAAAGACTGAACATGAGCAAGTACCATGTTATGTTTTTTGAAAATTCTATATTTTGATTATATAGGTGGTAGCAACTTATTTTGACAATATATTTAGGGGCATGTTTACTAATCTTTCATGCAAAGCAAGGCATTTAACAAAGTTGCTGTGCTGCATTGATTGAAAATTAGAGAGAAGAAATGCCAACACAGGCACCCTTGCACCCTAACACAAGGGTGCCTGTGTTACAGTCAGGATTTTTTTTGTGCTGGAAAGAACACCTTCCTGCACAAAAACAATCCTTAGAGGCATGCGCACTGCGTAGGCGAGACCTAACAATGGATAAGGATGAAGGATGGCAAATGTAGATACAGGTGGAGTTCAAGATCCTTAGTGGACATCCGGAAAATATTGGTCATCAGGGATGATGTGGTGTTTATGCTGACTACTTCGAGGGTGGAACAAAGCAAACGTGGTGCCTCAAGGGTGCGCATGGGGGCACTGGTATAAAAACTTCCCGATTTAGTCTGGCACCTGGGTTAGACTTATTCATGAGAATTTTCTTTTACCAAGGGTAGAGGATCTGATAAAAAAGTGAGGAAAGGGAGTTGATTTCCAATATTGGACTTTTGCCACCAAACTGCCTATGTCTCTCATTATGGTGTTTATCGGCTTACAGAATGCCTTTTGGCCTTCCTTAAGCAGCCTCTGTTTTCCAGAAGATGTCATCATATGTTTTACGAACATTTCATCATTGGTTGCGTTTCAAGTTAAGACATTTATTTTTTCTAATACTGAGAGTGAGCATGACAAAGTTACTGAGAGTATTTTAAGGGTATTGGAGGAGAAAGCCACTACATTAAGAAGAGACAAGAAGACCTTTAATACAAGACAGATTGCGTATTTGGTTAATGTCTTACTGGAGTTGGCGTGAAATCTATGCAAAGATTAGTAAAAAACACAGTTCTAGCACCATCACCGTCGAACAAAGTACAATGTATTTATTGCTAGGGTTGCGTGAAGTATGTGCCTAATACCCATTCCTTTTTGACACAACTGAGTGTTTCAGGATATTGTTGAAAAAGGTGCAGTTTAATTGGTATTAGCAGTATTGCACATTTTTCAACCAAATCAGAAGATACTTTGAGTGATCCGGATGAGCTGTGTTACAGTTGATGCAAGGCCATAAGTTGTGAGGGTGGGTTTGATACAGTTGGATGGAGGGCATAAAACCACATTTGGGTTTACATCAAGAACTTCATGTTCTGTGCAACGCAAGTATTCTCTAATAGAAAATGAATTGCTGGCCTGTGAGCGGGGCATAAGGCAATTTAAGGTCTATCTGTGGGGAAAGCCTTTCATACTGAGAACAGACCATCGACAATTTGTTGAAATTTGGGAAGGTGTACAGATCAAAAAATCAATAGCCAGACTAGCCAGGTTGTCTGCAAAGCTGTTTGAGTTCACTTTCAAAGTGAATTACATGCATGATGGGAAAAAGTTTCCAGTTGATTATTCATCAAGACTGCCCTTGGAAGTGAATGAAAGTGAGGAGTTTGATTGGGAGAATGAAGTGGAAGAATATATTATTGCCAGTGTCGACAGATCAGTGGTGTGTGGAGACCAAGATATGTGGAATCCAGAAGTGGATGAGGATGTTATCTTAAAAGATGCAGTTAAATACATCACTATTAGACAGCTGAGAGAAAGGAAATTGTGGCTGGCAACCATACACTAAAGTAGTTGACAAACTGTCTCTAGAAGACAGCATGTTGGTTTGCAGGCCCTAACTTGTTTCAGGAGGAGAATTTTGGGACTAGCACAATTGGGTTATTTAGCAAATTAATTTCACTAAAAGGAAAATTAGAAATGATTATGGTGGCCAGCTCTTTATGGCGAGTGCAATGGTTAGTATGGAAGCGTAACGTGTTGCACCAGCAGTAAATGTTTGGTCACTGATATACAGGTTAAGAAGGCAGTGGAGTGTCAAGAGCAAAATGTGGCAGAGAATAGGTCTGCATTTTCTGGGTTCATTTCAGATTTTGCTTGCACAATAAAGATATTTCATTGTATTAGTTAATAACGTATCACTATGTTATGTTATGTTAATCAGAACTTATAGAGCGCACGTTCACCAACAGGTTTCTTGGCGCTGGTATTTTTCATTGAGGTCACTAATCAGAAGGTCTAGGTCTGGCTATAAGCTTGGGTGAAGAGCCAGGTCTTCAGCATCTATCTGAAGCTAAGGAGGTCTGACAATATTGGTGCAGGTTTAATGTGTTCTCAAGCTGACGATGAAAAGTGTGACAAGTTTCTTCACTGATGTTTTTACTAGGGAATGGGTTCCACGAGAGGTACTCACCTATAAGTGGGTGCAGATTGCCTCTGCAGTCATGAAGTTGATTTGGAAAAATGTGTCCGCAAGAACTTAAGAATGCCTCTGTGTAATGCTCAGAATAATGGTACAGTTTAATGGTTCAACAAGGTTTTAAATGAGTGCAACAGGAGTAGAGTGGTTGTAGTAAGAGCAGTTAGCAATTTGTTTTGGTTACATAGGTACACCCCACATACATTGAACAGAGTTTCACCTTTTGAAATGATGAGGAATGGAGATTTCTTTATCAGAAATTAGTCCAGTTTGGATGGTGAGAGCTAGCAGACAACATAGAAGTTGTCAAGCCATTGTGGAAAGAGAGTAAAGACCAATTGGATCGTGTGAACCAAGTCAGAAGTAGTAGTAAGAAGCTTAAGATTGTAAAGATGCCATATTTGACAATAGAAAAATGGCAAAGAATCAAGAATCCTGTGTTGGTGAAGAAGGATTTCTTGAAGTTCCGTGATTCGATGTGCGGACATTTCTCCATGGGGTAAATACTAACTCACTCTTGCAGCCGGGGTTTGACCCTCAGTCATTGCTGCTTTTTTTTAATGGGATGTCCCTCAGCCCCTGCTCCCCTTCCCACCCTGTTGAAGGGCATTTCATCACCTGCAACTGCAGCGCTGTTTAATGAGGCACTGCAGTGCAGGCGGCAAAATGCTCGTTGGAATTTTGGCACTGTCTTTCCTTGGCACTATTCTGGAGGGGGCTTATGTCCTGCCTCTCCGAGGTGTTTGGTTGGGACCTTCCCCACACTCCAAAGCTGGTGCTCCTACATGTCATGGAGGGTATTGGCGGCAATATATATAAACGCCATCTTATGTTGCTTGGGTTTATCCTGGCGAAGACAGACATTGTTAGGACATGGAAAGCACCGGCGCCGCCCTCAGTGTCCACATGGAAGAATGGTCTGGACTTTTGCATGGGTTTGGATCTTCCCATCTTTACTGCAAGGGGGTGCCCGCATAAACATTTTAACATTTGGAAGCGATGAGCGGATTATCGAGGCTTGTTGCTGGAGCCGGTGCCTACAGCAGGACCCCTCAATCTAGCTTAAGTTTTACTCTGTTGGTGCGAATTGTGATTTACTATGTATTCGTATGCTGCAAGTATTTGTTGTGGTGCATTTTCCATTGATGTGCTGCTGCTGGGAAGTTGTTAGTGCGACGGGGGGGGGGGGTGTTGGGTTGGGTTCCCTTATGGTTTCTTTCATCTGTATTGCACTCTATTTTATCCTTGATTCATGCTGGAAAAGTCAAAGTCATGATGTTGTACGTTTATTATGCAGAACTCTGGGTTTCAGAGCTCTGCTCTATATGTGCTATTTGAAGAATAAAATTTGTTTTAAAAAACAAAAAATGCTCGTTGGAAAGATTGACCCGGTGCAAAGACCATATACCCGTTGAACCAGAGCAGATGAAAGAATTAGGAGGTAATTATGTGAGAGTGACAGGAGGTGGCTTGTGGAACTTTGCCATGGTAGCACTATTGAAAAACAGGAATAATCAGTTCCTCAACAAATCCAATTCTGACTCCTTAGTTGAAGTGGACACCGATGTTCCAATAGAGAAAAGTAGTTCTTCAGTGCCTGCGGTGTCAAAGCGTCTCCAAAAAAAGGAGGTAACACAAGGAGGTGAGCAGTTGGTGCGCTGTAGTGGGCCATGCAAAAGGCTACTTCAAAGACTTAGCAATCAATTGCCTTCCATGTTTATACATTTTTGGTTCCTATTATGGTTTCATAAAAACACATGAGTACTGCACGATTTTCTCTTGCTTAGCTCATAAGGGTTATTTAGCACTCCTTTTAATGTTTAATTTCTTGAAAATTAAATTTGTTATGTTTGTGTGTACAGTTTTATCGTTATGAAATACATTGTGTTATTGGTCTGCATAACCTGTTTTGTTTTTTGTGGAAGATATGGTGACCTCTCAGTTTTCAAGAATGGAATAATGGAACAATCAGTGAGGTGTCATTCCTGGCCACCAGTCAGTTGCACCTAGGCCCCTGCTGTGACTGGTCTTAATTCTTAAAGTTCAACACTATACATTTGCAGAAGACTCTGTATATGACCCACATGGACCTTGACATGGGCCAATCTGAAGTCCTGATCATGTTTTACCTTTTGGTCGCTTGGGATAAAGTGCACCCAAATATTCTGGACCACCTGCAGAAATGGGCATGTTTAACATCAACAGTCATTCAGTGGGTTCTATTGGTTCACACTGACCAACGTCAGCAAGTCAGAATGGAAACTACATCTCCCTCAGAAAAATATGCCTGCAGTAGTGTTCTTTCCTCTATGTTCTTTAACATGCATGTGAGCCAAGTGTTAAAGAACTTCATCATGTACAGGTTCAAATGTGTGGGAAAGATGTAAAGAATGACATTGGGTGATGGAACACCCTTAGGGCCTTACACGCTATTAAATCTTGAAGGGCAACTGCCTATTTATTAGTGGGCTTAACATTAGGATTGCCGCCAGCAAAACACTGCTTTCATCCCACGAAATACAAATATTCTTCAATGACACGTCCCCACAACTACTTTCTGAAGGTGTATGAACTCTAGAAGCAGATATTTTTCAAGAAGAAATTACTGTGGTAACCAAAAACCTCAAGACAGGAAAGGCACCTGGCAATAATGGCCGCAGCCCAGAATTCTATCAACAATTCAATGAAGGCTTGGCTTTAGGATTTACAAATCTATTTAACCACCATGTATAAAACAACTTGTCGCAGGTATCCTTTACAGAGGCCGCCAGCTGTATAAAACTCAAGGAGGGAAAGAATTTAGTTTATGAAGAACTAAATACCTATATTTTACTAATTAATGCCAACTGCAAAATATTTGGAAAAATACGGACCTCATGTTTAGAATCCAATAACCCGAATCTGATAAAAATAAATAAGACAAGCTCTTGTAAAAGAATAATATCAGCCTCCAGCACAAGACTCCTCTAAAATATCATTGACTCTACTGAAGAAGAATATGAGAACATAGGGTGTCCAATTGCTCTTGATTCCGAAAAGGCAGCTGACAGTGACAAATAGAATACCTTGTCAATTACCTAAAATGATGTGGCATTACAAAACACACAATTGACAATGTTAAAGTGCAGTGTGCCCAACCCAAAGTGACTAAACTGATCTGTAGATCACTTTGACAGAGGTTCTATCTACAAAGAGGAATGAGACAGGGTTGCCTAATCAATCACAGTAAAAATGTAAACTAGATGTATATTCAGATGACATCCTCATACTTGTTAATGACCTGGAAAAATGTATCCAGCATCTGCTGAAAGAAATATCTGCACATGCCACTGTATCTGGATGCAAACTTAGTGAATACAAGTCAGCTGTTCTTCCACTAGCCAAGCAGTAAAAGAAATACCACATAGTGCATAGTACATTGAAATGGAGTGCAATCAACATCATATTTGGGGATTCCTTTCACAAACAAACTATCCACCACTGCAAACCAACTGCAATCAAAACATTATAACTGAGAAAAAAACATGGATGTGGTCACCTCTAAATCTCTCATGGAGGGAGAAAATGGACACAATGAAAAAGATGATCACATTCAAGATTCCAATATCTTTCCCTCCAAAGAATTGATGAAAATGTAGAAAACATTTCTATGGAATGGTAAACACCTCTTAATATCTCTACAAAAATATGGAAAAATAAAAAACAAAGGCATGTTCAGCTGCCCAAACTCCCAAGCATATCAGGGAGCCATTAAACTCTCCCAGGCATTCCAATGATAACGTGACCCAATGAAACCAATACACCGCCATTAATTAAGCTGGAAGCCTTCCTCATCATACTCTTTCAGTGAAACATTTTACATCTGCCCACAACTGCAGATTCCCCAATGCATTGCCAATATTACCAACCACCAAAACATTTGTTAAGAAATTTGCCATACCAAGAGGCTTATCTAAGATATCTAAAATGCGAGATTGAGACTGAGCTAACTGAGACACTGGGGTGGGAGGTTCCCCATGATCCCAGAATGGCCCTGCTGGGGATAACGGACGGTCTGGACGGTTCCCATCATGAGAAAGTCTTCCTAACTACAGCTTTGGTAGTAGCGAAACGAGATATTGCCGCCGCATGGAAGCAGTCTGACCCACCCAAATGTGCTACGTGGAGGAGGGGGGTGGACTGGTGCGCAGCACAGGAGCGCATGATGTATTCGGTGCGGGGCTGTCCTAACAAGTTTCACAGAGTGTGGGGGAAGTGGCTAGGGGGTATAATTTACGGGTGTCAATGCGGGTGGAGGGCGTAAGGTGGTCGGGAAGGGGGTGGGAGGTATTGCTGCTGAGGGTCAATGAACGTAGAAGATATCTTTTGATGCCAGTTCGCTTGGACGGTTGTCCATGTATTTTTGTATGTTTATTTGCAAAAATAAAATTTGCTTATCAAAAAAAGATATCTAAAATGACTCTGGACTATAACTGGACCCAAATCAATCAACCCTCATCGCCATAATCCCCCAAAACTGCAACCATACAGCAGTACGTCAAATTTACATCACACTCCATGATAGAAAACTACATCCAAAATCTCATTAGGATATGGTCTGAGAAATTTCAAACCCATGCATTATACTGAGAGAGAGCCATAAAAAGCATGAGCTCTGCCTCAATCAATCCATCCAGTTCACAGCACATAAGACCCTAGGGTCACTGGATAACATACATTTGACCAGCCCATAATAAAAGGACTCCCGCTTTAGATGCCAACAAAATGGCACAACTTTGGAGCACAGAATCTCTAGATCACTTTTCCAAAGGAGTACCCATCCAAATACCTGCTGCAAGATAGAGACTGGACGCCCCTCATAAGAACAGAACAAATGCATAAGACGTGCAGATTTGGTCTTCCAGCCCGCCCCAACTTATACAATGTATGGTCCTGTTCACTTCCAGCCTAAACACTCATATTCAACAGACATGGACTCACCGCCTCACACCATTACCCAACTTCTTAATCCCACTGATATCAAAGTACCCAATCAACACCATGTGCACATAACCAATTGTTTGATGTGCGATTGCTACTCTCTCCCGTTGATGCTATGTTTAATAAATACCAATAAAAACATACAACACAAAAATGATGAGTAATTATTTTAAAAGATGATCCCATATGAGTTTTTTAATACTGTATGTTTATATTTTTTTGTTTTTGTTTATGTGGATGTAATGAAAACAGTTTTTAAATATAAAAAACCCCAAAAGATGGCAATTATTACCACTGGGATCCGCATTAAAGAAAGCCTAAATTTTAACTGGTCACAAATGCTCGGAAAGGTTTAAAACATTTTAGGAAAGTGAAAGATCTGGGTGTCTGGTTCAATACCAACCAGTACTTTTCCTACCAGAATGAGAATTCAGTACTTGTGCCAATTTACACTTCCAGATGAAGGTTCTGCTGTGGCTTCAGACAAAAAACTAAGTTTAAGTCACTATGTCTGAGATGTTGTTATGCCTAGACGACTTCAATATATGGTTAGCTGGTGCACCAAACGAAACCCATAATAACAGAGCACAGCATGAACTAGCTCCCTGGTTCTAGCCACTCTGATGAAATTGGAACACATCACACAGCACGTAATAATTTCAATTGTACTCAGTGAAGCAAAGGATTACATTTGAAACTTCCCGTGTAAGTTATACAGCTTTTGGGAAATTTCTCCCGGACTTGAGCCTTGGGTAGGTGCAATAAAAACAACTAAACAAATACAGTTTGAAGTAAACAAGTATCCTGAAGTCATGAACGTGTTTTTAGTTGTTGTTTCTCTACGTGTAAGATTACCTCTGACAACTGTGAGGGAAGTGCACAATCAGGAACGGCTCTTAAGGTTGCCACAAAGAAAGCGGAAAGAGTTGACTGTGTAAAGTCTCCTTAGAGAATAGAAACATGCTCGATGATGGGTCAAGTAGGTGGATGCGTTTTACTTCCTACTGTTTACTCCTTGACGTTTGGGGGGAGCTGGGTGGCCCATTGCCCACTAAACTCTGAAGGAAAGAAGTCCTTGACCCAATGGAGAAAGCCTTCCAGGAAAAAAAAACAAAGATACATAACCTCTGCAAACGTCTACTGCAGTCAAATAAAAGGCCTCCGTCTCCTACAGGTGACTAAAAACTAAAATTATATTTAAACCACAGAGGGATTAAGAAGTCTAGGACTCCGTGGTGAAACAGAACATGCCATGCCTTGACACCCTTAGACATTTTAAAGCTGTTTGTATTAGCTGCAGGTCATTGGGATGCACTTATGAGAGCAAAGTTACATAGGTATGAAGGAATAGGACAATCGTATGCGCTATAAAAACAACATTAATAAATCTGCAATTTTATGAAACGGCTGCATCTATCAAGCAGTTTTTTATAGATTTTTTTTTACCTAGTAGAATGTTTCTATCACCCAATCTACTGTTTGCTACTCCATGGTTTTAAATATTTTCATTTGGCTTTTCCACCTTTAAAATGTCAGCTCAAACGCCTCTTGTATTGTATACAATTTGAAGATGAGATGACACCAGATGCAGCTGCTTCACTTCACCCAAAACATTAACGACAAAGGCGTGGGAGAACAATGATGTCAAATATGCTTTTGTAAAGACCCAAGGACACGGTACGTAGTCTCCACGCATGCCAACTATTCAGAATCGCTGGCTTCAATGGAAATTCTTGGATAGCAAGCAATAAGTGTTGAACACAACAACACAAGCTCTAAGGCTGTTGTTGCAGGTGTTTCCTAGGTACATACAGCGCACAGCATGTATTAACTCCAAAGGGAGATTGCTGACTATATGTATAGAAGGAAGGGGGGTTGGCAGAATTGGCAGTCACCAAGCTTAATAAATGTATTAGGTATATACAAGACGTTTCCATTGGTATAAGCAATAATAAGCCAGTTATAATCAGTTTCTGAAACAGCCACGGTTATGGTGCAAGATTAATAACCCTAAAATGCATCCACTAGTGTTGAATACAAAATACATATGCGACTATATGAACGCCTTATTGTGGGTACTTAATTTTGAAACTATATTAGAGGGATGGGTGCTCTCTCTTGCTTTGTCTCTCTCATAAACATGTGTCCTATACATATGCAGATGCGCAGAATAATAGGTTGTTATGCCTCACCGAACGGAAACTGCGCGTTTCTGCATATCCCCTCAAATGAGGACTGGAACCCAAGTATTTACAGACCCTGCTCAGTTGCCTTGAGCAGCCGGATCTGTGGATCCCACGTGCCTCCTAGAAACACTGGTAACCGACACAAGGCTTTAGAGACACCCCAGCTTCCCAAGGCCGTATACCTTTGAACAATGGAAAAAGGGAAAGAGGGTTACCACTGGTGTATTTATAAGGTCTGGGACATCTAGTGGTTGGAAGACAAAACAACCTGGTTCTAGGTAAAAGGAAGTATGCTATCTATGCACCCAGGATTTGCAACAACATCCCCATATCCATTAGGACTGCCCCAACACTGCACCAATTTAGGGAAGAGTTGAAGATTCACCTTTTTAAAGATCACTATATCACAATGCATTAAACGTACACATCCCAACTGCCTCGCATTTTACTCGTTGAATTTATGCTTGTATTGGACCATGTGCAGCAGCACTCCGCTGCCTACTGTCTATGTGGGGACCATAGAAATACCATATGCATGCATACATTCAATGTTATTCTGGGCCAGATGTATGACCACTCTATTTTGTGAGTCGCAAATTGTGATTTTTATGGGACTCGAAATTTGCGACCCGCAAAACTGAATGTTTTAATGTATCTCAGACACATTTAGCGATTCCTAATCGTGCCACAAATGACTTGCCTCATACATACTCATGAGGCAGGTCGCAATTTGAGACCCATCAGGAATGGCCAGAACACACACGGATGGTGGCCTGCTGTGGCCTGCTGTGGCTAGCAGACCACCATGTCTGTGACTGTTTTTTTAATAAAGCGTTTTTTTTTTAATGCTGCCTGTTTTCCTTAGAGGAACATAGGATGCATTTAAAAAAGAAAAATGAAACACTTCTGTTTAATTTTTTAAGAGTAGGCAGTGGTCCGTGGGACCGCTGCATGCTCTTAAAAAATATTTTCACTGCCTAACATAAAGGGAAAGGGGTCCATGGGGACCCATTACCATTTTTGACTGGATTACCACCTACTGGAAGTGGTAACTGCGATTGTTTTGCAAACGCATTTGCAGGTGCACAACAATCGTACATACCAGTGCGATTCGTTATTAGGAAGGGACACCCTTGGTATGCCCCTTCTAATAGCGGCTCACAAACCCTATTTTGCGAATCGGTAATAGGTTACAGACTCGGAAAATAGAGTTTATACATATCACAACCCTCTTTACTGGTCACAAATAGGCCGATTTTCCATTTGCATCTGCTACATAGAGTCGTACATCTGCCCTCTGTTGTTCAATACCAACCTGTAGATGGTGGTATTCGGTTTCCTGAGTCGTTGGAAAAGGAGTCAGCACTGCTTTCCCATATATGGGATCAAAGTCTGATCCTCTATGCATTTCAACGTTCAAGGATCTTTCTTCACTGCATTCTTCTCCAACTGCACATCATTTCCTTCTTTCTTCTACCCGTGTTCTGGTTAGAATTGTTCGGTTACGATTTTTGCTAGTCTTTTATTCTGAGTTCCTGTTAGAATTATTGTGTTAGGATTTTGTTTATTTTTTTCTACTTATGCTAGTGTATTTTTTATGAGAGATTTTTCAGAAACTTGCTCTTTCCTCTCTTGGGTACCTCTACGTTGCCCCTGCCATCTTGCACTACCTTTTTGGTGCCTTGCTTGGTGTTTCTTCCTCTCAGTGAATCTAGAGGACTGAGTTGAGATTTCTAATTATCCCTCTCTCAAGAAGAAGGTGATAAAGGAAGTGTGACTTTTGAACAACAGGTTGAGACACAAAAGACTGTGTCATTTGACTCCTTTATGCATCAAATGCAGGATTTACTATCAACTGTTCAATTTTTCAATCAGAGAGTTCAATAATTGACAAAGGACAATGCTGCTTTATGCCAAACAGTAGCTGACATGTGTCAGATTATGATATAAACTTCTTTATCTGCAGCGGGGGAAGCAAGTATGATGGGTGCAAAATAGCTGGACACATTTTCAACTGCATTGAACCATATAATTCATCTTTCTACCCCATCAGTTTAGTATTGATATTTCATTACTAACCAGAGCGGAAAGGACGTAAGCAATATCTATGGTCACCACCAATAATGCTGTACGGGATAACTATACAGAATGTTTTGAATTGCTCAAGAAAACTTTTATTCGCTTTGAAACACTAAATTCCATAAAGGAGGCTCTCTCATCATGGCTCTTTAGATATGCTCACGTTACACAGTTTGAACAGTTGGCATTAGAGGTAGGTTGGTCAGAAAAGGCAAAGTAGCCTTCATTTCATCAAAGACTACGTAGTGAAATTAAGCAAGAGTTCGCTAGAGTAGCTTGACCTCAGACTTTGCAAATATATTGGAAATTTGCTTACCGACAGAACATCATATCACACAGAGAAAGGCTGAGAAGACGTGTGGGAGAGGTGCTGACCCTACCTTTTTGCTCTTGTTAGAAATGGGTTTTCTGGTTGCCCAGGGTTTGCACCCAAGTCAGGCAGAATACACCACTCTAGTCAGGATAAGGGGATTACATGTCTAAAATAACCCCTGCTAACCCCCCTGGTAGCTCGGCCCAAGCAGTCAGGGTTATCCCAGAGGCAGTATGTATAGCATTTGCACATAACCAGCAGTAATACAGTGAAAATACTACAGAATGACACCACACAAGTTCTAGAAAATATCCAATATTTATCTGTGTAAAATGCAAAAATAGGCTTTAATTACAATTCCATGAAGTCGATATTCCCGCCTGTTGCTGAGTTGCGGCCAGCTACAGAGTCGAGGAGACCCGTAAAACAGTCCATTTTGAGATGCAGGGCGCTGGTCCTTGTGTTGAGGTCCGGAAGAGTGGGGTCGGCAGGTGTTCATTCCAGAAGTCGGTTCAAGAGTCGTTGGACCATTGAAGTAGCACGTGTTGCAGGTCGAACTCCGTGAGTTTGAAGTCAGGAGCTTTGGCAGGGGTCAAGCTGCAGTGTGAAGCGGAGCGGTGCGACGTGCAGTGCCCTCAGGTCGTGGTGTAGGCAGTGGCTCGGTGACGGTTGTCCAGCAGCGTCGGTGAGCCCAGGGCGGCAGAGTGAAGTGGGTCAGTGCCAACAGGCCACAGTGCAGGCAGCATTGTCATCATTGCTGAAGCGCTGTCGTTGGTAGACCCAAGGCTGTGGTGCAAATTGGGCCAATGTGGTGTGCGGGGCCCACAGGTCGTGGTGCAAGCAGCTGCGATGGTTGATGATCTGGAGTCAATGGCGCTGCTGTTGGTGAGCCAAGGCTGCGGTTTGGGATAGGACATTGCGTTGAGTAACCTACGAATGGTGCCCTCAAACCACTGTGCAGGCAGCTGCGCCAATGTCAGCTTGGAGCGTCGTTGCCGTCAGTGAGACCAGGGCTGCAGTGCAAAGCGGGATGGTGCTCTGTTTTCCACGAGCGAGGTCCACAGGTCAGAGTGCAGGCAGTGCTGACTGCGTCACGTCCTCGTCGGGGATCCCAGTGTGGCGGTGCGAAGTGAAGCAGTGTGGAGTCTGGGGCCCACAGGTCATGGTGCAAGCAGCAGCTTGGTGGCGGCGGTGGACGGCGTAGTCGGTGAAGCCAGGGTTTTAGTGCGAATTACGGTGGTGCCCTCTTCAGTGTCTTCAGGTCATGGAGCCGGCAGTTACCTTTTCTCCTCTGTGGCAGCTGAAACATCCAGTTCCAGAAGCCGGTACCCAGAAGATGTTGAAGTATTTGATTTCCCTGAGACTTCCAAAAGGAGGCAAGCTCTACATCAAGCCCTTGGAGATACTTAGGATGCAGAAAGCACAGTCCAGTCCTTTCCCTGCCCAAAGCAGCAACTGTGGGCAAACCCAACAAAGCACACAGCAAAGTGGTAGTCTCTTCTCACAGCTTTTCCAGTTCTTCTTCCTGGCAGGTTCCTTAGTCTAGCAGTGATATGAAGTTCTGGGGTCAGGGCCCCACTATTTATAACACATTTTCCTTTGAAGTTAGTACAAACAAAGTTCCTCTGGCACACATAAAGCAGTTCAGCCTGGCTCAGGCCAAGTTCACCACTGGAGGTGGAGACAGCTTTGTGAGAGGCAGCCACAGTCCATTCATGTGCAAGCGACAACTCCTTCCACTACTCTAAATACAGTCAGGTCTATTCAACCTGGCTATAAGTCACCCAGAAAAGGCAGACTTTCTAAAAGTGGAATTTTCAAACACATAATGTAAACATCATCTTTACTAAAAGATGTATTTTTGAATCCTGAGTTCAGGAAGCCTAAACTCCATTTCTCTATCTGGCCCCAATAGAAAGTTATGCTTGTCAGATGTTCTTGCAATAGTGAAAAATGAAATACACAGTCTTTCACTATCAGGACATGTAAAACACACCAGTACATGTCCTACCTTTCGCATACACTGCACCCTGCCCATTGGCGTACCTTGGGCCTACCTGAGGGGTGCCGTCCATGTAAGAAAAGGGAAAGTTTGTGCCTGGCAAGTGGGTGTGCTTGCCAGGTTGACATGGCAGTCAAAACTGCGCTCAGACACTGCAGTGGCAGGTCTGAGACACCTTTGAAAGGCTACTTGTGTGGGTGGCACAACCAGTGCTGCAGGCCAGCTAGTGGCATTTGATTTACAGGCCCTGGGTACACACCGTGCACTGTACTAGGGACTTACTAGTAAATTAAATATCCCATCAAGTAAAACTAATCATACACAATTTACATGGAGAGCATATGCACTTTAGCACTGAATAGCAGTAGTAAAGTGTCATAAAACCAACAAAAACAAGGTCAAAAACAGGAGGCCAAAAAGCGAAAAAACTGGGGGTAAACCTGCTGAAAAAGCCAAGGCGCTGTATAAAGCTATCCCTAAGGACTTGGAGGTACCGGTCTCCTCGCCTCTGGAGGATAGATTATTGGATGATTATCTTTCAGAGAAGGCTATCTCTTTGACTTACCGGAAAATCCTCCACCACACGTCAGACACCCAGGATAAACTGCGGGCTAAGTGGGCTGACTAGGTTGGAGATCTGGATGACGATGATTGGAGAGAGGCACTGGCATCCCCTCGCGAGGTAGCGATTAGGTCATGATTTAGGCTCATACAACTCAAAATGCTGCATCAAACGTATTATACCAGCTCTGTATTGGGCAAGATGGGTGTGCTAGGTTCACCTGCTTGCCCACGTGGCTGTGGCCTAGATGGCACCTACATACACCAATGGTGGTACTGCCCTGTTCTGCAAGTGTATTGGGGGAAAGTCATTGCTGGTATGACCTGAGTTTGTAATTCCACTATAGACGACTCCCCCCGGATGTTTCTCCTCAATATTTGGGACGCCACAGACTTGTCACGGGCCAAGAAGATCTGGGTTACACTGAGATGTATGGTGGCAAAGCGTAATATAGCCAGAACATGGAGGGGTGGAGATCCGCTGCGGTACAAGGATTGGGAGTTTGACATGGACTGGTGCATGCAACCCGAGAGGGTGGTTTATGAAATAAGGGGATGCCCACAAAAATGGTCTAAAATATGGAATCAATGGAGGTCTGTTGTGCGCCCCTGTTGTCCTTCCCCCCTCCCTAATGGTAGACGATGAAGATACCTAATAGCTTTGAATATGGAACGATATCGTATGTCTTTTATGTAATTGCTTCCCAACGCCAAATGTGTCTATTTGCTGTTATCTTCAGCCTTTTTATTTGTGAGATTATTGTATTGTATTGTTTTTGTTTGGTTTGTATGGTTTATGTTTATTATTGAATAAAAAGATCTTCCAAAAAAAAAGAAAAAGCCAAGTCTAACAGCTATCTTCAGTCTCTAAGACTGCAGATGTACCCTCTGAATATGTCAAAGAGCCTATGCACCTTCAGGGTCGTTTAGCCTGTATATAATTTATCGCATGGGTATCTTATTGCATGCATCACACTGGAACTGTTGCAATTTGTATGGTGCAACAGTGTGAGCGTACAGCCATGGTGTGTGAATGTAGTGCCCTCAACTGCAAGTATGCATGCGTTACAATGGCTACATTTAAAGTGACGCAGAAGTGGTGGTAAGTTCAGCTGAGTTCTAATGTCAGGCGTGCAGGAGATTCCTGATATGAGCTGACCGCAAAGTCTTTCACATTTCTAGCTATCTTGAAGGCAAATACTTGGTCCTCTGTTGTGTTGATCTCTGTGACCACAAGGTTCCAGTATTTCTTAATAACAAAACAGACGGTGAAAACAAGAAACCTGCAACATTGCAGCAGGATTCGATTGAAGGTACAGGGTGCCCCACTGGTCGAACCTTTCTCAAATTCAGGCCATTAGGCAGAGAGCTTGAGGTGGTGGGTATTGGAAAAGATTTGCCCACACCCAAGAATGGGTAACATTGCATCATCCCTAAATCTCAACGAATGTAGATGGATACATACCTTGGACACAGTGGCATGGGGCTGGATGAAATGGAAGAGACCTACAGGCAAGTAGGCCAGCTCAACCAACCATGAATTTGTTAGATGCTCCTGTAAGCCCAATACGATTGCAATACAAGCATATCTAGATCACAGTGGCACGTACCATTTCCTTCACTGCCACTTTGTTGGGGTCATAAGTTACTAGGCCCTTGTAGTAAAAATATCAAAGCTGGATTTGTGTATGTTTGGGCTAATCTTAGAAATGCAACCACATCACTAATGGGCGTTAATATCCCTTCACTGCAACCACGCAGCTTTTAAGTTTGTATGTTAATGATATCTCCATGATAACTCCATGATAACTATAGAGCATGTGATGTCACCATCTCCAAATGTTGCAGGGGACAACTTGTTATGCTTTCCTTGTGTTGGAATTATGTCACTGTCTCCAATTTACGTAGAGTATCACTTGATATGCTTTTCTTTGTGCTAAATCTACAGTAGTCCAATCGACCAATTGCCTACTTATAATTTGTTTTGCAACTTTCTCTGAATTGTTCTTGTGCAAATAACATGCTAATTATATGTTTTGCCCGATCAAATTTACTATGTTCATATCATTTTTTAAGGCTACAATCATGTTAATTCTACAGAATGCCTTGAAATTGTTGGTTGTTACCTGGCTCCCGTTATGTAAAGTTAAAAACAGGCTATTCGCACATTCTTGATTTGTTATTCAAAATCTTGCTTCCACGTGTGTGGTTATATTCCTTGCGGCAAGGTTGCGGACCGAATTGATGTGTTCTAATGCCAGTCACTTAACTGTGCTTGAATGTACTTCTTTGCTACAATGTATTATGTGAAAAGGATCGATTTCACTTTCTAGCGTATGTGTATGTTACAACATTGGGTCACCCCCATACTAACTGATGAACCCTGCCCTCCCGCTCTAATTGATGCCAGCCCTACGAGCTGTCACCTAGCTGCTGCATCCAGGCGTGCATGTGGTCTACAGCTGACACAGCTGTCATGTGCAAGTCCGCACAGCCGCTGACTCACAAATACCTGAACTTGAAGCGCGGATGCGCTCGTCTCGCGTCCTGAAGGCTTCTCTTCATTGCTTTTGTAGTAAAGGAAGGCAATGCACGCTTGTTGCAGCTTGCGATTTTACTGAGATTGTCTTATTTTTCAGCAAATAACCTTTGACACTTTATTTTATACTTGCAGATTCCAACCGGATGGTGGTTTCTTAAATAACAAATTATCAATTACTTCGGCATTGCAGACAAGGTAGACCATGCGCTCGAGTAGCAGCGTTTATTTTTACCCTTGAATATTCCCAAGCCCATGCTTTTAATTTTGTCCTCCTTAAAACATTCTTTACATTCGCAGATTCCAACCTGATGGTGGTGTCTTGCTCTGAATAATTTCTTATCTAGATATATGTGGTGAGTCGTTCACCACTTCTCTGATAGTCAGATTGCTGGCATTTTGTGACCATTATTGAAAATTGGACTCAAGGGTTATCTGAAGCGACGATCACAGGCTTCCACTTTTGATACCTGATGCTTGGTAACTTCACCACAACATTTCCTTCCAATTTAAGAAAGTTCGCATTTTGATTAAACAAAACAAGGTTGATTCAACTCCTTACCTTGTTTTTCTTGATCCCACAGCCTATTGGACCTAAGCCATCTTTAATACAAATACATATCTGTTGTGTGGGAACATTCACCACACTTTGATTTGGTGAGTCCAGCATTAATTGTGACCACTTTAATTGTAATACTTACGGAACACTCTTTACTCATACACAAATCATTTTGCCCCATCTAGGCTGTTCAACATCTGTTTTTGTCCTGAGGGAGACCCGCTGATGCTTGTTGATTTGTGCATACTTCAGGGTCGAAACGTCAATGCGCTTTTTCTAGTTCATGTCCATCAGTTATCTCCATCCCCCCCAAAATATACGGACTGCAAAGTGGTATTTGAAAACATGTGCTAAAAAACTCTGAAAGGACAGATCCTTATTAATTGATAGGTTGTAGATATGTATATTACTTGTATGTCTTGTATATCTCACTCATGACACCTCTTTGTCACTTGATTTTACTTTATTCACCATAGTCACCTGTTTTATATGGTACGTATTGTTGAACTCATAATATGTGGCAGCCATATACTAATTAATAAATACTACATTTGTGCTAATGAGTTGTTTTGTTGGTGTGTTCCGTTAGATGTCTGAAAAGTAATTCATTAGACTTCGCGCCATCTGCGACTTCGTCACCTTGATGGTCAGTTTCGCCTGATCCAGGTGGTCATACCATGAATTACTGAATTCCGCAATGTCATCTAAGTAGGCCACACAGAACTCTTTCAGCCCTCTGAGATCTTGGCTCACCAGGAGGCTCAGCTGATGTGGCAGGATATTCTTCAGCCCAAAGGGCATCACCTTAAACTGATACAGCCCCTCTAGCATAGAGAATGCTGTTTTTCTTTGGCCTTTGGTGCCAAAACAAACAGTCAGTACCCACTGTTCAAATTCAAGGTGCTCAAGTATTTTGCAGCACCTAACTGATCCACAAGCTCCTTCTCTCTTGCAATTAGATGGGCATCAGTCTTGGTTACCTTATCGAGTCTTGTTAGTCCACACAGAACCGCAAGTCTTTAGATCCTTGCTTTGAAACTAGCCTCACAGGATTAGATCACAGACTACGAGATCTCTCAATGACCCCCAGATCCAACATCTTGGCAACGTCCGCCTTAATGCATCCCTGAACCTTGTAAGACATTCTGTACATCTTGCCATTCACTGGTAGACTGTCTCCTGTGCCTATGACATGCACACAGACAGGTGTCAACCCTGGTGCCAGCGCAAAGAGATTGGCAAACCGTCCCAACACCTCTCTCTTCTGCTCAGGTGTTAACTCAGGAGCTAGCTTAACCCTTTCCACAGTGCCATCTTCATGTCGCTGTGCAGTAAGTCAGGAAGAGGCTTACTGTTCTCCTCTACTTTCTCTGTCAGAGTCCTGACATGTATTTTGTATTTTCTCCATAGTCAAGGCTTCATTCATCCTGTTCACATGCTCAAAGCCCTCCTGGGTTCACTTGTGGCACTTAAGTACCCCAATTAGCTAACCTTCTAAACTTTCTGATCTGCCTGGTATGGCCCACACCATTTATTCTTTAAAGCCCTGGGACAAATATGCATTAGCACCAACACCACCTGAATGTCAAGATACCCAGTTAGCATAGCTTTTTGGTCATATGACTCCTTCATCAGAGCTTGGCGGGCCTGAAGGTTTTCCTTTACCTGGCTCATGTATTGCGCCATCAACTTGGAGAGGCCGATCACATAGTCCACTACATCCTTTCTTGGAGACTCTGAGTTTCCTTCCCACCCTTCTCTGACTAGGGTAAGTGGACCCCGCACTGGGTGTCCATCCATAGCGAAGCTCAAAGGGAATGAACCCTACCATCAAACCCAGTTAAAATGCCAAATTTGGATCCCTTTATAAAGGTCTTAAATTTCTCAACTGCCCAATAACAGGCATATGCCTCAAGTTCTATGGTGTTGCAGTTAGACTCAGGTTGTCTCAGATGGCGAGATGCAAAAGCAATGGTGTGCTCTTTCTCACTGACCTGTTGAAAAAGTACAGCTCCTAAGCCTAACTGGCGGGCATCTACTTAAAAGACATGTATGATATAAAAAGTAAGCCTGGGCGGAGTTTGTGGAGTCCGGCTACACGGAACTCCGCAAAGTGCATAAAAAACTCTGCCGCACTACACCGAGCTCCGTGAGCAGCAGAGTACGTTAGATAAATGCCGTCCACTGTGATTTTCAGTGCCAGTTGCTTGTCTGCACTGTGCAATCATCGCGAACGGCAACATGCACAGCACAAGTGGGCGCTGCTTCCTTTTTTCCGCTTGAGTAGATTTTTACTTGTGTGGCAGCTTTCTCAATGTGAATGGACGGTTTCTCAACACGAGCGATCGCGGGCATACGCGACCACTCGCAATGAGAAATCTGACCGTCCACGTTGAGAAATCCCACCGGGAGGTTGATTTTCCACGCTCACGCTCGCCTACTTAATGTTGATGATCGCAACGAAGAAACATCTCGCGAGCGATTTCCCTCGCTCGCGCCCGGATACTTGACCTTGACGAACCTGACTGAGGCAAAAAAACCCGCTCTGCTGAGTTTTTCGGAACTCTGCGAGCTCCGCCTAACGCGGAGTGCCGGAAAACTCTGCAAACTCCACGAGCGGAGCGGAGTTCACCACCTAGACTTAATAAAAAGTGACAAAGCAGGTGCAGATACAATTGTTTACAATAGGAAAGCTTCATTAGACGAATAACTTCGCACAAATTTCTCTCCTTTCTTTAAGGGATTCCAAAATGGTTGTACAATGAAGGCATGATTCTGAAAAAAAATACTAGAGTAGTACTCACTAAGATCCAAAAATGATTGTTAAGCATCTTTGTCTTTGGGTAGACTGACACCTTGAATGCCCTGTATCAAGGAAGATTTTGGTTTTTGACTTGAAAGATGACGTTGCGATTCAAATAATCAACCTCTTGCGTAAAAAATACACTTTTATTGTCACAATGTAATACAAATGTTTTTAAAAACAAGTAAAACCCTCTCTAAAACCATATTATGCTCCCTTATGGGATCAGAAAATAACAGCACATCATCCTGAATGGCTTGTGCACCAGGGCTGTTCACTAATATGGTGTTCATGAGTTTTTAAGACACTTGCTGCAGAAGCTAAACCAAAGGGTACGTGAAAGAATTTGTATACGCCGAAGAGTGTAATCAAGGTGGTTAATTCTTGTAATTCTGCAGAATAGGATATTTGGTGGTATGCTAATCTGAGATCCAGAATGGAGCAAACTTTGTCCTGCCACAAATTTGCAAATTTGTAATTGGTGACAGTCAACAACAATATGTTTGTCCAAATCCCACCTGTTTTTTCAATGACAGAATAATTTCTCTCTGACATTGAAAGAGTCCTAGAGGCAAAAGCAATTTTTTTTTCTGTATTGCCATGTTTCTGGGACAACACTGCCTCTAACCCTGTGGCACTAGCATCAACTGTCGAAATGAATCTGAGAGAAATATCAAAAGGAGATAGAACCCAAGCTTCACATATATGTTAATCCTTTGAAAGCTCTCCTTCTGAGCTCCTGCCCACTTAAAAATGTGTCCTTTCCTTAGAAGAATATTCAAACACTCAGTCTTGTCAGCAAAGTCTTTCACAAACTTTGAATAATATTCGATAAGACCCATAAAGGATCTCAGCTGATCCCTATTTCAGGAGTTGAACTGATCGCTTTCAACAAATTTGTTTTAGGCTTCGCTCCATCAGCCGTAATGGTGTAGCCAAGACACTCCATTTCCTGTTTCAAAAAATCACACCTCTTTCCTGAGAGTCAAACCCATCTCTGCTATCCTCCGGAGCACTTGCCATAAAACGAAATTGTGTTGTTCCACTATATCACCGAAGATTATTATATTGTCTTAAAAAACAATATAGTTTTTATTCCTTTGAACACTAACCATTCGCTGAAACAGACTTGCAGCAGATAACAATCCGAATGGCATGCAAGTAAATTGGAAGGTTCATTCTGATGTTTTGAATGCAGTTAGAGGTTTGAAAAGTACTTAACACCTTTCAACATCATCACAATTTCATTAATGTTAGGCAGAGGGTAGGTGTCAGCTATTACATTGCGGTTGAGAGACCTCAAGTCAACACAAAATCTGAGACGTCCATCTGCCTTCTTTGTGATGTCTACAGGCGAAATCCATCTGGACGCCTCCCCAGGTTCTATAACACCCTAATCTAACATCTTGAATTAATATTTTAACCTCTTCACGCGCCACTACTGGGAGTTTTCTTACTTTATGTTGTACGGGAATGGGCACCTCCCTCAACTCAATTTTGTGTGCATACCCCATACATTCTTTCAATGTGTCTCTGAAGATAGTCTCGTCATCCACAACCATGATCTGAGAGGGAGCTCTTGGGTTGATGATGATGTGCAGATCATATTGGTGTACCCAACTCAAGATAGGTGGACCCCGTTCTGCTACATACACCTTCCCTTGGATACTCCTATCCTTGAATTTAATGTTTGCATCCACGTATCCTAGAATATCAATTGATTCACCCTGGTAACACCCAGGAGACATTTCTTTAGGATTTCAATTCGCTGTCATGCCACTCACCATCAAACAAACTCCAAGGAATGATGGTGTACATCAATCCTGAATCCACCATTAGTTGTATATTATGCCCATCAATCTCAAACATGGCTTTGGGTCAATTGATTCTCTTGTTGTTGCAATCATCATTCTCTTACACACATAAAATACTATCATATTCATGACTAAAATCAGGAATCTCTGGCAACACAGTACAAACTTTGCCCCGACCCATTGAGCTACACATTTTGGCAAAATGTCCTACGCGTCCACATTTTCGCCATTCTTTGTTATTAGCCCAACAATATTTTGCCTCACTAGAAGGACTTAAACTCCTACACTTGGAGCACATTATTACTTTGCTTAGGTTGACTACTGCTTTGGGGATTGTTTTTCCAATAAGACTTTTGGGACCTTACAGCTGACACAGATGACCCATCAGTGATTATCGCTGCTCCCACATCAGATGTTCCCTGATATCCTGCATTGCTATTTTTCTTTTCCATTTTTTTCAAGTAAAAAGTAGACTGTTCTGGTACCTTAGCAATGTCAATAGCAACCTTAAGAGACAGATTTTTTGCTGCCCACAATCTTTTCTGTATGCTCTTGCTAGAACAGTGAACTATTAGTTGATCCCTAATTAACTCATCTGTCATGGTACCAAATCTACACTTTTTTTTACAGAGTTTTTTATAGCACAAACTTGGCCCAAATCGGGTATCAGAGCGCTTTACATAGCACCAGTTGCATTACATGAGGACATATTCATTTTTGTTAGGCACGGGGAGATTAAGTGATTTGCCCAGAATCACAGGATGGTCAGCGTCATTGCCAAGACTCAAACCCAGGTCCCCACATTCGAGGTCGTCCGCCCTAACCGTTATTCCAACTCCTCTCCCACTTTGTAGATAGCTCTCCGAGTCCTACTACAAACTCATCAATAGATTCTTCCTTGGTTTGAGGTTGCGTGTAAAATTTAAACCTGATCATGACCACGTTTTCTTCTTTTTCAAATCTGATTTCTAATAGTCATTTAGCTTCCTCACATTCATTGCGTATCGTCTGGCAGTTGACACCTAGAGCTTGCGGTAGATACTTGAATACATGATGCCCATTCCTTCCCCAAGGTAATTTAACAATAAAGCTTTTTTCCGTGCTGCAATAAAATCAAGACCATCAAGAGCAATTAAATAGTTCTCGAACATTGGCCACCAATCCTCCCAAGGAATAGGAGGCTTACCTTGCTGGGTTAGGAAACACGGTTGTGTTATGATTGCTAACTGAGCTGTTGTCATTATGATAACAGCTGTAAGGTGAGTAAACACACTTATTGTTCAAAAGTCATATATCACCTAAATAACAACAACAATAAAAAATGAGCAACACGAGAATAAATTACGTGCTCAGTTAAAGGTGCACGTGAAACTGTTTAACTTCCAGTGCGGTACACGCTTTGAGGATCAGGTGAGCGTGTCACCGTGAAAATGCTCTCCAATTCTCCTGAAACGGAAAGTTATAACCCACAAGGTGTGCACAGAAAAACATGCCTCTGCACCAATAGATCTAACAGTACCATGCAATGCACGTTGTTGATTTGATCCGAAAGTCTAAACAAGATGAGTATAGTTATTACGATAAGTGCTGAAATGACACAGGAACAAGAAAGAGGTGCATAGAACAACTAGAGCGGGTGAATGAAATAAAGATGCCTGCTACGTTGTGTATCCTTTACGTGCATTGCTTCGGACACTAGAGCGGGGACATGCCCTTTCCACTCTTCTGGCCGTCGGAGAGTTGACAGAAGTAATAAAGATGGCGGTTGCACTGTCACGTCGTACATTTGACGTCAGAAGGGGAAATGCGCGCTTGAGCATAAATTTGCGATGAGATGGCTATAATAACATTAAAAGTACTTGCCACCTCAATAGTCGGAGTGATAGGTTTGCCGGTGTAGCTTCTTGCGCGAACTTCAAGTTAAACTATGATGTGGGTTTGTTGCGGTCACAAGACTGCTTGCTGCTCCCATCGCTCTCTCCACCACAGGAACTCGCCTGACCAGCTTGTCGCCAAAATTGCCGTATAACAAAAGAAGACTCTACAGACAAGTAAAGTTTATCTTCAGTTTTACTATAATTCATTGTTACCAGATCCCAGACTGGTCAGGGCAACTGTAACATTTCGAATCATAAAACAATAAAAGGAATCCTCAGAGAACATGAGGTTCCATACATAGTATGAAAAGCATATGAACTCATACAACATTTTATAACAGGCGCCCTCCTGATCAGGGAGCAGCCTCCCTGACTGTCCTCAACTCATCAAGAATTCCAAGTTGTAGGAAAGAGCCCCTTTTTGCATGGATACCCCCCACCTTTTGCCTGACATCTGATGCAACCTGACTTAATGTGCCCTGGGTCCCTGCCAATCAGGTTACCAGGGCCTGTGTTCCTTACCAAGGCTGTACCTTTATATTCACAATTGGCACCTCCCTGGCCACAGGTAAGCCCCTTGTAAAAGCTACCATGAATCATCAGGAAATCCAGGCTAGGAAGAGAAGTGTGCCCACCTTTGCCAACCCCCACCCCTCAGGTGGGGGAGGCGAGGTGAAGCACACATCACAGCCCCCTCTATCTTCAAGATGAAGGGACTCAGCTAATTCAGAAGAGGATCATGCCCCCTCCCACAGGAGGGTGGCATAATAGGGGGTGTACCCACCTCAAATAAGGGAACTATTGGTCGCGACCTGAACATCGCTTTAACGCTCCTAAATCTAGTATTTAGGGGCGATCCTGAACCTTGCCTCCTCAGATTCAAAGAAGAAAGAGGAAAAACTGAATAGCCGAAGAAGAGGACACCAACTGTCTTGGCCCAAGCTCTACTGGCCTGTCCCATCTACACCCTGACTACAGCATCAACTCCGCCAAGTCTAGAAGCCAGCAACCCCCAGAAGACCTGTCTTGCGACCCACCCACAGACTCTGCTCCCGTGAGCACCAGATTTGCTCAACCCCAGACTCACCTCCAGAATCTGGATTCCATTGACTTTGCGATTCTGCACCACTCTGCACCCGACCCGCACGGTCCGAGTGACCCAACACCCAATGGAGGTCTCCCCAGCGATCTTGACCTGGCATCTAGTGATCCCAGACCTCCCTCAAGACTCCCGATGACGCCTGCACCTGCAGCCTCCAAAATAAGGGTCCCCCGACTGTGACCAGAGCTGGTGAGAAAAACCAGATGCCAGAAGACACCCCTGCACCCAACGCCCCATGGCCGTGGGTGGCCCAACCAACGGTGTCCAGGCACCCTCCCAGATCCCAACTTACATCTCCTGCCAGAGGTCACCTTCAGGAAGTCTTCCTGCCTGAGCCTGCAGCAACTATCAGAAACCGAAGGTCTCCATCTGAAACCATAGGGTTCCCGACATCCGACTTGCTGGTTGTGCAGCTCCTGTGCTGGTCGTTGGCCCCTGCAGTGCTGACTTTAACTCAAGGAGTTTGGCTACCACAACCGAGTGGCCTGCTCATCAGCAGACCCTAACCAAAGGCCCCCTTATTCCAATTGGCTAACATTGGGATCCTGCACTCTGCACTGAGCCGCCCCAGTGCAAAATCCTGGCCAGGGGGGTGAGCCCAAGAACCTTTCCCAGCCCACTAGTGGGTACAATGGAAAACATTTTGATCCTGTAAAGACCTGGTGCTTCCACTGTAATAAGAAGGGACACCAAACTGGAGATGCTGCCTGTCCCAACAAACCTGCTCCTAGACCCCACCATACCTACTGGCATAGCAAATCTCCAGATGGGATATATAGTGTGCCCAGAGCACATCAGGATACACACTGAGACTGTTTTAGTCTCTGAAGGGGAGGGAGGGTTAGCCCCTTTGACTGTCTGCCCCCCGTAATTTAAAGAAATGACTGCAGTTCCCTTAATTAAAGGAATACCTGCAGTTCCCCTTAGTGAATGGGACTAAGATAGAAGCCCTGAGGGATACAGGTGCCAGTGTCACTATGAGAGATACACTGGTTTCCCCAGAGCAATACCTAGCTGTAAAAACGTATCCAGTTACCAATGCTGACAGTGTCACTAATAACCATGCCATGGCTATGGTGATCTTAGACTGGGGAGGTTTACTGGCCTTGAACAGGTAGTGGTCCCTCCAAAACTTCCAGCCATCTGTAAGCTTGGGAATGACCTGGAGACCTCAGCATGGGCTGAGGTAGAAAGAAAGACATGCAGCCATGCTGAAAATCCCTGAGATATTGTGTGTGAAAACCAGAGCACAGTGCCTAGCACAGGGTAAACAATCAGGATTGGAGCCTGAAATGATGGCCCAACCTCCCAAGAGGAAAGGTGGGAAGACTGGTGAAGCTACTTCCATACAGCAACAAGATCAGGACCTCTCTCCTCAGGGAGAGGCCTTGTCAGACCCTGAGGGAACTGAGCCCATGGAGTTTGAACATTACGAGGTAGAGCTCTTGGGACCAGGGGGGCCCTCTAGGGAACAGCTGTACCTTGGGCAGCAGGTCTGCCCCACTCTTGAAGGCCTGAGGCAGTACTCTGCTGCACAGGAGAAGGGAGATTACAGTGGCTCCCACAATGTCTATTGGGAGGAAGGAATCCTGTACACTGAGGCCAGAGACCCCAAACCTGGAGCCACTAGGAGGGTGGTAGTTCCTCAGCTGTATAGGGACTTCCTACTCACTTTAGCCCATTACATCACCCTAGCTGGGCATCTGGGCCAGACCAAAACTTGGGAAAGATTGGTCACCCACTTTTATTGGCCCCCAGATGTCCCAAAAACTGGAGGAGTTTATATAAGCACATGTGTCACCTGCCAAGCCAGTTCAAGACAGGAGGGCACCCAAAGGCCCACTTAATCCCAATACCAGTAGTTGAAGTTCACTTTGAAAGCGTAGGAGTGGACATAATGGGTCCATTTGAACCTCCCACAGCCTCAGGAAACACATATAAAATAGTAGTAGTGGATCATGCTACTAGGTATCCTGAAGCCATTCCCCTCAGGACTACCACAGTCCCTGTGGTAGCCAAGGCCCTCACTGGTGTCTTCACCAGGGTAGCGTTTCGTAAGGAAGTAGTCTCAGACTGAGGTAGTAACGTCATGTCTGCATACTTGAAACATATGTGGGATGAGTGTGGAGTGATCTAAACGTTTACAACACATTATTACCCACAAACCAATGGCCTTGTTTAAAGATTTACCAAGATTTTGAAAGGCATGATAATGGAACTCCCTGAAAAACTCAAAAAGAGTAGGGATGTTCTGTTACCCTGCCTGCTTTTTGCCTACAGAGACGTGCCTCAGAAGGGAGTAGAGTTTTCACCTTTTGAACTTCTATTTGGTCACCTTGTAAGGGGACCACTCTTTATTTCTGAGGGAAGGATGGGAAAGACCCCATCATGTACCAAAGCAAGATGTGGTGGACTATATACTAGGCCTTCCTTCCAGGAGAGCAGAGTACATGTAGAAAGCATCCAAACACCTTGAGGCCAGCCAAGAGCTCCAGAAGCTCTGGTATGACCAAAAAGCTGTACTGGTAGAATTTCAACCAGGGCAACAGATATGGGTTTTGGAGCCAGTGGCACCAAGGGCCCTCCAGGGCAAATGGAGTGCCCTTACCCTACCCTGGAGAAAAAGAGTGAGGGCACCTACTTGGTAGACCTGGGCACTAGCAGGTCCCCCAAACGGGTGATACATGTGAACCGCCTTAAACTCTGGTTTGGCAGGGCTGATGTAACCTACAGAGGGTTACTGATGAGGATCAGGAGACAGGAGTGCACCTCTCCCTGACCTCCTCTTTCACAGCCCCCAAGATGGGTTAGTGGATGGAGTTGTTTATTCAGACACCCTCTCTACCTAACAGCAAGCTGATTGCAGACAGGTTCTGCAACAGTTTGCCCAGCTCTTTTCCTTGACCCCTGGTCAAACCTCCTGGTGTACCCATGATGTGGACACTGGAGACAGTGTCAACACAAAAACTGCCAGTCAAAACAAAAATGTATCACCCGTGTGACCAAGTCAAGGAAAGCATCAGAGCTGAAGTCAGCAAGATGCTAGAGTTGGGGGTCATTGAGCCTTCTGAGAGTCCCTGGGCCAGCCCAGTGGTCCTAGTCCCCAAACGTCATCTACAGGGTGGAGAGTGTGAAATTTGGTTTTTTGTGGACTACGGAGGCCTTAATGCTGTCACCAAGACATATGCACAGCCTATCCCCAGGGCTGATGAATTGATAGATAAGTTGGGGGCTGCCAAATATTTAAGTAACTTTGACTCAACTGAAGGGTACTGGCAGATTGGAATATCCCCTGGAGCAAAAGAAAAGACAGCATTCTCGACATCTGATGGGCACTGCCAGTTTACTGTGATGCCCTTTGTTTTAAAAAATGCAACTGACACCTCTAAAGGTTGAAGAATTAAGTCCTTGCTGGGTTGGAAGGCTTTAATATATCTTATCTTGATGATATTGCTATGTTTAGCTCTTCTCACAGGATCACTTGGTCCACCTGGGGAAGGTTTTACAGGCCCTGCAAACTGCAGGCCTAACTATCAAGGTATCTAAGTGCCAGATAGGGCAGGGAACTGTTATGTACTTGGGCCACCTTGTAGGTGGAGGCCAGGTCCAACTCCTCCAACACAAAATCCAAACCATTTTGGATTGGGAAGCTCCAACAACCCAGACCCAAGTCAGGGCATTCCTTGGCTTGATTAGGTACTATAGGAGGTTTATGAAGGGATATGGGTCCATTGTGACTCCCCTCATAGACCTCACCTCCAACAAGAAGCCCAAGAAAGTGAACTGGACAGTTGCCAGCCAAAAGGCTTTTGACAGCCTAAAAGAGGCAATGTGCTCAGCACCTATATTCAAAGCTTCAGATTACTCCAAGCAGTTTATAGTGTAGATTGATGCAGCTGAGCTGGGGATAGAAGCGGTCCTAACTAAGACAAATGATGATGGACAAGACCAAACTGTTGTTTTGATAGGCAGAAGGCTACTCCCCAGGGAACAGCTTTGGAGTGCCATTGAGAGGGAGGCATTTGCTGTGGTTTTGCCCTTGAAAACACTGAGACCATACCTGTTTGCTACTCAATTTATAGTTCAAACTGACCACAGACCGCTCAGATGGCTAATGCAGATGAAAGGAGAAAATCTCGAACTTTTGAGGTGGTCCAGATCCCTATAGGGAATGTACTTTAAGGTGGAACATAGACCTGGGACTGTCAATGAAATGGAGATGGCCTTTCCAAATGTTTCCACTTATACAATGAATTATTTCTAGGGAAAGGTTAGTCTCATCCTCTTTCGTTTAGGGGGGGGGGGGTATTGTGTAGGAAAGTGCCCCTTTTTGCATGGTTACCCCCCCCCCCCCATGTTTTGCCTGACATCTGATGTAACCTGACTTGATGTGCCCTGGGTCCCTGCCAATCAGGTTCCCAGCACCTGTGTTCTTTCCCTAGACTGTACCTTTATGTTTACAATTGGCACCTCCCTGGCCACAGGTTAGCCCCTTGTAAAAGCTACCATGGGTACCAAGGGCACTGTGACCAGGGAAGGCCTCCAAGGGCTGCAGCACCTACTGTGCCACCCTTAGGGCTTTGCACCTTAACACACACACACTGCCACTGCAGGGCGCGTGTTGCGGTGCAGAGAAAAGTGAAGAGTCGACATGGCACAAATCCTAGTGTGCCATGCCTGCAATCCACTGCATAAGGCCTAGGTAAGTCACCCTTTGAGCAGGGTGCACTAACCCTAAGGTGAGGGTACAGAGGCATGAGCCCTAAATCCATACAGTTTCTAAGACCATTCTTAGACATTGTAAGTGTAGTACAGCCATAAAGAGTATATGGTCTGGGAGTTGGTCACTATGAACTCCGCAGCTCCATAATGGCTTTACTAACAACTGGGAAGTTTGGTAGCAAACTTCTCAGCACATTAAACCCACACTGATGCCAGTGTGGAATTTAATGTGAAAAGCATGCAGACGGCATCTTAGAAATGCCCCTCTGAAAATTAACCAGTCCTGGTGTGGTTCCTCAATGACTGCCTGCCATTTGCCACCAGCAGACAGGTTTCTGAACCCCTGGGTAGAGTGCCTCAGTTCTCTGGGTCCAGAAACAAAGCCCATCCGGGGCACAGGTGTAATGCCTCCTCCCTCAGCATGGGCTGGGTCCACAAAAGGGGAAGCTTTAAAGGCCTGAAGCCTTTGGATGCTGTCCTTACCTTTTGCTGCCCTCAGCAACTGACCCCCACTTTGGGCGGGAGAATCGGTGGGAAATCCAGGCTAGGAAGAGAGGTGTGCCCACCTATGTCAACCCCACCCCTCAGGTGAGGAGGTGAGGTGAAGCACACATCTCAGTCCCCTCTATCTTGAAGATGAGGGGACTCAGCTAATTAGGAATAGGCTCATGCCCCCTCCCACTGGAGGGTGGCATAATAGGGGGTTTACCCACCCCAAGGAAGGGACCTATTTGTCCCGACCAGCACACCCCTTTAACTAAATCTAGTATTTAGGGGCGACCCTGAAACTTGCCTCCTCAGATTCGGGGAAGGAAGAAGAAGGACCGAAAAGCTGTGCTAACCCAGAACGAATAAGAGGACACCAACTGCCTTGGCCTCAGCCCTACTCGCCTGTCTCATATACAGACTGACTACAGCAAGAACCCCGGTGAGTCCAGCAGCCAGCAACCCCCAGAGCCCAGAGGACCTGCCCTTCGACCTTCCCTCAGACTCTGTCTCCCATGAGCACTGGATTAGCTCTACCCAAGATTCACCTCCAGAATCTGGACTCCATGATTCTGCACCAGACGCCCACAGCTCGAGTTGGAGTGGTCCAACACCCCAAGGAGGTCTCCTTAGCAATCCTGACCATGGGAACTGGTGATCGCCAACCTCCTTCCAGACAACCGACGATGCCTGCATCCTCAACCTGAAGGGTCCCTCTGACCGCGACTGAAGCTGGCAACAAAAAACCCGACTCCAGACGACACCCCTGCACCCGACGCCCCACGGCCTTGGGTGGCCCGACCAATGGTATCCAGCCACCCCTCTAGATCCCAACTTACCTCTCTAGCCGGTGGTCCCCAACAGGAAGTCTCCTTGCCTGAGCCTGCAGCAACTTTTCGAAACCAAAGGTCTCCATTTGAAACCACAGGGTCCCGATGTCAAACTTGCACCCTGCACCCGGCCGCCCCAGTGTCGCTGGGGGTGCAGCTCCTGTGCTGGT
Organism: Triturus cristatus; assembly: GCF_964204655.1. Classification (NCBI taxonomy): domain Eukaryota; kingdom Metazoa; phylum Chordata; class Amphibia; order Caudata; family Salamandridae; genus Triturus; species Triturus cristatus. The sequence continues at coordinate 619,224,068 of NC_140589.1, read as the reverse complement.
AGTTGGCCCCTGCAGTGCTGACATTAACTCTAGAAGCTTGGCTCCCACAACCAAGTAGCCTGCTCATCCACAGACCCTAACTAAAGGCACTCTTAGCCCCCTTGGCTAACATTGGGCTCCTGCACTTTGCACCCGGATGCCCCAGTGCTGCTGGTGGTGCAACTTGAGTGCCCTCCTAGATCTTGGGGAACCTTGGTCCTAACACCCAAAACTCACCCTCGTGCCTCGAGTACTTACTACCAAACCGATAACCATTTTTCTCCCATTGGAACCTGTTATAAGATTTAGGGCCAAAAATGGTTGTGTGTGGACCTGCTAATGTATGGGGGAAAGTGAATTCAATTGCAAAGTATAAAAAGTCTTACTAACCTTGTATGTAGAAATCTTAGGGTGTTGTATCTAGGCATACCACCCAGCATTCAAAGTAATCTAAAGTAACTCATAAGTAATCTAAATGTATTTACCGTATCATATAAACTGCATTTAAAAGTGATACAAAACTGTAAGAATTGTAATTCCAAGCACAACTGCATTTCCTTGAACAGTCTTGCATTTAAAAATATTTTTTACTCAGCTGTGTCAAGTCCTGCTTGGTTCTAAAATAAAACATAAGTATATATTTTTATATATTTACCTAATTGGTCTGGATTCTGTCTCCAAGTGTGTGTATCAGTCCCTGATTGAATGAATACAATAAATGTTTAACACACCCTCTTGATAAGCCTAACTGCTCGCCCCCACACTACCACAGAGAGCTGTTAGTACTTACCTAATTTAGCCTCTGCTATACCTCTGGGGACTTCCTGGACTCTGTTCACATTATACCTTACTTTGGTATAATATAAACAGAGCCAGCTTCGTACACAAATTGCTCCTGTTTTGGCGTGAGGGTACTGAGAAACCCCAGTACCCAGGTAATAATAATAATAATACAGAGTTTTATAAAGCGCGAACAGTTACCTCTCAAGGAGGTGTCCCGGCGCTGAACGCAAGCAGAAAAAACAAATACCGAAGTGCAAAACAGTAAATTAACGAGGTTGGGAGAAAAGCCAGGTTTTCAGCATTGATTTAAAACACGATTCAGAGGGGGCCTGTTGGAGCTCCGGGGGGAGTGAGTTCCAAAGACTTGCTACATTGGCAGAGAACGTTCTGCCGCCCAGCCGGGCCCTTCTTATTCGCGGGACTGCAAGCTGGGTCCGGAGGTTGGAGCGAAGAGAGCGGGCCTGCGTATATCTTGGCAGTCGGTCCCTCAAGTAAGTAGGACATGAGCCAAACAAGGATCTGAAAGCTAACGTAAGAGCCTTGAATTTAATCCTGTGTGCCACAGGTAGCCAGTGAAGTGATCGAAGATGCGGAGAGATGGAATGCTTGAATGGAATATGCATTAACAATCTCGCAGCCGCATTCTGGACCACTTGCAAGCGTTGAATTAAGTATTTGGGCAATCCCAGGAACAGGCCATTCGCGTAATCCAATCTAGATGTGACTGTCGCATGGATTACCATTTTCCTGCAATGTGTCGTCAAAAGTCGCAGGATTTTGCGAAGATTCCTAAGTTTACCCAAGCAACAGCCCATCAGCTGTTGGGTGTGGGAAACAAAGGACAGATTGTTGTCCCATCGCACTCCCAGATTTTTTGCCGAGGTGCTGGGAGAAGGGGGGGAGCCCATTGCTGCCGGCCACCAGAGCTCAGAGGGGGGCGGGGCGCCTTTGCCAAAATGCAGCACTTCCGTTTTGTCCACATTAAGTTTCAATTTATTAGTGTTCATCCAGCGCGCCACATCCTGGAGGCAGCCTTTAAAATTTGACAAGGCTGCCTCAGACCCCTCTGCGTATGGATACACAAGCTGAGTATCATCGGCATAAGATACTGCCTTGACCTCCCAGTTAGCGATCAGTGTGAAGAGTGGGGCCATATAGATATTAAATAGAAGTGGACTAAGCGCCGAGCCCTGAGGTACGCCACAACCTAACCGCTTAGGTGTAGAAGAGGTAAGGGTGTTCATGATTCGTTGCCAGTAGGAAGCAATTGTAGGGCACTGCCAGACCATGTGGTAAAAGTCTGTGTTGGGGCATGGGTAGCGGGGGTACTCCAGGCTAGGGACCTGCCCCATGTGCCAGCGGCATGTAGTGTGTGGCTAGTTTAGCTGTATTATAGTAGCCTGAGTCTCTAGGAAATCGCAATTTCCCGGGCAACCGCACATGGCAAGGTTTAGCCTGTGTCCTCCACTGGTCAAACCCATTTCTCCCACTTCTGTTTCAGGGATGGGAATCCATCGAATGTGTTTACAAATAGTGTCCGATATATTTGGGATATGCCCCCTTTCTCTAATTTGCCCATCAGTAGCTTTGCTTCAAGGGGGTTATGTTCAAGAAGGTCAGCTGAAGACGATATGCATTTAGGGTGTAGCGTAGTTGAAGGTATTTATGGAACTGGGTCTTGAATAGCGAGAAATGTGCTTGTAGATTGATTCCAATCTTATCCTGTATGGCAAAGCCTTTGAACTGTGCACTGTGAACGAGGCGTCCGCCTCGTCACAGCGGTGTCTGCTGTTAATGTTTTAACCCAGTCCGTTCCTCTTGAGGCCTCCTGCCAACACTTAAAGACCATCTTGGTGACGTCAGGTAGACCATGTGGGAGTGTACTGTCATACAGGATTCACATCAGTAGGTTCAGGCCCATAAGTGAGTGTTCAGCTCGGTAGCCATGGCCATCCCACCCTCCTGTCAGACAGTCATTGATAACTAGCAGGTGTGCTGCGCTATAGTAGAGGTCCGCCATGTTCAATTCCCCTTCATAGAACAACTTTCTGCATTTCTCCTGAGCTATGCAGGGAGGGCGGTTAAACCATAAGAAAGATCAGATCATGGATGACAAATTCTGGAACCAGCTGTGAACTGTAAGACCTGCTCAGTTCATAGTCAAAGCCAACCAGCAAAACAGTCAGAAGTCGAGTCACATTAGCAGCAGAATGTGGCATCTAACAAGAAAGTAAACATGTTATGATGAATCACTGTGTGGGTGAGTGTGAGCATGCAGACAGGCACCCTGTAAGCATGTGCACCATATGCACAATACAAAAACAATACTACAAGCAGGTGCAACCACAATTGCTAGTGACCATGGTAGCTGTGCAAAAGCAATATGGTTTGATCCTCATTTTAAAGATGTGACATTAGTAATGGAGGGGCAAAATATTTTCTAGCAGTTGAGTTAGTAAAGTAAATTCTAAAGAAATCAAAGGACTCAATAGGGTTCATGTAAACACTTTTAAATAGTTCTTTCAAGGTTGGCAAACACTATGTATATATAGAAAGAAAAACACTAAAGTTGTTAATCGCACACAAGCCTATTTCGGTGAACTGGCCTTGTCCTTATTCTACAAAATCTGATGACATTTAGGCTAAGTCTTTCTTTGGAAAAGAAAACAGCTGTGGCAATGTCTTGTTTGGAAGATGAGAATGTTGTTCAAGTGCCACGTGGGGTAGGTGGACACAGCGATATAACTGCTTCTCATAAGTTCACTTTTTTTTTTGCACTGCATCGGACTGAGAGCTGGAGAGATGCTTTTTCACCAGATCATGTAAAATTACTCGACTGGCTTTAAAGGATTTAATCACCTGGCAACCCTCCCAGACTTTCATGACCCGTGTCACTCTGGAGGTCAATTCATACCGACCTTCGTTAATTAGAAGCCCAATTCACGCGCAGTGATTGATTTTTGCGCAGGGCTACACTTCTACCCCTTCGTCCCGAGGAAGACCCGCCGTGACGCTTTTTTAAAATTTTGCGCCTAACATAGGGTCGAAACGTCGACGTACACCATGAGTCCACACAATGTCTCAGTTCCAAAACCAATTCATACATGAACAGGATGCGTATGTGATCAAGTACATGGACTCAATCTTCCAAAAATTACTTCTACCCAATCGTGTTTGTTATATTAAGTGTATTAAGTGTATCGTTTGTATTCACCTTTACATGTCACTTCTTCTTCACATTTCTGTCAATTGTATTTTTGTAGCCCTAATTATTCATTATTCTTTCTTAAAAATATCGATTCAAAAGTATTGCTTGGGTGTTGTCATTGCTTTTCCTAAATCATGGATACATGTTACATGTAATGCATTTATATTGTGAACATCCCAAAGCAATTGTAATTCCCCGACAGAACCATTGTATCCGTATAATCTCATAAGTTCACTGCATAACTTGGCCAGGCATCCTTTTAAAAGTGTAATTTAAGAGTAACTGCAGTGGCCGTGCGCTGCCCGTTCAGGATGGAATCTTTGAGAACCAACTTGCTTTATACTGTTTGTAAGAAATTGGGGTGTTGGGGTATGAGCCCTGGTCAAGCAGCAACCACAATCCTGCCAGGGTGAGGCACAAGCCAACCTTAAGTTTACCTGTGCTCAACATTCTCTGGTAGCTTGGCGCAGAGTAGTCAGGCTTAGCTCAGAGGAATGTGTATAGTATTTGTGCAATACTTCAAAGAGTAATCAAGTTAAAAATACTACACAAAAAGGATCCCACGGCAAGTTAGGAACAAAGAGTTATTACTAATAAATAAAACAAGACCAAAACGACAAAAATCCAATCAGTAGAACCGGAGATATGCAGATTTAAAGATTTCTGTAGAAACAGCACCAAAAAGCACAATGTGCCAATTGTAGATATCTGTCAGCGCAGGACTGGGACAAAGTCAAAAGTTCAGGCAAACCGTGATGGAACGGGGCAGGCTACAGGGACCCAGTTAGGTCCGTTGAACAAAGTACCTTGAATCTTGGTTTGCAAAGCGTTGCAAGGATCCGTTTCAAAGATGTGTTGTGCAGCTGAAGTGATGTGTCGGTTCTGAGGTGCAGCAAGGCTGTGATGCTGAATCCGGCGTGGTTGTGATGGCTGTTGTCGACAAAGGATGCGAGGGCCTGTGCCGAGGATGCTTTGCACAGTGGCCTTTCGGATGAGGCGACGGGATGTGATGTGGAGCAACACCCACCAATCGTGCCTGTACCACACCACTTTCCTTTTTTACCCCATCAGAGCGAATACATGTATCGCTCAACCACCAATTTTCCAAAGAACTATTGTTACGCATGACTTTAGTGGCAAAACCACCAATTGTGAAACTTTCAGCTGTGAAGTCAGACTCAACAAAACCCTAATGCCACCCTTGACCTTAGCTACTCTTCTTTTGATTCACCATTTCTCATCTTCCACTAAAACACATGTATAGAAACACGATCGACATGAGTGTAAGGATAAAACTTAGATTTCACTTTTCTTCACAACACCCGTTTTTCTAATCCTAAACCTTCATCACTCTCCGACATACATCTTCTATGTTGGGTAAACAAGCAAACACTTTAGTTTTCTCAAGAACCCAGGCAGTAGATAACGCCCACGAAGAATGCCTACCCCTCAACAACACAAAGGGCACGACCACAGCACTAGATTGTAGCAACGCCACAATTTGTCAGTCACACACACACACACACTAGAACATCACCTCCAGATGACACTGCTAAGTGAATAGCTTCTTAACCATTCAGTTCACTCTCTCTACCATTCCATTACCTTGTGGATTATATAGATCTACAGTGAGATGGGTCACACCACAAGATGTCAAATAGTTTTTATCAGTTGACATTTACATTTTATCAATTGAGATTATATTGAACCCATAACCAAATTTTTAGGAACACGTCTCTCTGAAACAGTCCTCTCAAGAATTCAATTACTACGTTAGTGTCAGGATCCCTCAAAAAGTTGCCCTCAACCAACTAAGAGTGATAATCAACGATTGTGAACTATGCTCAACGGGTGGAGTGGGAGGGCTAATGGAAGGGTTGAATTGTGGTAATATTTTCTATCTATATATGCCAACCTCACTCTACGTATACTGTAATGTTTCTGAAGCATTTGTTTGTCTTGGTTAATAAAAAGAATCTTTAAAAAAAGAATGATAATCAACTAACACCAATGCATATCTTAAATGTTCAGTCACATCATACATGGGGCCAATAAAATCCATTCCTAGGTTTTCCCGAAGGTGACTTAAGGAACTCGACAGGAGGTAAAGGGGTTTTCACCGTAGGAAGAGAATTGTCCATGCTCCTACACTCAATACAACCCGCAACATTCATGTCCACATCAGTGTCCATTCCTGGCCACCATTAAATTGTCCTAAGTCTATTCTTCACACCAGTCAATCCAACATGACCATGATGGGCAAACTTGATCAGACTTGTTCTCAAATTAGCAGGTGGAATCAACAATTTGCCCCTAAGCACATCTTCCTTTTACAGTTAATTCATCCCTCACTTTCGAAAATATCTCACATTTATAACTTAGCATATTCTCCCTTGGACACCCTTTAGACACACAATCCCTCACAACGTTGAGACATGAATTGGCTTGTGTTCCCTGCTCCCATTCCTGAACTGTCACAACTGTTTCGGACGCCACCAAGCCATTTACAAGACCTACAACACATTCACAATCATCCTAGACAGGCTCTTGAGATAGGACATCACAATTATAATTCAGCCCTCTAATTCTTGCCTCTTTAAATATGCCTTACATAAAAATTGAAATCGTATATCTTGGACAAAAGCATTACTTGTCTAGGTTGGCCTTATTTAGACTCCTATTATTGAGCAAATATACCAAGGGCTTATGATCAGTGACCAAGAACAAATGTCTGTGCCACAGATAAGTGGAAAAGTGATTGGAAGCCCAAACACAGGTCAGTGCCTCCCTCTCTATTGTACTATCATTTTTCTCAGCATCAGTGAGGCACCTTGATACAAATGCTATTGTATGTTCCTTCCCCTCGACTATTTGACTTGAAACTGCTCCAAGACCAACTGCACTAGCATCTATTGTAACAATAGAAGTTGTTATCCCTGCACGGATGTAGTGTAAGAGCGTGAATAATCGATGATTTAAGCTTGACAAAGATCTCATTCTCCTCAACTCCCAAGTGAATTTCACGCCCGTTCTCAGTACGTTCCTAAGTGTTTCAGTATGAAAGGCTATTTTTTCACACAGTCCTAGGAAAGACCTCAATTGGTCTTTGTCACTAGGAATGGGACTATTTCTTATGGCATTTACCAAGTCTGATTTGGGTTTATTACAGGTTCTCCTCCTTTTTTAACAGGAAAACTTTCCAGGTGCTTGATCACTCCTGGTACTCTGATTGTCAACGTTTGAGCTGTGGGGTGCCGCAGGGCTCCTGCCTGAGCCCTACCCTTTTCAACCTTTATATGCACCTTTTGTCCACAATTGTACGTTCTTTTGGGTTGTCACTGATATCTTATTTTGATGACAACCAATCGGGGATTTCAATCTCTCCTGATCCCAGCTCCAACTATCTGAGTCTGGCCCCGACTTCAGGAAGTGGCCAGATGGATGGCCCACTGAAAACTCAAACTCAATGAAAACAAGATGGAGGTTATGTTACAGGGCAACAACCTCAGTAAGAATGCTCCAACACGTTTGCCTGAGTGTCTGGAGGGTCTTCCCAGCCCTAGAGGTGTGATAAATACTCTTGGAATGTTGCTAGACTCTAGACTTACTGTGGAGTACCAAGCAAAGAAACTTGCGGCAAACTGCTTTGGTATCCTTAGACTTCTAAGAAAGGTTCTCAACCTCCTTCCTTTCCTAGCTAAAAGACTAATTGTCTAGGCTTCCATCATCTCTTGCCTGGACTATCGCAATGCTCTCTACTTTGGTGCCCCTTGATATGTGCTGAAAAGGCTTCAAACCACATAGAATGCCGTTGCCCGGCTTCTTATGAATCTTCCAAAGCACCGATTTGCTAAAAAGGTGTTGAAGGATCTTCACTGGCTTCCAGTGGAGCAGCGCATTCAATTTAAGGCCCTCTGCATTCTGCATAGGAGAGGCCCTACTCTGTTAAGATCGCTAGTTACTTCGTATATCCCTGGTAGATCACTTGGAGCCTCCTCTGCTCATCTGCTGCAGGTTCCCAAATTCAGTAGAGTCCTTTGGGGTTCCCATTCTTTTTCCCATCAGGCCCCCAAACTCTGCAACACTATTCCCCTCAAACTCCGCCAGCTGCCTTACGCGTTCGCTTTTCGTAATGCATTGAATACCTGGCTCTACATCCATTAGCCCTGGTTGGTTAACTGGCAAGAATGAGCACTATTCTAGCATTGGGAAGCCTTCGGGGAGCTACATGCTCTAAAAGACCCACATAATTGAATAGAATAACCTCTGTGGAAATGTGATCACCAACATAATCCAACTCCTTCATTAAAAAGTGATACTCCACTTTATGACAGTGAAACCATGCTCTTATGAAGTGCCTAACACCTCACCCAGGACAAACAAGTGATATTCCTTTGGGCCTGTGAATTTGAGGATGTCATCCTGGTAGGCCAAGACATTTTTCACACAACCTAGGATCCTATACATCAATCTTTAAAAAACGGATGCTGTTGAGGCCAAACCTAACAGCATAGAAAGAAATCTATTGGCCCCAAAGGGAGTGCTGAAAGCTGGTAAAGAGCGAGAATCAAGACTAAGTTCAACCTGGTGAGAAACTGCCCTACATTATAAAGTGGAAAAATCTCTGGCTCCCACAGCAGCGCTAATACCTAGTGGATTTTGGGTAGAGGAAAACAATCCACAAAGATATACACATTCCAGGATCTGTCTCCACACAACCCAATGTCTACAGTTTTTAGTTCTCAACCTACCAGACAGCGCAGCTGTGTGGTCTGCGAAAGACATATTGGAGAGGTTCAGAAAGTTGACCTGGGAGTGCATTCTGCCCGTTGCTTGCCATTGGCTTTGTAACCCACACTGTCTGGCATTTCATTTGCTGGCTTTATTTGCTTTAGGCTGTTCAGCTTGAGTTCGAACTTCACTATGCCAAAGCTGTACAGTATTGTTCCGCAAACTTGCTTTCTGTGATAAACAGGCCAGTAAATCTTGTTCTTATCTTGTCACTTTTACTGGGCATTCAAAGACAGAGGTCAAATGTGAAGTTCTGTCTCGGAGGGAGCCTGGTGTTTATTTTACTTTTGGCTGACTTCAAAGTGAGAGCGTTTACAGGAAAAAGGAATGAAGCGTACTTTTTCCATGGAGCCTACATGTGCCCTTTTTAGGTCTCACCTGAGCCAGCGCATGCGCTGCTCTGGCGAGACATTTAGTAAGTGGGTTTTCAAAGTGCTACCCACAGGCTTTTGTCGGCCACCAGCTTGCCGATACGCGCGACGAGCACAGCTGCCATCTGGCTTTCTCGCGTGATTCCCCTCCCCTACCCCCTCCCTTCTACCACTCCCTCCTCGTCAGCTTCATGCGCTCGGAGCGCTGCTGCAGCCTCTCACCGTCCGAGACGCCATCTGGTTTTTATAACTTCGAGGCAAGAGTGTTTTAGTTTCACGCAAGGCAATGTTTTCGTTTCTGTTCACTTTGTTCCCAGGCATGTAGACATGTTATTTTTTTAGTTGGAGTGAAGCTCGCTATGCGCGCGCACACACACACAACTCCCGGGCTTTGTTCCTCCCTTTTGCGTGAGCGCACACAACTCCCGCTTCTCCCCCTCCCCCACCACAGATCGGGTCTCGCGGCCAATGCTTGCTATCGCTAACCTACAATACCAATGATCAATTAATTACCCACGTGTTGATTCTTTTGCCTGTTGTTTGCACATTACCACAGTGCTGCTCTCACAAATTTAGAACACGAGTGTTGTCCTGTACTTCTCATCTACCCCACCCCCACGTCACTCTGCACACACGTAGCAAAAGTGTTGACCCACGAGTGTTGTCTACTCTGCTGCACTATTGACATTGTCAGGGTGTGTGGAAGCATGAACGTTCCTAAAATAATGTTCGAAAACTAGTACTTACAAAAAATCTTGAAATGATTTAGTCTGATGTACTAAATACTTGTTTTCTCTCATGTCAATTAACTTGTAAATAAATGCTTGCCTGTTTGCAACGTGCCGCCACATGCAAAGTTGAGGAGGGTGCTTGAGGGCCGCACGGATTTAGTCTGATGTTCTAGTACTACTAAGATGAAATAGTTCTGCATGTGAATGAAATACATTTTTAGAATTTTTGTTGAGACTTTATCATATTTAAGAAGTTTTTTGCTAAATTTCTCTTCTTTGGCGAATCCATTTAATTCGTAAAACTTCCTTTTTAGAAACAAACTACAAAACTGCATTTTACTCTCAGCATCAGCCTAACATATGGTGATCTTGGGCAATTTACAATGTTTACGGTCCATTCACTGTCAAGCACACAATAAGATCTTTTCACGGGAAAGAGCCAGCCACATTGTAACAATTTAACAAAGCTTGATTTTCACTTGTGTAAGGCATATGCTTTATTTATGACATCAATGACAACTCGTTTTGGAGAAGTTTAAAGGCACTTTTTGTGTTTAGGTTTGGCTACACAATAATTATTGTAATTGCATTTATATAACGCTTACTACCCCTGACGAGGCGTCGAAGCGCTTTTTCAGCAAGTAGCACACTATTCTGGAACCCAAAATGATTAGTGTTGAATTAGTGAAATATGAAATTAATTAGAGCGGTGGATATGTTAGTCTGCTTTTTGGATTGAAAAGGATAGTGGAGTGATAGAAGAGGGGAGAGTTTGCATTTATATAGCACTTGCTACCCCTGATAAGGTTGTTGAAACACTTTTCAGCAAGTAGCGCGATACTCCGGAACCCAAGAAGGATTAGTGGTTAATCAGTGTAGGAAAATATGAAAAATAATTTGATTTGAGCAGTGGACATGTTAGTCTGCTATTTGGATTGTAAAAAAGATAGTGGAGGGATAGAAGAAGAAAGAGTTTGCATTTATATAGCACTTGCTACCCCTGATGAAGTGTTGAAGACCTTTTGGCAGGTAGCGCACTACTCCGGAACCCAAACAGGATTAGTGGGGAATTATTATAGGGAGATATGAAATTAATTTGAGAGGTGGACATGTTAGTCTGTTATTTGGATTGAAAAGGAATAGTGGAGGGATAGAAGAGGGAAGGGTCTAGAATGTTTTTGGGGGGAGTTCATAGCAGTATAAGGGGGTTTGGGATGAGTAAAGGGGAGGTGGAGGGGGAAGAGTCAGAGGGAAGGGTTTAGAAAGGCTTGTTTGGGAGATCTAAATAGTAAAAGAGGTATGAGATGATGCGAGGAGGAGTAGAGGAGGGAAGTCTAGAAAGGGTTATTTTGGGGATCATAGTAGTGGTATGGTTTTTGGATGAATTAGAGAGTGGAGGTAGAGGGTATATTGACAGAGGTATAGGGTGAGAAAAAGAGTAGTGCATTGGAAAGAATAGAAGAATGAGGTTTGAGATAAGTCAGAGTGGAGGTACAGGCTATATTGCGAGAGAGATAGGATGAGATATAGGGTAGTGCATTGGATATGCTAAATTAGAAGCAAAATCATTAAAATAAATATACATAAGTACATGGAAGGTATATATGTATAAGGAAGGTAATGTATGTAGATTAGAGTTGCATTTAATAAACAGACTTTCAAGTGTTTCTGTACCTTCAATTATTTTTTTTATTTTATTAAATAGTGAAGCAATTGTAGATAGTTATGATACATGGTTTACTTATTTATGCAGTCACATATACATGTTAAACTGTTATGCTGCCCTGGGGTCCTCTCCTCGGGATGACGATGATGCTAGTTATGGGTCCACCTCCCATCCGTCCCCAGTCCGGTGTATGTATAACACCCTCGGACTTGGGAGACAGGTGGGCGAGGGAAGGAAGGGTAGGGACCGCGGGGATGGAGACCTGAAAAGAGAGAAGATGACAGATTACTCCAAGGCGGTTCTTCAGGACTCAGCTCCCACCCTGTGCCTGTGATTACTGCTCACCTGGGCTTCTGTCCTCCCTGCGAGGTATGTCCGCGCAACACCAGAACTGCTTAAGTCCCGTGTGTGGGCTAGGACAGGTGGCTACCGCGTTACTTCACGGGTAGCTGGGACGTAGAGCCCAGTGTCTCGAAGGGGTGGATTGTTATCTGGGGTAGGCGCTACCACTCAACGCCTCTCGGAGTTTGCAATGGCGGAGGAGCGCTCGGAGGGCTCTAAACTTCTTCCGTTCCTTTACGGAGAAGTCCAGGGTCAAGCGATGACTGTTCCTGGCGCTACTACGTCACGCCCTCAATCCTTGGGCGGAGGAGCGCTAGGAGCCGGATCGGGTTTCTCCCGTGCCGGATACGACGGAACCTGAAGGGAAGGCGGTGCGGAAACCCGGCGCTTCAACGTCACGCCCGGAATCCTGGGGCGGAGGAGTTTCGCACCAGCAAGAAGAAGGCGATCTCTGGAAGTCTTGCTCGCTGCCCGGAAACTGAGCAGAGAGCCTAGCGGAGAATGTTGTCGGCGTTGCTGGCGGCGCCAGCGGAGGAGGAGTGCCACGAGGCGTAGCACACCCCGGTAGAACTAGGAAAGTTACCTGGATCTCCTAGCAAGCAGGAAACGGAGACACCCTGGAAACGAAGACAAGCGGGAAGCCAAGATAGCGTCCGAGTCCGAACGCTCAGCCTCGATGAAAGGAATCTTTGGCCCCGCCTCCTGGGAGGAGCCGCGTTAAGTGTGCTTCCGGAGATCACGTGCTGCCGGCCGATATGAAATTAATTTGAGAGGTGGACATGTTAGTCTGTTATTTGGATTGAAAAGGAATAGTGGAGGGATAGAAGAGGGAAGGGTCTAGAATGTTTTTGGGGGGAGTTCATAGCAGTATAAGGGGGTTTGGGATGAGTAAAGGGGAGGTGGAGGGGGAAGAGTCAGAGGGAAGGGTTTAGAAAGGCTTGTTTGGGAGATCTAAATAGTAAAAGAGGTATGAGATGATGCGAGGAGGAGTAGAGGAGGGAAGTCTAGAAAGGGTTATTTTGGGGATCATAGTAGTGGTATGGTTTTTGGATGAATTAGAGAGTGGAGGTAGAGGGTATATTGACAGAGGTATAGGGTGAGAAAAAGAGTAGTGCATTGGAAAGAATAGAAGAATGAGGTTTGAGATAAGTCAGAGTGGAGGTACAGGCTATATTGCGAGAGAGATAGGATGAGATATAGGGTAGTGCATTGGATATGCTAAATTAGAAGCAAAATCATTAAAATAAATATACATAAGTACATGGAAGGTATATATGTATAAGGAAGGTAATGTATGTAGATTAGAGTTGCATTTAATAAACAGACTTTCAAGTGTTTCTGTACCTTCAATTATTTTTTTTATTTTATTAAATAGTGAAGCAATTGTAGATAGTTATGATACATGGTTTACTTATTTATGCAGTCACATATACATGTTAAACTGTTATGCTGCCCTGGGGTCCTCTCCTCGGGATGACGATGATGCTAGTTATGGGTCCACCTCCCATCCGTCCCCAGTCCGGTGTATGTATAACACCCTCGGACTTGGGAGACAGGTGGGCGAGGGAAGGAAGGGTAGGGACCGCGGGGATGGAGACCTGAAAAGAGAGAAGATGACAGATTACTCCAAGGCGGTTCTTCAGGACTCAGCTCCCACCCTGTGCCTGTGATTACTGCTCACCTGGGCTTCTGTCCTCCCTGCGAGGTATGTCCGCGCAACACCAGAACTGCTTAAGTCCCGTGTGTGGGCTAGGACAGGTGGCTACCGCGTTACTTCACGGGTAGCTGGGACGTAGAGCCCAGTGTCTCGAAGGGGTGGATTGTTATCTGGGGTAGGCGCTACCACTCAACGCCTCTCGGAGTTTGCAATGGCGGAGGAGCGCTCGGAGGGCTCTAAACTTCTTCCGTTCCTTTACGGAGAAGTCCAGGGTCAAGCGATGACTGTTCCTGGCGCTACTACGTCACGCCCTCAATCCTTGGGCGGAGGAGCGCTAGGAGCCGGATCGGGTTTCTCCCGTGCCGGATACGACGGAACATGAAGGGAAGGCGGTGCGGAAACCCGGCGCTTCAACGTCACGCCCGGAATCCTGGGGCGGAGGAGTTTCGCACCAGCAAGAAGAAGGCGATCTCTGGAAGTCTTGCTCGCTGCCCGGAAACTGAGCAGAGAGCCTAGCGGAGAATGTTGTCGGCGTTGCTGGCGGCGCCAGCGGAGGAGGAGTGCCACGAGGCGTAGCACACCCCGGTAGAACTAGGAAAGTTACCTGGATCTCCTAGCAAGCAGGAAACGGAGACACCCTGGAAACGAAGACAAGCGGGAAGCCAAGATAGCGTCCGAGTCCGAACGCTCAGCCTCGATGAAAGGAATCTTTGGCCCCGCCTCCTGGGAGGAGCCGCGTTAAGTGTGCTTCCGGAGATCACGTGCTGCCGGCCGGCGCCTGGGATTCTGGTTGTTGGTGTTCCAGCGCCGCTATCGTGCGGGGCGGCGTTTCGAATCATGACATAAACATTGAATAATGTAACTATAAGTAATATGTATATTTGTTAAGCAGAAAAAATATCTATATCTTTAAAAACATAATTATTATACACGTTTATACAAAGCAATTCACATATGTAGGTAAACATCTATAGTCCAAATAAATGCTTATATACAGAGGTATATCCTGTATGGTGGTTATGTGGGTAAGAGCCAATTCTTGAGTAGTTTTCTGAAGATAAGGTAGTTATCTGTAGATCTTATGTTTGGGGTAAAGAGTTCCATAGTGTGGCTGCTTGAACAGAGATGGATGGCCACCAATGATTTTTTCTCGTATGGTGGGGTTTTGAGGCGAGGTACCATTCTAGAGCAGAGGTTCCTTTGTTGAATGTATTTGGTGAATTTATTCCTGAGGAAGAGCGGTCCTGTTCTATGTATTGCTTTGTGGGTGATACAAAGCAGATTGAATGTGGGTCTTCTGGCAAGCGGTAACCAATGTAGGGCATTCAAGGCAGGGAAGATGTGGTCTTGTGGCTTTAAATGTAAGAGTAGTTTCGCAGCAGAGTTCTGAATCTGTTGTAGTCTTTTCTTAGTCGTTAAAGGCAATCTGCGATAGAGGCTACTGGCGTAATTGAGTTTGGACAGAACGCGAGAAATGGTAGTCTGGATCTTGTGTGGAAATCCCAGGTGGGGGAAGGTGCGTTGCAGAGTTTTTATAGTAATGAAACGTGTTCTTGCTAGTTTGTGTACTTGGGTGCTCATTGATAGCATGGAGTCCATGGTAATTCCGAAGTTTCTTGCTTCCTTTGATACTTTAGGCAGGGTTACCAGATCATCAGGCCATGTAGATTTTGAAAAGCATGGTTGAAATTATAGAGCATTAAGGGACCCCTGCTAGAGCATTCCCCTCTATGCCGGCTTAATAGAGTCTTTGTATCAGAACGTCATGGTATACGGTGTCAAAGGCAGCTGAGAGATCAAAGAGAAGTAGTGCAGCCACCTTGTTCCGGTCAACTGTGTTCTTAAGGTCATTCCAGACAGCAACAACGGTACATTCTGTGCCTCTTCCTGGACAGAATCCCGTTTGGAAATATGCAAGTATGGCATAATCTCCAATGAATTGTGACATCTGAGCAAATGCTGCTCTATCAGTTTGCCCAGGAAAGGTCCTTTTGTAATTGGTCTGTAGGTCCAGCGGGTCCAGGTTTGTTTTCTTCAGTAATGGGCGTATGTATGACTTTTTTGGTTCTTCTGGAACTATTCCGGTAGTTAAGGAATTGTTGATGATTCTTCTTACTGGTGTGGCAGCTGAGGTTGTTAGAAGAATTCTCTTGAAGGTTTGTGGTGACACGGGTCAGAAGGGCCATAATGTCATTGTGTGAAATTTGTTGGAAGTAATGGAGAGGCTGGCTTCGCGTATTCTTGTTTTGGAAAAAGGTCAGTGCTGGTGGCGTTTCTTTGTTTTAAATATGAGTTCAATGTGTCTGCTTAGGCCGTGTAATGAGTTGCCAGTTTGACATTAAAATCTTGAGTAATGGGATGAGCTCCTTCTAGGCAATTTGGTTTACGAAATTCAGTGAGAATTTTATAGAATTCTTTAGTTGCACATTTAGCATTTTGAATTCAGTCTAAATAACATTTTTCTTTAGCCTTTTTGATAGTTGACTTGAATAATCTGTTAGGTGTCTGTAGGCAAAGTTTGTCTTGATTGTTTTTTGTTTTGAGGCAGGCACATTGCAGCTTTCTAATTTGTTGTTTTATCTCTTATCTCTGTATTTCAACAAGATGCCTGTTGACTTTTGTTCTGTTGTGTCATTTTTAGTGGTATAAGGATATCAAAAACTTTCTGTAGCAACTCATATCGTTTTTGAACGGAGTGTATTGTGTCTAGATCTGTACTAGTTGCTAGATGTGTTTCTAAGTGTTCGAAATTAAGTTTGTTCGACAGTCAATAGATGGATGCATGCATGGTGGTTTTAGGTGTGTTGCTATGTTTTGTATAGTATAGGAAAGCAAGCAAATGGTGGTCTGACCATGTGACTGGAGTTATTGTTTGAAAAGTAACTAGTTCTGTGTTTGCAAAAATTACATCTGGGATGTGTCCAACAATATGTGTGGATTTGTGGACGATCTGATGTAGGTTCAGTGCATCTAGGCCAGTGATGATTGTTTTTGGATGGGGTATATTGGGTTTGTCAAACCAAATGTTGAAGTCACTGAGCATGCATGGGTTGGAGTGTAGTGCTATCAGGTTTGAAACCGTGTCTAGAAGTGTGTCTGGGAATATTGCATTGCAAGGTGGAGGTCTGTAAAGGAGCAGAAAGTTACTGGAGAAAGGGTTGCGTCTGGTGACGAGTGCCTCACAACCTGGTATGGAGATGTTGTCAGCTTTAATGATATTTAATGTATTCCTGAACACAACAGCCAGGCCACCTCATCTTTTGCCTATACAATTTTATGTGATTGTTTAATAGCCTATAGAAATGGCTTCATGCAACACTGGGGCCATATCATTTCCCAACCATGATTCAGTTATGAAGCGCATGTGAGGTTTTGTGTCAGTGAGGTCATAGATGTGATGCTTGTTTTTAGAGCGTGATCGTGCAGTGATTAGTAGGCAGTTTAGGAAATTTGCTTTGGTAATAGTGTGACTTTGTTTTGTAGAAGAGGGAGCAGTATTTTGTGGGTTTGTAGCATGTGTGTCCTTAGTGCAGCTATTTGCTGTATGAGCATAGTAATAGTGTAGATGTTCTGTATTGTGTTCCTCGTCCAGCAGGCTAAGAAGGCATTTTGATGGGCCTGCATGTGTAGGTGGTGGAGATGGTGGTTAAGAGCGAGTTGCGTTTTTTTTTGTAGTGTAGCCTTGTTGTGCAGTAGACATGGAGAAGCAAAGTTGTGAGGAGTGGCATGTTGCTTATTTTGTTTGTTTAGGGTGGAAGGTGTATGAGTTAGAGGTGGGGGTGCAGCATGTGGGTCATGTAGTAAGGCAATCGTGTCTTTTTTCGAAACACATTACTGGATATAAATGATTTCCTCATTTGTCCTTGCAGATACAAGGGTCATGATTTGAAACGTGCAGCAGGTGCAGTGGCACTGGGGCCAAAAGGTATAGGGAGGCCACTGAACACCAATTGGTGCTATATTTTACTACTAAACACTCACAAGCGCAGTTACCTTGCAGGCACTTGGGTCATGATTTGAATGGTGCAGCAGGTGCAGTGGCACAGGGGCCAAAAGCTCTAGGAAACCCACTGAACACAGATTATTGCTATATTTTACTATTGAACAAGCAGTCAAGTGCAGTTACCTTGCAGGCACTAGTGTGCTTTGAATGGTGCAGCGACACAAGGGCCAAAAGCTCTAGGAAACCCACTGAACACGGATTATTGCTATATTTGACTTTTAAACAGTCGCAAGTGCAGTAACCTTATAGGCACCAGCATTATGATTTGAATGGTGCAGTGGCCAAAAGGTTTTGAACCACCGATTATTGCTATATTTTACTACTTCACAGTGAAAGCCTGGAAAAATTACCGAAAGGCTCAGGAGTACAAGCCACTCACATGGAAAAAATTCCAGCATTTCCCAATAAATAATTTGTGCTCACTAAAGGTAATCATCTGTAAAAGGCGTGTTAAACTGAAGTGTCACTATAGTGCATAGTCTGTACAGCTAAGCAGGTTGAAGCTCAGGCAACTCGTATCAAGCGCAGACTGGAGCGTAAGGGGAGAGCCTGGACAGGAGCGTCCTAAGAAGCAATATGGAGATTTAAAATAATTAGTGAATATATTCTTGAACTAATAAAGTTTGGTGCAGCTCCATGAGGAAGGCAAAAACAAACGCGCACTAACAACAACTTCAGCAAGCACTTCTCCATAGATTGAGGTGCCGTTTATAAGCGGTGGCGTTCACTCCTGCCCCAACTTGTTGACAAATTTATGTTTTGTTTGTAGACACTATAGAAGGTGAAAAGTTCAAGAAAGACCAATTCATTGAAGAAAGGAATTAACAGCATCTAACATCCTCCCTGACGATTGCTCAAGACTCCAACCGACAAACCCTGGAGTCTAGAACCTTCACCAAAGAACGTTGGCATAGATTCTACATTCCATATCACATTAATAAAATTCTCTAAAGCATTCAACAAACATAACAACTGGTTACCTGTTCTCATTTGGAAATTAAAGTTTATTAAATGTAATAAGGTAACTTATTATTCTATGGGAGAGGTAGGCCTAGCGGTAGTAAAAAACGAATTTGAGAGTTTTTCACTACCAGGGCATGTAAAACTTAAAAGTACATGTCCAACGTTTTAAATACATTGTACCCTGCCCTCTGGGCTGTTGAGGGCCTACCATAGGGGTGAAATATGTATTAAAAAGGAAGGTTTAGACCTGGCAAAGGTTTATTTTGCCATGTTGAAATGGAAGTTTAAATCTGCACACACAGGCTGCATTGGCAGACCTGAGACATGTTTAAAAAGTCTACTTAAGTGGATGACACAATAAGTGCTGCAGGCCCACTAGCAGTAGATAATTTACAGGCCCTGAGTACAGGTAGTGCCACTTTACTAAGGACTTACAGATAAAATAAATATCACTATTGGGTAAACGCAAGTCTACCATGTTAAAAAGAGAGAGCACAAGCACTTTAGCACTGGTTAACAGTTTGTGCAGACTCCTAAAAGCCAACAAAATGGTTTCGGAAACCAGGAGGGTGAAGACAAAAGTTTGGTGATGACACTGCAGAAAGGGCCAAGTCAAACTCTGTTTTACATAGGAAATATTAACAGAAGCAATTCAAGCTATCCTTGTATTCACATATTTGTAGAGAAAAGAGTGTTTATAGTATGAGCCAGAAAGGATCTCAATCCAATGTTTGTGTATTAGATATATTTACAAAATGAGTATTATGAATTGTTTTATACGTAGAAGGGCAAATGCCTACATTTTAAAGGAAAAAACCTGACATCGTTATAAAGTAAACCGTTAAACGGCCACATTATTGAAAACCATGGGTAAAGCTAAAACACTCGTGACATGTTGCTTTTTCAGTCACGAGTGTAAATAGGATATGAAGACCCCCATGATGTAAACTTAAATCTTTCAAACGTGTGCTAAAAATGTATTCTATAGGCATGTCTCAATCCTCAACACCTCCACTCTAAAATCACATTGTATTCTTTCAGATTATTTACTTCTGGTCGCTTACTGTGTTTCACCTCCACTTTAACACGCCACGAGACGAATTGTCCAGGCCCACAAATAAAAATCATCCGTCTCACTTAACTCGATGCATGAAATGTCCCCACTCCGAGCAAATTTATTAATAAAAACGCACAACTGTCAGTCTCATCATAACACTGCACGTTTCAGTGCATGGCCAAATATGCCATCGAGTTCATTTTTTTCCATTATTATCAGCTTTGCATGACTGAAATATTAGATCAGCTCAACTGCTTTCCTGACCCATGCAGGGCCCTCTTAATTTGGGAATGTAGTCTCCAAATGCGATTTTGACACTCAGCAGCGAAGGGCGGTTCTCTCGCCGCTAGTGCGGGAGTAGGACATTCCTTGGCCGTGGCATGACCAACGAGGTATGCATGGCGCACTTTAAAAAGGGATGTCGACTCACGGAGCTCACCTAACGCTGTACGTAAAAGAAAGAAACCGTAAGAAATCTGTTAAGATGAGCCGCAGCCCGGAGAGGATGTCTTCGTACCGCCGGCACTTCGAGGACTTCAGCAGCTCGTCTGTGGTGAGGCTGAGGGTGTGCAGCCCATCCCCGCCGCGCCGACCGCGCTCCGCGAGCCTCGGCCGCAGCAGCAGAGCACAGAGCCTCGCCTCAGTCCCCAGGGCGAGCAGGAGGAGCACCGCGGGCAGCCGAAGACCCTTCAGCGCCAGGTAAACAATGGGGATACTCAACTGCACAGAGTGGAACTGTGAGCGAAGGGCGTTTCTACGCCACGCGCCTCACGCAACACTGAAGAGTTTTACCCACGTGATGCTCTGTCAGAACTCGACTCACGTGCTGTAAAACCAAGTCCTTTATTTTAGCGTCACTTCGCTGTCGAGACATCACATTGTATTTACATGCGAGTGAAAACAAAGGAGCTGTTTCCTGTTGTAAATCGCCAAAACATTTAATCCGGTCTCTTAATGGGATGGTCAAGTCGGGGCAGAATTTCCATACCTGACAGGTATGCATTTTCTGTGTTGAGCCATTGCTCCCACTGCCACTTTGCTATGTTTTTAAAGATGAGAAGTCTAAATGTTATTTTAAAAATCCGTTGGTGTGCATCTAGTCAGTATTTTACAAATCTAGCCAATATTTGTATGTCAGGAATAGTTTTTAAAAAAAGGTGACGCTTGTGTTTTTTCCCTCTGAAAAGTAAAGGTAAAAAAGCAACTAAGAAATCTCATCAAAAATATTTTACAGCTATCTAAACCACCGCTAAGGATTATCATAGGTAAAAGAGGCAAAATTGCCACGTTAAAGAATAATATTTTTATAAATTCACGATTAGCTGTGCCTGTCTTCTTCAGAATGTAAAAAATGGACAAATAGTTCATATTTTTCCACGAGGAAGGAGGCATCCATAATTGACGTGCAATGTGTTTATTGCTGTGTTGTGGAGAGGAACAAATGTGTTCCTGATTTGGGCTATTTCTTTGTGTGTTTGGGTTTCACGGAATGTTTTTCTAGGAAATAGCCAAAGTTTTTACTCTTCTTATTCATGACGGAGAGTGCACGGTTTCAGTATAAGTTATGCCATTCCCAACTGATTTTTGCATCACATAAAATATCCCACATTCCAAAGCCAGTCAGTGGACAAAGACAGTGTGACAGTGTCGATTGGAATGGATGAATTCTTTAAATAAGTGTTAAAGCAAAAATATTGCTAAGTTTCTCCCACTTAAAATTGTCTCCACTGTAATACAAATGAATGGGAAAATTATGTTGCCTGTTGTTTTTCTTTGAATCTCACTCTTAGATGTTTCTAAATGTTGAACTGTATCTCTTGGCAACACTTTGCATTGTTGTTTTAGCACAAAAATGCTTCTTTATGAGTTTATACACTTAAATAAAGGCAATTCAAATTGGTTAAAAAAAAATGAAACAATGCAGAACAATTTTTGAATATCTGCAGCAAAAACGTAAAATCTTGGGGTCACAGACACTATTTAATATCAAAATTTGGCTAACAAATTACAAAAACGTGCATACACTGTCTTTATTTATTTTGAGCATTCCTGACCCTTTTCTGTGGAAGCTAACTGAAAAATGTCTCTGTCCTAGTCAACCACGTTTCTTCTGGACCCTTCTTTGTATATCTTGATGTCAAGATTTCTGTCCTCACTTCTCTTTGCAGCTTCACTTTTTAATAACATGGTCTCTGCATTCCTTTAACCTCTTCAGTGCCCATGACGAGATAGTCTCGTCATGGAGCACGGTCGTGCTGTGCCCATGACGAGACTATTTCGTCATGAACCCCACCCACTAATAAAACGGCCGGCACAGGAGGGGGAAAGGGCGGGGCACAGAAGGGGTTAACCTTATCTCACTCCATTTAGTGTGCTGATACATGTAAG
Source organism: Triturus cristatus (assembly GCF_964204655.1). Taxonomy (NCBI): domain Eukaryota; kingdom Metazoa; phylum Chordata; class Amphibia; order Caudata; family Salamandridae; genus Triturus; species Triturus cristatus. Next base: position 619,202,129 of record NC_140589.1, on the reverse strand, counting down.
ACAAATTCAAACAAATCTGGTAGAAAATAAACTCAGTAAATCACTCACTTCCTTAAATGACAGGCATCGGTGCATCAAATGCTAACCCAGTAACAAAAAACACCCTCCAAACTTGATATAGAAAATAAAGAAAAACACATTCTGAAAGGTCAGAAATCAACTCAGTGATTATGATAAATACAAATGTCTCGCTTGTATTTGTCTAAAATCCATTGGATGTTCTCCCAAATCAAAACTATAAATCTGGTGCGTCACAATCCTGTCACCCAGGACACTGTTAAATGAGGAAAGACTAAGAACCATAATGTAGAGATTAATATTCACTACAAGCTTGAAACATTTATAAACATGCATCGCTTTACCCCCCCAGATGAACCAGCAGATAATGTGAACAATAATATGAAAGGTAAAAGAGGCCAGGGGAATGAGTGTCAGTGGTAGAGATGTGTGTGTAGGATGCTGGTCACAGTTTTGAATACTGGTAGGGACGGCACATCATTTTGGGGTAGCTTGAGTTAATGGTACAAAGTTGAGTAAAAAGAACACCTATTTTTGAAACACTTGGAGACAATACACCGTTTCAAGGCTTTGGGTGTGGTTTGAAATCCTAACTCTGTATGTAACACCCAAATTTAAAACTAGGCAGATGTAGTTGCCAACACTGGGAACCCTCATACGTACTGTAAAACGACAGAAATCCAATTTATATTATTAAGTCATCAATCACAACAAGAATAAAACAGATGTGAAGACTACTTGAATACCAAGATATGAACTAGTCTTGCTCCTTTCACAAATACAGTGTTGAATTTTTGTCCAGCAACGTTGTCTGCCTTTAGGCTGGCAAACAAATTACCAAGACTACTTGATTTATGTGAATGTTATATATTCAGAGTAAAACTGTTTTTTATTGACACCAGTTTAGCTTACAGGTCTGATATATTGATTTTTTGATTTCCATTACAGTTGTAGGAATGTGAGATATTATCAGAAATGAACCAATAAGTGTAGTCTTGGTGTTCATATATTATAATAAGTGTTTAAAACAGATAGGCAAAATGATTTTCCTGCAGTGCAATTCCTGTGTCTAAATTAAACGTGTCTCACACAGAAAATATGTAAAAATTAATAGGATAATCGACTTAATTACGTTGAAGGTCATTGTAAAGTGGGCTAAATAAACTTTACATGCATTATTATTTTGTGAACAGCTAATCCCTTAATGAGAACATATAATGCGATTAGTATAAGGATTTGTTAACAACTGACCAACTACTAAGCAATATAATAAAAAAAAAATAACAGTGCTTTTCTTCAGTAAGATTCACAACTTGTGTTTAAAAAGAAGAAACACAACCTCAAGAATAATATATCCTAGGTTCATATATGTTTGGAGGACGTTAACACAGAAACCAAGTGGATATGGCTGTTGTTTTAACTCTGATATAAAGGATTTCAAACATCATTAATCTAATGCCACGAGGCACGTATTAACAGCCTTTTCTTGTTTGTTTGCGGAAAGAGAACGGGTGAAGGTGGTGCTTAGGGATGCAATTAACGTATCTTGCCAAAGAGTTTACAGTTCATTTGCTCCTGAGATTTATTTTTCAGTGGAGAAGGCTTGTAACTTGAGGCTAGTTGTTGGGTCCCTTCTTTTGAAAGAATTCTAATGCATATGTGTTATATTGAGGTAAGCGCCATAGGCCCAGCAGGATGCAGCAGTCATAAGTGAGAATCAAGCCATGCGTATGACAAAGGGTGCGGAGATGCAGAATCTGACTCGCTTTGTGAAGAGATTGGATCATGAACAAGCCACACAGGCTCGTAACAATCATGGCAACTGACTAAATCTGTGCACGTTTCATCACTAGTGCCATTCTTCAAACAATCATATACATTTGCAAAATAAATAGCATTGAATTTTGTGTCTGTGAACATTTTTTTTAGTTTCGTGTGTTCCATGTAAATGAATTATTGTGTTGTGATAGTTAGTTCTATATTATCTCCAGAATTGCTTTCCTGTTATTTTTAATGCAACCCCTTTGGGGCACTTGTTTATTATTTAATGTTGTCTTAAACTGATAATGCAAGCAAGCAACCAATTTAAACAAGCATTGGCATAGCCAATAGGTCTCGCCTTTGGGACCTTATAACTTTTTAGCCATGCAACAGTTGAAGTTGTTGCACCAAGGATATTGTGCTGCATAACTAAAAACTTAGAAGGTCCCAAAAGCGAGACCTATTGGCTATGCCAATGCTTGTTCCTTCTTGCAGTTTTTACTGTAAGGCACAGTTTGCCTGGTGCTTAGCAAGGACATTGGCGACACTGTGCTACTGGAAGAGGTCACCATTACATCTGGCAAATGAAGACAAGGAAGCTAAGCTTCACTGTCAAATCTCAGATCTAAAAAAAGTATAATAAAAAGAAATGTGTGCTACTCTGAGAGCACTTCCGTTGTTCAGTGTAATTATACAAAATCGATGGTGGAGTGTGCTATGTATTGTTCGCCAGTTGGCTGAAAGAAACAAGTGCTGTCGCTATTGCTTCAGTCCTGCAGTCATGGTGAGGCAGCAGTGGGTCACTGTCCCTTAGAGTGCCTATTGTGAGAACAGAATAAAGTAGGGACAATAGTTTTGCCTTGATAAAAGGAAGAGGACGATGCATTTGATATACTTTACTTATGCCATATTTTATGTGGATATTTCCATATTTTACTTTTGTAGAATGCCTACCCCTTTCCCGTGCCACATTAATAATGTCTACAATTAATAAAACATATGGAGTGGGTGGGGTCCTTCTGGCTACAACTGAGACATGTATAACTAGTCCGCGCAAGCCAGAACCTCCAGCTGTGCGAAGGGCGGGCCAAGTGACAAACAGGCGAGCGCACTGTGCGCTGAGCAAATTGTGATAATTAGCAAGAAAGCAGATGTCAGTCCCAATGGGATGACATAGCTGCTGCAACAGGAAGTCCTGTCATGAGTGAAATAGCAGGGGACGTGGAGGTTGGAAGAAGAGGCAGCTGGCGAGTATCCATTCCGCAACCACAGCAAGGTTCAACAGGCCTGCCAATAGCCAGCGCGCAGGCCTGGAAAAAACGTCGACGGCGTGACAGTTCTCCGTCTTCTGTGTTTGAAGGATGACGCATTAAGTCACCAAGAATGCGGACGCTGTGGGGCCGCCATTATTGATGATGAGGGAATATAGCGCGACAGGGCAATGATGGATCTTGTAAAGGAGTATAGTAATGGAGTAACGACTGACAAGTGAGAACAACGGAAGATAGAAATGTCAAAGAAAAATCAAGAATCCCTGTGTTACTTAATTGTTCACATTTTTAACAGACAGAAGAGATGCCATGTTTTCGTCAATTAGTTCCCAAAATGAGTAATAACCAGGCGCTATACTAAGTTACTGTGCAATGCCACAAAAGAGGGGCATGCCCTGAATGTTAATAGGTACGTCTGCTAAAATAAAAGTGCTGCAGTCATGTTACACAGAACCGTGATACGAGACCCAAGCATGTTAGATTGCCAAGCACACAGTCATTAAGTGAAACTGCCCGTGCTCTTGTTAATGACTGTTTTGATGCACACTCGTGCTTGTGGCGGCATCCGCCTTGCGGGAGCGAGCAGGGGCCAATTAGCACGCGCGCCGCTGCTCGCTCCCGCAAGGTGGATGCCGCCACAAGCACGAGTGTGCTTCAAAATGAGCAGACCGATGGCTAAAGGCCCTCCTAGGGCAGCGCATGCGCGCGGCCTAGGCGAGACCTAAAAAGGAAACTAAATGTAGATATTTAGAGCGCTATCAAGTAGCAAAACTGGTGCAGCATGTATATTATACCAGACGAATGTCTTGTTCTTTATAAGTCATTGAGAGTCACCTGTATCTTGGTACAAGCAGGGTTAAAAAAAGAAATATGCTGTTGAGTAATGGCAATTTGACAATAGCTACTCATTATTTATTCTACATCAAAGTAAATTACGTTTTTATTTACTTTGCTGGTAGTCCTTCTGGAGCTCTTCCAATCTTCAGAGCTTTAGGTATAGTATATGTTTTTTGATTTACTTTCTGGTGGCTGTGATAATATTGACTTAAAATCCAAAATTACGCTACAGTCCTTAAATTGCGCTATTGAGCATATGCAGTTGTGTAGAAGGAATTGAGATCAATCATGTAACCGACCACATGAGCTTAAAACAACACAAAATAAATATTCATATGATACCCATACCTACCATTTCTATGACCAATGAAGGTCATTGTCACTGGTAGCTAAGATACTGGAGAAAGCCCTCTCAAAAATAAAATTTTCACCATAACTACTAGTAAAATGTTAAATTATGATTAGCATTTTTAGAGGATCTTTCAGTCACCTTTAGCTTTTAGTGACAGCTAAAATGATAGCCATATTGAATATATGTTTGTTAAGGATACAATTTAGTTGCTCAATTTTTGAAAAGTCCTGCTGGTGATGTTTGCCTTCTTGTCAGAAAATCGACAGAATTGCACAAGTGAACGTATTATTGCTGTTTTACGTAGTTAGGACATTTAAAGAAATGTATCAATTGTCATTTCATTATTCAGTGACACAGCTTAAAGACTGAATCTTGGAACCAGTAAATCCCCAAAATGTAATTTGACTACATTATCACAGAGGACTGTATTGGGATGGTAAAGGGAATTGAGCAGAGTTATGAAAACACATACATTTTTTAAACATGTTTGACCTGCAGAGATGCCTTTGTTGCCTTACCGCTGCAGGGCTCAGAAGGGTATTGTTCAGACTGCTGCACTCTGACAATATTTATCAGCTACTGTTATCTTTGGGGTTTAAAGGCAAGGACTTATCGTAAGACATCTCTTCGGCTATATGTGCCTTTGCATCTTCACCATATCAGAGAGGTAAAATGCACTCTTTAGAATACTTGTAAATATTCAGCCTTATAGAACTATGGGATCTTATCAACCATACCGTACTATTGAATAATATTTATAGAAAGCGTGATCCCTTGGTTCCCAAGTTCTATGACTGAAACACTGACTTGTGAGCAATTCTACAGTATTCTTTAGAAGATCTATGTGAAGTTCAGTGTTTATTTGCTGTTAAACATTCACCATACGTCCTGTGAAATAGCATACAATAACAGATCTTACATGTATGATTTACCCAACACATGGCGACGATGCTGCCTGTAACTCTTAATGTAAAAACTTATATCAATAGGGAGCTTTGAGACCAAATTTATGACTTGCTACATACATCTAATGTTATCATTGTCTTTTTTTTAATAACTCTGGTTATTGGTACGATTAAAGTTGGCGGTCATTACACGCAGGAATTCATTACTTTTACAGTGTTACATAGTCAGGATCGCATACAGATATCACAAATTTCGGTGTCATAGAATACAAGATGGTAATATTACATATCACATTAAGGTGCTAACGGTTCGTCAAGGGATGGGATCAGGGGAGGCTCACACAGGTTGCCACGGTACTCATTCCACTTCGACCAGATTGCTATCCATTTCCGGGGGCAGCACTGGGCCACATAGACTGTCTTCTCTTGCAACATGCACCAGTCTATGTCCTTTTTCCATGCACTAAGCGTTGGAGGTGTTACTGCCCCCCACAGGCGTGCTATGTTGCGTTTTGCTATAGCCAGACCAAGCGTCGCCCAAATTCTGTCTTTTGCTGTCAAATCTGTGGGCTCCCAAATGTTTAAGAGGCACCTTTTGATTTCAAGCCGCAATTCTACCCCCAGACATTTCGCATACAGTTATGCACATGCTTCCAGTAGGTTTGTATCAGAGGGCACTCCCATATTATATGTATGAACGTCCCCACCACGTCACACTGTCTCCTACAGAGCCCTTCCTCACTCCTGCCCATCAATACAAGTCGGTTACCAGAAATGTACATTTGATGTAGTATTTTCAGTTGTATCAGCCTCAATTTTGCTGATCTCGCCACTTCCTTGGGGGAGGAAAGCGCCTCTTTCCACTCTTCATCATCGATCTCAAGACCGTCATTCTCCCATTTTCTCCTGAGTTCGAGTAGGGGGTCAGGGGTGTGGTGTATGAGTTTTTTGTATGTGAGGGAGAGGGTGTGGTGTATGAGTTTTTTGTATGTGAGGGAGAGGGCCTTCTCCGGCAAGTGACCATCTAGCAGTCTGTCCTCTAGGGGGGGGAGGATTCCGAGAGGGGTGTTCCGGGTGGAATATTTGCCTGGAGTGAGTGCCTGACCTGTGCATATCTAAAGTATTCCGTTTGTGCTAATTCGTATGTCTGCTGTAGTGAGGCAAAGGACACCATGCCATTGGGTCCCCATAGGTCTTTTATACGGGAGATCCCTATCAAGTCCCAGTTACTGAACCCTTTAGTGCGACCCAGTGTGCCTAGTCTTTCAGAAACCCAGAGTGGGGTAGCCAACGTAAGTTTATCAGCCCATCCCAGGTTGCGGCTCACAATGTGCCAAAGTTGGACCGAGTGTCTTGTAGGCCCTGTAAGGGGGTATTTGTTAGGTTTAGAGTAGAGCGCCACCTCGAAGTTCCCACCTGGGAGGAGCCACCTATCCATCCCGTATCCGGGATCGTCCCCACCACAGTATGTGCCCTGGTTAATGGGCGAGAGGAAGCTGCCCAGTAGTATTTCCTAATGTCTGGAAGTGCTATTCCCCCATCGTACCACCCAAGTGTAAGTTTATGAAGTGAGATACGTGGCATTCCGGCCCATAATAAGTCCCTCTGGGTGGGCTAGATTTCTTTAAAATACTTTTGAGAGACTAGATCTGGGTAATTTTGGAGAGCATATAGGAAACGTGGCAGCGTCATCATCTTGAAAAGAGCAGCCCGTCCCTGTAGGAACAGCGGGAGCTTCTTCCAGATGGCTGTGTCCCTTTTGAAACTCTGTAGAGGTGGTAAAAGGTTTCTCTCGTACCGGGCCGGCAAATCAGTGGTGATGAAGATACCAAGATATGTGAACCCCTCTGTGACTGTCTTGATCGGGCAGCCTTGCGGCATTGAGGGGGGGTGCCATGCAGGACGTAGAGCAACGATTTCCCCCAGTTGATACTGTATCCGGAGTGTCTCCCGAAACTGGTGAAGATGTCTAAGGCAATTCTAAGTGATTTGGAAGGGGAGGCGAGATACAAGAGGATGTCGTCTGCATAGAGCGAAATCCGGCTCTCCCACCCCTCAGCCCACCTGAGCCCCCGTAGTGAGAGGTCTTATCGTATCCAAGCCGCGAGCGGCTCTAAGGAGAGGGCGAAAAACAGGTGTGAGAGGGGGCAGCCCTGCCGCGTCCCCCTCTCCAAGGTGAACACCTCGGAGATCTTATTGTTGACCACTACCTGAGCCAACGGCTCAGTATAGAGGAGACGTATCCACCCAATGAAATTAGGGCCGAAGCCCAACTTTTTGAGGACCGCCATCATGTATGGCCATTCAAGCGTGTCGAATGCCATTGCGGCATCCAACGAGACCACAACCACATCCCCCTGGATCGTGTGGCAGCGTCCCAGTACCCCATGGAGTCGTCTTAGGTTAAGTGCGGTGTTGCGGTGTGGCATAAAGCCCGATTGGTCTGGGTGGATCAATTTGGTGATTATCGGCTTGATCCTATTTGCGAGCAGTTTCGCGAGGATTTTGGGTTTGGCGTTTAATAGTGAGATCGGCCTATAAGAGGCGCACACCTCTTTGGGTTTCCCCTCTTTCGGGATGGCCACTAATGTGGCGATGCGCTGGTCTCTTGGCAGTTTCCCCAGCACTTTACTATCCTCGAACATACGCTTAAGGTGCAGGCCCAGGCTGTCGGGTTTGAGCTTGTACAGCTCAATCGGAAGACCGTTGGGTCCTAGGGCTTATCCAGGCTGGAGTTCGTTGATCGCCATGGCCAGCTCTTCTGCAGTGAGCGCCCCCTCCAGGGCCTCTCTGTCTGCGTCGGAGAGGGTAGGTAACCTAATGTCGGCCAAGAGCACGGAGGAGTCCTCCTCCGGGAGCTCCGATCCCCTTTGGTACACCTTTTTGAAGTGTGCTGCGAACTCACAAGTTATCTCCTGAGGTTCAGTTAGGAGGGCGCCCGAACCGTCCCTGAGCTCCGCCACCACCCTCTGCACTTTCTGTTTCTTGTCCAACCAGGCTATTAATTTGCCCGCTTTGTCCCCTTGGTCATACAGGCAGCCGTCCCTGTCTCTCGTTAGGCTCTTAGCGGCATCAGTGGCCAGTGCCTTGTATTCGGCCGCCTTAGGCTACATCTGATGGAGAGCTCCCGGATCCCCATCAGCTTGAGCTGCCCCCTCCAGCTCAAGAAGGTCGCGCTCGACGATAACCATTTGCTTCTCCTTTTCCTTGCGTTGTCCCGCAATTGTGGAGAGGGCTTCACCCCTTATTACGGTTTTAAACGCTTCCCAAAGGACGGTAAGGGACTCCACCGTACCTTCATTTTCTTGTAAGTACTGGCCAATCGAACGGATTATCTTCTTTTTGGTCTCTGGGCTAAGGAGGAACCATGGATTTATGGGCGCAATACAGCCTACCTTCTGTTCCCCTATAGTGAGGTGAGCCCATATGGGGGAATGATCTGATATGCCCCGTGCCAGGTGCTTGATCTCTTGGATACTAGTGTCGTGTTGCAAAGGCATAAGGATGTAGTCTATTCTAGAAAGAGTGCGGTGTGGACCCGAAAAGAATGTGTACTGTTGGAGGGTTGGGTGGCGCATGCGCCAAAGGTCTACTAAGCTGAATGCCTCAAGGATGTTGGAGAGCCACATGTGCCCTGTGACAATGTCTCGGGGTGAGTGCCTATCTATTCCCCCTGATATTACTGCATTAAAGTCCCCGCCCAGTAGAAGCTGCCCCTCAGGAAGGGAAAGGAGAAGTTTGCCCAGATCGTGGTATGATTGGGTTTGGAGACCTCATGGGATATAAACCGTCACTAAGTTGAGTGTGTGTCCCTCCCATCTCCCCGAGAGCACTGCAAAGCGTCCCAATGGGTCTGTTTCTGTATGTTCAATGACAAATGGAAAGTTACGGCGCACCAGAATGTCCACCCCGAAGTGAAGCTGGCGTGTGTCGCCATTGTGTAGCCCCATCTATTAAGTGCATGGCAGTTATTACCGATAAGGTGTGTTTCCTGCAATAAGACAACATCTGGGAGGTGTCGTTTGACAAATTGGAGAACTATACCCCTCTTGAGCTTGTCCCCTAGCCCGTTGACGTTCCAGCTGAAGATCTTTAAACTTTTATCCCACCTCGTAGCCACGGCTGGAAGCAATTCTTTCACGCGATCCATAAAGCTTCCAACACCGTACCAGCACACAATTACATTTCCTGCATGACCAACTCAAACCCCCATCCCCCTCTCACCAAGCATTACAAACCATTAGTAAAGAACATTGAAGCTGCCGAACGCCCCGCTTTCCCCCCACCCTGCTACCCTGCCACGTAGGTTTAGAACGACCCACATCTCCAACTAGCAGAGCGCCTTTCGCCCCAAAAAGAGAGAGAGAGAAACCTCCCCCCCTGGTGAACTGTTAGGTGGGGAAATGCGCTGGTACCAATTCCAGCCACTAGAAGCCCGTCCCCATACATTAAGTATCTTGTCAGGCTTATGCACTCAATTTGCGATTAAATCATTTCTGCACCATTCACCCCATCCCACCCTCTGCTTAATAGTGTTGCTGATACCCTAAGGACGGCAAGGCCAGTCCGCCAGTACAGTTCAGGAAGTGTCTCTGGCCCTCATTATCTAATTCTGGTCAGTTCCAGGTGCGTCGGGCCCACCATCCGCCTGGTTGGCACCGCCCGAGGACCCCAAACCCCCGGTATCGTAAGAAATGTTTATACTTTACAGGTTGTAGAGGTCTGCAAATGTAATCTCCTCAGTCAGTATGGGCCCTCTAATGTCCCTGTGCGGCCCTTGTGCCGGGGCTGCTTGACCTCGATCGCCAGGAGCGCTGAATCCGCCTGTCGGTGTCCGATCTTTCGTCTGATGAACCCAGTGACTTGGCTCGCGTGTCCCTCCTTTTGTCACCTGTCGCAGTCGCCGATTTCTGTGCAGTGCCTCTGTCTAGCCAGTCTTGTGCCTCCGATGGCATAGTGAAAAAGAGGGATTTTCCATCGGCCATAATTTTAAGCTTCGCGGGAAAGAACATCATGTATTTGATTCCCTTTTGCCGAAGTACCGCTTTCACCCCGTCAAAGGAGCGCCGCTCCCATTGCACTTTGAGCGTGAAGTCTGGAAAGATCCTGACTGTTGCGTTGTCGTATTGCAAGTCTCCCAGCTGTCTGGCGGTCTGCAGGATGGCGTTGCTGTCCCTGTAGTTGAGGATTTTCGCGATGATGGTCCTCAGTGGTGCTCCTGGTTTGGGTCTGGGAATTGACGCATGGTGCGCCCTCTCAATGGTAAACATGGTCGAGAGCCGCTTCGGTTTCAAATAATCAAGGATCAAATCTTTGAGGAAGAGGTCCATACTAGGCCCTTCGGAACCCTCTGGAACTCCTACCACCCTAATGTTGTTCTGGCGGGCCCTCCCTTTCTGGTCCTCGAGCTTCAAGGCTACTTGACGGTGTTGGTGTACAAGTTCATTGACCCTCTGCTCGAGCTTCTTGGAGGAGCCTTGGAGCTCCCGGATGTCCGTCTCATTGGTTCTGGCTTTGTCCGACGTCTTGTTGAGATCGGCTCATATGAGGTTCATTTCAATGGACATCTTATCAATTTTCGTCTCGAGAGTGCTCCCTACACTTTGGATGGCCGCCATTATTGAAGCTAAGGAGGGCTCAGTTTGTGCGGATTGGTCTCCTGTTGCCCCTACAGCTTGTGGGGCTGACATCAGAACCGCATATATATTTCCCTTGGGCTTCATTTTGTGGTCACACTCGTCTGATCCGTTGCGATCTGGGTTTTCTGGAATGTTTGCGAGGCCCTGTGGCGGTGTCTTCTATGGCCCGTGTCTGCCTCCCCGTTAACACGCTACAGGCAGGTACCGACAGTGTTGATCAGGCCTTCCTTGCCGCCCCTCAGTGTCCGCGATTTCGCACCCCTCAGGGGTTCCTTTCGTCACCCAGCAGAATATTCAACCGTTTTGCCCAATGGGTGTGCGGGCCGCCACTCTTTAAATCCCAAGTGTGCGCCGCGGGCCTCCTTCGCCAGGCCAGGCCTTCTTTTACCGCCTCGGGCCCTCATTCAACCCACGGATTTCCCCAAGTGAATGCTGCATGTGCCCCAGCTGGGCCCTTTCCCCCCAAGAGTAACTGTGTAACTGGAGTCCTGTACTTCAGGGCGGCTATCACCTCTGGGGGTGGGCACAGTTTCCGTTTCGTACCGCTTTCAACCTCGTACTCCTTCCCGCCTCTGTTCCTGCGTCAAACGGGTGGTCCGGCGTCTGATCTCCGCCACCTCACGGGCTGCGCCCCCTCGCGGTGTCGTTGTCCAGTTCAGAGCTCTCCCCCCGCCCTCAACCGGGCAGGTGGGTCGCCGGGACGCGAGGGGGCCTTTTGCGATTGGAAGCGCGCCGCAGGATCAGCGGATGCCCGTATCCGTGAAGGCGCGGTTTTGCGATCTCCTAGGCAGGCCCCGACACTCACTCAGTAGATTTTGGGCCTCACGGGGCCCCGCCGAGTCCCGGCTTCACTGCCCTCCATGGCTCACGGGGTCCGCGGCTCGCTGCATGGCCCCCGTCGGGTGCAGAAGGAGGATTAGTGTTGCGCTGAGTCCGGGGCCCACCACTCATGCCTTGGCACCGGGCCGTTGCGTAGGTGGCAGGGGGAGTGTCCGTCTTCCGACTCCCGGACCCTTCGGGCTGCTGCTGTGGGCTCTTGATGCGCTACAGTGACAGAGGCTTCTCGGAGCCTCCTGCTTTCGATGTCGGGTGATGCTGGCTATCATCCGACACTCACCACGAGCTTGGATGCTGCCTGCCGGATTTTAGTTGGATTTAGGGGAGTTTGGGGCTCCGCTCCGGCGGAGCTCTCTCCTAGGCAGCCATCTTCGTTGGTGCCAAGCCACGCCACTCTAATGTTATCATTGTTGATATGTATCACCCAAGAATGTGATACTATTATTATAAACATAATTTACTGTGGTTTGAGATGAGAAATGCATAGAAGAGAATACTATAAGGAGACCCAAAAACCAGGGAGAAGCACACAGCAAGCGCATTATGAGCTGTTTCATGTGGCAATTTAGGGAGTGGGGCTGCTGAAAAATAATAACTTAAATTGGAATTCCACAAGCCACATAGGTAAGTCCTGCTATGGTCAATAATTGCTTCATATTGCTGTAAAATATTGGAAAACTGTACCCCTACAAAGAGGTGCTAACCTTTCAATATTATCCTCAGTGGTAACTTAAAAAAAAATAATCCACAGTTTCTGTTTTTGCAGTTTGTATAAAAATCAAACTGTTTAACAGATCGCTGGTCTGCTTTGGAGTTTTCATGAATGGAGACCTTCTGAAAAACTTGGTCCCTTCAATACAATCCTAGAAATGCAATATTGTTTCTACTCTAAAGTTGAGTTAGCCTCTGAGAATCACAGTGCACGAATGACCGCTATAGAAATAAAACCACATTGAATTGCACTCAGCAACATAATAAGAACACAGTAAAAGAACAGCGGACTGAAAATGCTTTCTGGGTGCCTTATTCAAATACATGACATTAAAATGCAGTAAATACATGGCAGCATAGCAGCCAGAAGAGCAATAGAGTCTGCATTCGATAAGAAGACTTGAGAGTGACTGAAAGAATGCCCGGGGAACAATAGAAAATGTACAACAACTGCAGGGCTAAACACAAATAAACAGAATAGCATTCTGAAAATTCACTTTATAAAAACATCTAAATACAACACTACTGTTGCAAATTTATCGAAAACCAAATCATCTAAAACGTTAGAAGCCAATTATAGTACTACACACACTATATATTGACTCAATATCACCAGAAATGATTAAAGGGGACTTAAATATGCTACAACAAAGGGAATTTAAGGCCAGATATTTGTAGGTTGTGATTGTGTATGCAGCATACTATGCATTTTAAATATTCAGTTTGTCAGAAGATGTTGACCACAACCACTCAGAGATACAGTTTGCAATAAGCGAGATGCATGTGCAGATATCCTTATTCCCATCTTGCCTCCCACCCCGGCTAGACACCAAACTCGCTAGTCATGGCATCAACACCATTGACAATCCTATGCTGGAATGCCCACCGTCTCATCCACTATAGCAAGTGCAAAAAAGTCCTCACCTTTTATAAGATGCCTCAGAGGAAAGTACTCCTCCAATCAAATCTTAAAACCTATCTCGACGATAACAAGGGATCTGCCAAATCCGCACAGATGCTCTGGTCGTCGTTGAAAGCCACGGTCAGCGGCAAACTAATGCGCAACGCAGCACTTCATAATAATCAAAGGGTGACCCATCAGGCCTCCCTGTAAATGAAAGTCCGGGACCTGACCCAGTCATATTCCTTTCATCCCACCATCTCCACTCCCTGACAGTTGGAGAAGGCGAAAATGGACCTTAAAACCCTATTCCCCTCTAAAGCGGAACATGCATTCCATAAATTGAGATGCCGTCATTATGAACAGGGTGAGAAGGCTGGCAGATTACTTGCAGCCCAGCACTGACAATTTGAGGAAGCCTCCACTATCCTGGCTCTTAAAGACCGAACCATCTGTCTCATCACACATCCCCAAGGGATAGCGGATACATTCATGGAGTATTATAGGAACCTCTCCACTCCAGAAACTATCACTGACAAGGCCCAAATAAACAGCTTTCTCTGTACAGTCCGTCTCCCCCAGCTGAATGACGATGGGCAGGAATTACTCTCAGGAGACCAAAGAGGAAACTGTGCGGGCCATCTCCATTTCACCTTATAGCAGGGCTCCTGGGGCAGACAGTGTCCCCATGGAATTTTACAAATGGTCATGACCAGACATAGCGGAACAAGCCCATTATAACAGTGCTCCCTAGGCTTAGTAAGGACCCGCTGTCCTGCAACAGCTCTCGACCCATATCCTTCCTTAATGGGGATGCCAAGATCCTGGCCATCATGTTGGCTGCCCGACTTAAAACAGTCATCCTTACGCTCATGCTCCCACGCAGGTCAGCTTGATCTCAGGCCAAACTTCTCTCAACCATCTCAGGATCTTGGCTAATGTCCTCTGGCTGGTTGAAGGCATGCCGGACGAGGCACTAGCCTGGGGAGAGGATGTGGTCTAACGGCTAGGGCAGTCAACCTAAAATCTGGGAAAACTGGTTTGAGTCTCGGCAATGACGCTCAACATCCTGTGAATCTGAGCAAGTTACTTAATCTCCCCGTGCCTCACAAAAAAATGAATGTGTCCGTCTGTAATGCAACAGGTGCTCATGGAAAGCGCTCTGATACCTTCGGGTCAAGTTTGCGTTATAAAAAACTCTGGGGAAAAAAAACTTTCTCTCGTTGCTGACAAGGCATTTGCCCAAATAGAATAGGAATACCTCTTCACGGTACTCTGAAAGTTCGGCCTTTGAAACAACTTCATAACACGAGTCCGATGGTTACAAGATGTCCCCTTGGCACAGGTGAGTTGCGGGGGCTTCTTAACTGACTTCTTCCCAATCCAACATGGGACACAGTAGGGGTGCACCCTCTTGCCACTCCTCTTCTTTTTAATTCTAGAACCATTGGCCTTGTCTATTCATCAATCAATGGATATTGTGGGCATTCTTAAACTGTTTGGGCCCTCCTCCATTCTTCTCTACGCTGATGATATCTTACTGATGCTCGTAGACCTCCCTAGATCCCTGCTGGCTCTCCGGACTCTCTTTGCCAAGTTTGCACCTATTGTGGGATACAAGATCAATTGGGACAAAAGCAAAGCTCTACCCCTCTCCCTGTCCACGACAGTGTCTGGCATTCAGGGCTATTGATTCCGCTGGATACCAGCCCACCTCAAATACTTGAGAGTCTATATCAGTAAAGGTTTGGAATGCATAACGAAGGACAATCCAAAACCCCTCCGGAACAGACCCAAGCAGACTTCGCCAAGTAGACGCATCTTAATCTGTCACTCTGGGGTTGGGTTCAGGCTTTCAAGCAGGTTACCCTCCCATGATTCGCATATTCTTGGGCATGCTACCGTTACTGATTCTGATCACGCAGCTCTATTGAAAAGACCATCGAGGGTTTCACATGGGGCACCCCCAAACCACTGCTAGCTATCTCCAAGTTGATCATCCACAGGAGGTACGGTGGCCTGGGACTTCCCTAGTTAAACACTGCTCCCTAGCATTCCATATCATAAAAATCGTATTCATGCAACAAGGGATAAACAACCCTCCTTCTCTGGTTCCTGATAGAGAGAAACATCTCTCAAAGCTCACCCAGTCTCTAACTGCTCTACACTTATGGTCACTTAAGGTATGTTCTGCTAATCCTATGATCCAGGCTATGGCTCAAGCCTGGAAACACATCCACGATCTCTTCTCGATGGATCCTTGCCTACATGCAAGGGGTTCCCCTCTGGCGGAACGCTTGTATCCGTATCTGCGGTGGTATTCCTAACTGGCCTCTCTGGCAGCAGGCGGGCATTGAAACACTCTCCCAGATCTTCATCCACAGAACCTTCAAACCCTTTGCAGCCCAGAGGGTGGAATTTCAACATCCTCCACATCAGCAATGGAAATACCTATAGCTCTGCCACTGACTTTTTATCAGTTTATGTTGCCACCGTGGCCTATAGCTTTCACCTCAATTGTTACCTATCTCTTCCTGTGGGGCCGCTATAGCGTGGTGATGTCGGGTCTGTATAACCTTCTGATATGGCATAAGCATGAGAACTTTATGGCAAGCGTACCTGCACTTCGATTACGACAACAAGGACTGGTCTGTGGTTCTCGAAAACCTGTACTGCAGTGTGAGGAAGTCCAGGATTAAATTCTGTCATTTCAAGATGGTGCTGGATTAGTACTGGACTCCTTCAAAATTGGAACATGCGGGCCTTCTGAATCATTTGCAATGCTGGTGATGCAACTTCTAGGGATGCGACACAATGCATATCTTGTACAATCGTCCTGCCCTCCGAGGTTTGTGG
This sequence comes from Triturus cristatus, assembly GCF_964204655.1. Taxonomy (NCBI): domain Eukaryota; kingdom Metazoa; phylum Chordata; class Amphibia; order Caudata; family Salamandridae; genus Triturus; species Triturus cristatus. The sequence goes on along the minus strand of NC_140589.1, from coordinate 619,186,041 downwards.
CTCGCACTGACAGACACACTATACAGAATTCTGCTCCTTCCCATCACCCCGTCAAGTGGTGTTCATACACAACACATTGAACATCCCCTCCCCCCATGATGTATCATGATTGCCATTTCCTTGCAATGGCACTGGCCTCAGCCAAACTATTATGGTATTTCCCACACACACCCATGCATGTGGAATGGTTGACCAAAATGTTTAAGACTGCCTCCTACGAGAAGCTCATTTACACACTGGCTGATAAACAGGACACCTACCAGCAGGTGTGGACCCCATGCCTGACTGATGGTCAATGATCAATAACAATGACATAGGCCACCTGGGGTCATGGACCTTCCCTGTCCTCCTCCAACTGAAGAGGCATATACATCCATATAGGCTATCATGTGCCACATGTCTCTCAACCCCGCTTCCCTTACATTCACATAAGGGTGATCCTGCCCCATGCCCTCCTCCTTTTTTACCCGCTGTTACCGCTGTTCCCCTTCCCATCCCCCTTTTCTTTCCTTTTCTTTTGTCTCTTCTCTCCCTGGAAACTACTCTTTCTCTCCCATTCAGTGATTGTCCCAGAGTTAGAATACTGGTCGCTTTGGACACCTCCCAGACAATATTGTTGTTGTTGATGTACCTTGCAATCTATCATAATTTTGTTCTGCTGTGCCTGTATTTTGTACTCTGTGCTTCTGAAATCAGAGCAAAGAATTCAGAGAGAAAAAACCCCCGCCCCCCAAAAACTGCGTAGGTTCACAATTTGTCTATTGCAATTATTGCAATCAGGTAAAATGGGTTAAGATACATAAAGAGGTAAACTACAGCTGGATGTGGTGGTGTAGGGGACCAGGGCATCCACTATAGGAACTTATGTTGGACCCCAATGTCACAGGTTCAAATCCTGGCATGTCCACTCAGCCCTTCGTTCTTCAGTTGATGATAAAATGAGTACCATTGAGTTGGTTAACAGTAGGTGCTTGCTATCTGTCACTGGCCCAAATGACCTTCTTGGGGGTAACGTTGCTCTACAAACATGCCTGTTATATGGGAAGGGAAATACTTGATTGGGCCATAAGAAGCTGTGATGTTGCCCTAGTATGGGAGAAAAGGAAATGTGCCTTTAAGAATACAAGTATAGGTGCTTAGAGAGCTCCTGAAGGAATAGTTTAAGGTATATTCGGGAACAACGCTGTGCGGTTGGTATAAAATGAATCCGACCCACTAAAAATGAAGTGCTCCTCATCAATAAAAGATACATGAACTTTGAAATGCCACGTTCTGTATCAGGAATACAACAAATGCAAAGAAAATATTCTGACAACATGTATTTTCAGAACTAAATTAGGAACATTAACAGTGTATCTGTGTACAGGGTTAGAAAAATCACACACACTGATATATTCCACACAGTTCTTGTACTCAAAATCCATACACATATAAGTTGCAGTAATGAGTGCAATTTCACTTGATCACATGTAAAGTGTCCATCAAAGTCTTCATCTCCATGATGAAGAATCCACTGTGAAGCGATATGAGGCCAATTTGGAATAACCTTTGATGTTTCTGTCTCGAAGGTCCACAGACAATGAAACCCTCCTCAGGACACGTGTTCCATTATACATCACAGTTTAGGATTTCTTACCGGTTGATTCACTTTAAAGGTCGGCCATTTAGGCAATATTTCACAGAGTCCTAAAGATCGTCCCACAAGGCAAATTACAGTGTGCGCTCGCAGTGGATGCTTTCAATACATAAATAAATGGGATATGTTGAGTTTCTGTGGCATGAGGTCTAGACCCTATTTGTCTAGGGGAAAAAGGCATATTTAAGTTAAACATTTAACCCAGCCTTTGCTGTGCTGTTTGTAGGCAGAGCCATTGTCAGGCTTTCTTTGTTTGAAATCTCTCTGCATCTTTTGTAAGCACATTGTACATGATGACAAGCAACTAAGTGATAGCAACATCTTCATCTGCCTCTTCCTCTCATATAACATCACTCAATGGAATACTAAAGGACCTAGGGCCATAAGTAGGAAGCCAAATTGTGATCGCAAATGCTGAAATTCGCAGAATTTCAGCGTTTGCGATTGCATTTTGGGCAGTGTGCTATGTAGCACACAAAAACCCACACGCAAAATAAGGAATTGCAAAATTTGCGATAACTTATTTTGCGAATGCATTTAAGGAATCCCAAATTGTGATTCCTTAAATGCAATGTAGGAAGCACCCAAGTTGTGTGATTTTGGCTTAAGGAATCGCAAATTACCACCAACTTCAGGTTGGTGGTAATTTGCGATTTCTTTGAAAAATGCACTTTTTTGCAGTTTTCAAAGTGCCATGTGGCGCACATACATGCCCTTAGCGAATGTATGTGCGCCACATGTGCACACATGTATATTTCAGGGGTGCAAAAGGGTGTCCTATTGACACCCTTGCAACCTTGAAATTGCATTCTCAATTTGCGATTCTCTAATTGAGAATCGCAAATTGAGAATGTCTTTCTATTCATTCCTATGGGCCTTCTAGCCCATAGGAATGAATGGCAAGGTATTCCTTATTTGCGAATCACAATTTGTGATTCGCAAATAAGGAATAGGTGGGATTCGCAAAATATTTTGCTAATCCTACCTACATTGCATTTTGCGATTCTCTAATTGCGATTCCCTAAAAATCGCAATTTGAGAATCGCAAAACACGTTTTACCTACATATGGCCCTTAGTCACAATGGACACAATTCAATAGCATGCGAAGAAATGACCACTCATGGAGAAAAATTGATACTGTGAACCTTATGCCATGTGCACGCTTATGCCGTCATGCTTACTTTCATCCTGCAGCATGGCGACTTTATGCTTTGGGTCGGCCTTGGGGGCAGTAGTGGATCTGGAAGCAGCCAGTGCAGCAAACCAGGAATTCCTCAACACGAGGAGCAGTGAAAAGCGTGAGATGGTCGGCCTCAATGACAGACTGGCCAAGTACATTGAGAAGGTAATTTTTTCAAGACTAACAGTGACTGATCGGAATAGCTGCAAAAGCATGTGCCTCTCTATAGTAGCTTAATTTGTAAAGAAATAAATGCCGGAGCCCTCGTGATGAGGCCACCGCAGTTTGCACCACACACTGCCACTGCCAGCGCTGCCAATGTCAGAGCTTACACAACTACTAACCATCACACTGCTTCAAGTGTGACAATTCTAACTGGTCGAGACCCCCAGACTTTAAGAATTGTTTGTGTGACAGTTATCAGTTATTTTAAACATCTATTGATTTATTAAACAACTATTTTTCAGTTCATCTTAAAATGAGCAGCTGTCCTAAGTGCCGGTGCCCGCAATTAAGAGCCGGTGCCGAGCACCGGAAAGCACCTGCTCAAATTAGGCACTGCTCTTAACTTCTGTGAAACTAGCCCTCCATCAAATGCTTAGTGGCCAATTCAAAAAGGCATTTATGAATATGGGAAGTAATACTACAGGAGTATTCTTTTACGTGCTCTTACAAGTGTTTGTGAGTCTGCCCCGAAACGTTCAACTCCCTATTGGTAAAGAAGCAAAGAGAGCACTGTCATTTCTGTTTGTATCAACTGTATATAACTATTCCCTAGGCATTTCCGCTTTTATTTCCATTTTAGTTGTTTTGAGGCCAATTCACAAAGGCATGTTAGAATGCATCAAATAGTACAACATGAGTACTACTTTATGGTACTCCGAAATGCCTTCGTGAATAAGCCCCTATGTTCGCAGTGTCTCTTATTTATAAGAAATATTTAATGGCATTGAAATCACAAAATGGATATACTAAAGTTGGAACTTATGAATAACTAAATGAACTCTTGTCCACAGGTACGCGATTTAGAGCAGCAGAACAAATCACTCGAGGCTGAGATTGAAACCCTACAAAACCGTTACACACGGCCTTCTGGACTGCGGGCCCTGTACGAGGAGCAGCTGAGAGACCTTCACAGAACTGCTGAGCAGATAAAAGTTCAAAGGGTAAACTGCAGAGTGCACCTGAAACCTATAAGAAAGCATTGTGTTATTGTACGTTAGATACCTGCACAGTGAAGGCTACATTGAGGGAAACCACAATGCACTGCAGTAGAGATTCCATGTTATGGCCTTATAGCCTGCTGTGTGGGCTATACCGGCTATTTAAGGCCCGCTTCAGCTTAGGACTTTAACAAGGGAGCAGGACTTTAATGCGGGTATAGCCCAGCTACGGAGGGCTATAAGGCTATTAGAACATTTCACCACTAGAGGGCAAAATGTTCTAACAAATATAACAAAGGCCTCACAGAGCCGGAGGGGATTAAAATCCCCTCTGGCTCCGTGAAGCCTTTTTTCATAGCTACAGCTGTGAAGGACAACATTGGAATGTTGAAGCCCCGGGCTTCAACCGGGCATTAGAAGCCCAGAGCACTCCATTGTTTTCAATGGAGCTCCCAACATTCCAATGTTCTAATAAGTATTATTTGTTTTCTGCATGGTCACAATTAGCTCACATTGCTCACTGGGCGTCTGATTCTAAAAGGTATTTACACATTTAAGCTGAACTTGGGTATGCAGATACCTCCATTTATGAGTGTATATTAAATGTTTTGTATTCATAAAACCTGAATTTACACCAGCATAAGTGATAGTAAACCAGTTTGATGTAAAAGTACCTTTCACCAAATCTGCCCTAGTGGGTTTGTTGTAAGTGCTCAAAGGTTTGAACCACTGCTTAAGTTGGCGAACACCACCCTCGATATAGTAACAAATTTACTCTTGTCAGTGGCAGGAGTAAATTCATCTCTAGGATGGGAAGGTGAAGGGCTATTTTTATAAGGAAACAATTATTTTCACCAAAAGGGGGAAACTTAAGGAAAGTTTTCAAATGCAAATTCACTTTTGTAAAGTACTTACATATGCCTAAATGTACAGCGGTTACATTTACTCATCCATGATTACTGTTGCAGCTCCCCAGGAGAACAGCTTGAATTCTCTGTAAATTCCAGAAACGTTGGAAATTTACTGCAAGCATGTGGACCGATCAGCTCAATAAGCGGTCTAGAGTGGCCTAACGAGTAGCATATAGTGTTATGTTAGTAAACACTGATATAACAAAAATACATGAAGATATGCAAGAGCTTTGCAGTGTTTTAAAGTCTGTGAAGCACTTTGGGCCCCTATTCACAGATCCCGAACCCCCCCCCTTTACAATTACTCATACATATAGAGAATGCTGGGAGCTTTTTTGGAATTCACAAAGAAATTCCAGTGGTATTCCTGGGGAGCTGTGACTGTTACAGATTCCCAGAAGTAATAATATGGATTTACACATTTGGAAATGCTACTAGTGTCAATTACTGCATGTGTTTAAACAACATTGTATTAACTCTGAATACAAGTTTGTTTGTGCCTCCTTGAGGAAGAATGTTGTTAGATGATGGAACCAGTTTCTTCACACCCCTGCTGTAGAAAACTGGATTATAGTGATTACTAGGGGAAAGAAAGTCTTAGGGCCAGATACGACGTGCAAAATAGCGCCTCGCATATTGCGCATTGTTTGCGACTCGCAATTTGCGAGGCGCTATTTTGCATGTACAGCAGTGTGTTTAACACTGTTTGCGATTCCCAATGGGGTTGCAAATTGCGAGATTAATGAGCCTCTCGCAATTTGATAGCCTATTGGGATTGACAGGCCCTCCCAGGGATGGTGGCCTGCTGGGCTCAGCAGACCACCATGTCTGGGACTGCTTTTAAATGAAGCATTTTTTTAAAAATGCAGCCCGTTTTCCTTAAGGAAAACAAGATACAATTTAAAAATTAAATGAAACGTTTTCGTTTCATTTTTAAGGGCAGGTAGTGGTCCCTGGGACCACTGCCTGCCCTTAATAATATTTTTAGAGACAGTCGCAAAGTGGAAGGGGTCCCCTGGGGACCCCTCCCAAATTGCAACTGCATTACCACCCTCTTGAAGAGGGTGGTAATTTGCAATTGTTGTGCGACCGCAATTGCGTTCTCAAAACATTCATACATTGCTTTGCGGACCCTATTAGGAAGGTAACGTCCCTTCATAACAGCGAGTTGCAATTCCTTAATAGCGAGTCACAAATAAATTGCGACTCGCTATTTAGGAATTGTACATGACCCTGGAGCATTTTGCATGCGCAAACGGGTTGCTAACCCGTTTGCGCATGCAATTTAAAGTCGTACATCTGGCCCTTAGTTATTGATGGGAGCTAGGGCATAGATCTTGCACAGTTATGGAATTTAGTGCCTAGAAAGTAAAAGCAGATTTCTTTGAGGAATCCTGAGCTTACCCTTGGTAGTGTGGAACAATCGGCATACTCCCCTCAGAGAAAATACATTTGTTATTTAGGAGCACCACAAGAATGCTAAACTCAATAAAACTGATAATATTCCCAAAACATGCCACTTATAAAAGAATAAAATGTATTTACAAAAACAACACAAAAATAACAAACGTCTACTGAGGGGATCAGGAGATATTTGTTTTTAAAGAAATGGTAAGCAGTGCCTTTAGAAAACCTTGTGGGCATTTAATAGTCATTGCAATCCTATGGGGTGAGAATGACCTGGTGCTAGTTGACATATCAAGCTGACCGTGATGGAGTGGGCAGTTGGTCCCAGTTAATACTTTTACCTTTTGACTTAGGGCCTCATTTATATCTTGGCGGTTGGGCCTTTGTTCCAGCAGGGCGATGGAGTAAATACCTCCGTTGCTCTGTTAGAGGCCCCGACCGCTGAAATAATAATTGACCGCCAAGCTGTCGGTCATTTATAAAGCATTGGCAGGAATTGCTGTAACAGCTGTACCTGTCAATGCAATCTGCTATTTGGTGCAGGGCTGCGTCAGCATGATGCAACCTTGCACCAAACAGTATCCTTTTTTTATAAAAAGAAAATGGGTTTTCTTTTTGAAAATCAAAAAAGCAATGCTCCCCCCCTCTCACCATGGGAGTCCTCTCTCATGGTGGTGGGGCATTATTTGGTTTTTACATTCCCTCACCACCAGGGTCTGCCTGGCGGTCTCGAAGAGCAAACAACATGGCTACATGTCCCCCCATCCTCACTGGATGGGGGGACATGTACCTATTTCTCCGACGGATCTTACTTCGTCAGGCTGCTGGAGAAGTTTGGCTATGGCAATAACGGAGTAGTCACTGCTGTAGCCAAACCAAAGGTCCACCCCGTATTTAAATTGGGCAGGTGGACCTTCATGTAGGTATACACTGTCACTGTTGTCACAGAGTATATACCGCACACACACATATAAATCAAGTCCTCAGTCTTCATGATAAATATCAAAACCCTCCAATGGAGCAAGGCTGGATGCTATGGTTGAGATTGATGGGTACATCACTTTGATTCTATGGTTCTGCGGAAATTCTCACTTGAAGGAGTCTTCCACTAAAGAGGAAGCTCCTCTTTCAGGTGGTGGGGTTAGTCATTCCCCCCGGAACCTTAGGATGCTTAGTCTTCAGAAATGTCCTGGGGCAGTTCCTTAGTTAGGGCTTTAAGGCCCCTTCCCCCATCTCAAATACTACCTTTTTTTTCTAACTATGCAGTCACATTTAGAATCTTTGTCTCTTGCTCTGCACAAGGGTTTAGGCAAAATAAGCTCGCCTTATCTATCACCAACCGAAACACCATCACGTCCGTCCCCTCCTCAAGGCCCTCCATTGGCTCCCTATTTCGGAGCGCTGCAAGTTTAAACTCGGTTGCCTAACCCATAAATCTCTGGCAGGCACCGGCCCTTCCTTCATTTCCTCCCTTCTGCACCCCTATACCCCCTCTAGGAATCTCCGCTCCTCTCATCTTGCGCTCCTTCAGACTCCCCGCTTCAAGCGCAAAAAACACGGCGGTCTTAGGTTCTCCTTTCTGGCACCCTCTTTCTGGAACTCTCTACCGCTGGAATTGAGACTTTCCTCCTCTTATCTTCACTTCAGGTCCCTCCTAAAAACCCACCTCTTTCTCGGTATCTATTCATAAATCTCTTTCTCCTTGCCTTTGCTTCTGCCTCTCGTTGATTAAAGTGAATAGCGCCAAGAAACCGTCTGGTGAATGTCGCGCTTTACAAATAATTTTTACATTACATTACATTACATTACATTACATTACAGGCACTTCGGAAAAACACTCGTGCAGTGCGCATGTGCCTGCCGTCGCACCTTTTGCAGGGCTTACCTGATTTCAACCTTGTGTTGCAGGACACAGAGGACCAAGGTTGATCAGAGGTTGGATGCTGCTTCAATGAATTGATACCTACAATTTCACTGAAGTTTAGAAAAATATGCATTTTTTTGTGAACATTTTATTTTGAAAGCAAAGAATTATCAATGTTGCTTTCAAATTCTGAAAATATTTGCATCTCATAAGAGGGCATTCTGGGAGCATTATACATAGCCTTATATTGTTAAATTTTGCAAATGTGTACACATTTGTTTTCTGGAACCACTATTAGAAGTGCAGTCCAAGCTTACAACATTTATGTAGACTCCTCACCCTAGTAATAAAGGATTTGCTTTAATGAACCATAAGTATAAGTTTGAGCAGCATTAACATAGGGATACAAATATTACCTCGATTGCAGATAATACCCATCCCTGCTTCATAAAGAGGCACTGTAAATTAGTAGCCAAAGGTCATGTACTGCCTAAGGTTAGTGCTACTTGTCCCAATGGCAAAATAAACTTGAAAGCTTGTTGTCCTTGACCCCAAACAATATGTCCTGGGCATCAGGCTATATGAATTGCATACCCTGATATTTCATCCACTTATAGGGCAAACGTCTCCATGGCACCAAAGGCAAAGTACTGAGAATGTCCAACTGGAGGTAAGTCTTAACATACTGTGGTTGGTGACCTTTGGCAAATTTAGAAAAAAATGGAGTCAGCTAGTGGTAAGTAATGGAAAATTTCAGAAGTGCCCTCTGGCATTTTAACAAGTTTGTTTGAAAAGTGTGTTTTAAAATTCCCTGTTTGACCCCAGTTTAAAAAAAAATGTTTCTTATGGAAGAACCACCTCACCCACCACTTAAACCCTCCATGAAGATGTGAGGCTCACATCGCTCGCAATCTGTCATTCAGGGCTAGTATTATGCCCTACCACTTTCAAACATCACCAGCCACCACTGGAAATGGCAAATGAAAGGCTGTGATATCAAGTTTTTATGATATCTCACAGACTGTCTACCAGACTTATTTTTCAAGCTTTTGGAGACATTTCTTATGTTAGTTTCATCAGACGGACATGTTCCACAGTCATTGTTTTTCAGTTGGGAAGGCACAGTTAAGGGCTGCTTGCCAAGACCATGTCAGACAAATGATATTTCTTTACAGTATCCACTGTTATTCAAAATTATTTTTGAGTAGTGATCACTTTTGCTTGTTTCATAAGTGTGCCTCAAATTTTTTCTCAAGATTTCTAATCACAAATCTACTCTTTGGGTTTGGCCATGATAGCATACCTGAGCTTCCCCTCTCACAAACATATCAACTTACTAGTGTTTTATCCTCCCTCATGCCCTTCCAGGTTGGAGGAGAGACTATAAAGTTTGAATTCAAAAAGTGCGTTTATCTATTCAGAACAAAAGAGTTTGGAGCGGATGCCCAACTATTGGTTTCTCTGGATCTTAGAATGGGAGACCACTATTCAAGCAGACAGCATTGCAATGTATTTTGATGTGCATTAGACAGTTTTTATGGCCTTGCTAGACAGGTTCCAGAGGGTGTCAGAGCTGAAGCAACTCTGTTTCCACAGGGGTGCGCCTTTATCAATCTACTAAACTGCTGCTTTTCCTACATCTCTGCCTTCATTTCACGTTACAACTGGAAGCTCATTTTGGGTGAGAAGTCCTTCTGAATTTACCAGTTTTAGGTAGAGGTGAAATTTACTGCATCTTCTTTACACATCCCAGTTTATGATCTGTTTATTGGTTTGGGAGTTAGTCTTTCAGAACCAGAATTTGTGGGAAGTATGTACTATTAGAAGAGCAAGTTAGTTACCTTCTTAGCATTTTTTCAGATGTACACGTTTCTCTCCTTTAGATTCCATATGATCCTCCCACATATTTCTACTGAATTTACTAGTGAATATACACACCAACAAAAACTTCACTTTATTTGCAGGGTAGTGTTGTTACTAGGAAGATGGAGCTGTTGGACCTGCTTTGCTGCCCCATGCTGGTTGTATTTAAAATTGCAGGCCTGCTGTCTACTTGGAAGTATGTATTAATTACCTCCTCGTCCATTCCCTTGCTTGCAGCCATTAACATGTGAGGCCTCCAGTTTGTCCAGACACCAATCCCACTCAAAAATAGTAATTTTAAAAAAAGGTATAAAAGATACCTCCTGTTTTTCTTGTATCTCCTTATTGCAATCCCTGTGGCGATGGGGGTGCCTCGTGGGCTGTTGTGGTGTCAGAGTTTTTCAGACGGGCAGGAGAGCTGCGTTTTGTGCAAGCGAGGTTTCAGGGAGCGGCTCTTCAAAGGACGGTGAGCAGGAATATGCGCAAAGGAGGTGGAAAACGTTTGGGAGCTTGTCCATTATTTCGGTTTACAAAGCCTCGCTAGCAATATCTCGGCAGATGTTTGGAGCAGCGCCGATTGAGTGTACTCTAACTCAAAAACACTAAAGTTAAGACACTTCTTCTCCTTGTTACTTACACAACACTTATTTACTTCTTTTCAGTTATCTATAAAATCAAAGGTGCTTTGACCAGCAAATTAATACAGAAATAGTTTATATTTATTGAATTTCCTCTTTTTTTGCAAAGATTGTTTCAAACAGTAGCCCAAAGCAACATATGCAGAAGGACCTATTGATCGCCTGTTTAGCCTTTATTTTTATTTAGATAAAATTTGTAGGTCATGCCTAAAGCTCGCCACATCAGTGTTGTCTAAAATGGAATCGGTTGTTCCATAAGTTAAACACCTTTTTTTCTATTGGTTGTACTTCTTTGCAAAGATGGAATGTTGCATTGTATGAAAACATTTAATCTCATATGCTTGCAGCAGGTTACAGGCCTCCCTGTGCCAATGGCATAACGTAAAATGATGCCCTCCTGCAGAATGGGGAGAGGGTCCCCTGAGTCTCCCATATACTCACAGATATTCATTGGCCGTGGGTGAATGGGGCCCCACCTGTAGGGTTTGGAAGCCTCTGATGGGTAGGGGGCAGGTCTCTGTGCCACAAGAGCAGAAGGGCCCTGCGTTACACCCTTGCATGCTATGCCATCATGATTGCAGGCATGCTGCTCCCATCAATGTTCTGCTTGGTGGAAATTCACCAGTTTGATGCATTGCTCGTTGTATGCCACTCCTTTGTTTGTAATTCTTTCACATGCCATGCGAAGAAGTGTTTGTAATCCTATTGTGTCTATACTTCCATATACACACGCTCCTGTGCCTGCCTGCAGCTCTTGAGTTTTCTTTGTATATGGAGTAGAGGCAAACAAACATAATAATAATAAAACAATGTGATAACAGCACTTGACTCTCATTCTTTCCTAGGACATGTCCTTGGCAGCAAAATCTGGAGTGGCAGAACAGCTGGAATCTATAAAGAAGCGCTACGAAGAAGCAGTGGAAGAGCGGAAGAAGGCTGAAAAGGACATTGACGCTTTCCGCCCTGTATGAGTCCTTTTATTTTCGCTTCACATTAAATAGTTGTAGCTGTAGCCTTTCTCCCACAAGCCCTCTGGAGAACATATCTGATCTTTCCATAGGACTTGTGCTTGTTAAGTAAAGTACTGGAGAGACACAAGCTCTTGTTACCTGCTGCTGCGCATTTACATTTGGTAGTGAGCACTGCCCTACCGTTATTTCATCGGAAGTGCCCCAATAAATCTAGCATGTATCATGCTGTCGGTGTTCCACATGTAGATCCCATTTCAAACGTGAAAATGAACCAATATTCATGTAAACTTAATATTTGATATTATGGTACATGGATCTTGAGACTCATACAATCTGACAGAAACATTCAAGGAAAATGTACAAGTTTGATTTTAGATTAGAGCTCAAATAGCCCTAGTGTGATATGCTCTGCACACCAGCACAGGGTTGATCTCTATAAACGTGAATATAATTTATTATAGTGGCAATTGATGACATGCGTAGTATTGTTTTATATATTACTTAAGCAAAGTCTTGTGTATATTCGGATTATCAGCCTACATGCAGGTTGTAGAGTGTCACAATTTTCCTACTCTGCGCACTTGCAAAATGAATGTGCCATTTTCTCATGAGTTTGCTTTAAAATAGTTTGCCTCATGATTTTGAAACTGGATTGATGTTGGTGACCTTATTTCTCACAAATCAATCTAAAAGACGTGTGAAAATCCTCATTTTAATGTAAAAACCCACATTGAGAAAACGTTCCGAACTGTTGCTATTAATAGTAGTGTTTGTGACAGTTTGGAAAGGTCACAAGAGCAACATTCGCACTTTTGCACACCGTGATATATATGTGTCAGATCTGCCTGAGTTGTCAACCTATGAGCATTGTAACATAGCGGAAAAACTAGTGTTGGTTTTGATTACTGACTTGTGCATTGTGTATCTTTGTGGAGTAAGTATTTACTTTAAGTGTGTGCTCAGATATACAGGGTTTATTAGAGATTTGACAGATCTCTACAACCATAGTCACAAGTATTTTGTCTCTAGTAAATTGATGGATCTTCGTAGCATCTCTGTGATGGTTATGTGCATACTAGATTTTCTGATGAGCTACTTATAGGAGTATTAAGTGCCTCTAAGTTACACACTGGACCCCAACATATCATGAAATTAAAATCTTAGTAAAAAAAGGTAAGTAAGATACAACATTTAATGTGGCTTTAATTTTCCATAATTATTTCTAAATGATCCCAATGAGGCATTGAGGAGACAGTGCCCTCAGTTAGATGATCAGGGAAATTAGCTGGGGTGTCTCTTCAGAATTTACCATCTTGCTAAAGAACTAATCCTATGCCATCTTAACTCTCAGAGGAAGAGCATACTTAGCCACCAAGGAATTTAACAATTGCTAAGAATATATATATATATATATATATATATATATATATATATATATAAACTCCAAGGAAAACGCTCCTTCCGATTGCTGGGACCCAAGGGAGCTGGCGCACACGCCGGCGGAGCACACCGGAAATTTAGTGTTCCAAAATACTTAGATACCGTGCGCTCTCAGGAACAAACAGTTCAACACAAATAGCGGAGAAACGGGTGTTTATTCACTACGCGTTTCGACTTTCACAAGTCTTGATCACGTGATCAAGACTTGTGAAAGTCGAAACGCGTAGTGAATAAACACCCGTTTCTCCGCTATTTGTGTTGAACTGTTTGTTCCTGAGAGCGCACGGTATCTAAGTATTTTGGAACATATATATATATATATATATATATATATATTACCTACTGGCGGTCGCCAGTAGGTAGTTATAGTTAGGACCCTGTTTCCATAGGAAATCCGCAACATTCTATTTTGAATAACTTTGGCGCCGGTCGACGAATCCTCGCGAATTTCTTAAAATAGGTGGGGCGCTACGCTCCGCTCCTACCCTGAAAGTCTCGGGGGGATTCGTCAAGCGGGAGCTGAGATAAAAGGGGGGTCCCAAAACGCGTTTTTCCCATGCATTTTTCCATAGGACCTTTAGACAGGGCTACAGCCCGAACGGCTGAACAGAATTACTAGAAATTTGGCAGAGAGGTAGTCCTCAGGTCAAGGAAGTGCCTTTTGTAGGCAACTATAACTCACGCGACCGCAATCCTCTGCTGATGACATATGTGTCTTTATGAAAAAAAAATATTTGTAATATATGTATAGCTAAAATTTAATGGAAGAAGACATGGGCAAATAAGTGTCTAAATACAGTATTAGCATCAGCAGAGGATTGCGGTCGCGTGAGTTATAGTTGCCTACAGTAACTATAACGGGGGAATTTCATTGGTTTTTTATCAGTAAAATTTCCAGCTAACTATAACATGTGTGAAACCTATGGTTTTTTCATTGAATATATATATATATATATATTTCTCCGCCCATACCCATACTCTAGTTGTTTGCCGCCGCTTCCCCTGAACGAAGGGCGTGCCATCTTAACAGACCGTAACTATTCCAACACTCCTTCACCAGAAAAGATGACGACGCCATGTGCTTTGTGGTTTGCGTGGTGATACCTTCCCCAGTACAGGATAATTTCTGATGCGGTACCAGTATTACCCAGAATACCTCATATTATGGCCTGTTGTTTGCTGTATTTTGGTATTAGTCTAAATTGTGTGCCATCCAAATGTTGTTTTCTATTCATTACTCTTTTTGAACAAAATCTGTTCTCTAGACTGTTTACTCACTTTAGTTATGGCTGAAAGAGTTAAAAGACTGTTTGTAATGGCGCCTGGGCATTGGTTAGCAAGGCTGGTTGCAGCCGAAACGTGTTCGATGGTGGCCTGACATTTAAATCTTTGAGTATCTAGATGTGACGTCGTCATCCTTTCTGGTGAAGGATGTTGGAATAAATATATATATATATATGTGTAAATATGGGAAAAAATAATGTTGCAGAGCAGGGCCCACTAAAGGAAATAAATTATCGTGTCAATGGACCACAAGCACCAGAATGCTTGCTGAGAAAATACGCCCACAGGAGGGCGGACCACTAGAGGACTTAAAAATCAAGTAATTGTGGGACATTGCACATCCTGCCTCCTCGACATGAAACCGCCCGTGATCAAGGAAGAAACACTTCCGAAACGCGTAGGGCTTTAATCGGAATGCCTGCTGCCTGCCGGTTGGAAAATTAAAGAACTCTACTGAAATGTGTAGAATTCGGCTGTCTTTCGGAGTGCGCTTTCGATGTTTGGGGCATCTCTGTTGTAAATTGTAAACCGGCCAGTCCCGGTCGGGAAGGCGCACCGCCATCAATCCAAGTTCTGTTGCATGAAGACGGGCCTTCATCGCATTACAGCGAAAGAATCAGCAAAATATAACTTAACCGGAGGCTACAGTCTAGCTCACTGGAGAGCTTGTAAATATGGGAAAAAACAATGTTGCAGAGCAGGGCCCACTAAAGGAAATAAATTATCGTGTCAATGGACCACAAGCACCAGAATGCTTGCTGAGAAAATACGCCCACAGGAGGGCGGACCACTAGAGGACTTAAAAATCAAGTAATTGTGGGACATTGCACATCCTGCCTCCTCGACATGAAACCGCCCGTGATCAAGGAAGAAACACTTCCGAAACGCGTAGGGCTTTAATCGGAATGCCTGCTGCCTGCCTGTTGGAAAATTAAAGAACTCTACTGAAATGTGTAGAATTCGGCTGTCTTTCGGAGTGCGCTTTCGATGTTTGGGGCATCTCTGTTGTAAAATATATATATATATATTCACTTAAAAAACCATAGGTTTCACACATGTTATAGTTAGCTGGACATTTCACTCGTAAAAAACCAATGAAATTCCCCCGTTATAGTTAGTGCAGGCAACTATAACTCACGCGACCGCAATCCTCTGCTGATGACGTCAGATATTACATCACTGTATTTAGACACTTATTTACCCATGTCTTCTTCCATTAATCTTTAGCTATACATATATTACAAATATTTATTTTTCAGAAAGACACATATGTCATCAGTGATGTAATATCTGACGTCATCAGCAGAGGATTGCGGTCGCGTGAGTTATAGTTGCCTGCACTAACTATAACGGGGGAATTTCATTGGTTTTTTACGAGTGAAATGTCCAGGTAACTATAACATGTGTGAAACCTATGGTTTTTTAAGTGAATTTGCAAGGTTTTTTAAATGCTAATTCGTAACTATAACGTGTGTGAAACCTATGTTTTTTTCAGTGAATTTCAAAGGTTTTTTAAATGCTAATTTATGTATGTATTTTTTTTTTTTATGGAATTTTCAGCTTGCGCGCACCGTGCGCGCACCGTGCGCGCGCTTCGTGAACTTCGTGGAATTTTTACCGTTTTTTCACCGTGCGCGCAGGGTGCGCGCACTCCGCGATTTTTCGAAAAAAAAAAATTCTTTTTTTTGCCCTTGGGGGTCCTTCTGGGACCCCCTGACAAAGGCTAGGGGGTCAGGAACTGTCCACCCTGCCCCATTTTCACGTTCTCCACCTTTGTTTTGCACCCCCTCAGACTGCGAGAGACAAAATGGCAGGCGACACTTCCTGGTTTCGACCGATTCGAATGTTTACCGACATCTAACAACCAATCAGAATTGCGCTCGCGCACGTAAGGGTGCGCGCACGGTGCGCGCGTATAGATATTGATATGGATTTAAATGCTATTTTCTCAGGAAATACTGAACAGATTTACACAAGACCTTCAAAAGGCACTTCTTTGACCTTATGGCTACCTCTCTGCCAAATTTCACGTAATTCTGTTCAGCCGTTCGGGCTGTAGCTGCGACTAAAGGTCCTATGGAAAAATGCATGGGGAAAACGCGTTTTGGGACCCCCCCTTTTTCTCGGCCCCCGCTTGACGAATCACCCCGAGACTTTCAGGGTAGGAGCTGAACGGAGCGCCCCATTTGTTTTGAAAATTTAGCGAGGATTCGTCAACCGGCGCCAAAGTTATTCAAAATCGAATTTTGAGATTTCCTATGGAAAATAGGTTGTAACTATAACTATCTACTGGCGACCGCCAGTATCTACTGGCAGTCGCCAGTAGATAGTTATAGTTAGGACCGTGTTTCCATAGGAAATCCGCAACATTCTATTTGGAATAACTTTGGCGCCGATTGACGAATCCTCGCGAAATTTTCAAAATAGGGGGGGCGCTCTGCTCCGCTCCTTCCCTGAAAGTCTCGGGGGGATTTGTCAAGCGGGGGCTGAGAAAAAGGGGGGGTCCCAAAACGCGTTTTCCCCATGCATTTTTCCATAGGACCTTTAGTCCAAGCTACAGCCCGAACGGCTGAACAGAATTACTTGAAATTTGGCATAGAGGTAGTCCTCAGGTCAGGGATGTGCCTTTTGCAGGTCTGGTGTAAATCTGTTCAGTATTTCCTGAGAAAATAGCATTTAAAAGCATATATATATCTATAAGCGCGCACCGTGCACGTACGGTAAAACTTACCGTACGTGCACGCTGCCGTGCGCGAGCGCGATTCTGATTGGTTGTTAGATCTCAGTAAACATTCGAATCGGTCGAAACCAGGAAGTGTCGGCCGCCATTTTGTCTCTCGCAGTCTGAGGGGGTGAAAAATAAAGGTGGAGAACGTGAAAAGGGGGCAGGGTGGACAGTTCCTGACCCCCTAGCCTTTGTCAGGGGGTCCCAGAAGGACCCCCAAGGGCCAAAATTTCCTTTAATTTTTTTGCGGAAAATCGCGGAGTAAGCTTAGCGTGCGCGTACGGTAGAAACGGAAAAATTCCGCGAACTGCGTAACGGGGGCGCGCGGTGCGCAAAGCGCACCGTGCGCGTACGGTACGCGCACGGTGAAAAACCTTAAAAAATTTTTTCAAAATACATAACTTAGCATTTAAAAAACCGTACAAATTCACTGAAAAAACCATAGGTTTCACACACGATATAGTTAGGAATTAGCATTTAAAAAACCTTGCAAATTCACTTAAAAAACCATAGGTTTCACACATGTTATAGTTAGCTGGACATTTCACTCGTGAAAAACCATTGAAATTCCCCCATTATAGTTAGTACAGGCAACTATAACTCACGCGACCGCAATCCTCTGCTGATGACGTCAGATATTTCATCACTGATGACATATGTGTCTTTCTGAGAAAAAAATATTTGTAATATATGTATAGCTAAAAATTAATGGAAGAAGACATGGGTAAATAAGTGTCTAAATACAGTGATGTAATATCTGACGTCATCAGCAGAGGATTGCGGTCGCGTGAGTTATAGTTGCCTGCACTAACTATAACGGGGGAATTTCAATGGTTTTTCACGAGTGAAATGTCCAGCTAACTATAACATGTGTGAAACCTATGGTTTTTTAAGTGAATTTGCAAGGTTTTTTAAATGCTAATTCCTAACTATAACGTGTGTGAAACCTATGTTTTTTTCAGTGATATATATATATATATTTTCCAAATGAAAGCTGCTCGCAAATTGAAGACACAGCACTCAACGTTATATTTCACCCTCCTTTAATCGGCAGGCAGCAGCAAACTAAAACGAGCCCTTCCAGCAAAGTCTTGCGCCAATTCATGCCATACGCGTTTCAGAAAAACTTGCCTTCATCACTGGCTTGGCGTTAGGGGGAAAGGAGCAGCGTGCATAATTTTTGCAGGTGTTTTAAGTTCTTAATCCTGCCTCAATGGGCGTGTACTCGCGATGCATGCTGGATATCATAGTCCAGGTAAGTATTCAGTTTTTTAGTAGAGGTCGCTTTACTTTCACCTCCATGATTACAAATCTATTGCGTCGCAGTTATGGGCAAGGCCAGCCTGCTGCTTCAATTGCACTTCACCAAACGGGTACGTTGTTCCACACTGTTCCTCACGATCAAGGCACATGGACCTGCTTCTCCAGCAGTGGGGTTGTCTTCGTGGCCAGAGCGGACCACAACATGCTCCATATGAAAGCTGCTTGCAAATTGAAGACACCGCACACAACGTTATATTTCACCCTCCTTTATTTGGCAGGCAGCAGCAAACTAAAACGAGCCCTTCCAGCAAAGTCTTGCGCCAATTCACGCCATACACGTTTCGGAAAAACTTCCCTTCATCACTGGCTTGGCATTAGGGGATAGGAGCAGGGTGCATAATTTTTGCAGGTGTTTTAAGTTCTTAATCCTGCCTCAATGGGCGTGTACTTGCTATGCATGCTGGATATCGTAGTCCAGGTAAGTATTCTGTTCTTTAGTAGAGGCCGCTTTACCTTCACCACCATAATTACAAATCCATTGGGTCGCGGTTATCGGCAAGGCCAGCCTACTGCTTCAATTGCACCTCACCAAACGGGTACGTTGTTCAATACTGTGCCTCACGATCAAGGCACATAGACCTGCTTCTCCAGCAGTGGGGTTGTCTTTGTGGCCAGAGCGGACCACAACATACTATATATGAAAGCTGCTCGCAAACTGAAGACACCGCACACAATATATTTCACCCTCCTTTATTCGGCAGGCAGCAGCAAACTAAAACGAGCCCTTCCAGCAAAGTCTTGCGCCAATTCACGCCATATGCGTTTCGGAAAAACTTCCCTTAATCACTGGCTTGGCGTTGGGGGGAAAGGAGCAGCATGCATAATTTTGGCAGGTGTTTTAAGTTCTTAATCCTGCCTCAATGGTCGTGTACTTGCTATGCATGCCGGATATCGTAGTACAGGTAAGCATTCAGTTCTTTAGTAGAGGCCGCTATACCTTCACCTCCATAATTACAATTCAATTGGGTCGCTGTTAAGGGCAAGGCCAGCCTGCTGCTTCAATTGCGCCTCACAAAACGGGTACGTTGTTCCACACTGTGCCTCTCGATCAAGGCACATAGACCTGCTTCTCCAGCAGTGGGGTTGTCTTCGTGGCCAGAGAGGGCCACAACATACTCCATATGAAAGCTGCTCGCAAATTGAAGACACCGCACACAACGTTATATTTCACCCTCCTCTATTCGGCAGGCAGCAGCAAACTAAAACGAGCCCTTCCAGGTGTCTTCAATTTGCAAGCAGCTTTCATATGGATATATATATATATATCAAGCTCCAAGTATCACCCCGCCGCTGAACTCTTATTCGACGGGTGCTGCTGTCCGCCAACGTGAGGGTGAAATCACGTAAATTATTCCAGCTACCAAAATGCGGAGCACTCCCAGGACGTTTTCAAAGGTATTTATTAGAGCAAATGCATTTCAGCGTTTAGCCTTCCTCAGTGCTCATCAACTTAGCCCCAAGCACAAAGCACATTCAAATACAACCGCAAATGGTTTCATTGGAGTAGCAATTTATCATGGCCAGTGACGAAGGACTAATTCAGTTCACAGTATTTTGTTAAATCTTGTGGCTGCCATGTTGGTGTGTGCTTTACTGCTTACAGCCTTATGGTGAATACCTCATTGTGTTTAAAAGGCTGCATTTCCTCTCGAATGAAAAGAAAGTCATTTTATTTAACCCCTTCCATGCCCATGACGGAACGGTTCCGTCATGAGCATCGGTTGCGCTGTGCTCATGACGGAACCGTTCCGTCATGGCCCCGCCCGCGCTCGAACCCTTCAGCACCGCGGGGGAATTCCCGCAGCGCTGAAGGGGTTAAATGTCACTTACACACAACATGATTAATACCGTCCTTCGTGATGCCAACCTCTGTGCCTCCTTTTTATTGCTGGTGCCTTTTTGCCATCCCTCGCCGTGCCAAAGTTTCAGAAATGTTGCGCATTCCTGCAGGTTAAAGTATGAATTACTTCAATCCTTCCATTAAATAAATGACAGCATGTACCAGCTGGCAGGGTGTTTTCCATTTCTTGCTGCCTTGGCGGTTCAAGCAGAAATTAACATCACGCTCCAAGTATCACCCAGCTGCTGAACTCTTATTCGACGGGTAATGCTGTCCGCCAACGTGAGGGTGAAATCACGTAAATTATTCCAGCTACCAAAATGCGGAGCACTCCCAGGACGTTTTCAAAGGTATTTATTAGAGCAGTGCTCTAATAAATGGAAGGATTGAAGTAATTCATACTTTAACCTGCAGGAATGCGCAACATTTCTGAAACTTTGGCACGGCGAGGGATGGCAAAAAGGCACCAGCAATAAAAAGGAGGCACAGAGGCTGGCATCACGAAGGACGGCATTAATCATGTTGTGTGTAAGTGACATTTAAATAAAATGACTTTCTTTTCATTCGAGAGGAAATGCAGCCTTTTAAACACAATGAGGTATTCACCATAAGAAGAGCAAAAGAGGAAGGTGCACCAGTAAGAAGTCCAGGTCCAAACAATATCTTTGAAATATTCTTTTAATTTTCTTGTAAAAAGACTCGCAGCCAACGCGTTTCGTTCCACACTGGAACTTCTTCAAGGCAAAAACAGGCTTCTGTTAGAACAGACAACATAGTTAAGGATGCAACATAATGGTATCCCGCACGTGTGAAGAATATATATTCACAAACAGATGGTAAGTATATCAGTAGTAAGAATATAATATGGCTTCGTCTAATGTTCGAGTTCAAAACAGGAAGAGTCACCACGACAGCATGGGTAGCTATACAATACAGATGACCAAAGTGACGGCTCCGTAATACGAGCACACAAGTATCAGGGATTCCAATATTCTTGGAATCCAATGTCCCCAACCCGTCCTCAGAACGTGTAACAGCAAACTGCACTTTGCTGTTACACGTTCTGAGGACGGGTTGGGGACATTGGATTCCAAGAATATTGGAATCCCTGATACTTGTGTGCTCGTATTACGGAGCCGTCACTTTGGTCACCTGTATTGTATAGCTACCCATGCTGTCGTGGTGACTCTTCCTGTTTTGAACTCGAACATTAGACGAAGCCATATTATATTCTTACTACTGATATACTTACCATCTGTTTGTGAATATATATTCTTCACATGTGCGGGATACCATTACGTTGCATCCTTAACTACGTTGTCTGTTCTAACAGAAGCCTGTTTTTGCCTTGAAGAAGTTCCAGTGTGGAACGAAACGCGTTGGCTGCGAGTCTTTTTACAAGAAAATTAAAAGAATATTTCAAAGATATTGTTTGGACCTGAACTTCTTACTGGTGCACCTTCCTCTTTTGCTCTTCTTTCATATAACTGGTCTCCAGTGGAGTCGATCTACGGCGTGCTCCAGGAAGATTTGTGCACAGGGACTGAACTTTTAACTAAAAAATTTGGGATTTGAAGTGCTTAACTTATGGTCAGCCGTAGCTTGTTTTTTTGCATAAGGTATTCACCATAAGGCTGTAAGCAGTAAAGCACACACCAACATGGCAGCCACAAGATTTAACAATATACTGTGAACTGAATTAGTCCTTCGTCACTGGCCATGATAAATTGCCACTCCAATGAAACCATTTGCGGTTGTATTTGAATGTGCTTTGTGCTTGGGGCTAAGTTGATGAGCACTGAGGAAGGCTAAACGCTGAAATGCATTTGCTCTAATAAATACCTTTGAAAACGTCCTGGGAGTGCTCCGCATTTTGGTAGCTGGAATATATATATATATATATGACTTCAAGTTCATTTGTGCATTTTATTGTAATTGCAACATGTCCATAAGATATGATCCACATATATATGTATCACTGGAAAAGTCAAAGGTTACAGGGACGTTATAGTTAGGCTCGCATTTCACTCATACAAAACGAGGGAAATTCAGCAGCTCCAGTTACCTGAGCTAACTATAACTTATGCCCCCTCTATGCACTGCTGATGACCTCACATATATCACTCATGACATAGTCAGTGACATCACTGATAACATCTCAAATGACACCATTGATTACCTCACTGATGACATCATCCAGTGAGTGTAATTTCTTGTAAGAGGTTAGGTTTGTTAAACATATATAATAAGCTGCTACAAAAGTTTACTTTAGTACATTAGTATACTATGTGTACAACTAATGAGTGATACTATTTTTAACATATATTATGTTAATAGCTGTATTACTGTGTATATCCGTGTGTGAGTGGTTGTGTGAGTGGCTGTATAGGTGTGTGAGTGGGGGTGGCTGTATGTGTATATAAGTGGATGTGCAAGTAGCTGTGTGGGCACGTGTGTGGCTGTATGAGTGGTTGTATTGGTGATTTAGTGGGTGTATCAGTGGCTGTATGGGTGAGTGAGTGGCTGTATGGATAGATGAGTGGGTGTGTGAGTGACTTATAGGTGAGTGAGTGGGTGTCTGAATGGCTGTATGAGTGAGTGACAGGGTGTGTAAGTGGGTATATGGGTGAGATAGTGGTTATTTGAGTGGGTGTTTAAGTGAGTTGGTATGTGAGTGGCTGTATTGGAAACTATTCCTCTGTGAATGGCTGTATGGTTGAGTGGATGAGTCAGCTGATGTGGGAGTTGTATGGATGTGTGAATTAGTATGTAAGTGGTTGTGTGGGTGTGTGCATGAGTGTGTCTGAGTGCTTGTATGGGTGAGTATGGTTGAGTGAGTGGCTGTTTTGAGAGGCTGTATGGGCAAGTAAGTGGGTGTGTGAGTGGCTGTTTAGGTGAATAAGTGGGTGTGTAAGTAGTATGGGTGAGTGGCTGTATAGGTGAGTGACTAGTTGTATGAGTAGCTGCATGGGTTGTGTGGGTGTGTGAGTGGGTGTATCAAAGGTTGTATAGGGGTATGAATGGGTGTTTGAGTGGTTGTGTGGATGATGTTATCAGTTATGTCATTTGAGATGTCATCAGTGATGTCACTGACTATGTCAGGAGTGACTAATATATGATGTCATAAGTTCTGAATTGCGGGGCGTACGTTATAGTTAGCTTTGGTAACTATAACTGCTGAATTTCTCTGGTTTTGTACAAGTGAAATGTGAGTCTAACTATAACGTCCCTTTAACCTTTGACTTTTTCAGTGATACATATATATGTGTATCATATCTTATGGACATGTTGCAATTACAATAAAATGCACAAATGAACTTTGAGTCATATATATATATATATATATATATATATATATATATATATATATATATATATATATATATATATCAAAAAAATACCCTTTCAGGCATAGAGTGATGAATAAATTATGCAAAAAAGAAGCAGAGAACTCTGGGTAGTTCTCAAGTTTAGGTGGAAAGCAGGTCCTGTATGGAGCACTCTCAACACCAGCGACACTCTAGATCTGCTCACCTCAAATGTCTGTTTTTCTATCAAAATATTTAAGCATAGGATTAGCACAGTGCCATCCACGTTGAGATAGAAAAGGACAAAGTCTTTTGCCATTTGTACAGCAAAGTCTTTAAGCATAGGACTAGCACAGTGCTGTCCTTGCCGAGCTGTAAAATGACAAAAGCCAATTACCACTCCAGGCACAGTATTACAGCTTTGAATTGGTATAAAACCAATCAAGCCAACCTGAAATGAGTAAAAGCAACCCCTGACACGGTGTTTTGCTCTAATTAGAGCTCTTCAGAGAGGTATAGCTTTGTCCAGACACAAGGGAGCACCCAGTATAAGTAAAAAAAATACCCTTTCAGGCATAGAGTGACGAATAAATTATGCAAAAAAGAAGCAGAGAACTCTGGGTAGTTCTCAAGTTTAGGTGGAAAGCAGCTCCTGTATGGAGCACTCTCAACACCAGCGACACTCTAGATCTGCTCACCTCAAATGTCTGTTTTTCTATCAAAATGTTTAAGCATAGGATTAGCACAGTGCCATCCACGCCGAGATAGAAAAGGACAAAGTCTTTTGCCATTTGTACAGCAAAGTCTTTAAGCATAGGACTAGCACAGTGCTGTCCTTGCCGAGCTGTAAAATGACAAAAGCCAATTACCACTCCAGACACAGTATTACAGCTTTGAATTGGTAAAATACCAATCAAGCCAACCTGAAATGAGTAAAAGCAACCCCTGACACAGTGTTTCGCTCTAATTAGAGCTCTTCGAGCGAAATTCTGATTGGTTGTTAGATGTCAGTCAACATGCGAATCGGTCGAAATCAGGAAGTGTTGGCCGCCATTTTGTCTCTCGCACTGAAAAGGACTGGGGGAAAAAAGGTGAAAAACTTGAAAAGGGGGCAGGGAAGAGAGTTCCTGACCACAGAAGGACCCCCCAGGGGGAAAAAAACATTTCATTTCTTTTTTTTAAAAATCGCGGGGTGCGCGCACGGTAAAAAAATTTAAAAAAAAAGATATATTAAGAAATACATAACTTAGCATTTAAAAAACCGTACAAATTCACTTAAAAAACCATAGGTTTCACACACGTTATAGTTAGGAATTAGCATTTAAAAAACCTTGCAAATTCACTTAAAAAACCATAGGTTTCACACAGGTTATAGTTAGGTGGATATTTCTCTCGTAAAAAAACAATGAAATTCCCCCGTTATAGCTAGTTCAGATAACTATAACTCGCGCGACCGCCACTCTATCACAAGATGATGTCATCAGTGATGTCATGAGTGATGCCACTGACCATGTCTTGAGTGATGTAATATGTGACGTCATCAGCAGTGGATTGCGGGCGCGCGAGTTATAGTTATCTGAACTAACTATAACGGGGGAATTTCATTGGTTTTTTACGAGAGAAATATCCACCTAACTATAACCTGTGAGAAACCTATAGTTTTTTAAGTGAATATATATATACCTTTGTTTTTTTTCAGTGAATTTTTAAGACTTTTTAAAATTCTGTTTCCTAACTATAATGTCCCTGTAAGCTTTTGTTTTTTTTCAGTGAATTTCGCTGTTTTTTTAAATTTTGTTTCCTAAGTGTAACCTGTAACATTTGAGAGTGGGTTTGTGAGTGACTGTATAGGTAGGTTAGTGTGTGTGTGAGTCTCTGAGTGGGTGAGTGAGTGGGTGCATGAATTTCTGAGTGGGTACATGAATCTCTGAGTGGGTGTGTGAATAGTAACTAGGGGTGGGTGGTAAACTCCGCTCCGCTAGTGGAGCTTGTGGAGTTTTGGCCACTCCGTGCTCCGCATTGAACGTGGAGTTCTGCATAAACTCCACCAGCCCATCGGGGGAGCAGAGTTTACCAGCGCGCTCACCTCTAGTTTCAGCAATTCCTCAGTGAGGGACTTACTTGTGGCAACAATTGGGGTTTTATGACTCCCAATGACCCTCAGCAGCCAAGGGGACTTCATCCCCAACCAGTAGTGTACCAGGAGGCTCCTTTGCAGAGTGGTTGAAAAAGGGAGCAGAGCCTCTGAAGAGGTCTCAGCAATTCTGAGCAAGCTCGTTTCTGACCTTTATTTTGCCTCTTTCTGCTAGTTTCTGACCTTTATTTTGCCTTTTTCTGCTCATTTCTCACCTTTTTTTTCCTCTTTCTGCTCATTGCTGACCCTTATTCTGCCTCTTCTAACTCATTGCTGACCTTTATTCTGCCTCTTTCTGCTAATTTCTGACGTTTAATCTGCCCTTTTCTGCTTGTTTCTCATGTTTATTCTTCCTCTTTCTGCTTGTTTCTGACATTTATTCTGCCTCCTGCTACTCTTTTCTGACCTCTATTTTGCCTCTTTTTTCTCATTGCTGACTGTCATTTTGCCTCTTTCTTCTTAGTTCTCACCTTTATTTTGCCTCTTGCTGCTTGTTTCTGTTCTCTATTCTGCCTCTTCCTGCTCGTTGCTGACCTTTATTCTGCCGCTTTCTGATCGTTTCTCACCTCTTTCTGCTTGTAGCTACCTTTATTCTGCCTTTTTCTGCTCCCTTCTGACCTTTTTTCTGCGTCTTTCTGCTCATTTCTGACCTCCATTATGCCTCTTGCTGCTTGTTTCCTACCTGTAATCTTCCTCTTTCTGTTTGATGCTCACCTTAATTCTGCCTCTTTCTGCTTGTTCTTGACCTCTATTCTGCCTCTTTCTGCCCGTTTCTACCTGTTATCTTGCCTCTTTCTGCTCGTTGCTGACCTTTATCCTGCGTCGTCCTGCTCATTTCTCAACTTTATTCTGCTTCTTGCTGCTCATTCCTGATCTTTATTCTGCCTCTTTCTCCTCATTTCTGACTTCTTTTCTGCCTCTTGCTGCTCGTTTCTGCTCTCTGTTCTTCCTCTCTCTGCTCATTTTTACCTCTATTCTGCCTCTTTCTGCTTATTGCTGACATTTATTTTGCCTCTTGCTGCTGATTTCTGATCTCTATTTTGCCTCTCTCTGCTTATTTCTGGAGAAGTGTGGCTCAGTGGTTAGAGCAGCAGACCCTGATGCAGAGGTCTGGCCCGGGACCAGGGTTCAATTCCCCACCTCAGCGGGTCTTGGGCTCAAAATTCCACGGACCTGATAATTCTCGCCTCGGTGCCTATTCCAATCATGGAGTCCCACTCTGCAACTCTGGGCAATATTTTGCTTAATCTCCACAACAGCCCCCACAACGCTAAGGATGCCTGGCCTCCACCTTGTGGGTGCCCAGGAGTGGACACCTCACAGGGAAAGCCAGGATGGGTTCCACAGCGGTATTCGTACAAGCGCCTTGAGACCCTTGCGGGTGAGTAGTGCGCTATACAAGTATCAATTTACAATTTATTTCTGACCTGTATTCTGCTTTTTTCTGCTCCCGTCTGACCTTTTTTCTGTCTCTTTCTGCTTGTTTCGGACCTTTATTCTACCTCTTTCTGCTTGTTTCTGACCTTTATTCTGCCTCGTTTCTGTTAATTTCTGACCTCTATTTAGCCTTTTGCTGCTCGTTTCTGACCTCTATTCTCCCTCTTTCTGCTCATTACTGGCCTTTATTCTGCCACTTTCTGCTAGTTTCTCACCTTTATCTTGCCTCTTGCTGGTCGTTGCTGACCTTTATTCTGCCTCCTTTGGCTCATTGCTGACCTTTATTCTGCCTCTTTCTGCTCGTTTCTGACCTTTATTCTGCCTATTTCTGCTTGTTTCTCGTGTTTATTCTTCCTCTTTCTGCTCGTTTCTGACCTTTATTCTGCCTCCTGCTGCTCATTTCTGACCTCTATTTTGCCTCTTTCTTCTCATTGCTGACCGTTATTTTGCCGCTTTCTGCTTGTTTCCCACCTTTATTTTGCCTCTTGCTGCTTGTTTCTGTTCTCTATTCTGCCTCTTCCTGCTCGTTGCTGACCTTTATTCTGCCGCTTTCTGCTTGTTTCTCACTTTTATCTTGCCTCTTTCTGTTTGTTGCTGACCTTAATCCTGCCTCCTGTTGCTCATTTCCCACCTTTATTCTGCCTCTTTCTGCTCACTGCTGTTCTCGATTGTCCCTCTTTCTGCTCATTTCTGAACTTTATTCTGCCTCTTGCTGCTCGTTTCTGACCTCTATTCTGCCTCTTTGTGCTTGTTTCTGACCTTTATTCTGCCTCTTTTCTGCTCATTTGTGACCTCTATTTAGCCTCTTGCTGCTCGTTTCAGACCTCTATTCTGCCTCTTTCTGCTCATTGCTGACCTTTTATTTTGCCTCTTCCTGCTCGTTGCCCACCTTTATTGTGCCTCCTGCTGCTGGTGTCTGACCTCTATTTTACTTCTTTCTGCTCCCCTCTGACCTTTATTCTGCCACTTTCTGCTCGTTTCTGACCTTTATTATGCCTTTTTTCTGCTTGTTTCTCATGTTTATTCTTCCTCTGTCTGCTCGTTTCTGACCTTTATTCTGCCTCCTGCTGCTCATTTCTGACCTCTATTTTGCCTCTTTCTTCTCATTGCTGACCGTTATTTTACCGCTTTCTGCTTGTTTCCCACCTTTATTTTACCTCTTGCTGCTTGTTTCTGTTCTCTATTCTGCCTCTTCCTGCTCGTTGCTGACCTTTATTCTGCCGCTTTCTGCTTGTTTCTCACTTTTATCTTGCCTCTTTCTGCTTGTTGCTGACCTTAATCCTGCCTCCTGTTGCTCATTTCCCACCTTTATTCTGCCTCTTTCTGCTCGCTGCTGTTCTCGATTGTCCCTCTTTCTGCTCATTTCTAAACTTTATTCTGCCTCTTGTGCTCGTTTCTGACCTCTATTCTGCCTCTTTGTTCTTGTTTCTGACCTTTATTCTGCCTCTTTCTGCTCATTGCTGACCTTTTATTTTGCCTCTTCCTGCTTGTTTCCCACCTTTATTGTGCCTCCTGCTGCTGGTGTCTGACCTCTATTTTACCTCTTTCTGCTCCCCTCTGACCTATATTCTGCCTCTTTCTGCTCGTTTCTGACCTCCATTATGCCTCTTACTGCTCATTTGCTACCTCTAATCTGCCTCTTTCTGTTCGTTGCTCACCTTAATTCTGCCTGTTTCTGCTCGTTTTTGACCTGTATTCTGTCTCTTTCTGCTTGTTTCTCACCTTTTATCTTGCCTCTTTCAGCTCGTTGCTGAACTTTATTCTGCCTGTGTCTTCTCCTTTCTGACCTTTATCCTGTCTCTTGCTGCTCGTTTCTCACATTTATTTAGCCTCTTTCTGCTCATTGCTGGCCTTTATTCTGCCTCTTTCTGCTCGCTTCTGACTTTTAGTCTTCCTTTTTCTGCTTGTTTCTTACCTTTATCTTTCCTCTCACAGCTTGTTGATGACCTTTAGTTTGCCTCTTGCTGCTCATTTCTGACCTTTATCCTGCCTCTTTCTAACCTTTATTCTGCCTCTTTCTGCTAATTTCTGACCTTTATTTTCCTTCTTCCTGCTCTTCTCTTGGACCTCATGGAGGAGCCTCAAGGCCTTTGTGGTCCCAGCCAACTCCCTGTCTCCTGTTGGAGCTGGCATTGCTGCTGCACGGAGGGAGCTGTTGGAAAAGCAGCCCCCTCCATACAGGAGCAATCTGTTTCATCACTTTCCATGCTCGCATGTCTGTGGGCAGGGAAGCAGATGAAACCTCCACTTCTAGCGGGAGGGAGCACTTTGATGTCTCCCACCCGCTGGAACTGGAGTGTTTGCTTATTCTTGGCGGTAGATGTCACAGCTTCTGCCATGCATAAGCAAACAGCTATGTCCTGAAGGTGGGCACTCGAGGACATAGCTGGAGCTGGCCCTGTAGGGTGGCAGTCTGCATGGCCATGTAGGCCTCCAGGAGGTGCCATGCAGCCCCCCTCCTTTCTTGTGCATGGGCCGCCAAGGGGAGGTGGTGGTCCCTGGGGCCAAGAAGAGCCTGGGAGGGGGGCCGCATCACCCCGCTCCCATTCTTGGCGAAAAGTATTTGGCCCTGGAAAGGTGGTGGTCCCCGGGGCCCAGGGGGTCTGCAGGCCCCACCCCTCCATTTTGTGTTATTAAGCCCTGGGAAGTTGGTGGTCCCCTTGGCACGAGGGGTCTGTATGGCCCGACAATGTATGAGTTCACTGGGGAAGTGGTGGTCCCTGGGTCTCAATGAGGCTTGGGAGGGGGCCCTGTGCGCCCCCTCCTGTTTTTGAAAAATGCCCCTGGACTTGGCCCACTAAGGAGCCCTTTTGAAAACAAGCGCAGGAGCCTGCTCTTGTTTTGTAAACTTATTTTTGCTGTAAATGTCACGAATTCGCAGCAATTTTTTAAAATACTTTTATACCATCGCGACGTTCCAGGGAACCTCAAGACTAAGGCTTGGGGGTTAGGGTATTCCTACCCTATCTCCCTTTTTTTTTGTTATATTTTTTTAGGGGGACTCAGCTGAAGCGGAGTCCCATGATGGCTGCCACTTGAAGTGTTTGCAGCCAATCAGAGCTCTGCATTTCCCTGCACAAGCTTGTTATTATTCGTAAAGTCCCTTCTGCCACAGATATCACTAACTTAGTTTTCTTATATTTCTTAACAACTACTGAATGGATTTACACCAAATGACTGAAGGTGTGATCTGCGAAACCAAATCTTCCTTTCTGCCAAATTTGGTGTAAATCCCGTCAAGTGCTTTGGGCTGCAGATTCAACTAAATATCCTATGGTAATTAGCATGGGAAACGCACTTATTTTGACCCACCCTTTTACTCGGCCCCCACTTCACAGATCGCTCTGAAACTTTCCATGCAAAACAAAATTAATCTGGCCCTTTTTTTAGAAAATGTGGTGAAGTTTCAAACTGCGCCAAAGATATAGGCAAGTCAAAAAACGCATTTCCTGTGGAAACATGGCCCTAACTATAACTACCTACTGTGCTTCAAAGTTTCATAATCCTTGAAATTTATTGCAAAGGCTGATACATTTCTACTGGAACGGTCTTTGTCAAAATCACAACAATCAAAAGTACCATAGTTGCAGAAGTTTGTACTTAATTTTGTACATACTTCGTTTTACTATTGCATTCTGTACCACAATGCTTAAAAAAATGTTTGATTGTTGTCCAGCCACTTGGTAACTGGTTAGACATGTTAATGGATGTACATGCACTCAGGGGCACCATTACGCTTTTGAAAGAATCATGGTCTGACCTTCCTCAATGCATTAAAATATTAATTATTTTCCCATGAATTTAGCAACCTGTAAAAACGGATGAGCCGTGAGAAACAATGCGCTTATCAAGACGTTTCAACTTTATGTCAGTAAGTAAAGGAGTATAAAAGGGGGGTGGTGATGGACGGAGCATCAGAACAAATCAAACACTCACACCCAGTCAACAGATCTGGGTTTGATCCATCACCGTTCTTTAGCCCACTCTGCAACCCCAGTTCAGACATGGCCATATGCAAATCAGTCTGACCCTGTGCCTCATGGGAACAGTCCAGCCCGAACTGCCAAGCCATGCCTTCCCTGGACCGGAAACAAGCTTCCTAGGACCGGTTTCTGGCATTTCAGCCGTCTTCAGCCAGGCTTGCTTGAATCCAGTGGCAAAGTGAGCAAGGGACTCACGTCTGAGCATACCCTGCCAACTTATGGTGAACAAAGCGGTACAAAAGGGGGTGGTGATGGACGGAGCATCAGAACCAATCAAACACTCACACCCAGTCAACAGATCTGGGTTTGATCCATCACCGTTCTTTAGCCCACTCTGCCACCCCAGTTCAGACATGGCCATATGCAATCAGTCTGACCCTGTGCCTCATGGGAACAGTCCAGCCCGAACTGCCAAGCCTTGCCTTCCCTGGACCGGAAACAAGCTTCCTGGGACTGGTTTCTGGCATTTCAGCCGTCTTCAGCCAGGCTTGCTTGAATCCAGTGGCAAAGTGAGCAAGGGACTCACGTCTGAGCATACCCTGCCAACTTATGGCGAACAAAGCGGTACAAAAGGGGGTGGTGATGGACGGAGCATCAGAACCAATCAAACACTCACACCCAGTCAACAGATCTGGGTTTGATCCATCACCGTTCTTTAGCCCAATCTGCCACCCCAGTTCAGACATGGCGATATGCAAATCAGTCTGGCCCTGTGCCTCATGGGAACAGTCCAGCCCGAACTGCCAAGCCATGCCTTCCCTGGACCGGAAACAAGCTTCCTAGGACCGGTTTCTGGCATTTCAGCCGTCTTCAGCCAGGCTTGCTTGAATCCAGTGGCAAAGTGAGCAAGGGACTCACGTCTGAGCATACCCTGCCAACTTATGGCGAACAAAGCGGTACAAAAGAGGGTGGTGATGGACGGAGCATCAGAACCAATCAAACACTCACACCCAGTCAACAGATCTGGGTTTGATCCATCACCGTTCTTTAGCCCACTCTGCAACCCCAGTTCAGACATGGCCATATGCAAATCAGTCTGACCCTGTGCCTCATGGGAACAGTCCAGCCCGAACTGCCAAGCCATGCCTTCCCTGGACCGGAAACAAGCTTCCTAGGACTGGTTTCTAGCATTTCAGCCGTCTTCAGCCAGGCTTGCTTGAATCCAGTGGCAAGGTGAGCAAGGGACCATGTCTGAGCATACCCTGCCAACTTATGGCGAACAAAGCGGTACAAAAGGGGGTGGTGATGGACGGAGCATCAGAACCAATCAAACACTCACACCCAGTCAACAGATCTGGGTTTGATCCATCACCGTTCTTTAGCCCACTCTGCCACCACAGTTCAGACATGGCCATATGCAAATCAGTCTGACCCTGTGCCTCATGGGAACAGTCCAGCCCGAACTGCCAAGCCATGCCTTCCCTGGACCGGAAACAAGCTTCCTAGGATCGGTTTCTGGCATTTCAGCCGTCTTCAGCCAGGCTTGCTTGAATCCAGTGGCAAAGTGAGCAAGGGACTCACGTCTGAGCATACCCTGCCAACTTATGGCGAACAAAGCGGTACAAAAGGGGGTGGTGATGGACGGAGCATCAGAACCAATCAAACACTCACACCCAGTCAACAGATCTGGGTTTGATCCATCACCGTTGTTTAGCCCACTCTGCCACCCCAGTTCAGACATGGCCATATGCAAATCAGTCTGACCCTGTGCCTCATGGAAACAGTCCAGCCCGAACTGCCAAGCCATGCCTTCCCTGGTCCGGACACAAGCTTCCTAGGACCGGTTTCCGGCATTTCAGCCGTCTTCAGCCAGGTTTGCTTGAATCCAGTGGCAAAGTGAGCAAGGGACTCACGTCTGAGCATACCCTGCCAACGTATGGCGAACAAAGCGGTACAAAAGGGGATGGTGATGGACAGAGCATCAGAACCAATCAAACACTCACACCCAGTCAACAGATCTGGGTTTGATCCATCACCGTTCTTTAGCCCACTCTGCCACCCCAGTTCAAACATGGCCATATGCAAATCAGTCTGACCCTGTGCCTCATGGGAACAGTCCAGCCCGAACTGCCAAGCCATGCCTTCCCTGGACCGGAAACAAGCTTCCTAGGACCGGTCTCTGGCATTTCAGCCGTCTTCAGCCAGGCTTGCTTGAATCCAGTGGCAAAGTGAGCAAGGGACTCACGTCTGAGCATACCCTGCCAACTTATGGCGAACAGAGCGGTACAAAAGAGGGTGGTGATGGACGGAGCATCAGAACCAATCAAACACTCACACCCAGTCAACAGATCTGGGTTTGATCCATCACCGTTCTTTAGCCCACTCTGCCACCCCAGTTCAGACATGGCCATATGCAAATCAGTCTGACCCTGTGCCTCATGGGAACAGTCCAGCCCGAACTGCCAAGCCATGCCTTCCCTGGACTGGAAACAAGCTTCCTAGGACACGTTATCGGGTCATTTTACTGTGTTTATGGTGACGTTTTGAATTTATAATAAGTGGGGCAGTATTGATTATTGGGGCTTTGACAAAGACCTTTCCGGTCGAAATGCCTCAGCCTTTGCAATACATTTCACGGATTATGATACTTTGGAATGCGAGCATTTTCTGTGCTTGGAGATTAATGCAGTGCTGATTACATTTTAAGTGGGTCCAGCCCCCACCTCTCTGCACCGACCTCGAGAGATGTATGAAATCGGGAGTCTGCAAGATGATAGCTGGTGAAGAGATATATATATATAAGATATATGTATGTGTATCTA
The DNA here is from genome assembly GCF_964204655.1 of Triturus cristatus. NCBI lineage: Eukaryota > Metazoa > Chordata > Amphibia > Caudata > Salamandridae > Triturus > Triturus cristatus. Next base: position 619,152,171 of record NC_140589.1, on the reverse strand, counting down.
TCTATCTATCTATCTATCTATCTATCTATCTATCTATCTATCTATCTATCTATCTATATATATTCAACAATAGTGCCATTCTTGTAAGTTTATCATCAGTAATCACATAGTGTGTAATTAAATAATTTAAGTGCTTAGATTTTATTTTTCTTGATCTTACCTGCTTGTAGGATGCTTTTGATGATATAGCATGGTTTGCAGGTAACCTTGTGTAATTCAAACACAATCATGGCAACAAATAACCCTATGGATCTATCCAACAAGAAGCGTTCCTCTATATTCGTGTAACAGAATTTATGACCTTGAGTCCTTTATCCCTAATAACTATAGATTGTTGGGGGACCATTCACATCGTAAATTAGTTTTTTAAGGGCAGTCTATATCCCAGATACATGCAGGTTAGACCACATTCTCTAAAGCCATTTATAAAAAAGAAATATAATACAACTAAAGGAATGCATTGCAAGGAATCTTGATACAGGAAATAAAAACCTCAAATTCACATCCTGTTTGTGTTTATGTCTTGAATGACAGCTTTATGAGACACGTACTGTTAGCACAATGACTCTGGGAAAAATCTGTTTTTACAAAGCGTATTTCCCGTCCTCGTTCACCATTCGTTTTGAATGCAGCACCTTTTTCTTTTGATTTTTTAGGGAGGTGATGTCCTCGTCTGTTTTCTGGCTAGTGAGACTTCTTTAGAATCCAACCTATGACTTTGTCGTGTAGAGCTTATCTCAATGACTGAACCCATTTTGATGGGTTCTCTTTTAGGGGCCTCTCATGCAGGAGTTTTTAGTTAAGGAAACTCACCCATGTGATTGGAGTTTTGAGCTTTCTGTTGCTTGTAATTTCTTAAGAAATACAATAACTATTAAAAGACTAGTGATTGAAATCATTGAGTAGCCCTTGCACAGTGAAAGTAGATATTTTTCCTTCTGCCGTCTTAATTGACTACTAAAATTGTACTTTGTAGTAAATTAATGTGTTGATCACAAGGCAGCCATTGCCTTGTAAATTGAGGTTGTTTTCCTAATTGGCTGTCTCCTTCCTGGTGATATTCAGCATAAATCTTCTTAGAATAAATATTTACTTGCCAATCTCCCGGTTAAATTAGCTTCATTTAAGCCCTATACTACAATCAAGGGCACTAAAATACGCAATTAGATCTAAATTTTGAGAAAAGAAAAGCAGTTTCAAGTGGGCAAAGCATTGCCTCTTACAACGTCTTACAGGAATCCATTTTTTAATTGATTTTAAGTTTGGACAGTGCTAGGTTGCAAGACAACACAACTTCATATTCAATGTGTTAAGTTTTACATACTTTAGAATCAACAGCGGGTGATTAGAAGATTTTGTGATCATTTCTTTTAAAGGAGACGTCGGCCCGTTATCTCTACAGCACAGACTCCTTGAGGTTTTTATTTCATTTCCTCATGTGTGGAAAGGTAAACACTAACCCCTTTATTTGCTGCCTAATACCATGGAGCCATGTTCACACATCCAAGCTAGTGTAAGGCCAAAAGAAGGAAAAATTGTCTGAACAACACTATTGGAGAGAGGTTGGTTTTTTTAGGCTTACACTGCCTGACCTACACCCAGTGTTAGAGAGAAAAGCTAGATTTTGTGTTATGAATGGGTGTGCTTGCAGTGATGCACAACATTCTCAAGTATTTCACTGCATTGGTTGTTTCAAGCTCATTAATTAATTTTATAGTTTTTTGTGCATGGTGGGCCCACCGAGTTCACCGTTGTACTAGGTCTGTTGGCCTTGCTCGAGGTCTTAGATTATAGAGCAGGTCAATTAGTTATAACAGTGGCGCCCCAGCACATTTGTAATTCTGTTGCCAGGACGGTTATGCATTTGCGCTGATACAACTTGTCTTTTCTTCTTGCAGGACGTGGACGCCGCCACTGCTGGACGCATCTCCCTGGAGAAGCAGCTGGAGCGCTTGGAAGCCGAAATCGTGTTTCTGCAAAGAGTTCACACTGAGGTAAAAAAGTGCTCCTCAAAATGAAAATTGTGCGGTGTCAATGTGCACAGCTCTGCTGCAGACTCCAGATTTTGTTTACCACGTGCCCTTTCTTTGCCGCAACACGCAGGAGATTGAAGATTTGATGCAGCAGATTTACAGCGCCACCACCAGCGTGGACATCGCGTTCTCCATCCCAGACCTGGCCGCCTCTCTGAGGGACATCCAGTCGGAGTACGAAGGGATTGCCGCCAAGAACCTGCAGGTGAAGTCGGAGCGCGTGCCCTGTGTGGGCTGGAGTGACATGTCACATCGTGTACAGAGCAGCGAGGCGCATCCTCCCTTTGACGCGCACATATTGCTCTGTAAACCTCTGATGTTTCCCCCTCGCCCCTCCCCACGGTTCTCCCTCATTAGACTTCACTACTTAATCCAGCATTGGAATAATATAATTCCGCCCGGGTGATTGATGGTTTGGGGGGAAGCTTTGCTGCTTGTCTTGTTAATATGACAGTACACATTTTCCGCTTGCGGTTGCCCGACTTACTCTCCTGCGTGTGTGTTTGTTTCCCCCAGGAGGTAGACGAGTGGTACAAAACCAAATTTGTGGACTTCAATCAAGCTTCCACGAAACACGCGGAGAACGTGCGACGTTTCAGGGAAGAAATGGGAGACTGCAAGAGAAGTGTAAGCTGATTTGAAAAGGCCTTCCAGCTTAGGCTGTGTCACTTCCAATAGGACACTTGCCGGGGATGTCGCGAGGCCGTAGAACATGCCCGTCTGCCCGCGCTCCTGTCTTGTGGAAGTGACGTTCCTACTCGGTCGGGTAGTTGGGGGAGGGGAAGGCGCAATTTTTGCCGAGCTTTATGCAACAGTAAAACACAGGGTTGGCGGGTCTGGAAAATTGATTTCAGGAGGCCATGGTTGGAAAGGGCTGTCACCAACTTTACATCATTTATGCAGGCCGGATTGTCTTATTCTCAAGCTAGCCGTCCATTTCAGGAACATTTGAGTCGATTGCTTCCATTTCAAGGATATTTTATGTTTCATGCATTTATAGCAATTTCAATGAGAGTTATATTCAGAATCAAACCCATGGAGATTGTTAACAGCAATAAAAACATAAACGCAGGAGCCCATAGAGTTCCACAGGAGCCCGCTGCCAGGTACCACAGCTGCCAGTCTTCATTCCACCTCATGCATTTCTCTTTCACCACCTTGCACTTCCTGCCTCTTTATCTCAGTCTCGAAGGTTATTTTTCTCCCATGCCTTCACCCCTGCCACTGTTTTCCGATTGTTCTTTTCCTACCCCTTCTTCCTTCCCCCCTCTTGCTTTTGCTTCGGGAAAAAGGGCCACATGCATCAAGAATTTTTGTCTTCGCAAACGGGCCGATTTGCAGAATCGGCCCGGTTGCGAACGCAAAAAATGCTTTTCAGATGCAGCAAACCATATTTTGTGATTCGGTACCGAATTGCAAAATGAGTTTGCGATTTGCGTTTAGGAAGGGGCATGTTTAGGGCGTCCTTTCTTAATACTGAATTGCATTGGTATGTAGGAATCTTTTGTGAGCGGAATGCGGTCACAAAACATTTGCATTTTTCCACCTTCTTTAAGTAGGTGGTAACTCATTCGCAAATGGGAAAGGATCCAATGGGAAGGGGTCCCTTCTTCGGGAACCCTTCCCCTTTGGGAATGTTTGTTACAGCGTTTTTTAAGAGCAGGTAGTGGTCCCACGGACAACTGCCTACTCTTCAAAAATGAAAAGAAAATGCATCCCATTTTCCTTTAAGGAAAACGGGCTTAATTAAAAAAAATAAAAATAAAAATGCTTTATTTCAAAGCAATCACAGGCATGGTGGTCTGCTGACTGCAGCAGGCCACCATCCCTGTGATTTTTGCGATTCCTAGGGGGTTGCAAATTGCGACCTACCTCATTAATATTTATGAGGTAGGCCATTTGCAATCCCCTAGGAATCGCAAAAAGTGTTCAACACACTTTCATTCATGCTGTTTTGCGATTTCCTAATTGCGAATCGCAAGGATTCGCAATTAGGAAATCGCAAAACGGTTTCTTCATGCACCTGGCCCAGAAAGTCTGATGATGAAAAATGTGCTTCCGTCCCTAAATGTGAGTGCTAGCACATGCCACCTACAACCTCCAGCATAAATTAAACAGTGGCTTCCCATTCAGGCAGACGCCCTTCTCCCCAGAGAGACTTGGGTTACGTGTTTGTACAGGTTCAGCATACAACACATGTGCCTCATGGTTGGGGCCTGATCTGTCACTCATCTTCACTTTTGTAACCAGACTTAGGTGCTGCCCTTGTGATTTTAAATGCACCATTGAGAGTGCTTCTGTTGCACCGACTATTTTGTAAATTTCACGTGTTTCCACAATACTTCAGGGTCTCTGGCAATGTTCCCTCAAATTATTTTTCTTTGTATGCAGCAGCACCGCATATGTGTGCAAACCTTCCTGGGCTGTGTGCGCAAATGGAGCGAACAAGGAGCCACAAGGCATCTACATGTGAGCTATTTATTGAGGTGCAACAACTTCCTTTCACTTTTGGAAGGAATGGGCTAAAAGATCAATATTTAAATATATAATTAGTCCAATGACATATAGGCTAAAAGTGTTATGTTTTAGTGAAAGCTATGGATGGGCAGGTGGAGCTTTTGAAATAATCCAATATTTCATGATATGTCATTACACCTAGAAGTATTTATTCTCTGAGATAAAATCCTTTATGTACCTCATTGTTATTTATTGGAAAGTGCCAGATTCAGCCATCTCCTGTGTGCCACCTAGATGCATATGTGGCGTTGTTACTCCCCCTGTTCAAAACTTTTGATGCTGCTCATGAAATCCATTGTGCTTGTGCCTCCTCTCAGACATGCTCACTCACTCATTCCATCAAACTCACTCTTTCACTAATTCAAGTTGTTTCTTACACTTTCATGATTTCTCTTGCTCTTTAACACATCACGTTCCTGAATATAATTGGGCCACTAATTCAGTTTCAAGTGCAAACTTCCGTTTGTGCCTTAATTTGGATTATCATTCATGCTGTTTCGCACTCTTGATTTTCATCAGATAAAACCTAACACAAATAAAGAGGTTATATGAGTGGCGTAACACAGGCACCCGCAGCCCCTGCGGTGCGCGGGGGGGGGGAGCTCCCGTGCTGCAGGTGGCCCGCTCAGCACAGCTTTCGGGCCTGAGAGCTCCGGATAAAATCCAAGCGGGGGCCTCCTCCATGTACCTTGCAGGGGGGCCCCCTCAACTTTCGGTACGCCACTAGGTCATATAGTGTAAACGCCTTTTTGTCCATCTTGGGCTTTTTTAAAGCATGTGAAACTATCGCCCTCCAAGCACTAAGAAATCCAGATCGAAAAACGCACCCTGGTATATTACTGAATTCAAATTAAGAAAATCTACCCTGAACGCTGCCGCTATAAGATACAGCAAGGATAAAACCAAACAGAGGGCTTTACAACATCTAAATAATAAAAGGGAAGGCCCATCACATCCTGACGTGGAAGTCAAAGGTAACATATGTGGAATCGGAATAGATACATTTATTTTCCCTTTTGTCTTGCAACAATCAAGATAAGTTCTGGCTTTACATCAGTACACTAAACAATAAATCTGTTGTTAGAAGGAATGGCGTCCCAGTAATGAAATAGGTGGATTATGTACAGAAATTACATGCAGATCCTGATTCTACTGTCCGCCACAGCAATGCCCACATGTGGTAGGAATCAGACCCAGGCACTGAAGGAGAGAAAACAGGGTCTATGGTACTTAATCGAGATTTTGTCTATAAAGCCATCAAGGCCATGAAAACCAACTGGGCCCAAGATCCCAATAGCCTACCAAGTGCACTTTTTAAGTCCGATATAGACTTCTGGTCTGACTTCCTTACTCCCTGGTACGCAGACTGTTTTCAGTCGGCAGAGGTTCCACAATCCTGGAAGGGATCCATCCTACATCCAATTCACAACAAGCATTGGCATAGCCAATAGGTCTTGCCTTTGGTACCTTATAAGTATTTAGCCATGCAACAGTTGCATTACTAAATACTTATAAGGTCCCAAAAGCGAGACCTATTGCGGCCGCGAAAGTGATCGCGATCAAACATCAAAGCGGCCGTGCGGCAGCGAAAGTGAAAGTAGTGGCGGTAAAGCGCGGCACGCGCGCTCGCGCACATGCACTGTAGCTCTAGGCTGGCCTCGTAGCACTTTTTGGAGCCCTCTCAATAAGTCTCGCCAGACCAGCGCATGCGCTGGGTCAACTGGGTGAGACCTAAAAAGGGGAGCAACACCATCCCAGGAAATTATCGGCTAATTGCACTATTGGACGTAGAGGCTAAAACCTACGTGAAAATCGTACTCCATGAGCTTGAGGCATGGGTGGCTGAAGCTAATATACCTTTTTATCAAACCAGATTCAGTCAGCATTCCTCTAACATTGATAATATTATCGCCCTGCCATGTTTGGCCTTTAGCACTTCTCTTTTTCTCTTCCGCCTCTGTTTGTGTGCTTTGAATACTATTCTGCCACATTTGATAGTGTTAACCGTAATTAACTCTGGGCAAAGCTTGCAGAATGAGGCATACCTGCCATTTTACTAAAAGCAATCATCTCATTGTACTCTGACAAGCGGGTCCATGTTAAGACCGACACAGACAACTCAGCCACTAAACAAATCCTGACCACACAGGGCCTAAAGCAAGGGTGTGTTCTACTCCCTATGTTGTTTAACTTTTACACCGCAGACATAGGTCGCTCACTGGCAAAGCCCAACACAATCCCACCAAAGATCAGCCCGTTATACTTCCAGTGATGGACTATGTTGATTACCTGCTCATATTGGATCACAAAAGAGTTGGTCTTCAGTGCACTCTTAACGAGCTCCATACCTACAATACCACAAATAAACTGGTGGCTAATCCAGATAAAACAATGGTGATGATTTTTGGCAGCTACAATAACAAGAGAAACCTAAAATGGGGGGGGGGGCAACCAATAGATTTTTCAGACATCCAAGTATAATTACCTTGGCGTCTGTTGATGGACACAGGCAAACCGCGTGCACATCTTAAACATTGTAGCATAAAGGTTCATTAACTAATATTTTCCTTATGAAGATTATACCATCAGCTTTACTCCCCTTCAGCAGAGGCCATCTTGCGAGTCACGCAGGCAAAAATAGTATCCAACCTTTTCTATAGTCGACAAGTTTATTTGGGGGCTTTCTCTCCAATACTGGATAAGTCTCAGTGCATTGCCTTTAGGAGGCTGTTTCATCTTCCAAAATACACTCACCGCTCGCTACTTTTCCTAGAGTTTGGCCTGCATTGCCAAAACCTTGAATGTGAGGCCGCCTTCCTCAAGTACTATTACGCCATACAACAAGCCAAACCAGATACCCTAAAAAGGGCTTTTTAAGTGACTTTCACCACTTGAACCAATTCATGGTCTCCATATCTTATAAAGACGGCTCTTGATCTAGATGTTAATTTAGGCACACTGACAGCCCTTACTGTTCCTTTTCCAGCACAAAATCAATTTTGAGGAAACAGGTTGCACACATTTCGAGGAAAGTTGACTTAGCAACTGTATATTCCATCACATATACCGCCTCAATCATTACATCGTATGGGGGAAACGAGAATGCAACAGTACCTAAAGTTAACACTAGCCAATGAGACCAGGCACTGTATTAGCACGCAACTCATGGTCCTCCCAATTAATGCATTTAGACCAGCGTGGGCAGCAACATCAGGCAGCAGGCTTTGTAGAATCTGCAAGTATAGAAGAGAGCCCATGAGTCACCTGCTATGCTGTTGCCCAGAGTTTTTAACTGCACGCTGTATATTATTAAAACCAATGTTCAGGTTGAATTGAGGTCTTCTCCTGCAATGATGTGCTGGGATATTGTATGACTACCACTGTTCCCATGTATTTGGCACGCTTTGGGAAATTTGTTAACACGATCTTTACCGCCATCAGGCAGCGAAGGACTTGAATACATAGATTACAGCCACTGTCGAATGATCCATATTTTTACACCAGATTTATTTACCTTTTGCTATAGAGTTGTATTTTATGATAATTTTCTACTTTAGGATTGCTGCTCGTATGTTCCTTATTGACTTTATATAGTTTGTGATTAATTGTAACAATTTTAATTAACTGACACAAATGAAAATTCATAACCACTGGATACACACGACACAGTCATAAAGCTGAAATGAAGAAGTGTTCAACTTCAACCCACATTAATTATATTGCCCACTTACACAGTGTTGTATTCATGACTTAAGCGGAATCTGGTTTGTAAGGTACCATTAAGAATGTTTAATGTGGGGATTCTTGGTTGTCAGTTGAGAGTTGGGGCTGGCGAGGGGATGTCACGCCATCGCAGGCTGAATAAAGCTTTTAACAGAAAGTGGGGTGAATGGTCTACACAATCTTCATTTCCAATATTTGGCGATACACATGCACATGCCACCAACTGGACTATACTGTTTGCACTTCACCCACAGGTGTATCCTAACTGTTAACACAGACCGCCTCATTTGACTTCAGCGATTTATTCTTGTGCCATTTTGACTATTCAAATGGCCATTGATTTGACTTACTCTTGGCTGTGTTGTCTACTGTCTATCAAGTGTGCTGGTGAGTTCCAGAAGGTCCAGTGGGAGGGTGAGAGGAGGAGGTTCTCTTATTACAGGTCCTGGAGTGCATGAACCATAGCTTATTTCTAGGATCTCCACATGAAATGAATATTTATTACAAACCCATAAGAACGAAAGGATCAACCACGGCTCAAACCCGTGACTTTCAAGTTATCCAGAGAGCTCTGCAATTGATGCATTCCTGGCTGACTTTCAGTTATTACAGGGCCTCTGGCTTAAAAAAAACCTTATAATGATAATCTATAAATTCGCATTATTTAATTTGAAAAAATAGCTCCATATTTTGTGTTCTATTATTTCATTCTGTATGTATTGTTGTAGCGTACATTCTGCCATTATTACGGCCTCGTAGCACTAGTAGAATCTGGTACCTCCCTGCTTTGGTTTCGATGATTTCCTTACGGACGCCTGCTTTGTTTATTTATGATTTTCTGTGTGTTTATTGCAGATTAAGTGTAAAGAGCTGGAGCTGGAGGCCCTTAAAAATAAAAATGCAGCCTTGGAAGCACAAATTAAAGACGCACAGGAAAAGAACAATGTTGAAATTGAAGAACTACAGGTAAAAATCCAATCAATTAAGTTACCGTATTCTGAATGGCTAATTGTTAATTTGCAAAACAGAGATGTAAGCTCGTTAGTTAACTGTATTCCATCACTAGTGGTCAGTAGGCATAGAATGGTAGGTGAGAACATGTGACAATGAACATGTTCACCCTCATTATTTATGTGGGTGATGGGTTGTACTACTCTGCAGTAGGTATGGCTTCCACTGCCAGGCAGTCCCCACTGCTCCTTATGCAGTGCTGAGCAGAGGAATCTGTTCCTGGCAGAATTGTATCTACCAGTGAACTTCCAAATGTGGTAGACCTCATATGCATGGGTGCGTATTCCGATGCGTATGAGCTCCACCCATTCCACTCCCCTCCAATATCTAATAGGATTACTAATGATGACAAGGAAAGTACACGTGCCATTCAAAAGCAGATCTGCATTCTCTTTTGTTGTGCATTGTGTGTGGGGAGACCCTCTATTCCTCCCCTGTGTGGAAGAGAAAACCACAAGCTTCTAACACCCCTTTACCATAAAGATAATGTATGCCCGGACCTTCATGGAGTGCTAGGCAGAAGTGTCCTAGAAGACGAGAGGAGGGCTGCGTTGCATGATTTCATGCCAGCCCCTACGTCAAGGAACTATAAATCTCTTCTAACCTTTTATACCAGGCAGCTAATTTGTGTAAATAATAAACCAACCCGCCCCCCCAGTATTTACAATTAGACAACATCTTAATATTTCGATTTTTAACCAAAGCAGAGGTGATACGGGATAATGGACTTTGCATAGCACCTTGCTGTAATCGCACCACAAATCTGCCTTGGTCACTTTTTCATAGTCTGTAATAAAACGGGGTATGTTATCCTAAAAATCCGGAGAGCCAAAAAAGTGCTATAAGTGCTATATTTAGAACGGCTCATGTGTATCAAACAGTATTAGATGAACATCTCAACATGTGCTATTGTCAGCTGTGGGTTCCATGACACTGGCTAAATATTGCATTGAGTAGCCGAGATTAACAATGAACAACATTGTGAATAAATGTTTTGAAATCTAATATGCATGATGTTGTAAAGATGGCAGGTAACATGGTATGAATTGTTCGGTCAGACCAGTTAAACCTTTTTTAATGGTTTTAAGTAGTATGCCACTTTACAGAAACTGGTCAAATCACCAGAACTTAAATTAATACGAAAATGTTAGCTCAAGCCACCTTCCTTGACACCTTGCAAGCGATGTATCATTGCTTCCATTTGGCTACTCACATGGGCCATTCATTCCCTTGCTGATGATTCTGTTGTATGCTGTCCTCCTCAGAAGGTTCAGTGGGTGAGTGAGAGGAGGAGGTCATTAGTTCATCTCAGTGATCTCCAGTATTGGTCCTGAAGGGCACGAGCCATGGTTAATTTCACAGATGTGCATGCAATAGATATCCATTCAGTGAATCTAAATGGTAATAACGTATTTCGTTCTTACGTTTCCTGAAGTCGGGCATGATTGTGATTCCTGAGGACAATCTTAAACCTCTTCTGGTGCATGCTAATTCTTAGGTGAATCTCAGTATTACAGAGTGGGCTCTAGGTCAGCAGAGGCGGCATGGGGTAATAACAATTGCTGCCATGTATGTATGGATGTATGGATGTATATGGCATGTCTATAGCAAGAACTTCGCCAAAAGGCAGCAGAGCACTGTAAATGGTCAAAGACAAATTTAAAGTCCATGACTAATAGAAGAGGAGCTGGGTTGTGATCGGTTAATGTAGTGTTCTTTAAAAAATGTGAGTCTTCAACTCTTCCCTGATTTGGAGCAGCATTGGGGCAGTCTTGATGGATGTTGTTCCTGATCCTAGGTGCATAGTTGAACAAGCATTTGCAGTGCAATAGGTCTCGCAATTACGAGAGTTTGAGCTATTGGCATTGTAAATGACAATGCCTTTTATTTATGTCCTATTTAAAAACAGATAAATAAAAGGCATTATCATTTACAATGCCAATAGCTTGATTGCTCGCAAATGCGAGACCTATTGCATTGAAAATGCTTTTTCTGTTTGCACCCGGCGCACATGCTTAAAGATGCCCCATGGCGCAAACAGGAAAAGTGCGCCCTATCTATAATTGGGCCCCAGGTTTGAGAATGAGCATGTTCTGACAGAAGCATTTTATATTGCTGTTTTTTTATGTGCTCCTGGGGAAATGGATGGGAAAGCAGAGGACCGCTGGCCCTCTGCACACCAACCTTGTAGGACTTGTAATCCTCAAAATTGCTCCGGTAGGCCGGTGGTCCCGAGTGGTCTGTTATGGAGGTCCTATTTGCATATCCCAAAGGTTAGGGTCAAAAGTCATGGATGGATGGATGGTTCATTATCTAGACTCAGGCGGACATATTTCAAATATGCTGATATGGCTTTTGGGGCGGTTGTCCTTAGAACAGAACAGGCAGGTGTCATGCCAAACAACATTGAGACTGGGTGTTTGTCCTGTGACAGGGTGGCAAAGGCTGCCCTGTGAACAACATGAGTTGCCATAACATACATAACGTTAAAGGAAATTTACCATACCCGGGGAATGTAGCAGCAGTTCAGATACCTACACTTCTTTTAAAAAAAAGTGATATTTTTGAGAAAGGGTAGGAAAACCGCGCTCTTCGTTGTCTTTTGCCGTGTGTTCTTCTTGCAGCTGTTTCAAAGCCAACAACTGTGCCAGTCTTGTGTGCAAAAGAGAGCGGCTGATAAATGTACTGCGTCACAAAAGTGTGTACGATAGCTCAGAAGGTGCTACGGGTTGTTCAGTCTGTGAGAACGCAAATAAACATGACGTTTTCAACAGGATAAACAGCTGATTTCTCTGTATGGGATATTTGTCTAAGCCTTTTACTGTCTGATGTTCTTACTCGTCTTTTCAATGGAGGCGTAGCTTACTAAGTGTGCACGAAAAATGCCTCTGGCGCCTCAGATAGGCTCAGGAAGCAACATGCTCTTCAGAGTTCTCTTTGTAACTTGGCAGTATAAGTTTAGTAGAGGGACTCTTCAAACAAAAGCAAGCTGACCTCCAGTACCAAGTAGTCATTTGGTACCATTAACATTACTTAGCAGTCGGCATTCCCACTCAAACAAGTCCCTGCAGCCCGCCAGAGCATCCCTCAATCAGGCGTCAACCTGAATTTGCAAGATTTTATCATAAGTGCGCAGAGGCACGCAGAGAACTATAAAAGGTTTATTTATGTTTTACTCAATACAAAATGCAAATAGGTAAAAATAAAACAACGCTTCACACGTCACCACATTAATTGCGCTCTCTATTTTCCGTGCAAAGAGCAAAGTAAAAATAATTAACTCCAATGTTTTTCAATGCAACATAATGCTCGCACTTTGCCCAGTAAAAGCAATTATGCTATATTCTCAATATTATAAAGAAATAAATATATAAACAGCTAGATTAATGCAAGGTTACTAATTAAAACTAACACAAACCCAGGGAATTACATCTGTCACAAATAACAGACACTGGTATGGTTACCAAATAACTCTGTAGTCGAGGACACAATGCTCAAGTCCTGGCCTTTTCTTTTCAACAGAGCAGCGTTGCTATCAATTGTGCAGCAGGTGCAGTAGCACCAAGGGTTCATGCTGTAAGAGAACTACTGCACCCCAATGGTGGCTATCTTGTACTATCGATCCTGGAGGCGCGGGCACATTTTCCTTGCTTGCCTTAGGACCCACTGATGATTAGCTAAGCTACTATGTATACTTCATTATTTTCAGGTAAATTAATTCTATAAGATCAACTGAACTGAACCAGGACTGCAACTCCCAGAATGCATTGGCCCTGCGTCCTTAGTGATGGCGTCATCTGGTAAATTCAGGCTGAACAAACTGTCAAATATGTGCACATCTGAATATAGCTTTCAGCAGATATAGCCTGTCAAACATGCACATAGCTGCATATGCATATTTTTAAACGTGCATGGACTGCACTGTTCGCAGAACAATGTTAAACCTCTTGGTCAGATACAAACGAATATTGGTAACAAATGCCACTCGTCACACAACTGGAAAAACAAGCAGTAGACAAGTTTTAAAAAAGCGAGCACCATGCTAAGCGCGGGGTCCGTGCATAGTTAAGTTATGTGCATGGCGGCTCGAAAAGCGGGCGCCATGCTGATAAAAAAACAAGCATTGACATTGCCAATAGGTCTCGCTTTTGGGACCTTATTAGTATTTAGTTATGCAACTGTTGCATGGCTAAACACTTATAAGGCCCAAAGGCGAGACCTATTGGCTATGCCAATGCTTGTTTTTAATCTAACTAACCTTTCAGCCTCATGCCCTGAAGTGTTGAGGTTTCAGATGATAGGTTGGAAACCAGTTGTGCTCGTTTTGCATGCTGAGCTAGCTCTTGTTGTTTTCTGCTGCATTTTGTTTTTAAACCTGCACGTTTCTGCAGTAAGCTACCTGCTGTTGCAGTGTCAGTGTGTAATTCCCCATGAGACTCACTCAGGTAATGCAACTCTACAGTCTATGGATGTAGAAGAATTTTAGTAAAAGCTGCTCATTTTTATTTTCTAAAAACGTAAGCGCGATCAGTACCGACAAATGAATGCACTTGCGTTATTCAAAGTATTTAAAAGTATGAGTCGGAATGGAGTCAAATAAGCAAAAATGTCCCCTGCTGTCTTTGTTTAAAGCTCAGGTCCACCTGGTAACTGTATTCAGAGTTGGTGCGATGTCAGCACGACTGTACAAATATTAGGTGGGTAACAGCAGAGAAACCCCTTAACGCTGCACATGTTTTACTAAAGAAACCCAAAACAAATGAGCTATGCAACATTTATTGTAATGCCTAGGTGGACACAATGAAAGGTACCAATAAAATGTTGAACATAGAGGTGCCTCTCCCAAGGCCAGTAGGGTTAGTTAGGATGGCTGCCTCGAGCGTCCGACTGACCCATTTGCAGGCATGCGTGTAATGCAGTTGGAGGAAGTCTGATCACGAAGGATCGGGAACGCCCAAAAATGAAGGGGGAAATATTTTATGATTATGCAGCAGCTGTTCGGTTGTTGCAGTATTTTCTGTTTTATTGAAACTTTTTCCGAGATATTTGAACCCTGCGTTTTGGAACGGCAATTTAGTGTGTTCGTGTTTAGTTTAAAAGGGAATATTGTATCTCGCTAATATTGCTTCTAACAAAGTTGTGTATTTAAAAATAGGTTTCCTTATTACAAAATAACTCTTTCGCCGTAGGTTCCATAGCTGGTGTTGTTGACCAGTATTTACAAAGTCTTGCAGACATTTTGAACGGCGTGGGGAATAGATTTTTAGGTGAATTGTCGACTATGGAACAAAGAGGGTTGCGTTCTGGTCCCGGCACTTCCACTTGGTCATAGTGTGTGATCCTGGGCATCGCACGTCACTGTTTTGCACTTTATCACGTACACTTACCAGCGTTGGTACAAGATGTTTCAAATAACACCACAGACTGACCCACTTGCAGCCCCGCCTGTAATGTAGCCAGAGGAAGTCTGTCACGACGGATCGGGGAAAACCATAAAATGAAGTGGCAATGTGCGCTAATTATGAAGCAGCTTTTCAGTGGCAAGCGGTGGTCACTGCCAGGCACACGATTTTAAAATAATACAAATCGACGCCCAACGTTGTTAATTGCAACAGCCTCCTAATATGTCAGGGGACAAGTCACCCTGTTTAAAAAATAATTAATTAGTCCTGAATCAATTAATAGAAATAGCTTCGGAGGTTGAGCGGTGCGCACGGGGAGGGCAAAATACCGGAAAGGGCATGACGTATGCAGGCCCTTCACAAATGTGGAGAGGGGAAAAAAGTCCAGATGTAGATGCTGCATGTCTCGGTTCGAGACAGCGCATGAGCGCCGTCTAGACCAGAGACCTAACAAGCATTGGCTGTGCGGCAGTAAAAGTAACGCCGCGCGGCTGTAAAATCAAAAGTCATCGCGATCGCTCTGAAAGCGAAAGTGATTGCGATCGCGATGACGCGCTAAAGCACGAGTTTTCAAAGTGCTGCTGAAGGCTAGCGGTTCGCGCGTGCCTGCTCGCATGAACGCAAGCGCTAGGCCAGCCAGCAGCACTTTGAAAACTCACCTCCAAAATGTCTCTCCGAGTCAGCGCATGCGCTGGGCTCAGCGAGACCTAAAAAATGAGCTGGAGAAAGCAATGGTTCTGTCGGGTGTATGCAACTAATTTGCACAAGGTATTTAATACATAAAGGGAAGAAGTATGTATTAATCATACATTTATATATCACGCCAAGAACAACAACTTGTTTGCATAAGCAATGAATTTCTTTACTTTCTGTTCATATATAGGCTAATTAATGAAATGGCTGTCTGTGGTATGCAACACATACGGCGAAAAAACAAACTAATACAGTGTATATTTAGTAACTGGTAGTGATGTGTGATAAAGTGCTATACAGATGTGACATAAATGACATATGTGGTATGTACAGAACACGGAGAAATGTTTATCTTTCAAGTCCAAGGATAAATGCATAGATCCCAACAATGGTAATGATTTCCAATTCAAGTCAGGGAGATTGCGTGTACTTATTTAAGACAGTAACGTCGTCTTTGTTTTTATGGCAGTGTTCCTTGAGGGTGAGGTTGGTGTTCAAAATGAATCCATGTGACTTGACATTAGTTGAGAATTGGGTTTCAAAGCCTTCAAAGTTTATGGTATATATATTCCAACATAGAGGTGAACCTGGGAAGTCCTTCTAATGAAGTCTGGCCGTAAACTAGGCAAGTTGAGGAACTGATGCAGCCTCTGCTCTGCAACAGTTTAGGTGACACAGCATGTAGCAAATATATTTAAACAATGTTTTCTATTTTTAGGATAAAATTCTGAAACTCCAGGAGGACTTGAAAACAATGAAAGAGAAAATTGCCCTGCATCTACGCGAATACCAAAGTCTGCTTAATGTAAAAATGGCACTGGATGTTGAGATCGCCACCTACAGGTGACAGTAGTTGTGAACAGGTCATCATGTTCAAGTCCCAAGTTATGCTCAGGCCATTTCACCTTTTGGTTATTTTTTTCACATATTTTTCACATGGGAAAATTGGGCACTAACTTAACTCTGTGCTTGCAGGAAGCTGATTGAAGGTGAAGACATTCGTCTCTCCACCAGCGTAAGCGGACATCACCTTTTGAGCAGGATGGCAGAATGTCATGGGGAAGCCAGCACCATTCAGAGCATCTCCAAAGAGCAAGCTGTAGAGGTAACTGAAAGAAAAACTCTCCTCATCAGGTAGGCATGTTTTTTTTCTGTGTTCTTCTCTCTCCGATTCCCCACCTATCTGCTGATTAGGCTTTGCCTCGCCTCCCAGTTCTGTTCTTACCTTCCTATCCACTGTTCACACGTCTAAAGTTGGATCAATCTATTAACGCCTTTCTCGCTTTCCCTCTCCCTTGAACCTGGCCTTTTTTCTAACTCCCAGTGTTCCACTGTCACTATGCTCCGAGTTTGTTGTGCCTTGATATGATTTGACTTGTGATGTGTGTTTAATAATGATGTAAATACATAAATACACATCAGCTTTTTCACCCCATTTTCCCCACAACCTGTCCTCCACCAGGGTGACGGAGTAATTTACTCTATTGTCCTGATGGAGGTACCAAAGACCAAATTTAGAAATGTCTGCTGATCAGCGGACATTTCTAGAATTGGCAGGAACCGCCATCATGGTGGTTCCTGTCAATGCGCTGTGCTTTTGCTGTAGCTCAGCTTGAGCATATATGAAACTTACCTTGCATTCTGCATTGGTCTCCTACAGTTTAGGTTCCTTGTAGGCATTGTGGGGGGATAGCCACCTTGGGGCCGGTTTTACAGAGTTGCCTTTCTCCACCTCTCGCTACTAAGAGCCATCTTGGAAGGGTCCGTGGCCTATTTTATTCATTTTATGTGTTACATTTTCCCACTTTTATGTTCATTTTAATACTTTCCCAGTACTTTCCCTCACAGGGGAGCCTGTGCAGGGCAAGTGGGGCTTCTGGACGCTGGGTTTGCTCCCTTTTTACATTGCCCAACAATGATTAGGCTCGCGCTCCGACGTGTAGTCACGCCCACCCGCTTATTGAGGGTTATTTAATACAGGAATTAGTGCGTCCGTGCAGCTCAGCTTGAGCATATGTGAAATCTACCTTGCATTCTGCATTGGTCTCCAGCAATTTTGGTTCCTTGTAGGCATCGGGTGGGTTAGCCACTTTGGTACTGGTTTTACGGAGTTGCCTGGCTCCACCTCTCGCAACTAAGCGCAATCTTGGAAGGGTCAGTGCCCTATTTTATCCATTTTATGCATTACATTTTCCCACCTTTAAATTTATTTTTATACTTTCCCAGTACTTTCCCTCACAGGGGAGCCTGTGCAGGGGTAGCGGACTGCTGGGCCCTTGGTTTGCTCCCTTTTTACTTTGCCCAACAATTATTAGGCTTGCGCTCCAGCGCTGGCATGTAGACATGCCCACCCTCTTTAGGAGGATTATTTAATATAGGGGTTAACACGACCGCGCAGCGGAAGCGCACAGTGGGCGCTCCTAAGGCAAGCCCGTCTGCATCCATCCACGCCCGGAACGCGCCATTTGCCGGAGCATCTGGCGGTATACCATCAGATCTCAGAAACCAAATCTACTTCTCAGGTAAGGAACTCCAAGCCCTAAAGGGCTGCAAATCCAATTGTACACATTTTAATTTGATCTCACTTTGGTTTGGCAATCGCTCGTGCTGTAAGTGTTGCAGATTTAATCTCCCTGCACCTTCCCCACTGCCAAGCCTTCTCACATGACGCTGTGACCTTTACCCATAGAAGCAGTCTTCCCAATATCACTGTGCACTAATTAATGCGCGATCATTAGTAAAACATGCCATCGAAATGGCCGGTGTAATTGACTCAAAACAACCAGATATCATCTTCATCACGGAAACCTGGGCAAACAGTGCCTCAACTCCAGATCTTCTTACAGCTATCCCGTTGGTATATACCATACATAGACTGGAACGCCTGCTTAAAAGGGGAGGGGGACTTGGAATTATCTATATGGAGGAGATCAGGGCTATATTTATAGCCATGTCTAATGAAGACTGTGAAGCCATATCCTTCTGGTTTGAGTTAACCAAAAATAAATCTTTTAGAGGAATCCTTATTTATCGCTCACCTGACCTCAGAAGCAACTTCCTAAATACTATCAGCACCCTCTTTGAGTATGAAATCTGTCACACTGACTTTACAGTTCTTGGAGATCTAAATTTCCACTTAGAATCTCAAAAAGATAAGGATACCATAGCTATGGTAGAACTCATGAATTACTTTAGTCTCTCTCAGCTTGTGCAAAATGCCACTCACACTGCTGGCCACACATTAGATGCCATTTTTTCTAATAACAGCTCCATCAGTAATCTCAATCTTCTACCGCTTTCTTGGTCAGATCATGCATCCATCTTTCTGGAGTTAAAAGGCACAAGTCCAGTCGTTGATCTGAACAATAAGCCAGACACGACCTTCTATAGAGCATGAACTAAAATAGACAGAAGTTATTTACAACTATTATTTACAGAAACCCGGCCTTCACTTGTGGATGATCCTAAGCTCGCTACTCAGGACTACATAAATTGGTTAGACACTGCCCTCTGCCAAGCTGTTCCCACAAAAAAGATCAAACAAGGCAGGAAAAAGTCCTCCGCCCATTGGTATTTAGAGGCACTTAGACTAGAAAAACAACACTGTAGGCATCAAGAGAGGAGATGGAGACTCAATTATGAACTCCGTGAAAAAGCAGCATACAGACTCTCTCTAGCCAAATACAAAACCCTTTTGATCAAAGAAAATTTCACATTTTTGGTCTCGCAGTCGAATCTGCAGAAAACGTGGCCAGGAAACTATTCCAGGTAATAAACAGTCTCACCGAGCAACCAAAGATCAAAGGAGCCTGTAATAGTCAAACCTTTTGCGATACCATTGCCCAACATTTCAGAAATAAAGTTGGTCAAATATACAACTCATTCCGCCATCTTAAGAAACTAACATCACACATGAGCAATGGTATTCGTGAGAGCTATACGACTAACAATATCCCTCGGTCCGTCCTGACCAACTTCAATCCAATTACAGTGACACAGACTGAGAACCTCATTCAGACCACCAATTCAGGGTCTCTGGAAAATCCCAGCCCCCGTCTGTGCTAAAACTAATTCCAGATTTCTTAGCCAAGGTGCTACCAAATATTTTCAACTCTATGTTTACCACAGGTATCTTTCCTACCTCCTGGAAGAGGGATTCCATTCTCTCTCTTTTAAAAAACACTCTTTACCCGGAAGACCCATCTAACTACCAACCTATTTCCAGACTCTCCTTTCCAGCTAAAATGATTGAAAAAGTCATGAACAGTCAACAGACTCAATTTATTAAAGAGAACGACCTATTAGATCCAACACAATTTGGATTTAGATCGGGACACAGCATGGAGACGGCTCTGATTAAATCCGCAACTAAAATTCATCCTCGACGTAGGAGGAACGGCTACTCTGATCCTATTGGATTTGTCTACGGCCTTCAACACTGTAGACCACCCTATGCTGATCTCCCGCCTGGAGGACCTAGGCATAAAAAGCACAGCCTTACAGTTATCTAAATTATTTCTGAAGAACAGGGAAAACATCGTAAAGCTGGATAATTCTAGCTTCAGCACCTTCTTTTTTCCTTGTGGGGTGCTACAGGGATCATCACTTAGCCCCACCCTGTTTAATCTTTATGTAAGAGAACTCAACCCCCTGATTTAATCCTTTGGTTTCTCTCTGACCTCATACACGGATGACACGCAGATTGTTCTATCTGCTGCTAATGATGCCAGTAATACTAGTCATCAACTTCATTATTGTATGAAAGAAATTGGCACATGGATGAGTAAGCATTGCCTCAAACTTAATTCAGATAAAACTGAAATGATCCTTCTGGGAAACAATCCCCATTTTTTGTCTACCATGAGCTGGCCATCGGAACTTGCCACGTTACCCGAACCCACTACAAAGGCTAAAAGCCTTGGGGTGATGCTCGATGATAAGCTTAATTTTAGCAAACAAGTCAACACAGTTCTATCTTCTTCTTACAACACTCTCAGAATCATAGGAGTAATTATACATTTTCTTCCCACTAACTCTAGAGAAACAGTCATATCGTCTCTAATCCTCTCTAAATTGGATTATTGTAATGTACTTTACATTATCTTCAGGCACAATATCTCAAGAAGTGTCAGGTACTACAAAACTCAGCCACCAGACTACTTCTTGCTCTCACCAAACACCACCCAGTCTCCCACGGGATCAAAGATCTACATTGACTAACGATCAAGAACCGTATCAATTTTGAAAGCACTCTGCCTCACTTTCAAGGCTCTGCATGCCATAGGACCAGACTTTCTGCGAAAGTCTATTTCTCGGCATGTTCCCAACAGTAACCTGAGATCAACTGGATCCTACATAGTTACCACCTTCAGATTTAAGAAAACCAAATGGAGTGGAAGTTGCTTCCACTGCAGGAGCAACCAAACAATGGAATCTTCTGCCAATACACATAAGATCAACACCTTCTCTACAGGCTTTCAGAAAACTTTTAAAAACCTGGCTTTTTACCCTTTAGTCCTCCATCTGTTTCACTGTTAAGCAAGCGCAAAGACTCCCTAGGGTATACGTAGCGCTCTATAAATATTTTAACATCACATAACATATGGCTCCTTCAACATGAAGGAGCCTTACAAAGTTTTTTTTATTTAAGAAAAATAAAATACCAAAACAGGATTTTCTTTATGAAAACAAAAAAAACACTATCCCCCTTCCATTGAGCATTTTTCTATGCTCCTTAACACTAGGGTTTTCCTGGCGGTGACAAGCATTGAAAAAGGGCTATATGTCTACCCATCTAAATTAGATAGGCAGACATATAGCCAAACCTCTGGTGGCCCTTACTTCCGTTGGAGAAATGTGACCACGGCTGAGACTGAGTAGTCTTCGCTGTTGTCCAACTATGGTCTACCGACATTTAAATCGGGCAAGCAGACCATAGTCTTGGTGTGGAGGGGATTCCGTCACCATTGCGACGGAGTTCCCTCTCTGCTAAGAATTAAATCTGGCCCAACGTGTTTTAATTATTTTAAAAGCAACCAATATAATATTTACATATAAGCATGTCAATATCTGCCTGAAGGAAGCTCACTATTGCATATAGTTTAGAAACCATATCGTAACCTCCTAGCCAAAGTCAATAAATAAAAGTTTTTATCAAGTTTGACCCTGACAGGGATCAACAACATATAAGACCCTGACAGGGATCAACAACATAAAACGGGGGGGCCGTGGTGCAGGTGAGGTCGTATGAGAGTGAGACTGACTGAGTCATCACATCGCCTCGACTAGAGTCTTGACTCTCTAACTCCCATTCTGGTGGTGCATTATGACTCCTCTGAGCTGCGGGCCCTCAGCAAACCTCTAGCACAAGCAATACATAAAGTAAGATAAGATTATCTGTTTTGGAGCTGACATAATATTTTCAAATGCCCTTCAAAACTTCAGAAACTATTGTTCAAAAGCACACATTTTAGGTTCTAGTGGTCTAGCTCATAGTTTAGGTAAGGTGAATAACACTTTAATTGGCATTATTTTATTTTGAACACTGCATCTGTGAAGCCACAATATGCACACTGGTCAGTGAGTGCTAGTGGACAGGCCAACAAGACATTATCTTTTTTGAACACCACCAAAAGCCAGAATGGCCGTACCAGGCATCTGGCTACCGGCGGGCGTTTCCCCTGGAGGCTGGAAAGGTGGAGCGCAGGTTTTGTGAGTGGGTCGGTTTTTGTAGCAATGCAGCAGTTTTAAAAACACTCCAAAGTTCCTTGTATGTTCAACAGTTTTCAGGCAACAATAAAAGTGTCAAGTTAACTCTGGTGATTTATTAGTGCATCTGCTGGAGAGAGAGGGGGTTTTGTCTAGTGGCAGTTTTCATTTATCTTAGGTAGTGTAGATGGTTAATATGTCTGCTGCAAAGAACGTGTTACACTCGGCGCAGACTTGGTATCCGACTTGCAGATTATTATTATTATTTTTTAAATTATTTTTATTTAAACATAATTGGCATAGTTAGGTTGTCCAGTTACAGAATACACATTGTACATCTACAGTCTTATCATATTCATCAGTCGTTTTTGTTGTTATGACATTGTTGGTATCTTGCTGCGCATACATACTTTCGCACAGGTATTAGATTCCATCACCTTATGCATTTCTAGGTCAGTAGTCACTGTTGGTAATGCGCATATTCCTCCCCTATAGGTATTCCAGCCTCCCCACAGTCTTATCCACTTTTTGGGGCATCCCCTTCGTACAAATACTGTTTTTTCCGCCACCATGGTCATGTCCATATCTTTGCACCATTCTGTGTGTGTGGGGGTAGCGGGTACCCCCCAATGTTTGGCTATGTTTCTTTTTGCCAGCATCATCCCTAGTGTTACCCATGTCTGTGCCGTGACGGTAAGGTCCGTTGCTTCCCAGATGTTTAACAGGCAACGTTTAGGTTCTGGAGGGACTGGGTTCCCGCTAACTCTCGTAATTGTGTCCATGACAGATTTCCAGTATTCCTTTATGGCGGGGCAGGCCCAGAGTGTGTGGAAGAAGGTACCAAGCACCCCACATTGTCGTAGGCAGAAGTGGGTATCGGCTTTGCCTATCTTATAAAGAGTGACTCTAGTGTAATAGATTCTCTGGGTGATGCTAGTACTTCATGACAATGAGTGTCGTTTAGGTCGCCTACCTCCCCCCCCATTTATCTCGTAACCTTTGCATGGGGTCAGGCATGTTATTAATGATTTTTTGATATGTCATTGAAATTGCTTTAGTGTGCATATGATCGGTCAGTAATCTGTCCTCCAGTGGTGAGGCCTCGGGCGGTGTGGTGTCAGAGGGGATTACTGCCTAAAGGGTGTGTCGGATCTGGTGATAGCGGAATTGTTCCATGGGTGCTATCTCGTATTGCTCTTGTAGCTGGGTAAAGGGGATCACCCGTCCTCACGCCCAGAGATCTCCCACCCTAGAGATTCCTATATCATCCCAGCGCTTGAAGCCTTTGCTCTTTCCCAACCGGCCTATGTTTGTCCGTGACCCATAGGGGCGTTTGTCCGTGACCCATAGGGGCGTTGCTAGTGTGATCTTGTTGTACTATCCCAGTTTTTTGCACGCTATATTCCATATCTGAAGTGTGTGGTTCGTTGGGCCTGTCAGGGCCCGGGTCTTGTTATAGAGGGCTCGAAGTAGTCCCTCCTCGTCCAACTCAAGTCTATCAAGGCCGTAAGCCGGGTCTGTATGGGGGATATGTAGCCATTGGTTGATTACAGTTAATTGGGACGCCCAATAGTACGTCTGTATATTCGGGGAGTGCGATGCCACCATCGTACCAGGTTCAGAACAGTTTCGTCATAGCTATGCTGGCCGGTTTATTATCCCAGAGGAGTTTGGTGACCTCCGTTTCTATGGCCCGGAAGTACGACTGAGGGACCAGGAAGGGCGTGTTTTGCAGGGCGTACAGAAACCTCGGGATCGCCATCGTCTTAAAAAGTGCCGCCCTTCCCAGGAGCGTCAGAGGCAGCGATTGCCAATGTTTTGTGTCTCTTTGCAGTCTTTGCAAAGGAGCTTGAAGATTTAACGTCATAAAGACCTCCGGGTCATAGGTGACATGGATTCCTAAGTATTTGAAAGTGTCCCTCACTATTGTTACATCACAGCCAGCTGGTAGTGCTGGTGGAGGCCCATGCAGTATATATCGGACCGATTCAGTCCAATTGATTGTATACCCTGAATGTCTTCCATATGAGCTACATATATTTAATAGACATGAAAGGGAATGCCTAGGAGAGGCCATATAGAGGAGAACATCGTCTGCGTAGAGGGATATTCGATCCTCGTAGCTTTCCGTCCAGTGGAGTCCGCGAATGACTGGGTCTTGTCTTAACCAGGCTGTTATGGGCTCTAGCATAAGGGCAAAGAGAAGCTTCGCTAAAGGGCAGCCCTGTCTCGTGCCTCGGTGTAGTGGGAACTCCCCAGAGATCTGCCCATTGGCTACTACATGTGCCATGGGAGAGGCATACAGCAGCCTAACCCATGAGCAGAATTTAGGTTCGAACCCCATCTTAATAAGGACAGGGAAGAGGAAGGGCCATTCGACAGTGTCGAAGGCCATTTGTGCATCAAGGGACAGAACAATCGCATCTTCTTGTACAGTATGTTTACGTCACAGCATACCATGTAGGCGTCTCAAATTTAGAGCCGTATTTCTTCCTGGCATAAACCCTGATTAGTCTGGGTGTATTAACGTGGCCAGATGCGGTGTAAGTCTGGTGGCTAGGGTTTTAGCCAATATTGTGGCCTCTGCGTTGATCAAAGATATTAGACTGTAGGAGGCACATTCCCGGGCAGGCTTACCGGGTTTGTGGATGGCCTCTATCGTCACCGTACGTTAGTTCCGGGGAAGTTCCCCCCTACCCAAGCTGGCCTGATACATAGCCACTAGGTGGGGTGTAAGTGTTATCATATTTCGTTTGTACCACTCTATTGGGATACCGTTAGGGCCTAGTGCCTTTCCTGACTGGAGTTTTCCGATTGCTATTGCTATTTCTTCGGTGGAGAGTTCCGCCTCCATTGAGTGGGACTCCTTTTCTGTGATCTTGGGAAGCCAGATATCACGTAGAAATTCCGCCGCCTGGTCCTCTGTTATTGTAAGCGGTGAGGTGTAAACCTGTTCATAGTGTTGCGCTAGAAGGTCTACTATGTCTTGGGGTTTTGTGATAACATCATCCGCGGGAAGCTCGAGCGCCGCAATCCACCTGTCGGCCTTCTCCAGCTTGTTGAGCCAGGCCAGTAGCTTGCCGGCGTTATCGCCGACTTCATATATTGTATGTTGAGTGACAGAGAGCCGCGTTTTCGCTTCCTCTCATTAATGGTTTCTGTACGCCTGTTTTTTGAGATGTAATAGATGGGCGGTTGTGTCAGAGGGGTCCTGCCCCTGAGCCCCTTCTAGGTCACTCATCTCCTGTTCAAGGGTAGCCACTATCTGGGCTTTCTCTGTTTTGTGATTCGTCATAATGGAGATCACCTGTCCACTGAACACTGCCTTGTATGCATTCCATAGGACGATCGGAAGGAGACTGAGGGCACGTTCTCAATAAAGTAATGTTTGGTGGTATCTGTCAGCCCTTTCCAGATTGCCGCATTTTTTAGATACCCGGGATATATGGGGAATATTCGGCGCTGTGTTGTGGCGTGCCACGTGTACAGAGTGCTAACCGGGGAGTGATCCGAGATGCCCCTCGGTAAATGTGTAATATCCAGGAAGTTCCCAATTTCACCTGTCGGTGCAAGTATATGATCTATTCTTGATAGGCTATTATGTGCACCTGAAAAGTATGTATATTACTGTGCCTGTGAGAAGCGAAGTCTCTAGGTGTCTATCAAACCCATAGTGTCCAGGAAGTCCGCAAAGTTGGTACGTGTCTGATGTTGCTGTCGAGGGGGTGTCCGGTCTAGGGTGTCACCAAGCGTGACTTTGAAGTCGCCCACTATAATTAGGTTACCCTGCGAGAGCTGGAGTAGGAAGGCACTGAATGCCGGCAACACTATTGAGTGAAGCGTTGGGGGAATATAAACCAAAACCATATTGATCACCGGATCCTCCCATTGGCATGATAGTGCTGCGAAGCGGCCTTGGCTGTCTGTATACTTGTGTTTTATGATGATTGGGTGTTATTTTTTTAATTTATTTTTATTAAACAATGTTTGGTACTGCGTAAATATGCAGTTATACATTGAATGTTATACAGTTCACACATCTTTGGCAGTTTTCTATGACAGCTAACATCTTTGACATTGCTTGTAGCATGCACCATTGATCAACATCTTTACATGGGATAAGTTTGTCGCACCATATTACAGTTCTGGATCACGTGGTATTGTCGGCAGTTCACATATTTCACCCCTGTATGTATTTCAGCCTCCCCACAATTTTATCGATTTCTTTGGGCACCCCCTGCGTACATATACCGTCTTCTCCGCCATCATGGCCATGTCCATATCATTGCACCACTCCGCGTGTGTGGGTGTAGCTGCTATGCCCCAGTGTTTAGCTATATTTCGCTTTGCTAACATTAATCCCAATGTTGCCCACATTTGTGCCAGGGCCGTAAGATCTGTTGCCTCCCAAATGTTTGGAAAGCACTCCTTTGGTTCTGATGGGACCGGGTGCCCGCTGACTCTCCTAATGGTATCTGTAACAGACTTCCAATAACGCATTATGTCAGGGCAGGTCCAGAGGGTGTGAAAAAAGGAACCAGGCGCTCCGTATTGTCGTAGGCAAAGGGGGGTATCTGCTCTGCCCATCTTGTATAGGGCGGTTCTTGTATAATAAACTCTATGAAGGATTTTGAGCTACACTGGGTGCAGCCGGGATGTGATCGCTACCTCCCTGGGTGACGCCAGTGCTTCCTGCCAGTCAGTGTCGTCTAGATTTCCTACTTTCACCCCCCATTTCTCCCGCAACGTTAGCATTGGGTCCAGCATATTATTTATGATCTTCGGATATGTTGGGGAGATCGCTTTGGAGTGTAGATGGTCTGTTAATAATCTGTCCTCTAGTGGCGATGCCTCGGGTGGGGTAGTGTTAGGGGGAATCGCTGCCTCTAAACCGTGTTTGAGCTGAAGGTAGCGGAATTGCTCCGTGGGTGCCATTTTGTGTTGCTCTTGGAGCCGCACAAAGGGAACCATCTTTCCTCATGCCCAGAGATCTCCCACTATAGAAATTCCAATATCGTCCCATCGCTTGAAGCCCTTGCTCTTTCCCAACCGGCCCAATTTGTCTGTATCCCAAAGGGGCATTCCTAATGTGATCTTATTATGCCATCCCAGCTTTTTACGTGCGAATTTCCATATCTGGAGTGTGTGTTGTGTCGGGCCCAGCTGGGCCTGGGTCTTGTTGTAAAGTGCTCGATATAATCCCCCTTCTCCCAGCTTGATTCTGTCTAGACCATAGGCCGGGTCAGTATGGGGAATATGAATCCAGTGATTGATTACAGTGAGTTGGGATGCCCAATAATATACCTGGATATTTGGGAGCACGATGCCACCATCATACCATGTCCGGAATAGCTTTGTCATAGCTATTCTAGCTGGTTTATTATCCCAGAGGAGCTTGGCTACTTCTGCTTCTATGGCTCGAAAGTACGAAGAGGGTACAGGGAAAAGGGTGTTTTGTAGTGCGTAAAGAAATCTTGGGAGCGCCATCATCTTAAAGAGAGCCGCTCTTCCCAAGAGTGTGAGGGGCAGCGATTGCCAGTGTTTTTTGTCTCTTTCCAGTCGATGCAGGGGTGCTTGGAGATTCAGAGTCATGAATGCGTCCGGGTCATATGTTATATGGATTCCTAAGTATTTGAACGTATCCTGCACTATTGTGACTTTACAGCCCCACGGAAGTGTTGGTATAGGTCCGTGTAGGACATACAAGGTTGATTTAACTCAGTTAATCGTGTATCCTGAGTGCCGGCCGTAGGAGCTACATATATCAAGGAGAAACACGAGGGACCGCCGGGGCTAGGCCAGATACAGAAGAACATCGTCAGCGTATAAGGATATTCGGTCCTAGCAGCTATCCGTCCAGCGTAGTCCGCGAATGACCGGGTCTTGTCGTACCTATTCTGCCAGGGGCTCTAGTATGAGGGCAAAGAGGAGCGGTGACAATGGGCAGCCCTGTCTTGTGCTGCGGTGCAGTGGGAACTCCTTAGAAATATGTCCATTCGCTACCACATGTGCTATGGGGGTGGCATATAACAGCCTCACACATGAGCAAAATTTAGGTCCAAACCCCATCTTTGTGAAGACAGCAAATAGGAACGGCCATTCAACTGTATCGAAGGCCATGCGCGCATCGAGGGACAAAACAATTGTGTCCTCCTGTATAGTGTGTTTACGCCCAACACTCAATGAAGACGCCTCAAGTTTAACGCTGTGCTTCTACCCCGCCATAAACCCTGATTCATCTGGGTGTATTAAAGTAGCGAGGTGTGGTGTTAATCTCGTGGCCAGTGTTTTGGCTAATATTTTGGCTTCAGCGTTGATCAGAGATATTGGTCTGTATGATGTGCATTCTCGGGAAGACTTCCCAGGTTTACAGACGGCCACTATCGTTGCCGTCCGCTGGTCCCGGGGGAGTTCCCCTGCTTCCAAACTGGCCTCGTACATTGCCACTAGCCGGGGTGTAAGTACCGTTGCATTTTTTTTGTACCATTCTATTGGGATACCATCGGGGCCCAGTGATTTTCCCGATTGGAGTTTTCCGATCGCTAATACTATTTCTTCTACGGAGAGTTTCTCCTTCAATGATTGGGAATCTTCTTGTAGGAGTTTAGGGAGTCAGATATCGCGGAGAAAGTCCTCCGCCTCCTTTTCAGTTATTGTAAGTGTGGAGGTGTAGACTTCTGCATAGTGTTGTGCCAGGGTGTCTACTACGTCTTGGGGGTTGGAGGTAACCTCCCCGTGGGAGTCTCAAGCTCTGCAATCCACCTGTCTGCCCTCTCTCTCTTGTCGAGCCAGGCCAAGTGTTTGCCTGCTTTATCGCCGACTTCATACACAGTATGCTGCGTGGCAGAGAGTCATGTTTTGGCTTCTTCCCATAAGTAACTTTTGTACCCTTGCTTTTTGAGGAGTAACCGGTGGGCTGTTATATCTGTGGGATCTAGTTCCTGGGCTCTTTCTAGGTCACCCACCTCCTGCTCAAGGACTGTCACCTTCTGGATTTTTTCCTTTTTATGATTTGCTATTAGGGAAATCGCTTGTCCTCGGAGCACCGTCTTAAAGGCCTCCCACAGGACAAGCGGCGAGGAGACCGAGGGTTCATTCTCGCGAAAATGGTGGCATCAGTCAGACCCTTCGAGATCTCCACGTTTTTGAGATATCCTGGGTAAATAGGGAATATGCTGCCCTGTGCTGTGGTATGCCACGTGTGGGTGATGCTGATCGGTGAATGGTCCGAGATACCTCTCGGTAGGTGCATAACTTCAAGGAAGCTCCCTATCTCGGCTGCTGGCATCAATACATGATCTATTCTTGAGTGACTATTATGGGCACCTGAAAAGAATGTATATTGTCTCTCCTGTGGGAAGCGAAATCGGCAGGCATCTATTAACCCCATTGTGTCCAGGAAATCCGCAAAGTTTGTGCGTGCCTGATGTTTTTGTCTAGGGGGTGTGCGATCCATGGTGTCATCAAACGTGGCGTTGAAGTCACCTCCTATGATTAAGTTGAACTGCAGAAGCCGGAGCAGAAATACACTAAACGCTGGTAATGCTACCGAGTGAAGTGTGGGGGGGAATATAGACCCAAACCACGTTAACCACCTGACCCTCCTATTGACACGATAGTGCCGCGAATCTGCCTTGATCGTCTGTGTAGGTACTTTTAATGATGATCGGGTGTTGTTTTTTAACGAGTATCCCCATCCCTCGAGAGCCAGTTGTAAATTCTGAGTGCACCGCTAACCCATCTGTCAAGCGCTTTACATGTCGCTCCTGTTAAATGGGTCTCCTGTATGAGAGCTATGGCCGGTGTTTTACGCTTTAGATATTGCAGGACTAATCCTCGCTTGAGCTTATCCCGAAGCCCATTCACATTCCATGATATGACATGTAGGTGCTGTGGGCCTGGTGTCCCTAAAGCTACTGGATCAGTTGATGCCATCGTGCGTAGTGTCTGAGATGTGCAACTTACGGTCAGTGTGCTGTCGTAATACTGTTTGAATAATATGTTCGAGTGTTTCCGGTGCCATATAACATTGAAAACCAATACAACCTTTCAGAACTAAACTTCCCCAAACAATCCCTATTCCCTCCCCCCTCCCTGCCTCCCTGCAAGACAGTTCACAAACTACCCGCCTCCCCAATTTTGCAGAGTGCCTATTCCCCATTACCCGATACCTTCGTAGGGGGGAAGAGAGCTCCATCGTTGTCCCCCCCAATGCCACCTTAAACCCAATATACCACTTCGAAAGTCTCTGGAAGAGTCATTCCTACTGTGGCTGATGCGCCGCCAGTCAGGGACAAACACAGTCAGTAGTTCACATCATTTCCATCCCTGACGCAGGGTACTACTGTGTGTGTCTGCCGGGTCACAAAGTGGGCCATCCTATCCATCTCGAGTGCCAGGATCAGCGTCTGGAAAATTAAGTCTTTTTCTTGGAAAGGAAGGAAACCTTGCTTCTTCTGTACGCTTGTTCTGTGTTTAGTTCATATCTCATTGTCATGGCTCGTGGTCTCAGCTGACCTTTCTTCCGGTTCTGTGGAGGGCAGACTCGTCTGGTTACGGTTGGTGTTCCTTCCTGGTTTACCACGCCGCGAGACCTGACACCATCCCTCTAGCCAGTCCTGAGCCTCCTTTGGGGTTGAGAAAAACCATGCTTTACCGTCTGCCTCTACTCTCAGTTTCGCAGGAAAGATCATTGAGTATTTTAGTTCCCGTTGTCTGAGTTCCTGCTTGATGGCGATGAAGCTGCGCCGTTGTTTGGCCACCGCAGCGGTATAGTCCGGAAAGAAGGAGATTGTACTTTGTTGATACCGCAGCGGAGGTGCCGCTCTTGCCGTCTGCAGAATCAGGTCCCTGTCGCGGAAGTAAAAAATCTGTGCTAATATGGGCCGAGGGGGTGCACCCGGTTTGGGTCGACCCCCAGGGACATGGTGGGCCCGTTCTACTGAATAAAAGTTGGAGAGGCCTTTAGGCTGCAGGTGAGTTTTAATCAGTTCTTCCAAGAATAGGTGAATTGCAGGGCCTCCCGTTCCTTCTGGCACGCCTATTATTCGTACGTTGTTTCGACGAGAGTGGCCTTCATAATCATCCAGCTTAGCCGCCATGATCTTATGTTCCATTTCCAAGTGCGTTACTCGTTTCTTCAGGGAAGTGGTGTCTACACTGAGCGCAGCTGTCGATGTTTCTACGTCCGTGACGCGCGAGCTGAGTTTTCTGAAATCCGCACAGATTAAGGTGAGTTCGGTAGCGACGGTATCAATGCGGGATTCCAAAGCGGAGTGCACTTTATTGAGTGTCATCATTATGTCTTGCAGCTTTTCCTCTTTCCCCATCTCAGGCCCTTTTTCCGCCTCTCCGGTGGGTGCTGTATCTTGTAGGTCTGTGGTAGGTTTGGAGTAGGCATATTTATCGAGTTTATTCTGCTGCGTCACTCGCTGGCCGCGTCCCCCCATTGTTCCATGTGTTGTGGTGCTGGACTTTAATGTTGCTGTGCTGGTCGGCAGTAGTCTCTGCCGCCTGCCAGTGCAAGCCTGCACGCAGCCTGTTGGGTGTCCTGCCAGCTAGCGGTAGTGGATACAACGCTGCCTGCGCTATCTGGCCGCCTCTCTCCCCAGCATTGTACACAGCCGATTTTAAGGCTTATCCCACTCCAGCCAGGCTGAATCTGGGTGTTGTTTTTTAATAAGGATCCCCACCCCCCGGGAGCCGATTGTAAACTCTAAGCGTACCGCCAGCCTAAAGCCCCATCTGTCTAGTGCTTTACATGTCGTTCCTGTTAAGAGGGTCTCTTGTATCAGGGCTATTGCCGGTGCTTTACGCTTTCGATATTGCAGGACCAGGCCCTGCTTAAGCTTATCTCTAAGCCCGTTGACATTCCAGGAATATGATAGGTAGGTGCTGTGGGCGCATTGTTACTGGATATACGGGGTCATGTGACGTCGCCATAGATAGTATTGGTGATGTGTGTTATCCTGTCTGGGTATGCTTGAGGCAATGTCTGAGCAGTATGTACAAGTATATAAAATGCGATCTAACATTTAAAAAAAAGAAAACCAATTGTAACCACACATTTTTGATAAACCCCCATTCCCTCCCCCCTCCCTGCCTCCCTGCAAGAGCGTTCCAGAACTACCCACCAATAGAGTGCCTATTTCCCATTACCCAGTACTTTCAGGGGGGAAGAGAGAGCTCCTGCGTTGTTCCCCCGGGGCCATCTCGCAAACATAAAGTGGGACTCCGGAGACCCCTGGTCCATTCAGAGCCGTGTAGTGAATCGGCGGCAGTCTGTTCAGAAAAGTCCCACAATCATGGCGGGCCTCTGTAGGAGCCCATAGTCCCCTTCATATCTGTCTCAGTGACGCCGTCTCATGATTCTCCATCGTAAATCGCAACATAACTCGTAAACGGGTTCTTGTTTGTCCATGCCCTCAGGGGAAGGTGTCCAAGAGGTCCATTTTAGTCCTCTTTATTCTGTGCCTCTATAGCTGTCATCCTTCCCGTCTGTTCCGGAGATTGCAACCCCGTGGTGTGCCATCCAGGGTTTACCACGGTGCGGGACCTGTCACCATCTCTCAAGCCAGTCATGTGCTTCATCTGGAGTGGTGAAGAACCATGTCTTAACGTCAACCTCCACTCTCAATTTTGGGGGGAACATCATCGAGTATTTGAGGTCTCGGTTCCTGAGTTCTTGCTCGAAGTTACGTCACTGTTTAGCCACCGCCGCTGTGTAGGCTGGTAAGGAGATCGTGCTTTGCTGGTAGCGGATCGGTGGGGCCGCTCTCGCGGTCTGAAGATTGAGGTCTCGGTCTTGGAAGTTGAAGATTCGTGCTAGTAAGGGCCGAGGGGGTGCCCCTGGCTTGGGTCTGCCCTCGGGGACGCGGTGGGCACGCTCCACCGAGAAATAGTTGGAGAGTCCTCTGGGTTGCAGGTGATTCTTCACCAGGTCCTCTACAAAGAGATCCACAGCTGGTCCCCCCGTTCCCTCCGGTACTCCCACTATTCGGATGTTGTTGCGATGGGAGCGACCTTCGTAATCATCCAGCTTTGCCGCCATGGTTCTATTTTCGGTTTCCAGCTGCTGCATTTGTTTCTTGAGGGTGGCCGTGTCTGTGTTCAGAGCAATTGTTGCGGTCTCCAGCTCCGCCACACGGGAGCTAAGATGTCTGAAGTCGGCCTGGATCAAGGAGAGTTCGGTAGTGACTGTGTCTATGCGAGACTTCAACAATGTGTGCACTTTATTTAGCGTGGTCATGATGTCTTCCAGTGTGATCTCCTTTCTTGCCGTGGGGCCCTTGGTCAACACTGTGCTAGCATCAGCGTTGTCTCGTGGGTCTTGATCCGGTTTGGAATAGGCATATTTTTCAAGTTTGTTTTGTTGGGTCACGCGTTGGCCACGTCCCCCCATCTTCCCTTGTTCTGCGGCCATGAGCGGTAATTGCTGTTTGCTCACTGGCAGTACTCACCGCCGCTTGCCTGTGCTACCCTTTGGCGCACGCGGCCTGTCGGGTTTCCTACCTGTCGGCTGGTGTGACAACGTTCTTGGCGGGAAGGCACAGGGGTTTGTGTAGCTATACGCCTCTTGCGAGTGTGCGTCTCTGGGCCGTTTTATTGTTTGTAGGCCTTCGCTCACCGGAGCCCCTTAAACAGGCAGGTCCATCCGGGCTAGGAAGTGAGGATGAAGGTCTAACCTCCCCGCCTGCATCAGTCTCACAGTGCGTCTCTATACGTGTGGCTCCAGCACCCGCCCAGTCCGTCTATCAGGCCGGTTCACCAGTGTGGTCCACTCTGCGCTGTGACCCTGGACGCCACCAGGTCCCGCCGTTCTATGTGGCAGTCTGGTGTGTCCTGGGGGATCTGCGCTCATAATCCCTCCAGGCTACTGCATGCCTCTCAGTAGGCCGCCGCATCCCAGACAACGTTTTCAAAACGGGCGCTCTCCACTGCCCCCTCTTTTGCGCACTCACTCCTGTGCAGGCACTGCCAGTGTAATAGTGAGCATGCCCACAGCTGTTTGTATTTTTTATTTTATGGTACTTGTAAAGCGCATCAATCATCCAGAGGGACATCACGGTGCTAGGAAAGAATGCCTGTGCTAAGTTGCTTACTCTTAATCTGTTTTATGGTAACTTCAGTATCTGGGCAAAAGAGTGGTTTTCAGTTTCTTTCTAAAGAGTCCATGATCCTCTGTGAGGCATAAGTCAAGTGGAAGGTTGTTCCATAGGGTCGCTGCTACTTTGGAGAAGGATCCCTCAGCCATTCTGACCCTGTATGTGCGTTTGACTACGGCGAAGGCTTGGTAGTGGGATCTTAGGTTCCGTGAAGGAGAGTGGAATTCTAGCCTATCTTGTAGGATTTTGGGGCCTGTTTTATGCAATGTTTTATGTGCAAAACATAACTGTCTTACTGGTAGCCAATGGAGTTCTTTTAGGCAGTTTGTAGCTGAGCTGAATTTCTTTTTATTGCAAATTAGCTTAGCAGCGGCGTTTTGGACCATCTGAAGACGGGTGAACAAGTGATCAGCCATGCCCACATATAGAGCATTTCCGTAGTCCAGCCTGCTCAAGAACAGTGCTTGAGTCACTAGTTTTTTGTATTTTAGGGGAATCCATGGGAAAAGTCTTCTTAAAAGTATTATGGTGGCAAAACCTTTTCCGCAAAACGTGTGGACTTGTTTTTGCATGGATAGGGCATCGTCAAAGATGATGCCAAGATTTCTAGCATACTGCTTCGGTACAGGGGTGGTGCCCAAAGCCTGGGGCCACCAGCTATCATCCCAGATTGTACGGGCTCCCCCGAAGAGCAAGACCTCTGATTTATCAGCGTTTAATTTTAGGCAATGTTTGGACATCCAACCTGCAAGTGCTGAACAGTTTATGAGGTTATTCTAAGTATCGGTGTTTGTAAGGGGAATAACCAATTGCGTGTCATCAGCATATGAGCAGATTTCAAATCCCCATTTCCTGCTGATATCCGCCAGAGATGAGACGTAAGCAGGTTGCAGGTAGTTGGCCCCCGCGCTCCGTACCTCGCGGGTCCCACCACACCGCCGGATATGGCTCAGTGCAGATAGAGCCTTGGGAGGAGTCCCTCGCAATCAGTGTGAGCCCGCGGAACGTCTCTTGGCGCTGCGGAACTCCGATCGTTGGGGCTGCTCGGCGGGTGCCTTTCATAAATTGAGGTCCTGGTCTGCAAACCGTCCAGGCCACGATCCATGCCGTTGATGTTGTGCAGCGCAGATGCCGAATTTCAGCCTCGGAAAGGGCCCGCTGTGTGCCAAAGGGGTCCCGACGCTCTTGTTGCCAGATTTGTTGCTTTTGGATTACGGAGAAGTGATCGGATTTTCGTTTTGGCCTCTGGAGGTCCGGAGCTCCTCTAAGCAGCGGCCATCTTCACCGGCTGCCGGCCATGCCCCCGATTTGCAGATTATTGGCAGAATTTATTTTCTTGGATGTTGGATAAATAGCAAAATAGCATCGGCTTCTAATGAAGTTATCAGCCATCTGCTGATAAAGTCAACATGCTGATTCTTGTGATGTTGAGACTGTTGACACACTAGTGGCTCTAAAACCATGAAAAAAAGAAGCAAGTACAGGGACAGCCCTGTCTGGTGCCCTGCCTATAGACATTGAACACAATAGATAGACGTTCCTTTTCACCTTCTCTGCAGTCCCAAATATAACAAGCTTATCATTTTAAGTAATAGTGTCCCATACCAGCTGTAATAAAAACGATTTTCAAAAAGGCCATTCCAGTGAGTCAAAGATCTTCTTGGCAATGAAAAATAACACAAAAGCACCAGGTTTAATAAATTCCTGAGGGAAAATGGGGTGTTCATGTTATTATCAGAACATTTAAAAAAAGATATAGCCTTTCAGGACCAGCATGATCACAAACTTGCAAAGCCACCACAATTGGGAACAACTATATTAAAGTGGCATTCTTGACCAAATCTGTCTTGTGCATTGCCTAGCCTACTTTTACATACACCAGTCACTCACCAAAATGCCTCAAAGCCTACAAGTGTTACAGCAAACATGGGGCACAGGGTCAAGACTGATTTGCATATGGCTGGGTCCAAACTGGGGTGGCATAGTAGGCAAAAGAACAATGGATTTAACCCAGATCTTTTGACTGGGGGAGAATGTTTGAATTGTCAGCATTCCGTCCATCATTTGTTGGCTGTAATACTTTTTGCCCAAAGTAGGATGAGTATGCCCAGACGTGGGCCCCTTGCTCACTGTGCCACTGGATTCAAGCTAGCCTGGCTGAAGAAGGGTGACATACCCTGAAACTGGTCCCAGGATGCTTGTTTTCGGTCCAGGGAGGACCTGGCCTGGCAGTTTGGTCTGGACTGTTCTCATGGGGCACAGAGTCAAGACTGATTTGCATATGGCTGGGTCCAAACTGGGGTGGCATAGTGGGCAAAAGAACAATGGATTTAACCCAGATCTTTTGACTGGGGGAGAATGTTTGCATTGTCAGCATTCAGTCCATCATTTGTTGGTTGTAACACTTTTCGCCCTAAGTGGGATGGGTATGCCCAGACATGGGTCCCTTCCTCACTGTGCCTCTGGATTCAAGCTAGCCTGGCTGAAGAAGGGTGACATACCTTGAAACCAGTCCCAGGATGCTTGTTTCCGGTCCAGGGAGGACAGGGCCTGGCAGTTCGGTCTTGACTGTTTCCATGGGGCACATGGTCAAGACTGATTTGCATATAGCTGGGTCCAAACTGGGGTGGCGTAGTGGGAAAAAGAACGATGGATTTAACCCAGATCTTTTGACTGGGGGAGAATGTTTGCATTGTCAGCATTCCGTCCATCATTTGTTGGCTGTAACACTTTCGCCCTAAGTGGGATGGGTATGCCCAGACGTGGGTCCCTTGCTCACTGTGCCACTGGATTCAAGCTAGCCTGGCTGAAGAAGGTTGACATTCCCTGAAACCGGTCCCAGGATGCTTGTTTCCGGTCCAGGGAGGACCTGGCCTGGCAGTTCGGTCTGGACTGTTCCCATGGGGCACAGGGTCAAGACTGATTTGCATACGGCTGGGTCCAAACTGGGGTGGCGTAGTGGGGAAAAGAACGATGGATTTAACCCAGATCTTTTGACTGGGGGAGGAAGTTTGCATTGTCAGCATTCCGTCCATCATTTGTTGGCTGTAACACTTTTCACCCCTCTGAACATGGTAAGTGGTACAACATGTACCCAATGTCTGTAAATGAAATTCTGCTACTAGTGGGTCTGCGGAACTTACTGTCTTTTAAACATGTCTCAGGCCTGCCATTGCAGCCTGTGTGTGCAGTTTTAAACTGCCATTTCGACCTGGCAGAATAAACCTTTTGAACGAAAATGCAAAGGAACCACATTTGATCCCTGTTCAAGCTGCACAACCAAGTTTATCACTGAATAAATCCAATAAATTGGAATTTATATGCTTAATTCACTTATTTCACTGCTTACTCTTTAAACTTTCCCCCTGTTTTCCATTTAAATGTAATCAATTTATTTTACTAATTCCCATTCTTGCGCAAAGTTCTTCATAAAACACAGGAACAAGATCCGTTTCCACATGTCACGTCTTTATTTAAAAGAACCCAATGCATTTTGGGATACTTCCCTTCAACTGGGGTGTCTACAATGCAAAATAATTGATTAAAGTATATCATCACCAACATCATGAATAACACTCCTAATTGTTTACACAAACTGAGTGCGTCTGTTTTACTGCGTTTATAAAAGCGTAATTAATGCGGACTGTAACACTCTATATACACCCCAACCGGACATCGATGTCAACGCTGCTACTCTATTATGTATACAGCATTCCACAACGTGAACAAATTCTATTCCCCATGCTAACTAGTACCATCCTGTCCTCTCGTGTTTCCAACATTCAAAGCTATTTCTGCAGTTTTATACCCCATTGTAGCCCGTAACACATAATTATTATTATTAACGAAAATGATCACAACGTGTTTACCGCGGCATGTGTAAGTCTTCACTCATAAGCACCTGATTTCGCCACATTGTTACATCCTTCGTTAGAACTTATAAAAAGTCACTCCACTTTTTTAATTTTCATAGTGTGTCCCCCGCACATCTCTCCTTAATCGGTGAAAATCCGCGTTGAGTGATGAAACCTTCTCTCTTATATAAAACCCCTCCTGTTCTACCAGGTGCTTAATCACATGTCAACAGTGCAGGTACTAAACTACGTAAAGGACTACATGAATTGCTGAACGGAACTTCCTCCCACTCCTTCTCGAAAGGTACTACATAAACTAGCATGCTTTAACAAATGCTTTGAGAAAAATATTTACATTCCCAATGCTGAGCTGGCCTTATAATAAACCTTTTGTCTAAAACTTCCTTTTTAATACATATGTAAACCCCTAGGGTAGGCCCTAAACAGCCCAAATGGGCAGAGTGCAGTGTATTTGAAAAAGTTGGACATGTACTTTTAACTTTTACATGTCCTGGTAGTGAAAATAAGTGATAACTTTCAGTTGGGAACAAGTAGGAATGTCAAGTTTGGTGTCCAAAGAATTGTTATTTAAAACCTTCTATAATGGTAAAGTGGATTTTAAGTCACAATTCTGAAAATGCCACTGTATAAAGATTGCAAACAATATATATCACTAGCCGTGACTTAAGATGCTGCTTTTTACTCAAAAAGACTCAGGCCATTCCATAAATTTGATGGTCTGTAGTATTTATTTACTCATCCTTCTGTTTTCCAAATACAATACAGCAATTATCTTTTCTGTCAGAATGAGGGAAATACTTCTTGGTTCCCTCCATGAACATACATTTAAATTATATTGTAACAAGAAAACATCACAAACAATAAAAAATGAGCATTATACTCATGTAAAAAATAGGTTACAATTATTATAGAACCAGTCATCATTCTAAACAAGCAGCTACCATTGTACTGTTTCCATTGTCAGATGGTTATTTAAAGCTGCTAACCACTGGGAACAATATTTTCATCTCCTCAGGACAGAATTTTGGACTAACTGTTCCCTAAGAGTGGATAAGTATCAAGTAAATGTATCCCCCTGGTGGTGAATATCAACACCAGGGGGATACATTTACTTGATACATGAATATAATGCTTGTTTTTTATTGTTTGTTATGTTTTCTTGTTACAATATAATTTTAATGTATGTTCATGGAGAGAAGCAAGAAGTCTTTCCCTCATTCTGACAGAAAAGATAATAGCTGTATTGTATTTGAAAAACAGAATGATGAGTAAATAAATACTACAGACCATCAAATTTATGGAATGGCCTGAGTCTGTTTAAGTAAAAAGCAGCATCTCAAGTCACGGCTATTGGTATATATAGTTTGAAATTTGATAAACCCTATCTAGCCGTCGATACCATTTGGTTCTTGCAACCTGTAACCTCGATCACATGACAAGCCGTAGATGGCAGTTGATCTTTGTGTATTACTCCCAGACAGTGAGACATAGGGAAAATAGGTGTTGGCAGGATGGGGGGATCTCTGACTTGATGAGGGGGTGGAGCTGTGAACTATCAAATCTGCACATCACAAAGACTATGCCTCAGCACACTCTCACAGAGTTTGACACTAGTTTTTTGCACCACCAGACAAGCTGGGGCCAGGCCAGAGAGACAGGAATTTCCAAACACCTCTGGGGTGGAAACGTCCAGAACCTTCTACTTCAAAGCCGGCAGCAAGTATAAATATTGGACCCTCAGACCCCATTCTTCAGTAGACCCCTGAACCTATGGTTACTACAGAAGAAGAATGCCCTGCTGCTTGAGGCCTGCCTTGGTTCCTGATAAGGAAGACTGGACCTGCACCCTTCACCCCAGGCTGAAGAGCTACAGGGACATAACAGGCTCCAGAGGCCCCCCTGCATCTGCCCAGCTTACCTGATGCTTGGACCTGAAACTGGACCTGCACCTTGAATTGCCTGAGCCCTGCTGGCCTCTGCTGAAGTGAGTTCCTGATTTCCAAGAGGTGCCCCTCAGGTCCTGGACCCTTGGTATGGCATCAGTTGAGATCCCCCTCCAGGAAAAAGAGAAATCATGAACTTTTGGGTTCTTGGCGACCGCGAACAGGCCTGTTCGCACCAAGATCTTGCCACCCAAGCCGCCTGCCCAGGCGAAGCTCCAATGAACCTGACATTTTGCACTACTGCGACTGCCAGCAGCGCGAGATATGCACTTTGCGCTACAGAAACGACACACCGTGGTGACCTCCAACACGAATCCCATCAGCCGTCCACCCAACAGTATCTACAGCAACGATCGCCTGTGACGCCCCGGCCTGCTCTTTGTGCTACAGTGACGACCATCCGCGATGCTCTCCCTGCTCCATGCGGCCTCCTCCAAAGTGAACGGAACTCTTCATGCAAGGCTTTAGATGGTAGAATTTTCAGCTGAACTAACCTGATCCCTGTGTCTGGTCAGCACTCCATCACGGTCGCCTGAACTTCTGACGTTCACCAGGCCTCGCATGACCAGATAACGGCGAACTGCGCTTTTAGGTGCTATACTTACCTTAAAACTTCAACATTGTATATCTCTGGTTCTACTGACTGCATTTGTGTTGTTTTGGGCTCAAATAATTTATTAAATTTTACTTTAGTTGTATAAATTGATTTGGGATTTTCTAGTGCTGTGTTTTCACTTTCCTACTGTTTGAAGTGCTGCATAAGTATTTCACAGATTTCCTCTAAGTTAAGCTTGACTCCTTTTGTGCCAAGCTACCAGAGGGCTAAGCATGGGTTAATTTAGGATTGCTTGTGACTTCACCCTGACATGAATTGTGGTTGCTACTTGACTATGGTTTCACGCCCCCTCAACCAGTAAACAAGTGGCCTACAGCGAGACAAAGGAGGACTAGGTGTTGGCAGGATGAGAGGGGTGGAGTTGTTCTCACAAAGAACATCACAACATTATTTTGTCACCCTAGACCCATGGTAGCCTGGGCAGGGGAGGAAAGATATTCCAGAATCAGATATGGGGGAAAGTCTAGAAGTTTCTCCCACTTCAAAGCTGGCACCTGGTTCAAAAACACAGCCATCAGACCCAATCTTCAGTTCAATCCTGGACCTGAAGAGGACCCCTATAAGGACTGCCTTGTACTCTGGAGGACTGCCCCGCTTCTTGAGGCCTGCTTGTACCTCAGAAAACTGCCCTCTCCTACCAAAGGACTGTCCTGCTGCTTAGATTTTGCCATATAACCTGAGAGGACTGCCCTGCTGCTTGAGGCCTACCTTTCTGCTTGATCCCATGGGCTACCAGAGTGACTCAAAGGGTCAGGTGGCTGACCTCCTGTTCTGAGCTACAGCAAGTTCCGGAGACCTCCATGCAGGAGCTGAGCTCACCTGCTGCAAGTGGACCAGCCTAAATCCTTCTGATCCCCCTACTGGAGGTGGTTTCTTATCCCCAAGAGGTGCCTCAATTGGTCCTGGACCCTTGAATGGCATCAGTTGAGCTCCTCTTAGAAGAAAGGGAAAAATCCTGAAGTTTTGGCCTCTTCACGACTGCAAATGGGCCAGTTCGTGCCAAGATGTCGCCGCCCGTGACGACCACCAACCTGAAGCTCCAGTGAACCAGACTGTGTTACAGTGACTGACAGCGATGACCAGCAACATACGCACTTCGCACTACAGCAATGACAGTCCGTGGTGACCGCCAATGCAACGCTCCAGGAAAGACTGTCTATGATGCCCGACAAGATCTTTATGCTTCAGTGACAACCATGTATGACACCAGACCTGCTCTTAGCACTACAGTGACGACTATCTGCGATACTGTCCTCGCTGCCCCCTCCACCACAAACGCAACTGTTCGCGCCTGACTTTGAGCGGTACTAACCTGGTCGGTCCCTGTATTTGGCTCGCCCTCCATCGTGGTCAGCCTGAACTTGTGACTTTCCCCGTCTAGTGCAACCCCATGACCGTGAGTGACGCTTTATGCTTCTAGGCCCTATATTTACATAAATCTTTGAAATTGCATATCTCCAGTTCTACTGATTGGACATTTGTTGTTTTGGTTTCAAATAAAACTCAATTTTTCTACATTGGTGTGGAATTTTTCTTGTGTTGGGTTTACACTTTATTACTGTTTGTGTGCTGCATAAATACTTTACACATCGCCTCTAATTTAAGCCTGACTGCTTTTGTGTCACGGTACAAGAGGGTTAAGCACAGGTTAATTTAGTCACTTTTTTGCTTCACTCTGACACGAATTGTAGTGGTTGCTTGCGAAGGATCTTTACCCACTTCAGTTAAAAAAGCCCAATTGCCTTCAGCGTCTCATCTGTATGACCCACACACCGAAATTGTGTTACCCTACCAAAACCGGCAGTTGGTGTAGTGTAACGTTTTGAGATGCCAAACTGGGAAAGCTCTAGCCTTCTCAAGTGATAACCATCACACGCCCAAACAGGAGTCGATTTCAATTCTCTAAAAGGTTAGTGCAAAAGCAAGTGCCACCATTTTGTTTGCCTTAAGCAGAGGTCTACCCTAACCCATTCTGTTTGATTAAGATTTAAGGGTGTGCCAAGCATTTAGTAACTGGGGGGGCAAATTAAAAGAAACCCTTACAGACTGTAGATGCTATCACTTCACCCTGTCAAAAGACCCACTTCAAAAGGGAATTGAAGCTTTCAAACTAAAGTTAGCATCCCATGCTTTTTCTTGTGGCATGGCAGTGGTCCGATGAAGCATGAGGGGTATCTTGATGGGCAAAGAGATAAGTGCCCACTTTACCAGATCAGCCCTTTGTACTGCACAGTGATGACACAATCCTAGCCCTGGTGTCACAAAACAGTTAATGCAGGCACTCTCGTGACTGGTCCTGCTTGAAATCGGTAGGAGCAAAAAAGAAAAAACTATTTGGGCACCTCGGATAAGGGGTTTTATCCTGTGATAGTGTTTTAAATATTAAGCTTAAATGAACTGCAACATTGTCCGCGTATTTTAATTATTATGTTAAATGATCTGTAATATTGTTTATGTCTGTTGTTTGTTTTGTACTTTTATGATTTTAACTAATCGAATAAAGTGGATTGACTGACTGACTGACTGACTGGTAGGAGCAAGGGCCCACTGCCTAGCCCAACCTCCTCATTCTTCTTCCCTAAATTGTGACAGTTTTTCAGAGACAGTTAAAATGCTCCGGGCTTTGAGAGGCTACTGAAACATTGTCTACCTGTTTGTCATTTGTTTATTTATAATGATCACATAATGCCTTGTAAGTAGAGCTTTAGAGTGCACATGCAGCAGACAAGTTATACAATAATAGTATAAAAAATAAATAAAAACTATCTAGCAAACTAAAATATAATACCCAATCATGATCCATTATAATAGTGGAAGATTGGCACACAGGATGCCATTAATCTTCCCTCAATTTGAAATTGAAGGAATTGAAGACAGTAAGGTGATGCAGATTTGGTCTGAGGACATTTCAAAGCTTAGTTGCAGCTACACTAAAGTTTACCACCAGATCAGGAACACTTCCAACTTGGTAAGATCATCTTTGGATCGCTAGAGGAACGCCGTTCCCAAAAACATTTGTTAAATTGAAGACAGGCTTTAACATATTTGAGGCTCAACTCATAGGTGGATTTCCAAACTAAGTCCAAAACATTAAGTTAGTTGCATAATGGAAAGTCAAGTACAAGAACTCTGCTATATATTAACAGGCGGTCACATTTTCTTAAACAATGCACAATTCTGATTTCACAGTTTTGTACTGCTTGTAATTTACTTAGATTATATTGAGGGGCATTTAAGTATATATCAGAGCAATACAGTAATCCAGAATAAAACAAGATCTGGGCAAGAAGCGAAACCGTCAAGAGAAATGCAGTTTTGGACACATTACAACGATGAAAATTAGTTGCTTTAGTAACTTTAGTGAAGTGCAAATTTAAATATAAAGACAAATCAAATAGAATAGCAACATTCATCACTGATT
The DNA here is from genome assembly GCF_964204655.1 of Triturus cristatus. NCBI lineage: Eukaryota > Metazoa > Chordata > Amphibia > Caudata > Salamandridae > Triturus > Triturus cristatus. The sequence goes on along the minus strand of NC_140589.1, from coordinate 619,108,125 downwards.
GGATGCTCTGTGGGCATCTTGCAATTAAGTAGGCTAAAGCTAAGGTGCATGTTGAGCACTCCTGAAAGCAAGTCTTCAGTGTTGCTAATATTGAGACATACATGGCTAGCGGGCATCCCATTTCTAATTTCCTTTAATAAAGTAGTCACATTATTAACCATTGAACTATGTTGTTCATACAAACATTGTAGCATTTCAGAGTTATCTATGTACATCTACGACAATGGACCAGAGGCAGAAATCAAATCAAAGATAGACTAGTCATATGGATGTTAAATAGAAGGGATGAGAGAGCATAGCCTTTGAGAACACCACTGTGTATTATGCAGAATATAAATCCACATGAGCAAACTAAGTCAGTCCATTAAAAATGAATGGATCCTATCCAGCACTCTGCCACTCGCAAAAATCTCCCATCTCTGGCATAGTAGCCCATGGTCTATGGTTGCAAATGCATCAGAGAGATATATTATAAATAATGCGGCTAAATGTATTGTACTTACATTTGCTCTCCTATATTCAAAACAACAGTTTTATACCTTGTGGACGATGGAAACCTGATTGACAGTCTCTAAACATCTTAAAACATGGCCAACATATGTGAAGGGGTAGCTTGTAAATGTAAAGAAATATGAAAATTAAGATAGGTATGCTCCAAATATTCCTTATTGATAGGTTTGATATTTCTTGTCAAACGTTTTAGTGAATTTCACTGAGGGAAACTGTTTAGATTTACCCGAAGAATAGAGTAGAAAACAGCATAAAAGCATAGTCTGTCAAAGAAAGATATAGAATTAATTGATTGCAAGACTGCAATTAAAACCTAAAACTAAATCTAATAAAGGCTTCCCTTATGGGTGAGGTTATCAGGCCGATTTCCAAATACTAATTTGTTTAATAGATCTAAAGAAACCTTTAACTGAGGGGTAGCGCTCATCTGTCATGGTATTGAAATCTCCCAAAATGGCAATCTGTTTCTAAAGTTTATGCTCTCCAGAAACCTTAATTGCATTAGGACTCTAGTAGACAAGCATTAGGGACCATTAGCAGAAAAGATAGGCTATAAGAATTTTATGAAAGCTGTGTGATAGGTAATACACCTAATGTTAAGAGAATTCCTCAGGTTGAGGTGTGAGAATGAAAAAGAGTGGCCACCAAGAAGAGAGCACTTAAAGGTGGGTGCAATAAGATTTTTCAATATGAAGGGAGCGAACTTTAAGACGACCTACTAAGAAAGGGATACTGTCCATCATAAGGGTATAGCAGACCAGACAGAAAACCAATAAAGTTACCTACATGTGAAAAAAGATGTGGTCAGTGTGCTTAAAACCCCTTACAAGGTGAAATTCACTTAAGTTTGTTTAAAAGAGTAGCTTGAAGGTTTACGTACACTCCTATGGCCCAATCAAAACACAGAAAGAGGAAAGTGCTGGCAACAGAGTGGTAGTAACAGAGTGGTAGTATTTGGGTTCCACAGTGAGAAGATTTTCCACAGGAGATGAAGATGGGGAGAAACGATGATATCACAGAATTGAATTTAATCTAGAAGGACAATTAGTCCTTACATTTATTGCCAATTAAAAAAAAAAAACTTAGCAGTGGATAGAGAATTGTTGACGTTCGATGTCCAGGAAAGAGATTTCCAGAACTGCTTGTTGTTTCCAAGCAGCAGGACGTTAGGGGCATCGACTTTCAGCTCAAGAAAGTTATTTCACTTCCACTATTGGATGGGTTTGGGGAGTCACTGAAGTTGATTGAGGAGGGTAGCCGTTAAATTGGGCTGTCAGAAGAGGCAAACCTGTTAAAATCCATATTATATTAGTGCAAGTTGCAGGCCCGACCTTGTCCCTCCTTACCTAGTATGCCTATTTTATTTTACAAGTTGTGGTTATTTTTTGTTGCTTTTTGGTTGGAAAACTCTTGTGACACTCCTTAGGGTTTGGGCCAAATCCTCCTCATAGATATAAATTGTTAGGGGGCTGACTGTGTGGTTTACTTGTAGTTGTATTTGGAGACGAGACCGCGCAGACTGCAGAGAGATTTGGATTTTGTTTGACTCAGGAACAAATACAACAGAATCAATATAAGGACGTATCTAGGACCACAACATTAGAATATTTCCTCGAAAAGCCTTGAGAAAGCATCCACCCAACAGGCTGTTTGAGGGAGGAAACGTGTTGGCTGGAAAGTAGAAATGTATTTCACAAACACAGTATAAAGAAGATGAAGAGTGTTTTGAAAATGTTACGTTTGAAATAAAGCTTGAACATACAAAATACTGCATAGAAGTTGATTATATTAAACAATTGGATGCTCAGACGAAAGGAATTAGAGTCACATAACAAAGAACTTTAATCAGAAAAACAAGGGAATTCAAATACACCGACAGGAAAACTGCATACTCAGCACAATAACTGTTAAAATCCAAGTCTGAATATGCATATCAAAGAGGTAAGGGTCAGGAAGCAAGTGTAATTAGAAGCATGAGCGACAGAGCGTAGTCCTGTGGAACACCACGCAAGATGGTATAGTTTTGGGAACTTGAAGGGCATAGTGCAATTAGTGCATAGGATTGGGAGTGACCTTATCTTAAGGAGCAAAACCAAGCAAGTGTTTTGTCACTGATTCCCTTGAAGGCAAATTGATGAGGATGTCATGATGGGCAGGTTCAAACGCTGCCCAGAGATCTAATAAGACCAAGGACGCAGCATCTCCAGAATCTTTAATGTTCCTGACGTCATCCATTGTGGTTCTAGGTCGTTAACTAAACAGCGTGAGAATACTTTTAACGATAATTTATGGCATGGCGGTGATGAGAGAATGGGTCTCTAGCAAGCAGGGTCCTGGCTCCCAGCGAAGGTGTTTTGACCAATGGCAAGACTAATGGAGTTGGGTGTAGTGCAAAATCATGTTCAGCATAGCAAGCAGGAGGAAAAGCTGTTTTTTTAAAGGTGGAGACAGCCGGGTAAAACTGAACAGGTTTTTTTGGGCAAGGTGACTGTTCAACTGGATTTTTCTATTTCAATATTTTACATTATATTTGTTTATATGAGGCTATGCATCAAGCCCAGAATAGCTAAGCAAATGAAATAAAGTTAAACAGGTGTATTTAAGTTGTATCCATGTATAGTTACAAAGTCCTATTCCTACACAAAACCCGACCAGGACAGGGGTGTAATGCAGCTCCTGCAGCGCAAGTGGGGACCCAACCCCTCAGGGACCCTTCAGGGGGCCCCTGTTCAGTCCAAAGCCAGTGAACATCCCTGAGATTTAGGGGTCCCTATTCACATTCTGTAGGGTGGCCGCATCATTTTGTGTTACAGACTCATGCTCAGCTCGGAATCACATTGTAACTGCCCCTAGCGAAATACTCTCTATACAACATTCTGCGTTTATCATTCATTCCCCAGGACAATAAAATTAGAATCTAGGACACTGAGAGGTGACTTGAAAAGAAAGGTCTCAACATTAAATGCCAGTGGACCAACATATGTACTCTGAAGATGTTTTTGCACTTTCAGCGTTTAAGATCATTCAAGTCGCTTACATGTCTTGATACTAAGATCACTTCAAACTCTTATAAATGTAGCATGCCTGTAATATACATGTTGTTCTTATATACACATGATTAACCTTCATGATTAAACAGGCTTCAATTAGTCCAGAACGCAGCGGCAAGGATGCTGTCTGGAACATCGAAGTTTGTCTCTGTGAAAGGAGAACTTAAGAAGCTGCACTGGCTTCCAGTAAAGCTAAGAACACGCTTTAAGGTATTATGCACTGTCTTTAAGGCCATCAATGGAACAGGTCCAGAGCACAGATTGCAATGGTATGTTTCGGGCAGAACGCTACGGTCCACTGGTGCCAAACAAGTGCAAGTCACCTCATTTAAAAAAAACAATTGGGGAGGTAGAAGTTTCATTCTCTGTGCGTCCCGAACTTGGAACGAGCTCCCTTTTCAACTCAGGAATGTGCCGGATCTCCTCTCTTTTCGTAAGGGCTTGAAAACATGGCTCTTTTCTCAGTAGCATTCGATCTATTTTTCCCCGGTAAACAGTACTTAGCGCCATGACACCCCAGGGTAACCGTGCGCTCTACAAGTGCAAATAACATAACATAACATAACCTCGATGCCAGATAGCAGTCCAGATGTACCAATTACTGGTCGCAAAAAACTTGCCACAATTTACGACAAGTTAAGAATTTTATGATCTGACCTATGTACAAGCAGGTTGGTTTGAAAAAATTACAATATACACAGCTTTGTAATCCAACCTACCTCCTCAATATTAAAGAGATAGGTTTCAAACTGCGTCTCACTCCTATTCGCAGCCATCAAAGTGATGATGGACTGCTAGGGTCAGCCAACAGCCATGTCTGTGATTGCCTTTTAATAAAGTGCCCATTTTCTATAAAGGAAGCGAGGCTGCGTTTAAAAAGAAAAGTTTACTTTTTTTCATGTTGTCTGAGAGTTGATTGGGGTCCGCTCGACCCCGGCCTCCTCCTTAACAGCCTTTTTTTAAATTCACAAACAGTTGTTTAACCTTCCCTTTTGTGAATGGCTTACCACCCCTACTCTGGAGTCTGTAATTGTTCAATGTTTTTTGATGGGTATATCCGTTGTAAAACATTGAGATATGTCGCACCGATTCACTGTGTGAACGGGACATCAATAACACGCCCCTTCCAAATACCAAATTAGTATAAGGGGTCTCAATCCCATTCTAGGAGTCGGTAACATTTTACGGGGAACAACCTTTACAACGCAACTTTTACAACGCACTACCTTTACAACGCATTTTTTACAACGCATAATCCATTACAACGCATGACATTACAACGCATGACACTACAACGCATTTTTAAAAACTACCTTTACAACGCATTCCATTACAACGCATACTACCATTACAACGCATACCATTACAACGCATAATATTACACTACACTATCCAACACTTACCCTACTGTTGCATCCCCTGGAGTTAGAATAGTAATTTTTACCCCTATACTATCCAACACTTACCCTACTGTTGCACCCCCTGGAGTTAGAATAGTAATTTTTACCCCTATACTATCCAACACTTACCCTACTGTTGCACCCCCTGGAGTTAGAATAGTAATTTTTACCCCTATACTATCCAACACTTACCCTACTGTTGCACCCCCTGGAGTTAGAATAGTAATCTTTACCCCTATACTATCCAACACTTACCCTACTGTTGCACCCCCTGGAGTTAGAATAGTAATTTTTACCCCTTTACTATCCAACACTTACCCTACTGATGCACCCCCTGGAGTTAGAATAGTAATTTTTACCCCTATACTATCCAACACTTACCCCACTGTTGCACCCCCTGGAGTTAGAATAGTAATTTTTACCCCTATACTATCCAACACTTACCCTACTGTTGCACCCCCTTGAGTTAGAATAGTAATTTTTACCCCTATACTATCCAACACTTACCCTACTGTTGCACCCCCTGGAGTTAGAAAAGTAATTTTTACCCCTATACTATCTAATACTTACCTTAAATGCAATTTAATATTATGTGTTGTAATGGTATGCGTTGTAAAGGTAGTATGCGTTGTAATGGAAATGCGTTGTAAAGGTAGTTTTTAAAAATGCGTTGTAGTGTCATGCGTTGTAATGTAATGCGTTGTAATGGATTATGCGTTGTAAAAAATGCGTTGTAAGTGCATGCGTTGTAAAAGTGTGCGTTGTAACGTCATACATCCCATTTTACTGACTGTTAAAATGAGATTAGGATATTAAAAAAGCATTTTGTAGTCGCAAACTCCAAATCGGTGTGATTGCGACTGTAAAAATGCTTTATACATCTGGCCCATAGTTTTTGCAAGGATAACATTTGTCATATCCCATCACTAATGGAATTCTGGAATATATGGATGCTTAATGACTTTTCTCTTTCCACATACATAACTGCATTTCTTTTTATTTCATGCAGTTAAAACAAAGATAAATTTGAAGAGGAGAGCCTTCAAACTGATGTCCCCGAGCAGTGCTGGTCAATGACATAAACCAAGAGCCTTTCAGCCTTGGCGTTTGCTTCAACTCCTCTAACTTTATGACTGCTTTTCACCCATTAGCAGATGCAGGAAGAAGAACAACCTGGTGGCTCAGTTTCTTTTTGTTGGTTTCGCTATGTTATGCTTTGATGTCGCTTTCACTGTATTAAACGGGATATGAATTCCTTATATTGAATAAACTCTGAGCACGCATCCATGTATGCATCATCCAGTTGTTTAGCAGTGCACTCATTAAGTATACAGATTTGGCTGTTAAAAAACAGTCCTGTCTTATGTAAAGGGCGCTCTATGCGCGAGGTACTATGTAGCAGAAATGCAAATTTCCACTGGAAAAAACCCAAAAGAGAATAGATGACAAAGTACGTTGGCCCACTATACAATGGGTATAGACCGACATGGGCAAGTGGGGAAGACAGCGCAGGGGATGTTTATCCAAAGGGCACAGCTCATCGTACTACCATAGGTCACCACCAAACAAAGGTATTACTTGAACACTGAAGTTGCATTGCCACCAATATCAGGCATAGCAGGTGCCAATCCAGGGGGAGCGAAACTGATGTCAAAACCCCATGTGCAGACATTTAGTTAGTTTCAGATCCATGTGCAGCAGCAATATACGTTTCACAGATGTATTTATTGGCGTCCCTACCACATGGATTGAAAGCAGTTTCACAGCATGTCCTTGATTATTCAAAACAAGACCTGCTGATACAAAGAGCGAAAGCTGATGTCTATACCTTAGCTCAATTTTCACATCAAAGTCTTCTTCTCTGATAGCAATGTCATATTTGTTCCACCTGCCGACGTTACACATACATATCAGAAATGAAAAATACTCTTTTATTAAAGATGTAGGCATTGTGTGATACACAATACGTTTTCACTATAGCAGAAAGATTCCCAGAAGAAGTACATGGTTTGTATCTGTTCGGACTCAAGACTTTCTCTTCTTGATTACAAAGGGGACAATATGGACAAAACATGCTGACAAGAATGTATAAGAAGCTATTAAGGCATATGCATTATTTAATATGTTCAAAGGCTGATGTTTAGGTATAGTCATGATGACGAATTAGCGCAACTCTTTCCTCATGTCATAGCAGCATGAGCGATAATCTGTAGAAGCAAACTATAATTATCTTGTTTAACCTTCAGAGACCAAAAGACACACAATTGATGGACGGAATGCAGAACATATCAAAACATTCACCCCCAGTCAAGAGATCTGGGTTAAATACATAATTCTTTTGCTCTCCATGCCACCCCAGTTTAGACTTGGCCATATGCAAATCAGTCTTGACCCTGTGGCTCATGGGAACAGTCCAGCCCGAACTGCTACGCCAGGTGCTCCCTGGATCGGTAACAAGCATCCTAGGACCGGTTTTGGGGTTTCACCCCTCTTCAACCAGGATAGCTTGATTCCAGTGGCAAAGTGAGCCCAGGACTCACGTCTGGGCATACCTGGCGCACTTAGGGCGAGAACGCAAAAGACACACAATTGATGGGCGGAATGCAGAACATATCAAAACATTTACCCCCAGTCAAGAGATCTGGGTTCAATCCATCATTCTTTTGCTCACCATGCCACCCCAGTTTAGACCTGGCCATATGCAAATCAGTCTTGACCCAGTGCATCATGGGAACAGTCCAGCCCGAACTGCCAAGCCAGGTGCTCCCTGGACCGGAAACAAGCATCCTAGGACCGGTTTTGGGGTTTCACCCTTCTTCAGCCAGGATAGCTTGATTCCAGTGGCACAGTGAGCCCAGGACCCACGTCTGGGCATACCTGGCGCATTTAGGGCAAGAAAGCAAAAGACACACAATTGATGGACAGAATGCAGAACATATCAAAACATTCACCCCCAGTCAAGAGATCTGGGTTAAATCCATCATTCTTTTGCTCACCATGCCAGCCCAGTTTGGACCTGGCCATATGCAAATCAGTCTTGACCCTGTGCCTCATGGGAACCGTCCAGCCCGAACTGCCAAGCCAGGTCCTCCCCAGACCGGAAACAAGCATCCTAGGACTGGTTTCGGGGTTTCACCCCTCTTCAGACAGGATAGCTTGATTCCAGTGGCACAGTGAGCCCAGGACCCACGTCTGGGCGTACCTGGCGCACTTAGGGCGAGAAAGCTAAAGACACACAGTTGGTGGACGGAATGTGGAACATTTCAAAACATTCACCCCCAGTCAAGAGATCTAGGTTAAATCCATCATTCTTTTGCTCACCATGCCACCCCAGTTTAGACCTGGCCATATGCAAATCAGTCTTGACCCTGTGCCTTATGGGAACAGTCCGGCCCTAACTGCCAAGCCAGGTCCTCCCTGGACTGGAAACAAGCATCCTAGGACCGGTTTTGGGGTTTCACCCCTCTTCAGCCAGGATAGCTTGATTCCAGTGGCACAGTGAGCCCTGGACCCACATCTGGACATACCTGGCACACTTAGGGCGAGAAAGCAAAAGACACACAATTGATGGACGGAATGCAGAACATATGAAAACTTTCACCCCCAGTCAAGAGATCTGGGTAAAATCCATTTGCATATGGCCAGGTTTAAACTGGGGTGGCATGGTGAGCAAAAGAATGATAGATTCAACCAAGATCTCTTGACTGGGGGTGAATGTTTTGATTTGTTACGCATTCCGTCCATCAATTGTGTTTCTTTTGCTTCATTGCCCTAAGTGCGCCGGCTATGCCCAGACATGAGTCCCGGGCTCACTGTGCCACTGGATTCAAGCTATCCTGGCTGATGAGGGGTGAAACCCTGAAACTGGTCCTAGGATGCTTGTTTCTGGTCCAGGGAGGATCTGGCTTGGCAGTTCGGGCTGGACTGTGCCCATGAGGCACAGGGTCAAGACTGATTTGCATGTGGCCAGGTCTAAACTGGGGTGGCATGGTGAGCAAAAGAATGATGGATTTAACCCAGATCTCATGACTGGGGGTGAATGTTTTGATTTGTTCTGCATTCTGTCCATCAATTGTGTGTCTTTTGTAACCTTCAGAGACAGCACAAAAATGGAATTTGCTGTGCACAAAATAGTGTTGAATCTTCTCCCTGCATATGCACAACAGGATGCACATTAGGGACCATGGCTATGTTACCTTTACCTTGCATCCATTACCAATCATCTGCTTAACCATGCAGTCTTTACCATTCAGGTAAGTACCACACATGCCCTTTTTAGGTACTTTACAACAAGGGACATTGCAAAGCATGGAAGTTATTTTTTTTAAATGATAGAATATGTGTATATGTGTGTGTGTGTGTGTGCGTGTGTGTGTGTGTGTGTGTGTGTGCGTGTGTGTGTGCGTGTATGTGTGTGTGTGTGTGTGAGATTTGTTGGCACTCTGTTCAACCGTTTTTGAGAAAACAACATTTAAAATATATTCATATCTGGACAGTGGGTCCTGCGGGAGTAACAAGGTACTCCAGTGTTAGCACAAAATAAAGAAAAATAAAGCATTCTGAATAGCCAAGAGGGTTTTTTCCCATGTCAGTCCCCCTGCTCCTGTGGAGCAGAGTGATCTGATTGGCTGGCTGCAACATGAAGAGAAATGTGGCTGCTATTTCAGGACTCAGATCTCGTTCCCTGTATCCTAAGTAAAGGAACAAGTTAAGATACAAAGTGGCACAGTAGGGGTACCATGATCCCCTGGCTCATGTGTGTGGGGGTCCCAGAGGTACCCCCTCAATGCCAAAATAAAAAGAAAAGAAATCTGTGCCTTGAGTACCGCAGTACGTCTGGTGAATCCTGCACGCTCCCTGTGTAGTATTGCATGGCTCCAGCAGGAACCGTGGTACGGCAAAACCATGCCAGCATCAACAAATGAGCTTGTAGCTCACCCTTACCTGGTATGACGGGGGTATCGGCCTCCCAGACATACGAAAAAATTGCTGGGCCACGCATCTGGCAGCCATCAATCATGGCACATATCATCCCATGAATGATCCGGGATATGCCATGGATCGCTGGCTCCTCCCAGGAAGAAACTATAATAGAGCCCTCTATTCGAGGCCGCGACACTTCCCTCTTACCGTGCCTACTAAATACTCAGTGCACATCTGGCACATGGCAACAAAAAGTCTGGGATGGGAACGGAAACTGACGATGATGACACCACACTGGGACTCGGAAATACCATCTTTACCAGAGAAGATGGTCTCACTCACATACAAAAAACTGGTCAACAACACCAAAGCCTCCCTCCAAGCAGTCAGAGAGAAATGGGAGAGAGATGGCCTTGAATTGGACGATGAGGAATTGCAGGAGGCCCTCTCCTCCCTGAGAGAGGTAGCTATATCGGCTAGGCTGAGGCTTGTTCAGTTGAAGATACTACACAGGGTATATGTCAATGGGCCTTGTCTAGTTCGTATGGGGAGAGCACAGGGAGGAGAATGTAGAAGACAGTGCAGTGGTGAAGGTACTTTCGTGCACATCATATGGGAGTGTGCACACATTCAATCATATTGGAGGGGGATACACACTGTTCTTAGTGAGATGCTTGAAATGGATATCCGATTGGAGGCGAAGAGGTGCCTCCTAAATGTGTGGGAGCCCACTGTTTTGAGTAGAGTGGGTAAGATCTGGGTCACCCTTGGCCTTATGGTGGCAAAACGGAACATAGCCCAGCTATGGGGAGCCACGACCCCACCAGCTAGAGCGTACTGGGAAAAACACATGAATTAGTGCATGTTTCGTGAAAAGACAGTTTACTTCGCCAGCGACTGCCCAAAGAAATGGTCACTGATATGGGGTGCTTAGAACTCCTTCCGAGGTGAGATCTGCACCCCGCCACAGGCTCCTCTTACTACTGACATGTCGTCTCCCTAACTGTAAAGCTCACTGTGTTGCTGTACTTTGCTCAACTCATACCATGCTTAATATTATGTCTGATTGTTGTTTGCTCCCATGTGTACAACGTCCACCTATCATTACTAATGTGCTGACCGCGGTTCTTTAATAAAAAGAATTATTAAAAAAAACAAATGAGCTTGTGCAGTCTCGTGGTACCAGGAGTGGCGATGGTAGCCCTGTGGACAACCTTGTATCCTGCACGTTCTTTGGCCATGCACGGCGGGGGTTGAACACAGGTCCAACCCCTTTGCCCAGCACCCTCTGCCCATGCCTAAAACTCTACTCCGGTAGGGAGTTGGATGAATATGATCCAAAAAACCCTAGAAATTTGTTGAAAAAAAGAGGTTAAAATAACGTTATAGTTAGGTCTTATAGTAACATAAAAACTAAGGTTTTGAAACAATAAAACCCTGTATTCACAAGTTATAGTTTAGTGACCTAAATATAACTTGCACCCCCATCGTGCACTACTTATGATCTCACATATTATTTCACTAATGATATGCTGAATGACATCATTGATGACATCCCTGATGACATCTAAAATGACTACATTGATGACATCGCTGATCGCATCACTAATGAAACCATCCAAAGGATATGACGTTCTTCTATAAGCTTTTCATATTGCAGGAAACGTGTAGACCACATTTTCCTTAACAACTGTAATACTAATGGGGGTATCCTTTTGCAACAAGCAGAGCATAAAGCATATCTGTGAAATCACCCACTGTAATTAGATATTATGCTCTTTTTTAATGGTATTGAAGTTCGTTAGGAATGTAATGACGCTGCCAATATTAATGACATCTGCAATTTATTAAACCTTGAATACTATTCAAAAACAGTGTTTGGTTATGATTTACCATAGTGAGATGTGCCTGTTAAATTCTAACATAGAATTCTAACTCAATGCCTTCATTTTAATACATTAGATAATTATACGGCATGCACCTACAGGCACTATGGACAACCCTCCATAGTATGCAGAAATACCTTACACATATTCCTGAAATGAGCAGAATAGTCTACACTATTTTAACAATACTTCCAATCATACTGCCATTCGATCCATCTTAGAGTCACCCATGCATTACTCTTTGTACAACAATGTATGAATTAGAATTTCATTACAAGACCGGAGGCTACCATTATGCAATTATCCTTCAATGCCACTCCACGCAGTACTTGAAAGAACGTTACTCTATAAACCAAAAACAATCTAGAATAGAACATTCACCATGTACAAGAAGTCCATTGACAGAATGATCTTCCTCTTTTAAATTCTGCTCCTTGCTCAGATAAGTAGCACTTTGGTTTTAATCTCCTTTTATATTGTGGCTGGTGTTATTTAAATGTATTGATGTTTTTTCCATTTGTTTGGTTTCCAATCTATGGAAACAACCCCCTGTCCATTTCTATGTTTTTTAAATCCTTTTTATTGCAAACAGCACAAAAGCAGTACATCTGTGATACCATTGTCTCTTATATAATCTGACCAGTGAGTTTACAGTTGTCTTTTATACATCTGAGAGGATATAACACCAATGATAAGTGACCCTCATGGTATGTCTAATACCCCTTCACAGCCCTTGGTAAACTTGCCAATGACACCAAATCTTTTCCCATTTCTTCAGGCAGCCTCTGCTTTGGTAAATAGTTAGTTCTGCAAACCAACACCAGTCTAGATCAGTCTGCCAGTCCTCAACCTCTGGTAAAGCCCGAGCTCCCCAGCACCCGGCTAGATTGCGTATTGCCACCACCGCCGCAAAGGCCAGCCAGATATTAGTATACCTGAGCCATGCTTCTTCCCCTGAAATCACTAACAGGAACCAACCATTTCGGGTCCAAGGGGACCTCCACTCCCGTCACCTGTGCCATAATTCTCCTAATTTTACTCCAGTATGTCTGCGTCTCCAGGCATTCCCATAAATGATGGTAAAAAGTTCCCTCCTGGCCGCAACCACTGTGACATTGTGATGATTCCGCTCTGCCTAAGCGAAGCAGTAGCCTCCAAGAACAATATGTGCAGTGAAAGACCTTCAACTGGATTAGACGAAAACGGGAGCTGATCACCACCTACCTCGGTCCCTGCAGGGCCTCTATCCATCTTCATCCTCTATAGGGCTAATATCTCCCACCCACGTGGCCCTCAGCAGTCCCAGGGGGTCTGTTGCGTTATTTACCAATTCTTTGTATATTATAATTTTGTATTCCCCTCCAAGGGGTCTGTCAGGAGTCTATCCTCCAGTGGGGAGGCCTTGAACAGGTCTTCACCCTCACAAATGTGACCCTGTAGTGCATGGCCCAGTTGCAGGTATCACAGCCATTCCCCCGGACCCAGTTTGTGCTCTTGTTGGAGGGTCGCAAACTTCACGAATGCCTGGTGCCTCCAGATATCGCCAAGTTTTTCCAGGCCCAGCAGTTCCCACTTACCAAAGCCATTCAGCCTGCCCACTTTGTCTAGTTGTTTGCTGGCCCACAGGGGGGGTCATTGTCATCAATCTGCACCCCTGACTCAGGTATTTAATTGGTGCTTGTCAGGATTTAATTACCGCCAGTGTGTGTGCCGGCAGCCCCGACTCATCCTCCTGTCATAGATTAGGTGTGTATGGCCCTTGTCCCACATATGTGCTCTGTCCAGCCTGCAGGATGGTTCCGCCCGGTCCCCAAACACCCAATCATTTACTGTGACCTACTGGGGGGGCCAGTAATACAACTTTACGTCGGGAACCGCCAATCCCCCGTCATAAATACCCCTCTGTAATTTATGTAAAGCTATACGTGCTGTTCCTCCACTCGTAACAGGGATCACATTTCTGCCTCAATCGCTTGGAAGAATGATGTCAGAATCGGATATAGGGCATTTTGTAGGGAGTAAAGTAGGCGTGGAAGTGTCATCATTTTATATAGGGCAGCACGGCCCATTAAGACAACCACCTCCAATGCTGGACATCCCTCTTGAACCTATCCAATTGGGGTAACAGGTTTCTTTCATAAAACCTCTGATAGTTTGTTGTTATATTGATCCCTAAGTATTTAAACCCCTCAAACTCCAGTGGGACCTCACACCCTCACACCTCAACGTCAATTCCACTGGCGTGGGTCCCCCCGCCAGTGGAAACAACAGGGACTTATCTCAGTTAATGCAATATCCTGAGTAATCTCTGAATATACGGAAGATTCACAGAACTCTATTAATGGATTGCCTGGGACGCTGAACATATAAAAGAATGTCATCAGCATTTAGGGAGATGCACTCTTCCCACTTTTCACCCCCTTGGATACCCCATATCAGTGGGTCTTGACGAACACACGCCACCAAGGCGAATAAAATCGGTGATAGGGGGCACCCCTGTCTTGTCCCCTTCTGCAGGGGGAACTCAGGGATACAATTGCATTGACCCACACTCTTACCAATGGCTGCTCATATAACAACTGTATCCAGCTAATAAACTTTGGCCCGATCCCCATGCGTGCCATGACTGCCCACAAGTAATTCCTCACTATCGAAAACCATCCTGGCATCCAGGAACAGGAGAGCCGAAGGTGGCAAGTCATCCGGCTTGGGACATGTAGGACCCCATACAATCTATGCAGATAGAGTCTGGTACCCCTGTGCTGTATGAAGCCTGATTGATCCTTCCTCAGGCACTAGACGAGGATCTTCGCCAGGACCTTAATCTCAAAATTCAGGAGGGATATTGATCTATATGACCCACAGCTCGCCAGGGGTTTATCCTCTTTAGGTATCACTGAAATCCCACCAATCGTTGATCTATCGGTAGAAGCCCTGTCTGGCTTGCTTCTTGAAACATTGTAAGGAGGTGAGGGGCTGTTTTGTCCTGCAGGTATTTGCATAGCTTCAGTGGGAGACCATTTAGCCTGTTGCTTTCCCCGATTGCACAGCACGGGCCGCCGTGCTGATCTCCACCGTCAAGTCTCCCTCTAACCCTTCTCTTTCCTCAGCGGTCAGACCCGGTAGGTTAATATCTCTAAGGAAGTCGATACAGTTCGACTCAGCATACCTGGAGGTATATGATTACAGCCTTTCATAATGAGAAGCAAATGTCTCTGCAATCTCGTGCCCTGTCATGTGCCTCACCCCTAGGTCATCAAGTATCTCCGGGACCCATCACATCAAAGTCTCCCACTTGTCTAGCCACACCAGAAGTTTACTGACCTTGGCCCCTATCTCATATAATCTGTATCTGGAGGTCTGGGTTTATGCCCTGGCCCCTTCATCCAGAACCTCTCTCAACTCCTTTTGTTGTAGACGAAGGCAGCGGGTTACCTCCCTACAACTTTTCCTCTTCCTTCCCTGCCCGGGCTTCCAACTCCAAAATCTCTCTCTCTCCAGAGCCATGCATTTCAGTGCCTTTTCTTTTTTGGAGGCCCCTATCAAAGCTTGGACGTAACACCTAAGTACTGTCTTAAAAGCCCCCCAAAGTATCAACCCTGAGTCCACTGACCTCATGTTCTATGTGAAGAAGTGATCGGTGCAATCCCTGACACTGGTCTTGAAGTGTGAGTCTCGGAGGTGCCATGGATCTGACCTTGGAGGCAGAACATGTTCTTGCGAACGCCCCTCTAGGGTGGCCTCCACCACGGAGTGATGGGATATCCCTCGGACTATGTGCTTAGCCTCCTTGAACTGGTCCAAAAACTGAGTTTGTGCGACCAGGTAGTTGAGCCGGGCGAGGCACACATGTGCTGTGGATAGGTGGGTATATTGTCTGAGATTAGGGTTATGATCAGGCCAGATGTAACCTAGTTCCATGGAGGAAAGAAAATTAACTAGAGCCCCGGCTCTCCTCCCGAGGGCCCCCCGCCCAGAACATCCAGCTCCACCAAAAGTACATCGTTCATGTTGATCCCCCATGATCAATCTCCCTTGCAGGAGTTCAAGTAGTAGAGGGCCCAGCGCATCCAGCGTAGGGGCTGCAATTTGGGTGGGGCGTATACCGAACAAAGGTTAATGGTCAATCCCTCCCATTGTCCACTCATGGCCACATATCTCCCCAGTGGGTCTGACCATGATTTTCCTGGAATAAAGGGAAACGCCTTTCTGCCTAACACTCCCATCCCTCTGGAGCCTGTGGTATAGCCGGCATGCGCCAACAGGGCGTAGCCGTATCCATCTAGGGCCTTACAGTAGTGTCCACGAAGGTGGGTTTCTTGTAATAGGATAATGTCTGGTGCATGTTTCTTAATGAATTACATGCCGACCGTACGTTTTACCTTAGGCCATTTACATTCCATTACCAGACCCTTATTGAGTGTGTCCGGGGGTTTGTTCATTTCTATTTTATTCTATTGTACCTTTACATGCGTTTTCATTGATATGCTCATTTGTAGGGTTTATTGCTTTGTGACTGTATTTGGGGTGCTTGTTTGCTTTTCTATAACTTTCGGATCGCGCTCGAGAGACTGCTTCCTCTTCCTTTCTGATCCATAAGCCCGCCGACCCCTGTTTGTAATTGCCAGCGCAGGTTACTGGTATTTTCCCAACTGCGGGGACTCTGGGCTGAGTCTCCTCCCATTGGTTTTTGGCCATGCCTCCCTCGCTGTCTGCACTGCAGCTGCTTTGTGGGAAAGTCGGGCAGATGCAAGGCATTGTCCCGTTGCTTCCGGGCCCCCCAGATGCGTCTTAGTAAAACTTGACCTGTCAGGCAGGGATTTAGAGGAATGCGTTTGGCAATGACAAAACCAACCCAATGCGAGATTTCACCACCATTTTAACTTGGGCTTAATCATATTGCCTTCCTGCTCAATTAAACTGCTGTTTTGCTGATGCTGTAATGCGTCACACTGGCAGTTGACAGGTACAGTATCTCTGCGAATTGCTGAGCAGCTTGCAACACCTGTTTTAGCAAGTGATGTCCTGCTACTATTTTGTAATAATAAGAAAGTAAGGAAAAAGGGAATCATTTTATATAATTACTTCTGATTAGCTGGATCATATCTTAGTATACATTTATCCAGTAGCCCTATTTACAGAGCTTATCTTTATTATTCCTATCTGTCTACTAATAAGATTATGGACAGGACAGACAAACTTCTCAGGTCCCAGAAGGAAAGATTAATGAGGCGATTATTAAAAAGCTGATTCAGTCTGAAATGTGGTGCTGTGTGCGCAAGACCATTGATAAAGCCATGCAAAATTAAGGGAGACTTGAATAATGAATACTGGTCAATTTCAGAGGGAGTCTCTGATAATGGGGATAAAGGATGAAAGACAAGAACAAAGACAAAACATATTGAGAGAGGGCGCACACCCTTAAAAAAAGTGGAAGATTCTAGCACCTTAAAAGGGAATGGTGCCCTATGCGGCATGTAAAGGGAGGTGTCCGATGCGCACGCTGGAAATGGGTGTCCTACTTGGCACACAAGAGATGGACATTCAAGAAATTGAGTTTGTAGAGGATGAATTCCTTGAAATGTTGAGAAGCTTTATGACAAGTAAGTACTTGACCTCCAACAGGAGAATGGTGGTGTGGCTCACCTCTTCAGTAAGGATATAGTTCCTTCTACCTCTAAAGACACCTTTAAGAACCCTTTGGGAGAATAAATGTTTGTGCCCCACAATATCAAACACCCTAGAATTGTGGAACGGTGGCCCTTAGAACATGTCGGCAATTTTATCAAGAGGTGGATCAGGAATCCACTGGATAAAGAGGTGAGGAATGTCTTCAAAGCTAATTGCTCTAGGCCAGTCATTCATGATAAAGTATGCCTCACCCCAAACTTAGACCCCAAATTAATTACATTTTTTTTCAAAATGGGCAGGGACCCCAGGAAGGTCCCTCAAACAATGTCAAGACCGGCTCCTCAATGTTGTTGGCCCACTGGCAAGAATGATTGATATGTTAGAAGAAGCATACATTAAGGGTATTCCTCTGGCCTTAGACCGCCTGAGAGGCCTGAGCCAGCGTGCTATGGTTCTGGGTAACGCTAATGTAGGATTAAATGGCGTGAAACACAAGCGATTATGATGAAAATCAACCCCAAACTAGGAAATGTATCTGACTAAGAAGCCACAGAGAACCCTAAGGACCTACTATTCAGAGGACATGTTTAGAAGCCTGGGCAAATATGTAGTAACCTTCATGGCCGTTGGCAAAGCCAGGACAGTATGTGCATGGCCTTCAGCGGTGGTATTTTCGGCCGGCAGAAGGGGACTTTCTGACAGCCACGGTTTTCAAAGATCCCAATTCGCTACCTTCAAGCAGAGAGGCTATGGCAAAGGCTATCAAGCCGGTACAGCTCCTTCCTTCTTCCCCCAAAGAGGCCATTATCAACAGGCAAGAGGCAGTAAGGCCCTTCGCTAAAAATCCTCTGGATGCCTGAGTGAGTACAGTGATTTCTCCTTCTACTACCTGAGGAAGAGTAGGTGGTTGCCTCAAACATATTACCCATGTGTGGGAAACTTTTACTCAAGACCCATGGGTTTTAGAAACCACCCAGGGTTTCGGAATAGACTTCACATAAACCCCCTTTCAGTATACCTCTTCAAGGGAATTAATTTTCAATGCGGATCAGCAGAAAGTAGTAGACGATGAGGTAAAATCTATGCTGTTGAAAGAGGCCATTGTAGAGGTTAGAAAAGAAAACAGAGTTTTTGTAGGTACCCTCTTCCTGGTAGAGACAAAGGACAAGGGTTGGGGACCCGTTATAAACGTAAGGGATTTAAACATATTCCTGGTGTACAGACACTTCAAGATGGAAGGGATCTATCTTTTAAGAGACATGTTGCTGAAGGACTATTGGTTGGTAAAATCGGATCTGAAGGATGTTTCCTTTGCATTCCCATGACAAAGGACTTGCAGCCTTACCTTCAATTCAACTGGCAGAATCGACTTTACCAATTTTGTTCTATTCCATTTGTCCTTTCTTCAGCACCATGGTACTTCACCAAGGTGATGAGGACAGTCGCTTCCTACCTTAGAGAGAGGGGTTTTCGCATGATCATTTATCGGGACGATATTCTGATTATGTCCCAATATCAATCTCAAGTAATAAAAGATTTGGATATGGTCACATCCCTGCTGGAAAGCTTGATTTATTGTGAATAAGGAGAAATCCATTCTTATCCCTTCGCTCTATCTAGAGTTTTTTGGATTTACAATAGACACAGCCAATGTGGTTTTGCTTCTTCCCTTTAAGAAAATAACTAAGATATGGAAAGAAATATGCTACATTCTCAAAAAGAACTCTTTGACCCTGAGGGAGCTAGCGAGACTGCTAGTTCTACTATCCTCTTCAATTCAGGTGATTTTTCCTGGTCCTTTACACTACTGTGCGTTGCGAAGGATAAAGGCAAGGGCCCGTTTGGGCAGGATTATGGCATGGAGACAGTATGACGCTAGGTCAGGATGCAAAGGTGGAACTGGTTTGGTGGTTAGAAAATTTAGATGCCTGGAATGTCCGGCAATCTTTTGGTGTTCACCAGACTTCATTCTGGAATCATATGCAAGTCTAACTGGTTGGGATGCATTCTTGGGTGTACAGGAAACTGGTTGATTGTGGCCAAACACAAAGAGGTTGCATCACATAAATTATTTGGAATTGACAGCAGGTCTTTACGCTCTCATGAGATTCAGACATTGTTTACAAGGCAGAACAGTATTATAAAAATGGACAGTGTTTCCGTGGTGGCCTATATAAAATCGCTTAGGAGGAACAAGATTGGTGGATCTGTCAGATTTAGCAAAGAAACTTTGGTTATTTTGCTTAGAACACAAAATCAGCTTGAGAGCAGAGTATTTGTCCGGAAAGGCAGATGTAACTGCGGACTGGAATTCAAGATTTTCAAGTGATTTCAGCGTTTGGAAATTGAACAAGGAGTGTTTCAGGGAATTAGTTCAGTTTTGGGGTCCTCCGGAGATAGACCTTTTTGCGAGCAGACTGACCTTTCAACTGAAGAAGTATTACAGTTGGATGCTGAATCCGGGGGCTGTAGCTGTGAATGCATTCCTTCACAGCTGGAAGGGAACGAATGCTTATGTGTTTCCCCCCTTCGCAAGGATTCATAGGGTCCTTCAGAAAGTTAGACGAGAAAGGTGCTCACTTGCACTGATAACTTCGTTTTGGGTCTCACAAGTGTGGTTCCCAATGATTTTGGAACTCGGTTGCGAAATTCCATTTTATCTTACTGCTTTGGAAGGTCTGGTGAGAGACTTATACTCAATAGTTCAGTTCCTGTAAGGAGTTAAACAGTTGGTGTTTCTTAAATCCTCGTTCGTCCAAGAAAACAGAGAACGAGTTTCACATTTTAAAAGAGGAAGATCTTTCTGTGCATGGACTACTTATACATTGTGAATGTTCTATTCTAGATTGTTTTTGGTTTATGATGTAATGTTCTTTCAAGTGCTGCTTGGAGTGGCTTTAAAGGATAAATGCATAATGTTAGCCTCTGTGTCTTTAATGACATTCAGATTCTCTTGGTATAAAATTTGGAGAATCGCTATTTTCATGTAACCTTTGGAAACAAATATCTGCACTTTATACATCTTCAGTTTATATAGAAATTGTCTATAGTACTAAATGACAACTCACTGATGACAGCATGCATACAGACATCCACAGGTGAATAAAGTATTGTAAGGAGAAAGTTTTTTTCTCACTCAATAGCAGACCTGTCAGCAGGGTTTTATATTGAAGCAGGGTTAGACACTAATGTCAAAAAGGATGCTCCAGTCTCTATCCTCCGTACTCTGTGAGCTTCAGTTCTCTGCCCATTCAAGTCAGCCTATTGTTTGCTTCTGGAATTTCACACCTTTAACAAGCCTATTTAAATGCTACTCAGTGACTGGGATAAGTTGCAGAGCCAATGCAAATTAGCTTCTAGGAATTTCAGTCACGAAAAAAATAATTTGATGAAAATTACTTTTCTTTACGATTTATTAAACATCCACTTATACTATTAAATTGAATTTTTGATAATGAAGGGGAGAGGAATTGGCCTAACGGCTAGGGTGGTCGACCTCGAATCTGGGGAACTGGGTTCGAGTCTCGGCAATGATGCTGAACATCCTGTGATTCTGGGCAAATCACTTAATCTCACCGTGCCGAAAAAAAATGAATGTGTCCTCATTTAACACAACTGGTGCTATGTAAAGCGCTCTGATACCCGATACCTTCGGGTCAAGTTTGCGCTATAAAAAGCTCCGTAAAATAAAAATAAATAAAAAAAGTAATATCTATTGAACATAGTTGTTTCATTATTTTCTAGCTGGTCCCATTCCCGAGATACAGTAATAGAATTTTTAAGCTGTATTCTGGTTTTCTACATGGGACAACTAGACCTGCCTCAGTAAAAAATAGTTTTTGGGTGCTTGTTGTAGGGTCATGTTAACATAATATTTTACTTGTCCTACTTTTAAATTCAGTTCTCGTAAATAACAGGGACCCCCTGGTAGTTCCTAGGACAGGGTAATATATATTTGTAAAGTAACAACCTAGGCACGTTCTTTTAATTGACAACAAAGATAAGTTTTATATCTTGCAGTCGGAAAGTATAAGCAGTGAAACGGAAACTACCCAGGGTTTCGGAATAGACTACACATAAACCCCCTTTCAGTATACCTCTTCAAGGGAATTCATTTTCAATGCGGATCAGCAGAAAGTAGTAGACGATGAGGTAAAATCTATGCTGTTGAAAGAGGCCATTGTAGAGGTTAGAAAAGAAAACAGAGTTTTTGTAGGTACCCTCTTCCTGGTAGAGACAAAGGACAAGGGTTGGGGACCCGTTATAAACGTAACGGATTTAAACATATTCCTGGTGTACAGACACTTCAAGATGGAAGGGATCTATCTTTTAAGAGACATGTTGCTGAAGGACTATTGGTTGGTAAAATCGGATCTGAAGGATGCTTACTTTGCATTCCCATGACAAAGGACTTGCAGCCTTACCTTCAATTCAACTGGCAGAATCGACTTTACCAATTTTGTTCTATTCCATTTGTCCTTTCTTCAGCACCATGGTACTTCACCAAGGTGATGAGGACAGTCGCTTCCTACCTTAGAGAGAGGGGTTTTCGCATGATCATTTATCGGGATGATATTCTGATTATGTCCCAATATCAATCTCAAGTAATAAAAGATTTGGATATGGTCACATCCCTGCTGGAAAGCTTGATTTATTGTGAATAAGGAGAAATCCATTCTTATCCCTTCGCTCTATCTAGAGTTTTTTGGATTTACAATAGACACAGCCAATGTGGTTTTGCTTCTTCCCTTTAAGAAAATAACTAAGATATGGAAAGAAATATGCTACATTCTCAAAAAGAACTCTTTGACCCTGAGGGAGCTAGCGAGACTGCTAGTTCTACTATCCTCTTCAATTCAGGTGATTTTTCCTGGTCCTTTACACTACTGTGCTTTGCGAAGGATAAAGGCAAGGGCCCGTTTGGGCAGGATTATGGCATGGAGACAGTATGACGCTAGGTCAGGATGCAAAGGTGGAACTGGTTTGGTGGTTAGAAAATTTAGATGCCTGGAATGTCCGGCAATCTTTTGGTGTTCACCAGACTTCATTCTGGAATCATATGCAAGTCTAACTGGTTGGGATGCATTCTTGGGTGTACAGGAAACTGGTTGATTGTGGTCAAACACAAAGAGGTTGCATCACATAAATTATTTGGAATTGACAGCAGGTCTTTACGCTCTCATGAGATTCAGACATTGTTTACAAGGCAGAACAGTATTATTAAAAATGGACAGTGTTTCCGTGGTGGCCTATATAAAATCGCTTAGGAGAAACAAGATTGGTGGATCTGTCAGATTTAGCAAAGAAACTTTGGTTATTTTGCTTAGAACACAAAATCAGCTTGAGAGCAGAGTATTTGTCCGGAAAGGCAGATGTAACTGCGGACTGGAATTCAAGATTTTCAAGTGATTTCAGCGTTTGGAAATTGAACAAGGAGTGTTTCAGGGAATTAGTTCAGTTTTGGGGTCCTCCGGAGATAGACCTTTTTGCGAGCAGACTGACCTTTCAACTGAAGAAGTATTACAGTTGGATGCTGAATCCGGGGGCTGTAGCTGTGAATGCATTCCTTCACAGCTGGAAGGGAACGAACGCTTATGTGTTTCCCCCCTTCGCAAGGATTCATAGGGTCCTTCAGAAAGTTAGACGAGAAAGGTGCTCACTTGCACTGATAACTTCGTTTTGGGTCTCACAAGTGTGGTTCCCAATGATTTTGGAACTCGGTTGCGAAATTCCATTCTATCTTACTGCTTTGGAAGGTCTGGTGAGAGACTTATACTCAATAGTTCAGTTCCTGTAAGGAGTTAAACAGTTGGTGTTTCTTAAATCCTCGTTCGTCCAAGAAAACAGAGAACGAGTTTCACATTTTAAAAGAGGAAGATCTTTCTGTGCATGGACTACTTATACATTGTGAATGTTCTATTCTAGATTGTTTTTGGTTTATGATGTAATGTTCTTTCAAGTGCTGCTTGGAGTGGCTTTAAAGGATAAATGCATAATGTTAGCCTCTGTGTCTTTAATGACATTCAGATTCTCTTGGTATAAAATTTGGAGAATCGCTATTTTCATGTAACCTTTGGAAACCAATATCTGCACTTTATACATTTTCAGTTTATATAGAAATTGTCTATAGTACTAAATGACAACTCACTGATGACAGCATGCATACAGACATCCACAGGTGAATAAAGTATTGTAAGGAGAAAGTTTTTTTCTCACTCAATAGCAGACCTGTCAGCAGGGTTTTATATTGAAGCAGGGTTAGACACTAATGTCAAAAAGGATGCTCCAGTCTCTATCCTCCGTACTCTGTGAGCTTCAGTTCTCTGCCCATTCAAGTCAGCCTATTGTTTGCTTCTGGAATTTCACACCTTTAACAAGCCTATTTAAATGCTACTCAGTGACTGGGATAAGTTGCAGAGCCAATGCAAATTAGCTTCTAGGAATTTCAGTCACGAAAAAAATAATTTTATGAAAATTACTTTTCTTTACGATTTATTAAACATCCACTTATACTATTAAATTGAATTTTTGATAATGAAGGGGAGAGGAATTGGCCTAACGGCTAGGGTGGTCGACCTCGAATCTGGGGAACTGGGTTCGAGTCTCGGCAATAATGCTGAACATCCTGTGATTCTGGGCAAATCACTTAATCTCACCGTGCCGAAAAAAAATGAATGTGTCCTCATTTAACACAACTGGTGCTATGTAAAGCGCTCTGATACCCGATACCTTCGGGTCAAGTTTGCGCTATAAAAAGCTCCGTAAAATAAAAATAAATAAAAAAAGTAATATCTATTGAACATAGTTGTTTCATTATTTTCTAGCTGGTCCCATTCCCGAGATACAGTAATAGAATTTTTAAGCTGTATTCTGGTTTTCTACATGGGACAACTAGACCTGCCTCAGTAAAAAATAGTTTTTGGGTGCTTGTTGTAGGGTCATGTTAACATAATATTTTACTTGTCCTACTTTTAAATTCAGTTCTCGTAAATAACAGGGACCCCCTGGTAGTTCCTAGGACAGGGTAATATATATTTGTAAAGTAACAACCTAGGCACGTTCTTTTAATTGACAACAAAGATAAGTTTTATATCTTGCAGTCGGAAAGTATAAGCAGTGAAACGGAAACTACCCAGGGTTTCGGAATAGACTACACATAAACCCCCTTTCAGTATACCTCTTCAAGGGAATTCATTTTCAATGCGGATCAGCAGAAAGTAGTAGACGATGAGGTAAAATCTATGCTGTTGAAAGAGGCCATTGTAGAGGTTAGAAAAGAAAACAGAGTTTTTGTAGGTACCCTCTTCCTGGTAGAGACAAAGGACAAGGGTTGGGGACCCGTTATAAACGTAACGGATTTAAACATATTCCTGGTGTACAGACACTTCAAGATGGAAGGGATCTATCTTTTAAGAGACATGTTGCTGAAGGACTATTGGTTGGTAAAATCGGATCTGAAGGATGCTTACTTTGCATTCCCATGACAAAGGACTTGCAGCCTTACCTTCAATTCAACTGGCAGAATCGACTTTACCAATTTTGTTCTATTCCATTTGTCCTTTCTTCAGCACCATGGTACTTCACCAAGGTGATGAGGACAGTCGCTTCCTACCTTAGAGAGAGGGGTTTTCGCATGATCATTTATCGGGATGATATTCTGATTATGTCCCAATATCAATCTCAAGTAATAAAAGATTTGGATATGGTCACATCCCTGCTGGAAAGCTTGATTTATTGTGAATAAGGAGAAATCCATTCTTATCCCTTCGCTCTATCTAGAGTTTTTTGGATTTACAATAGACACAGCCAATGTGGTTTTGCTTCTTCCCTTTAAGAAAATAACTAAGATATGGAAAGAAATATGCTACATTCTCAAAAAGAACTCTTTGACCCTGAGGGAGCTAGCGAGACTGCTAGTTCTACTATCCTCTTCAATTCAGGTGATTTTTCCTGGTCCTTTACACTACTGTGCTTTGCGAAGGATAAAGGCAAGGGCCCGTTTGGGCAGGATTATGGCATGGAGACAGTATGACGCTAGGTCAGGATGCAAAGGTGGAACTGGTTTGGTGGTTAGAAAATTTAGATGCCTGGAATGTCCGGCAATCTTTTGGTGTTCACCAGACTTCATTCTGGAATCATATGCAAGTCTAACTGGTTGGGATGCATTCTTGGGTGTACAGGAAACTGGTTGATTGTGGTCAAACACAAAGAGGTTGCATCACATAAATTATTTGGAATTGACAGCAG
This sequence comes from Triturus cristatus, assembly GCF_964204655.1. Classification (NCBI taxonomy): domain Eukaryota; kingdom Metazoa; phylum Chordata; class Amphibia; order Caudata; family Salamandridae; genus Triturus; species Triturus cristatus. Next base: position 619,082,478 of record NC_140589.1, on the reverse strand, counting down.
GTCTTTACGCTCTCATGAGATTCAGACATTGTTTACAAGGCAGAACAGTATTATTAAAAATGGACAGTGTTTCCGTGGTGGCCTATATAAAATCGCTTAGGAGAAACAAGATTGGTGGATCTGTCAGATTTAGCAAAGAAACTTTGGTTATTTTGCTTAGAACACAAAATCAGCTTGAGAGCAGAGTATTTGTCCGGAAAGGCAGATGTAACTGCGGACTGGAATTCAAGATTTTCAAGTGATTTCAGCGTTTGGAAATTGAACAAGGAGTGTTTCAGGGAATTAGTTCAGTTTTGGGGTCCTCCGGAGATAGACCTTTTTGCGAGCAGACTGACCTTTCAACTGAAGAAGTATTACAGTTGGATGCTGAATCCGGGGGCTGTAGCTGTGAATGCATTCCTTCACAGCTGGAAGGGAACGAACGCTTATGTGTTTCCCCCCTTCGCAAGGATTCATAGGGTCCTTCAGAAAGTTAGACGAGAAAGGTGCTCACTTGCACTGATAACTTCGTTTTGGGTCTCACAAGTGTGGTTCCCAATGATTTTGGAACTCGGTTGCGAAATTCCATTCTATCTTACTGCTTTGGAAGGTCTGGTGAGAGACTTATACTCAATAGTTCAGTTCCTGTAAGGAGTTAAACAGTTGGTGTTTCTTAAATCCTCGTTCGTCCAAGAAAACAGAGAACGAGTTTCACATTTTAAAAGAGGAAGATCTTTCTGTGCATGGACTACTTATACATTGTGAATGTTCTATTCTAGATTGTTTTTGGTTTATGATGTAATGTTCTTTCAAGTGCTGCTTGGAGTGGCTTTAAAGGATAAATGCATAATGTTAGCCTCTGTGTCTTTAATGACATTCAGATTCTCTTGGTATAAAATTTGGAGAATCGCTATTTTCATGTAACCTTTGGAAACCAATATCTGCACTTTATACATTTTCAGTTTATATAGAAATTGTCTATAGTACTAAATGACAACTCACTGATGACAGCATGCATACAGACATCCACAGGTGAATAAAGTATTGTAAGGAGAAAGTTTTTTTCTCACTCAATAGCAGACCTGTCAGCAGGGTTTTATATTGAAGCAGGGTTAGACACTAATGTCAAAAAGGATGCTCCAGTCTCTATCCTCCGTACTCTGTGAGCTTCAGTTCTCTGCCCATTCAAGTCAGCCTATTGTTTGCTTCTGGAATTTCACACCTTTAACAAGCCTATTTAAATGCTACTCAGTGACTGGGATAAGTTGCAGAGCCAATGCAAATTAGCTTCTAGGAATTTCAGTCACGAAAAAAATAATTTTATGAAAATTACTTTTCTTTACGATTTATTAAACATCCACTTATACTATTAAATTGAATTTTTGATAATGAAGGGGAGAGGAATTGGCCTAACGGCTAGGGTGGTCGACCTCGAATCTGGGGAACTGGGTTCGAGTCTCGGCAATAATGCTGAACATCCTGTGATTCTGGGCAAATCACTTAATCTCACCGTGCCGAAAAAAAATGAATGTGTCCTCATTTAACACAACTGGTGCTATGTAAAGCGCTCTGATACCCGATACCTTCGGGTCAAGTTTGCGCTATAAAAAGCTCCGTAAAATAAAAATAAATAAAAAAAGTAATATCTATTGAACATAGTTGTTTCATTATTTTCTAGCTGGTCCCATTCCCGAGATACAGTAATAGAATTTTTAAGCTGTATTCTGGTTTTCTACATGGGACAACTAGACCTGCCTCAGTAAAAAATAGTTTTTGGGTGCTTGTTGTAGGGTCATGTTAACATAATATTTTACTTGTCCTACTTTTAAATTCAGTTCTCGTAAATAACAGGGACCCCCTGGTAGTTCCTAGGACAGGGTAATATATATTTGTAAAGTAACAACCTAGGCACGTTCTTTTAATTGACAACAAAGATAAGTTTTATATCTTGCAGTCGGAAAGTATAAGCAGTGAAACCGAAACCACCCAGGGTTTCGGAATAGACTTCACATAAACCCCCTTTCAGTATACCTCTTCAAGGGAATTAATTTTCAATGCGGATCAGCAGAAAGTAGTAGACGATGAGGTAAAATCTATGCTGTTGAAAGAGGCCATTGTAGAGGTTAGAAAAGAAAACAGAGTTTTTGTAGGTACCCTCTTCCTGGTAGAGACAAAGGACAAGGGTTGGGGACCCGTTATAAACGTAAGGGATTTAAACATATTCCTGGTGTACAGACACTTCAAGATGGAAGGGATCTATCTTTTAAGAGACATGTTGCTGAAGGACTATTGGTTGGTAAAATCGGATCTGAAGGATGCTTACTTTGCATTCCCATGACAAAGGACTTGCAGCCTTACCTTCAATTCAACTGGCAGAATCGACTTTACCAATTTTGTTCTATTCCATTTGTTCTTTCTTCAGCACCATGGTACTTCACCAAGGTGATGAGGACAGTCGCTTCCTACCTTAGAGAGAGGGGTTTTCGCATGATCATTTATCGGGACGATATTCTGATTATGTCCCAATATCAATCCCAAGTAATAAAAGATTTGGATATGGTCACATCCCTGCTGGAAAGCTTGATTTATTGTGAATAAGGAGAAATCCATTCTTATCCCTTCGCTCTATCTAGAGTTTTTTGGATTTACAATAGACACAGCCAATGTGGTTTTGCTTCTTCCCTTTAAGAAAATAACTAAGATATGGAAAGAAATATGCTACATTCTCAAAAAGAACTCTTTGACCCTGAGGGAGCTAGCGAGACTGCTAGTTCTACTATCCTCTTCAATTCAGGTGATTTTTCCTGGTCCTTTACACTACTGTGCTTTGCGAAGGATAAAGGCAAGGGCCCGTTTGGGCAGGATTATGGCATGGAGACAGTATGACGCTAGGTCAGGATGCAAAGGTGGAACTGGTTTGGTGGTTAGAAAATTTAGATGCCTGGAATGTCCGGCAATCTTTTGGTGTTCACCAGACTTCATTCTGGAATCATATGCAAGTCTAACTGGTTGGGATGCATTCTTGGGTGTACAGGAAACTGGTTGATTGTGGTCAAACACAAAGAGGTTGCATCACATAAATTATTTGGAATTGACAGCAGGTCTTTACGCTCTCATGAGATTCAGACATTGTTTACAAGGCAGAACAGTATTATTAAAAATGGACAGTGTTTCCATGGTGGCCTATATAAAATCGCTTAGGAGGAACAAGATTGGTGGATCTGTCAGATTTAGCAAAGAAACTTTGGTTATTTTGCTTAGAACACAAAATCAGCTTGAGAGCAGAGTATTTGTCCGGAAAGGCAGATGTAACTGCGGACTGGAATTCAAGATTTTCAAGTGATTTCAGCGTTTGGAAATTGAACAAGGAGTGTTTCAGGGAATTAGTTCAGTTTTGGGGTCCTCCGGAGATAGACCTTTTTGCGAGCAGACTGACCTTTCAACTGAAGAAGTATTACAGTTGGATGCTGAATTCCGGGGGCTGTAGCTGTGAATGCATTCCTTCACAGCTGGAAGGGAACGAACGCTTATGTGTTTCCCCCCTTCGCAAGGATTCATAGGGTCCTTCAGAAAGTTAGACGAGAAAGGTGCTCACTTGCACTGATAACTTCGTTTTGGGTCTCACAAGTGTGGTTCCCAATGATTTTGGAACTCGGTTGCGAAATTCCATTTTATCTTACTGCTTTGGAAGGTCTGGTGAGAGACTTATACTCAATAGTTCAGTTCCTGTAAGGAGTTAAACAGTTGGTGTTTCTTAAATCCTCGTTCGTCCAAGAAAACAGAGAACGAGTTTCACATTTTAAAAGAGGAAGATCTTTCTGTGCATGGACTACTTATACATTGTGAATGTTCTATTCTAGATTGTTTTTGGTTTATGATGTAATGTTCTTTCAAGTGCTGCTTGGAGTGGCTTTAAAGGATAAATGCATAATGTTAGCCTCTGTGTCTTTAATGACATTCAGATTCTCTTGGTATAAAATTTGGAGAATCGCTATTTTCATGTAACCTTTGGAAACAAATATCTGCACTTTATACATTTTCAGTTTATATAGAAATTGTCTATAGTACTAAATGACAACTCACTGATGACAGCATGCATACAGACATCCACAGGTGAATAAAGTATTGTAAGGAGAAAGTTTTTTTCTCACTCAATAGCAGACCTGTCAGCAGGGTTTTATATTGAAGCAGGGTTAGACACTAATGTCAAAAAGGATGCTCCAGTCTCTATCCTCCGTACTCTGTGAGCTTCAGTTCTCTGCCCATTCAAGTCAGCCTATTGTTTGCTTCTGGAATTTCACACCTTTAACAAGCCTATTTAAATGCTACTCAGTGACTGGGATAAGTTGCAGAGCCAATGCAAATTAGCTTCTAGGAATTTCAGTCACGAAAAAAATAATTTTATGAAAATTACTTTTCTTTACGATTTATTAAACATCCACTTATACTATTAAATTGAATTTTTGATAATGAAGGGGAGAGGAATTGGCCTAACGGCTAGGGTGGTCGACCTCGAATCTGGGGAACTGGGTTCGAGTCTCGACAATGATGCTGAACATCCTGTGATTCTGGGCAAATCACTTAATCTCACCGTGCCGAAAAAAAATGAATGTGTCCTCATTTAACACAACTGGTGCTATGTAAAGCGCTCTGATACCCGATACCTTCGGGTCAAGTTTGCGCTATAAAAAGCTCCGTAAAATAAAAATAAATAAAAAAAGTAATATCTATTGAACATAGTTGTTTCATTATTTTCTAGCTGGTCCCATTCCCGAGATACAGTAATAGAATTTTTAAGCTGTATTCTGGTTTTCTACATGGGACAACTAGACCTGCCTCAGTAAAAAATAGTTTTTGGGTGCTTGTTGTAGGGTCATGTTAACATAATATTTTACTTGGCCTACTTTTAAATTCAGTTCTCGTAAATAACAGGGACCCCCTGGTAGTTCCTAGGACAGGGTAATATATATTTGTAAAGTAACAACCTAGGCACGTTCTTTTAATTGACAACAAAGATAAGTTTTATATCTTGCAGTCGGAAAGTATAAGCAGTGAAACGGAAACCACCCAGGGTTTCGGAATAGACTTCACATAAACCCCCTTTCAGTATACCTCTTCAAGGGAATTAATTTTCAATGCGAATCAGCAGAAAGTAGTAGACGATGAGGTAAAATCTATGCTGTTGAAAGAGGCCATTGTAGAGGTTAGAAAAGAAAACAGAGTTTTTGTAGGTACCCTCTTCCTGGTAGAGACAAAAGACAAGGGTTGGGGACCCGTTATAAACGTAAGGGATTTAAACATATTCCTGGTGTACAGACACTTCAAGATGGAAGGGATCTATCTTTTAAGAGACATGTTGCTGAAGGACTATTGGTTGGTAAAATCGGATCTGAAGGATGCTTACTTTGCATTCCCATGACAAAGGACTTGCAGCCTTACCTTCAATTCAACTGGCAGAATCGACTTTACCAATTTTGTTCTATTCCATTTGTCCTTTCTTCAGCACCATGGTACTTCACCAAGGTGATGAGGACAGTCGCTTCCTACCTTAGAGAGAGGGGTTTTCGCATGATCATTTATCGGGATGATATTCTGATTATGTCCCAATATCAATCTCAAGTAATAAAAGATTTGGATATGGTCACATCCCTGCTGGAAAGCTTGATTTATTGTGAATAAGGAGAAATCCATTCTTATCCCTTCGCTCTATCTAGAGTTTTTTGGATTTACAATAGACACAGCCAATGTGGTTTTGCTTCTTCCCTTTAAGAAAATAACTAAGATATGGAAAGAAATATGCTACATTCTCAAAAAGAACTCTTTGACCCTGAGGGAGCTAGCGAGACTGCTAGTTCTACTATCCTCTTCAATTCAGGTGATTTTTCCTGGTCCTTTACACTACTGTGCTTTGCGAAGGATAAAGGCAAGGGCCCGTTTGGGCAGGATTATGGCATGGAGACAGTATGACGCTAGGTCAGGATGCAAAGGTGGAACTGGTTTGGTGGTTAGAAAATTTAGATGCCTGGAATGTCCGGCAATCTTTTGGTGTTCACCAGACTTCATTCTGGAATCATATGCAAGTCTAACTGGTTGGGATGCATTCTTGGGTGTACAGGAAACTGGTTGATTGTGGTCAAACACAAAGAGGTTGCATCACATAAATTATTTGGAATTGACAGCAGGTCTTTACGCTCTCATGAGATTCAGACATTGTTTACAAGGCAGAACAGTATTATTAAAAATGGACAGTGTTTCCGTGGTGGCCTATATAAAATCGCTTAGGAGAAACAAGATTGGTGGATCTGTCAGATTTAGCAAAGAAACTTTGGTTATTTTGCTTAGAACACAAAATCAGCTTGAGAGCAGAGTATTTGTCCGGAAAGGCAGATGTAACTGCGGACTGGAATTCAAGATTTTCAAGTGATTTCAGCGTTTGGAAATTGAACAAGGAGTGTTTCAGGGAATTAGTTCAGTTTTGGGGTCCTCCGGAGATAGACCTTTTTGCGAGCAGACTGACCTTTCAACTGAAGAAGTATTACAGTTGGATGCTGAATCCGGGGGCTGTAGCTGTGAATGCATTCCTTCACAGCTGGAAGGGAACGAACGCTTATGTGTTTCCCCCCTTCGCAAGGATTCATAGGGTCCTTCAGAAAGTTAGACGAGAAAGGTGCTCACTTGCACTGATAACTTCGTTTTGGGTCTCACAAGTGTGGTTCCCAATGATTTTGGAACTCGGTTGCGAAATTCCATTCTATCTTACTGCTTTGGAAGGTCTGGTGAGAGACTTATACTCAATAGTTCAGTTCCTGTAAGGAGTTAAACAGTTGGTGTTTCTTAAATCCTCGTTCGTCCAAGAAAACAGAGAACGAGTTTCACATTTTAAAAGAGGAAGATCTTTCTGTGCATGGACTACTTATACATTGTGAATGTTCTATTCTAGATTGTTTTTGGTTTATGATGTAATGTTCTTTCAAGTGCTGCTTGGAGTGGCTTTAAAGGATAAATGCATAATGTTAGCCTCTGTGTCTTTAATGACATTCAGATTCTCTTGGTATAAAATTTGGAGAATCGCTATTTTCATGTAACCTTTGGAAACAAATATCTGCACTTTATACATTTTCAGTTTATATAGAAATTGTCTATAGTACTAAATGACAACTCACTGATGACAGCATGCATACAGACATCCACAGGTGAATAAAGTATTGTAAGGAGAAAGTTTTTTTCTCACTCAATAGCAGACCTGTCAGCAGGGTTTTATATTGAAGCAGGGTTAGACACTAATGTCAAAAAGGATGCTCCAGTCTCTATCCTCCGTACTCTGTGAGCTTCAGTTCTCTGCCCATTCAAGTCAGCCTATTGTTTGCTTCTGGAATTTCACACCTTTAACAAGCCTATTTAAATGCTACTCAGTGACTGGGATAAGTTGCAGAGCCAATGCAAATTAGCTTCTAGGAATTTCAGTCACGAAAAAAATAATTTGATGAAAATTACTTTTCTTTACGATTTATTAAACATCCACTTATACTATTAAATTGAATTTTTGATAATGAAGGGGAGAGGAATTGGCCTAACGGCTAGGGTGGTCGACCTCGAATCTGGGGAACTGGGTTCGAGTCTCGGCAATAATGCTGAACATCCTGTGATTCTGGGCAAATCACTTAATCTCACCGTGCCGAAAAAAAATGAATGTGTCCTCATTTAACACAACTGGTGCTATGTAAAGCGCTCTGATACCCGATACCTTCGGGTCAAGTTTGCGCTATAAAAAGCTCCGTAAAATAAAAATAAATAAAAAAAGTAATATCTATTGAACATAGTTGTTTCATTATTTTCTAGCTGGTCCCATTCCCGAGATACAGTAATAGAATTTTTAAGCTGTATTCTGGTTTTCTACATGGGACAACTAGACCTGCCTCAGTAAAAAATAGTTTTTGGGTGCTTGTTGTAGGGTCATGTTAACATAATATTTTACTTGTCCTACTTTTAAATTCAGTTCTCGTAAATAACAGGGACCCCCTGGTAGTTCCTAGGACAGGGTAATATATATTTGTAAAGTAACAACCTAGGCACGTTCTTTTAATTGACAACAAAGATAAGTTTTATATCTTGCAGTCGGAAAGTATAAGCAGTGAAACCGAAACCACCCAGGGTTTCGGAATAGACTTCACATAAACCCCCTTTCAGTATACCTCTTCAAGGGAATTAATTTTCAATGCGGATCAGCAGAAAGTAGTAGACGATGAGGTAAAATCTATGCTGTTGAAAGAGGCCATTGTAGAGGTTAGAAAAGAAAACAGAGTTTTTGTAGGTACCCTCTTCCTGGTAGAGACAAAGGACAAGGGTTGGGGACCCGTTATAAACGTAAGGGATTTAAACATATTCCTGGTGTACAGACACTTCAAGATGGAAGGGATCTATCTTTTAAGAGACATGTTGCTGAAGGACTATTGGTTGGTAAAATCGGATCTGAAGGATGCTTACTTTGCATTCCCATGACAAAGGACTTGCAGCCTTACCTTCAATTCAACTGGCAGAATCGACTTTACCAATTTTGTTCTATTCCATTTGTCCTTTCTTCAGCACCATGGTACTTCACCAAGGTGATGAGGACAGTCGCTTCCTACCTTAGAGAGAGGGGTTTTCGCATGATCATTTATCGGGACGATATTCTGATTATGTCCCAATATCAATCCCAAGTAATAAAAGATTTGGATATGGTCACATCCCTGCTGGAAAGCTTGATTTATTGTGAATAAGGAGAAATCCATTCTTATCCCTTCGCTCTATCTAGAGTTTTTTGGATTTACAATAGACACAGCCAATGTGGTTTTGCTTCTTCCCTTTAAGAAAATAACTAAGATATGGAAAGAAATATGCTACATTCTCAAAAAGAACTCTTTGACCCTGAGGGAGCTAGCGAGACTGCTAGTTCTACTATCCTCTTCAATTCAGGTGATTTTTCCTGGTCCTTTACACTACTGTGCTTTGCGAAGGATAAAGGCAAGGGCCCGTTTGGGCAGGATTATGGCATGGAGACAGTATGACGCTAGGTCAGGATGCAAAGGTGGAACTGGTTTGGTGGTTAGAAAATTTAGATGCCTGGAATGTCCGGCAATCTTTTGGTGTTCACCAGACTTCATTCTGGAATCATATGCAAGTCTAACTGGTTGGGATGCATTCTTGGGTGTACAGGAAACTGGTTGATTGTGGTCAAACACAAAGAGGTTGCATCACATAAATTATTTGGAATTGACAGCAGGTCTTTACGCTCTCATGAGATTCAGACATTGTTTACAAGGCAGAACAGTATTATTAAAAATGGACAGTGTTTCCGTGGTGGCCTATATAAAATCGCTTAGGAGGAACAAGATTGGTGGATCTGTCAGATTTAGCAAAGAAACTTTGGTTATTTTGCTTAGAACACAAAATCAGCTTGAGAGCAGAGTATTTGTCCGGAAAGGCAGATGTAACTGCGGACTGGAATTCAAGATTTTCAAGTGATTTCAGCGTTTGGAAATTGAACAAGGAGTGTTTCAGGGAATTAGTTCAGTTTTGGGGTCCTCCGGAGATAGACCTTTTTGCGAGCAGACTGACCTTTCAACTGAAGAAGTATTACAGTTGGATGCTGAATTCCGGGGGCTGTAGCTGTGAATGCATTCCTTCACAGCTGGAAGGGAACGAACGCTTATGTGTTTCCCCCCTTCGCAAGGATTCATAGGGTCCTTCAGAAAGTTAGACGAGAAAGGTGCTCACTTGCACTGATAACTTCGTTTTGGGTCTCACAAGTGTGGTTCCCAATGATTTTGGAACTCGGTTGCGAAATTCCATTTTATCTTACTGCTTTGGAAGGTCTGGTGAGAGACTTATACTCAATAGTTCAGTTCCTGTAAGGAGTTAAACAGTTGGTGTTTCTTAAATCCTCGTTCGTCCAAGAAAACAGAGAACGAGTTTCACATTTTAAAAGAGGAAGATCTTTCTGTGCATGGACTACTTATACATTGTGAATGTTCTATTCTAGATTGTTTTTGGTTTATGATGTAATGTTCTTTCAAGTGCTGCTTGGAGTGGCTTGAAAGGATAAATGCATAATGTTAGCCTCTGTGTCTTTAATGACATTCAGATTCTCTTGGTATAAAATTTGGAGAATCGCTATTTTCATGTAACCTTTGGAAACAAATATCTGCACTTTATACATTTTCAGTTTATATAGAAATTGTCTATAGTACTAAATGACAACTCACTGATGACAGCATGCATACAGACATCCACAGGTGAATAAAGTATTGTAAGGAGAAAGTTTTTTTCTCACTCAATAGCAGACCTGTCAGCAGGGTTTTATATTGAAGCAGGGTTAGACACTAATGTCAAAAAGGATGCTCCAGTCTCTATCCTCCGTACTCTGTGAGCTTCAGTTCTCTGCCCATTCAAGTCAGCCTATTGTTTGCTTCTGGAATTTCACACCTTTAACAAGCCTATTTAAATGCTACTCAGTGACTGGGATAAGTTGCAGAGCCAATGCAAATTAGCTTCTAGGAATTTCAGTCACGAAAAAAATAATTTTATGAAAATTACTTTTCTTTACGATTTATTAAACATCCACTTATACTATTAAATTGAATTTTTGATAATGAAGGGGAGAGGAATTGGCCTAACGGCTAGGGTGGTCGACCTCGAATCTGGGGAACTGGGTTCGAGTCTCGACAATGATGCTGAACATCCTGTGATTCTGGGCAAATCACTTAATCTCACCGTGCCGAAAAAAAATGAATGTGTCCTCATTTAACACAACTGGTGCTATGTAAAGCGCTCTGATACCCGATACCTTCGGGTCAAGTTTGCGCTATAAAAAGCTCCGTAAAATAAAAATAAATAAAAAAAGTAATATCTATTGAACATAGTTGTTTCATTATTTTCTAGCTGGTCCCATTCCCGAGATACAGTAATAGAATTTTTAAGCTGTATTCTGGTTTTCTACATGGGACAACTAGACCTGCCTCAGTAAAAAATAGTTTTTGGGTGCTTGTTGTAGGGTCATGTTAACATAATATTTTACTTGGCCTACTTTTAAATTCAGTTCTCGTAAATAACAGGGACCCCCTGGTAGTTCCTAGGACAGGGTAATATATATTTGTAAAGTAACAACCTAGGCACGTTCTTTTAATTGACAACAAAGATAAGTTTTATATCTTGCAGTCGGAAAGTATAAGCAGTGAAACGGAAACCACCCAGGGTTTCGGAATAGACTTCACATAAACCCCCTTTCAGTATACCTCTTCAAGGGAATTAATTTTCAATGCGAATCAGCAGAAAGTAGTAGACGATGAGGTAAAATCTATGCTGTTGAAAGAGGCCATTGTAGAGGTTAGAAAAGAAAACAGAGTTTTTGTAGGTACCCTCTTCCTGGTAGAGACAAAAGACAAGGGTTGGGGACCCGTTATAAACGTAAGGGATTTAAACATATTCCTGGTGTACAGACACTTCAAGATGGAAGGGATCTATCTTTTAAGAGACATGTTGCTGAAGGACTATTGGTTGGTAAAATCGGATCTGAAGGATGCTTACTTTGCATTCCCATGACAAAGGACTTGCAGCCTTACCTTCAATTCAACTGGCAGAATCGACTTTACCAATTTTGTTCTATTCCATTTGTCCTTTCTTCAGCACCATGGTACTTCACCAAGGTGATGAGGACAGTCGCTTCCTACCTTAGAGAGAGGGGTTTTCGCATGATCATTTATCGGGACGATATTCTGATTATGTCCCAATATCAATCTCAAGTAATAAAAGATTTGGATATGGTCACATCCCTGCTGGAAAGCTTGATTTATTGTGAATAAGGAGAAATCCATTCTTATCCCTTCGCTCTATCTAGAGTTTTTTGGATTTACAATAGACACAGCCAATGTGGTTTTGCTTCTTCCCTTTAAGAAAATAACTAAGATATGGAAAGAAATATGCTACATTCTCAAAAAGAACTCTTTGACCCTGAGGGAGCTAGCGAGACTGCTAGTTCTACTATCCTCTTCAATTCAGGTGATTTTTCCTGGTCCTTTACACTACTGTGCTTTGCGAAGGATAAAGGCAAGGGCCCGTTTGGGCAGGATTATGGCATGGAGACAGTATGACGCTAGGTCAGGATGCAAAGGTGGAACTGGTTTGGTGGTTAGAAAATTTAGATGCCTGGAATGTCCGGCAATCTTTTGGTGTTCACCAGACTTCATTCTGGAATCATATGCAAGTCTAACTGGTTGGGATGCATTCTTGGGTGTACAGGAAACTGGTTGATTGTGGTCAAACACAAAGAGGTTGCATCACATAAATTATTGGAATTGACAGCAGGTCTTTACGCTCTCATGAGTTTCAGACATTGTTTACAAGGCAGAACAGTATTATTAAAAATGGACAGTGTTTCCGTGGTGGCCTATATAAAATCGCTTAGGAGGAACAAGATTGGTGGATCTGTCAGATTTAGCAAAGAAACTTTGGTTATTTTGCTTAGAACACAAAATCAGCTTGAGAGCAGAGTATTTGTCCGGAAAGGCAGATGTAACTGCGGACTGGAATTCAAGATTTTCAAGTGATTTCAGCGTTTGGAAATTGAACAAGGAGTGTTTCAGGGAATTAGTTCAGTTTTGGGGTCCTCCGGAGATAGACCTTTTTGCGAGCAGACTGACCTTTCAACTGAAGAAGTATTACAGTTGGATGCTGAATCCGGGGGCTGTAGCTGTGAATGCATTCCTTCACAGCTGGAAGGGAACGAACGCTTATGTGTTTCCCCCCTTCGCAAGGATTCATAGGGTCCTTCAGAAAGTTAGACGAGAAAGGTGCTCACTTGCACTGATAACTTCGTTTTGGGTCTCACAAGTGTGGTTCCCAATGATTTTGGAACTCGGTTGCGAAATTCCATTTTATCTTACTGCTTTGGAAGGTCTGGTGAGAGACTTATACTCAATAGTTCAGTTCCTGTAAGGAGTTAAACAGTTGGTGTTTCTTAAATCCTCGTTCGTCCAAGAAAACAGAGAACGAGTTTCACATTTTAAAAGAGGAAGATCTTTCTGTGCATGGACTACTTATACATTGTGAATGTTCTATTCTAGATTGTTTTTGGTTTATGATGTAATGTTCTTTCAAGTGCTGCTTGGAGTGGCTTTAAAGGATAAATGCATAATGTTAGCCTCTGTGTCTTTAATGACATTCAGATTCTCTTGGTATAAAATTTGGAGAATCGCTATTTTCATGTAACCTTTGGAAACAAATATCTGCACTTTATACATCTTCAGTTTATATAGAAATTGTCTATAGTACTAAATGACAACTCACTGATGCCAGCATGCATACAGACATCCACAGGTGAATAAAGTATTGTAAGGAGAAAGTTTTTTTCCCACTCAATAGCAGACCTGTCAAGCAGGGTTTTATATTGAAGCAGGGTTAGACACTAATGTCAAAAAGGATGCTCCAGTCTCTATCCTCCGTACTCTGTGAGCTTCAGTTCTCTGCCCATTCAAGTCAGCCTATTGTTTGCTTCTGGAATTTCACACCTTTAACAAGCCTATTTAAATGCTACTCAGTGACTGGGATAAGTTGCAGAGCCAATGCAAATTAGCTTCTAGGAATTTCAGTCACGAAAAAAATAATTTTATGAAAATTACTTTTCTTTACGATTTATTAAACATCCACTTATACTATTAAATTGAATTTTTGATAATGAAGGGGAGAGGAATTGGCCTAACGGCTAGGGTGGTCGACCTCGAATCTGGGGAACTGGGTTCGAGTCTCGGCAATGATGCTGAACATCCTGTGATTCTGGGCAAATCACTTAATCTCACCGTGCCGAAAAAAAATGAATGTGTCCTCATTTAACACAACTGGTGCTATGTAAAGCGCTCTGAAACCCGATACCTTCGGGTCAAGTTTGCGCTATAAAAAGCTCCGTAAAATAAAAATAAATAAAAAAAGTAATATCTATTGAACATAGTTGTTTCATTATTTTCTAGCTGGTCCCATTCCCGAGATACAGTAATAGAATTTTTAAGCTGTATTCTGGTTTTCTACATAGGACAACTAGACCTGCCTCAGGAAAAAAATAGTTTTTGGGTGCTTGTTGTAGGGTCATGTTAACATAATATTTTACTTGTCCTACTTTTAAATTCAGTTCTCGTAAATAACAGGGACCCCCTGGTAGTTCCTAGGACAGGGTAATATATATTTGTAAAGTAACAACCTAGGCACGTTCTTTTAATTGACAACAAAGATAAGTTTTATATCTTGCAGTCGGAAAGTATAAGCAGTGAAACGGAAAATGGAAATCGTGGTTATTTATTAATGGTGGTTTATTTACAATTGTAGTTGTTTAGTACATTCATGAATAAAAACAAATTTATTATACAAGGAATAAAATCATTATACACAATAAAAAAAGGGGGGATTCTGGGTTACATAAAAATGAATGAAAAATAAACAAATGTTGTGGCACAATTGTATATTATTCGACACGCGTTTCGGCGTAATAAACGCCTTCGTCAGGAAAGAGCCACAGATCCTGTAATTCAAAAGAAAAGAAAGGAATCTAAACATTATTTCGACACTGCTTATTTACATATATATATATATATATATACATGCTCAATTCTGTCATTTATTAATATTTAACATCTCTATAGTTTGACTAGGATTATTATTACATTTAACGTATGCCTTCATTTCAACATTGTAGTGGTGCTTACATGGTCAAAGCAGCCATTCTATTGAATCAATGATTTGTAATATGATGAGAAGATATCTGATATATCATTAATACATTCAAGGATTCAACTAGGTTTAACAAATCAACCATAGTGAAAACAATATCCAAAACATCACTAATGCACAGATACATTTACTAGGGAGATTCTTTAGGACTTTTATTCTTGTAGTGCGGGTTGTTATAAAAGTAGAGAAAGGAAAGGAGAGAGAAGAGAGCAGAAAAGATAAGTTCTCAGTCTCCCTAATTCGTCAGGTTTTGTAAAGGGATTTAATTCCACATTATGTATCTACCTGTGTTCCAAGTGGCGAAATTCTTGAAATACCAGGAGATTAAAAGAGGTAATTTTTAGATATGTGGATATCTAGTAATAAGGAACATATTGTTATACATTGCTACATATGTCTATGCATCTCTTATAGATATTATTGAGAGAATAGAAATAGGTACCTTGATAGGTGATGATTCCTCAAAAAAGGGTCAGTTAATCAAGGAGTTGCTGGCGTTTCTTTTATGCCTAGCACTATGAGGAGCCCATACGAATGATAATAAAATCTAGAGAGTTGGAGTTGAAAAATAATAATATATAACTGTTATGTATTATTTGTAGAAAGAACTGTATAGAACGATATACCTTGTGAAGCACGTATATTACCTTGTTTGATATTGAGTAGTGTGCGGTGCCGAGTCTTAATAGGAATGATGAATATTCAAAGCGATGGCAGCATTGGCGTGGTAGGTATGATATAACCTAAACGTCAAGGATGACAGAGATAAGGTATATTTAATTTAAAAGAAAAAATTGAAATAATATGTCTGTTTTAGTTGGCAAAAGGTAAAATATCTAATGGCATCAGCATAAGGGGCTTTACTATCAGAACTGGTGGATATAGAGCACTCTAATAATCGTGCACGGTGTAGCGCTCCCAGGTAATTAATGTAGCGAGGTATCGATATATTCATTAAGAGGGTGTCTGCCAGCTAAGTTAGAGTTTACGGAGGCTTACCTTTAGTGTAGTAAACACGCGTACTGTCGACCGGGCTCTGTAGACGATAAATGAAACAATGTAGCGAAGAAAGCCTCGCGCTTATATTTGAACTGGTTGTATGTAAAATGATTGCTAATTGGCGCATGCCGCAGTGTGACGCGTCTAACGTTGATTACGCTGCTTTAGAGTTGCCGATAGGGTGTGTGACTATATTTAAATGGCATGTCGCCATAGGGTGGAAAGGGTCACATGTGTATTCAGCATTTGGAATTTGTATAAAGAAAGAAAGAGTTGTTTTTTATTTTTTATTTACAGCATTTATCTACAGTTTAAGAAGGGGGTGAAAGGAAGGTAAACAAGGCACGATTACTCACATCTAACGATGTTTCTTCGATAATATTGACTCGCATTTCCAAGTGTATCAAGAAGATATTAGATATATAAGATATATCATTTTATTCACAGATTACGTGGTGCAATAAGCATGAAAAATGCTACGGAGCACTATATTATTCGCCAGTTGGTTTATTTACCGTGTGCCCAGCACGAAAATCATTGTTAGGGCATGTCGTGTTAATCACAGAATGTATAGTGTGATAAACACAAAAATCATTGCCGAACATTGTGTTATTAATTAGTCGGTGAATTAAACCATTATTTGGGTCTTTGTGTTATTGCCTAGTCGGTAAATAAAACCATTGTTTGGGTCTTTTTCTATATTAGAAGTACAATTGGATCAGGATCAGGTTGAAGCTATATTGCATCGATTTATCTTGCCAGAATGGTAGCTAGCTGTAAAGATGCTTATATAATAGCGTTTTCCCATGGTAATTCATTATTTAGGCCATTATTAAATGTGTTTAGTGAAAAGATCCAAAAAAACTCACGTTTTTTGCGAATTTTAGCTCCATGTATATTTTCTGGCATATTGATTTTCTCCAATATGCGCTAGCAAATGTCTTCTGGTTTATGTTGGAGTTCTGTGAAATGCTTCACTAATGGAGCTGTCAGTTTTTTAGTTTTTATAGCTGAGCGGTGTTCAGATATCCTAGTTTGTATGGCCCTTGCTGTTTCTCCTACATAGCCTAGTTGGCACGGGCACAAAATCAGGTATATGACATTTTGTGTTTTGCAGTTCCACATATGTGTTGCTTGGATTTTAAATCCATTATGTGTTAGTGTTTCGCCTGGATTAATGAGATCACATGATTTACAGTTAGTACATTTGAATGTTCCTCTGATAGGGTGCTTGCCATCAATAGATTTTTGTGTGTAAGCGGGTTTAGTATTGTGGTCCTCAAATCTGGAACGTACTATGATGTCTTTGAGATTTTTATTTCTGCAGTGAGCATATAGAGGTTTTTCTAGTTTGGTGGTATTAGTGGAATTACAGTTCAAAATATGCCAGTTATTATTGATGATGTGTTTAACTTTGGCATTCAAAGTTGAGTGCTTTGTTACACATACCAGTTGTTTTTGTTCTTGGATTTTCTCTTTTCGCAGTAGACAGTCTCGATCATAGAACCTTGCCGTCTTATAGGATTCTCTTATGAGGCGACGTGGGTAGCCTCTTTCTAAGAATTTTGTTTTCATGATGGTGGCTTGTTTATCAAAATCTAGTAAGTTAGAACAATTGCGTCTAACTCGTAGAAATTGCGAGAAGGGGATACTTGTTTTTGATTGCGGGGGTGATAACTTTGGAAATGTAGCAGAGTATTTCTTGCGGTGGGTTTTGTGTGGAGGTCTACTTCTAGTCGTCCTGAACGGTTTATGATGTTGATATCTAGGAATTCAACTTGGTTACTGCTACTGTTGCTGGTGAATTTCAAATGAGGGTCTGTAAGGTTAAGCCATTGTATGAATTCAGAGAGGGTGTCATCCCCACCAGTTCAGATAAAAAAGATGTCGTCAATATACCTGGACCAGTGGGTGACCGATTCGAAAAATGGGGCTATTTCATTATAAATAAATTTGGATTCCCATCTGGCCATATAGATGTTGGATACAGATGGAGCTACAGATGCTCCCATACTGACGCCTTTTGTTTGGCGAAAAAGGTGGTGTCCAAATGAGAAGATATTTTCAGTTAGTATTATTTGTAAGCATTCTTTTATGAATGGTTTAGAGCAAGGTATATTAAATGTGTCTATAAACCAGTCAGTAGCATCTATGGCTTCTTGTTGTGGGATGTTGCTGTATAATGACTCAATGTCAAGGGTCACTAATACATCATGGTTATAATGAAATGTTAAGTGTTCTACTTTATTAATTATGTCTCTAGTATCTTGCACATAAGACTTAATTAGAGGGATATAGGGTCTCAATTGGTTGTCTACAAACTTAGATAGAGGTTCTGTGACTGTGCCGATGGTAGAGACTATTGGTCTATATGGAGGGTTGTTCTGGTTTTTATGGATTTTTGGTACTCCATATATACATGCTGTTTTACCTTTCAAAAGATTAAGATAATCATGTTCTTTGGTGGTAATATATCCCTCATCTAGGGCAAGAGTTGTGAGAGTTAATATTCGTTTTTCTATTCCTGATATAGGATTGGATTGTATCTCAGAGTAAAATGTGTTATCTTGTAGCATGTGGAGCATTTTGTTTTTATAGTCATCTGTATTCAAGACGACAATCCCACCACCTTTATCACAACATTTTACTGTTAGGTTTTTGTTCTGTTTTAAGGTGTTCATTGCTGCAAATTCTTGTTTATTAAGGTTATAGATTGGTTTGGGAATGAATTTGAGTTCTTGTTCAAGTTGTTTAAGGACTATATTTTAAAAAATAGATATTTCAGGTCCTACCTGCTCTAATGTAGGGGTAAATGTAGATGGTAGTGTGAGTTGACTCTGGTTAGAATCTATAGTTATATTCTGCTCATTGTTTCCAAAGAATTTATTGAGTCTAATTTTTCTAAAAAATGAAAAGATATCTTGGAAGAGTTCAAACGTATTGGCACGTGTATGGGGAACAAAAGATAGACCTTTGGATAAAAGGTCTATAGCTGGAGGTTCCAATTGGTGGGATGACAAATTGAAAATGGGAATTATGTTCCGTTTTTCCAATATTGCCTGTTTCTTGTTTCCAGTAGGTATTGAGGGTCTGGTTGGTAGTGGTGCCCTTGGTAATTCCCTCTGGGTTGAGGTGGAGTTTGGAATCGGACTCTTTGTTTTCCCCTGCCTCTCCCTCGCTGCTTCTATACTATTGTTCTTTTTAATTAACTCTTCTAATTCTTTCAATTCTATTTTGAGTGATGCTGTCAATTCTTTAGCTGTTTCAATGATTAATATCATTAGATCTCGTGAGCAGCGACTGGCAATCATGCTCCACTTTTCTAAAAATTCTTTGCAATGAATAAATAGTCCTGAGATATTGCGGACTCGTAAGCCTTGTGGGATAATCCCTGCTTTCAGGTATTCCAGCATGAACTCTCCATGGGCTTCCATTCTTTTAAGCTTTTTCTTAAGATCAACTAGTTTATTAATGTCGTCATTATTTACATTACTAGATCTAGAGCTATTTCCAAAGGCGTTGCTAGTGCCTACTAGTAGTGCAAATTCCTCGTCTGTAAACCCAAATGTTTTTAGTTGGGCCATGAGGGACAGATTAGAATAGATGAGATAGTAGAGCAGAATCGTGGGAAAACCAGAGGTTGCAAGAAAAGGGAGGTACGTAGTGATATATAATCTAACAGTTTCTCAAATTATTGGATGGCATACTGATATATGGAACAGTGAGGTAGATGGTATAGTTAGATTAGATAGTATGGGAGGCCGTGATCGACAAGAGCGAAAAGACAATTATAATATATGGTTTAATAATTTCTTAAAGTACATGAAGGCATACCAATATATAGAAGAGATGTCTTATGACTATTCTCTCTGTGTATAAACTATACCTATAGTCCCACACAGGCAAGCTGTGGGTAAATTCTCGTAAATAACAGGGACCCCCTGGTAGTTCCTAGGACAGGGTAATATATATTTGTAAAGTAACAACCTAGGCACGTTCTTTTAATTGACAACAAAGATAAGTTTTATATCTTGCAGTGGGAAAGTATAAGCAGTGAAACGGAAAATGGAAATCGTGGTTATTTATTAATGGTGGTTTATTTACAATTGTAGTTGTTTAGTACATTCATGAATAAAAACAAATTTATTATACAAGGAATAAAATCATTATACACAATAAAAAAGGGGGGATTCTGGGTTACATAAAAATGAATGAAAAATAAACAAATATTGTGGCACAATTGTATATTATTCGACGCGCGTTTCGGCGTAATAAACGTCTTCGTCAGGAAAGAGCCACAGATCCTGTAATTCAAAAGAAAAGAAAGGAATCTAAACAATATTTCGACACTGCTTATTTACATATATATATATATACATGCTCAATTTTGTCATTTATTAATATTTAACATCTCTATAGTTTGACTAGGATTATTATTACATTTAACGTATGCCTTCATTTCAACATTGTAGTGGTGCTTACATGGTCAAAGCAGCCATTCTATTGAATCAATGATTTGTAATATGATGAGAAGTTATCTGATATATCATTAATACATTCAAGGATTCAACTAGGTTTAACAAATCAACCATAGTGAAAACAATATCCAAAACATCACTAATGCACAGATACATTTACTAGGGAGATTCTTTAGGACTTTTATTCTTGTAGTGCGGGTTGTTATAAAGGTAGAGAAAGGAAAGGAGAGAGAAGAGAGCAGAAAAGATAAATTCTCAGTCTCTCTAATTCGTCAGGTTTTGTAAAGGGATTTAATTCCACATTATGTATCTACCTGTGTGTCCTACTTTTAAATTCAGTGCACACAGCCTTGTGGACTGCAAGGCCTACATTGGATGGTCTTCTTAATATTTACAAAGGAGGGTTTTACCTGTCCAAATGGTTTATTTTGACAGATTGAATTGCAGTTTTTATACCTATTTTAGATCACTAGCACACTCACTCACTACACCGTTCACTCACCCCCACGCACCAAACGCCTGTCTCTTAAAAGATCTCCGGCAAAGAGCCCCTTCGCGGGACCCCGTCGGGCATTGCAGCGCCAGCCCGACGAGGAGCACAGCCCAATGATGAAGCATGACACCTTGCTAGGTGTGTGAGGGCATTCAATAAGAGACTTGTTCTTCCCCCCTTTCTTTCCCCTTGAGGAACTGCATACACAGTTGTCGTTCGCAATCCTTGGAGCATTGTGCAGGACCTCACTAAAAAGCTCAAGGTTCCTTTCTTGTTATAAATTTAGCTTCCATTCCCTGGGCACATCTTTTAGCATATGCTAGGGACTTATAGCTAAGTTAAATATACCAATGAAGAATATGCCAATTCAACCATTTTTGAAGAGGGAGCACAGGCACTCTGCCACTGGTTAGCAGGGTTAAAGTTCACAGAGTTCTAACACCAGCAAAAATATATGGTCCTGAAAAAGGTGACAAATCCAGGGTGTCCATGCAGTGAAGACAGATTTTCTACCCCAATTCATAGAAACTTTTCACACTTAGCTATGCAAAAGCGTGTTGCTAGAGCAATCATTTGCCCATGATTCAGAGAATCAGAAAAGGTGGGATTTAAGACTTGTAAATAAGACTTGCTCTCATGGAAATTCCTCTAGAATGGTAGAATTTCTGTGCAAACAAATTGAGCACTACAGATTGGTTTGTGAGCATTCTTGAATAGCTCCAGCAGAAAACGTTGGTGATAACTCACAAATGCCTGCTTTTTGGGTATTCACCAACAATTTACAGATAGTTCCCCCTTGCACTCTTGTCTAGGTAACAATGTGACACCCAGAAAATTGACAGGGGGCTCTGGGAAAGGTGTTCGTTCGAAGTTTAAAATATTTTCCTAGTGAAGAGATTTATTTTCAAGTTTTCAGGTGCAGTAGCACTTTTCTGTCACATTTCCAGTTGCCAAATGTAAAACTTTAAAGTCCGAAAATTGAAAATGCATTTTACTAGAGATGTAAAGAATTCAAAGTAACATTGATAACAAAAGAAGGTAAAGGTCCATAAAGATTCATGAAATACAATCCAAAATCTGAATTTATAGAACAAAGACGAGCTAAAGAAGTTGAAACACAGAGATCCGGTGGAATTTGTAAACATTAGCAACATCAGGAAGTTATAAAACATAATCTGAATTTGTAATACAGTAGTAATATTAAGAGTGGTGATCATTGTGGGTACAGAGAAAGCAAGCAACTGATAGTGTTCCCTGCCTGGTTGTTTGGTAGAGAAATTTGGTTTCAAGAAAGATTTTTAGCAAGGCTTGCAAACATTTTATCAAGGCCCACATATAATTATGGTCACCGTTAATTTGTATAGAGATACTATCATAAGGGCATAGAGCATAAAGCAAGGATTTATCACACCCACATCTGTCTGGGAGCCCTGCAACTGAAAATGCTGTCCTGGAACATGGCATGGGTTTAGTGAGTATTAGAGGACTTGAACACATTAGAATATATGCTACTTTTTGAATTATTATATGTACAGGACTAATGAATCTATTACGAATCTGGGAATATAAATCGGGTCCTATAAGGTTGTCACCGTAGCAATTTGTGAGCATTCATATGGTTGTGGAAAGGGAGAATGATCACCCCTGTGGCCTCTATTTTGGAATGTAGCATAACTAGCCTGGAGGAATGTTGTCAGATTGTATTACTAGTAAATATTGAAATGACTAGGTGTAAGTCTGATGCCCACTCTTTCTTTAATCCCTTCATACATTACCCTAGTAGTAGAAGACTATTGCGGAGACTAATGCTCATAATTCATGCTATAATTAGGAAATGTAGTGATACAGATATAATATTATCTGGAGATTTTAAATCTCATTTACTACCCAATGCTTTAAAGGAGCTGATACTGTTAGGTACTGAGTACCTACATGTAAATGGGGAGTATCATTACCTGTCAGCAGGAATATAATATATTTAGTGAGAAAGTACCAGCACATCTCAGTAGCAAACATGTAATTGAGCATATTGAATGTCTACACTTTTATGTTTCTTTTTCAAACACTGGCTACAGGTAATAGTCAACAATGCCTTAATCGCAGCATGGGTATTAAACTAGCTTTACTTATTTTTACGCAAAGCATTAGACTGAGAAATTAGGAGAAGCTTTAGTAACTAGTTTGCAGGATTTAGATCTTTGTGCTCTAAATGGTTGTTTTGTATTCAAATGCACTGCTCATTATTTATTTTATTTTAAAATAAAATATTATACATACAATAGCTGCTTCCTCAGGCTTCATGGTATTTTAATTCCTGGTCCTTAGATTTAAAGGTTCTTAGTTGAGCTTGAAGTTATCAAATGCTGCACATTAGACCCCAGTTTTAAGAGCAGTACAAATAACACATAAGAGATTGAAACAGATGCACAAAAAAGCGAACATTAATCTTATTGCATAGCAAAATAATTCTTACATAAATTGCAACATGTTAAACTACTTCAGCAGTTTGGGGAAGAATTCTCTTCTGTTACTTGTAGCTCCTATTGTTAGCTCTCATAAGAGCAAAGATATACTGGGCTCTCTAAATGGTATACTTGAGCACTCAGGGAAAAGAAAATAACAGGTGAACAGAGTTTTAAGAAAACTCCGAAGCCACAGGGTAGCACCACCACCCTTAAGACAACAGGGGATTTAAAAAAACCAAAGAAAAGTAACTTGTGATGCCAAAAAATGTTATCCAGATAAAGAGTTTACAACTATTTACTACATCTACAAGGAGCAAGAATCTCAGAAGTTCCTAGTATATGATATATACAGAGCGAACTGTATTACTAATACAGACTGGTCCAGCTATTTTATTTTAAAGTTCTACATGGATCCGGAAACAGAGACATTGCTAAAAAAGCAAGCCAAACATATAAAACCAAATGATCTTGGACAGGGGTCTCCACATTTTCCAAAAGTGATATCTACTTTATCTTTAAGCACCATACCAAGATACTGTAAAATATAGGGATATGATAATGTTACACAAAGGCAAAGTGACTTCACTGCCACCTCTGGATTACCACAGATCTGCTCCAGTATGCATACACCACAAATGGCAAAAGAGATGTATCTCAAAAGATTTACATGTGGGCAAAATTCAATTTTCAAGTGTGTATGGATCACCTTTAAGAGGTGAGAGTCTCACTGGAGCTTTTACCATCATTGCCATGTAATATATAAGAAGACACTGCTCTCCTTTTGTGAGCTGAAACTCAAACCATTTTTTCTGTGTGGCTAATTAAGTCCATTGGTTCATGTT
Organism: Triturus cristatus; assembly: GCF_964204655.1. NCBI lineage: Eukaryota > Metazoa > Chordata > Amphibia > Caudata > Salamandridae > Triturus > Triturus cristatus. Next base: position 619,058,468 of record NC_140589.1, on the reverse strand, counting down.
TACAAATGACCAAATCAGAATCTTCTTGTCACACACACACTCAAACTCTCTCTCTCTGTCTCTCGCTTTCTACCCCCCCCGTCAGCTAATCCCGATACACAAATGAATGCATGAAAAAATTGCTTTTAAAAGCTAAACACTCTTAAAGAAAGGAAGGAACTACATAAAGGCAGAAAGAAAAGAGAGAAAGGCAGGTATGAAAGAAAGGAAAATAGGAAAAAAGTAAGAAGATAGGAAGAAAGAAAGAAAGAAAAAGTGAGAGGAAGCAAAGGATAGAAAAAGAGAGAGAAAAACAGAGAATGCAAGTAGAGGAAGCGAGAAAGAGAGGGAAAGAGAGTGACAAAGAAAGAGTAGAGGACAAAATTAAGGAGAAATAGAAAGAGACCAAACGGTAGATAAAGGGAACCAAAGAAAGAAAAGACGAAGAAAGGAGACAACAAAAAATAAAATGCAGAAAGAAGGAAAGAAAGAAAGTAAAGGATAGCAAAAGGTGAATAAAAAGAGAAACAATAACAGACCTAGGGTGCGTATGGGAGAGAATAAAAAAAGAAAAAGAAAGAAAGAAGCAGAAGAATAAAGGAAAAAGGAAAAATAAAGAGAGGCGCAGAAGAGAAATTAAATAAAGAAGGAATGATATTATACACAGTCAACTTATTGAAAAAACTAGCAATAAGAAAATCCAAGAACATCTTTTAGCTACTGAAGAGCAAGGTTTAGAAAAAGCACTGACAATAGCCAGAAGTATTGAACATTCTGGATACTGTGTCAAAGATATGAATGTAAATGCTAGCATGTGTGAAGTGAAGTTATTAGTGAAACAATCTGAGAAACCACAGCTGTTGGAAATGGCCCTTATTTGTGTTGCAGGGATTCTGCTTATACACAGAACTATGCGTAGAACCCCAGGACCTCAGTGAGTTGTGGTGTACCAGAAACTCACCTCAGAACCCAGAACCCAGTATCCGGCTAGCATAAGTGTCCCATTCGTTATCCGAGATTTAGATCCGGCGGTCCCAATGAAAAGACAACCCAGAACACGCGACTCAGTACATACTCAGGAATGGTGGGAATCGGAAATACCTGTTCGTATATTATTCTCACATCAGTCCACAACAATAATCAACAGAGACACGTTGTAAATAAAAGGGGTTTATTTTTATAGACCACGTGTCCTAAGATGCAGTACTTTGGCTAATACAAGCAGACAAATGATTAATATCAAAACCAGCAACATAGTTACAATACCATAGAATATAAAAGGGGTGATCATGTTATAATGACAGTGGGTACTACCACCTTCCCTTTACTAAGAAGCTAATATTATTATTATGCTAATAGAAGGTCTCTTAGGCTTGAATAGGGGACCCCATACCTCAAAGATCAGCTTAGTGAAATCACATCACAGGAGCATCAGGAGTCTTCTCGCAGGAAGGCTCGTCTTCGGTCTGAATAATAAACATGATGTCTGTGATATTAAAAGCACCAACTTTCAGGCATTTGCAGCTGCGCGTGTGTTATGGCTAAATAGTGGGCCGATCAACCTAGAGTGAAAAACATGCATTGTGTAATAATCCAGACTATTTGTCACACCGTGTACAGACCAAGGTCGCTGCGCAGAGCCTGGGATGGTAACAACAGATTGCTCTTGTGTGAATCAAGTCTCGAGTCAGCAGTTTGTTTTAAGAAATAACATATAAACTCAGTGTCGTGTGCAAAAGCAAAAAGATGGCTTTCTAACATTTAACGTGGTTATGCTAACTTAACAATGCCTGTACGTATTCAGAGAGAACTCACTACACGCCCCCTTGATCGAAGCACTATTTAGTAGGCAAGAAAAGAGAGAACGCAGAGTTCAGTTTCGTCAGAGCAGAACAAGGCGTAACCAATCCAAAGGTTCAGAATGAGTTAAAGTCTGAAACGAAAAAATTGAAAAGCAAAAGGGGAAACAGTGGTGTCCGGAAAAAAAATATACTTAATTAAAAAAAACTCAAAACAACCATCAGGGAGAAAAAAAAACAAAAACAGAGAAAGAAAAAAGTAAATGCCGCGGCAGGGTGCTGTCCAGGAGCGTCAGGCGCCAAGGACGACAGTGCAGTTAATCCATGAATGAATAGGCAGCATATATGGCAACTGCTTCCAACAAAAAATCATTTGCAGGGCCAGCGAAAGTCTCAGCCATCCAATCCATCAACGAAAAGGAACACACGTGTTCTTCAATCATCGGAGCTTCCAGCACGATCGGAGGGCACCCGGAATGTTCCTCCAAATAGCTCATAGCCAAGAAGTTGTAGGCAGCTGTAGAGATGTCCCAATTACCCAGGATCCCATGTGCAGCACCACAAGCCATTATCCGGACACCAGAACAGGTCAACTCGTGAGACACTAAGGGCCTCATCAGTCGATCGAAATCTGGCACCGGAGACACCAGGCTGGTCAAGCACAAATCCAAAGGCCATTCAAAGGGACAATCCAGGCAGTGAAGCACAGGCTGCACGCAGGTGAAGTAGCAATACCGGAAGGATAATCCATATGCCAGGCTTAAGGTCGCCAATGGCAGAGTTCCATAAAAGTCAAGCATCCTATCCCGAAGAAGATGCAGGCGGGACAGGTGCACGTGTGGCACTGAAGGAGCAGCCATTCCGTAGTATGAAAAGGAAAAGCAGCACACCCGCCACTAATGCCAGAAGCAGCGGAACACCTCCAAAGATGCTCGAGAAAAGTGAATGAAAAAATCCCGGAACCACACCAAAAATAGTTTGGAAAGAGGTCACGAGACCCGAGCCCACAAGTTTAAAAAAATGAGCCAGGCCGGTCGTGGACGAGGCATTGAAAATAGTTTGGATCAAAGAGCCGAAATGCAGGGGGAGGTCAGTATTCAGAAGCGCCTGTACCTCAGTGCGCGTATTAGCAACGTGAAGGACGAATGTTTCACGAGATGAAGTCAAAGACACCTCTTTTTGGGACAATAGGGCTCTTATTCTGCTCAACTTGTTGAACTCTGCTTTCAAGGTTGGAATCGAAGGCCAGATGGAAGCATCCAGCCGCCCATGCGGGGGTGGAAAGAGAACATTATTGCAGCAGACAACTTTCTGCGAGACAGTTACTATGTACGGGATTCCCACCAACATCCCACAGCAAGCTTCATTATTCAAAAGTAAATAACTACCGTTTGCAAGCAGCGTGAAAGAAGGCGTAATCACAGGCACTGGGATACCTCGTAGGACGCAGGCTAAGTTCGGTGCTTGTACATTGCATGCGCCGTGTAATTGAATGTGCCTACACACCAAGGAATGGTCTGGTGACGTGGTACATTCCTCGCCTTTCAAATAAACCTCAGTCCCGTCCCTAGTACATCGATACGTAAAGGGGAGGGACCAAACCTCATGTATGAAAGCGGTGCCCAGCGGTTCATATCTACCCAAAGCATAATGTTTCATACAAGACGTAAACTTAAAAAGCGCGAAAGGTAGAGTTATCAATCCGTGTGCTAGCCACGTAGCCGAATTGATCTCTGCTACTGAGAAAGGCAACGGTTCTAACTTTTCAATATGCAACAATGAATATGTAGCATCCTTCATGGACATAAATCGCTGCTTGTCAGTAAGGTTAAAGGGAAGGAATAACGATGTAGTGTTCAGATAGTCCCAAGGGACCTTCCCTGCCTTCAACGTCTGCAACGTCCATGCAAACTGCATAACAGAACGCAACTGGTTTTGACCATGATATAACACAGACATATCATCATGCACAATATCAACAACTGATGAAACAATATTATCTAATGTATAAATCCTAGAAGAGAGAGTGCTAATGCTGTTATCTATAACGGCTAAAACCTTTTCCATGTTGGCTTGGTCAATAGCCCTCAATCTGGAAGCCGCCTCAATCTGCGACAACTTCCAGACTTCGTTGTAAATAGCATACGCCCACCTTTTCGTTCTGCCACCCACAGGACCCTTGACAAAATCATTCAAATCTATTTTGTCATGTAATTGTGATAAATGAACTTTGACAGACGCCAAAGTGGAATGTCGCAGCCAAGATTGACATAACTTGCCCACAGAGTATGTAGTTACAGTATGTGACGACTCAAACCGAGGGTCTACGCGTTCCTGAGTATACCCCGGTTTCAGTCCCAGAAAACGTCGTCGACAGATATCTGAACTGCTTTGCCAAATTAACCAACCCTCACTATTAACTTTCGAAATATTGAAAGATGTATTTGAAACTAAGGATTGCAAAGCAGCAAGGGACAGATCTGTGTGGTTATCCCAATTGGGATAAGCGCCCAGATCCGGCACAGAAGGTGACTTTAATTGTTTAGAAGTAGCCAATCCAAAACAGGTGGTTTGGAAGATGGATGAATTTAAAAATAAAATATGATTTGGTATAAGACAGGCACGATGTAAAGCCTCTGTACCCTGTACCTGCCACGGCTTGGAACCCCAAACCGATTTCAGATCAATAGTAGCCTTCCACACATCATAACCTTTGATCGACAACTCGTCCATAAAGGACTTGGAATAAAGTAACTTTGTGTGTGTCAGTCTAACCTTTGCGGCAGACTCAGGCAGCACCTTAAAATAAAACGCTGCCGGGTTGGAAACACTGAAATCGGTAAAATATGAATACTTGTTAACTAGTGTTTGTGAACTTCCGAATTCGGGAGTAGGACAGTGTTCCCATTGGGTAAAATTTACAAAATTTCTAAATGTATTTGCTTTATGCAGGAAATGATTGCCATAATGTTGAAAACAATACTGTTCCGCATAATTAGCCGCATTTTCGTATAAATCTTCAGCATCAAAAGCGGCATAATATTTCAAATCAGAAAACAGTGATTCAATGGCGTGTACATCCCAATCATCAGAACGTATGTTCTGCCTAACCACATCACCCATAGAAACACGAAATACATTTGGCACATTAATGACCTCTGTAGGCCCATGAATTTGGAATTTAACAGCATCCCATGCGATTCCATCCAAGACGGGCCAGGCAGTAATATTCACAAAAGTCTGGTCCCTCTTCATGACGTGGGACGAGGAGTGGGGGGCCAAAGTTCCATTGATAAGTCTAATTGTCGATCTCTCACTCAGATAGTGGCCATCCACAAGACGGAAAAAAACTATCACGAATCCAATGGACATAAACAAAAAAACACTGAAAAGCAACAGCCAAATGTATGTCCAAGGGGCAATCAAAAAATGTCTCTTAAACCAGCTGAAAAAAACAGCAATGTTTGATGGGGGGCTTGAGGGCAATGAGTTAGTGTCAAAGGAGAAACGGGACTGGCCAAGTGCCGTAGATTGTAAAACAGGCGAGGGACCACGTGTAGGATAAGCATACTCAGTCTCTTCGGGCAAACCACCAGCCGATGGTATCAACAAGGGATCAGCAACCGATTGCATCTCGATGGCAACATCAGGCAAGGTGTTAGAAGCAAGAGTCAACATTGAATTTCTTTGCATCGTCTGGCATGAAACTGCTGGAGTCATACTAAGAAGTATCGGCCACTCGCTGAAGTTTGACATTGTCAATAGAGATGTACCTGTTTTCTTTGCGACCAGGAAGTGGAGGTAAAATGACTGTTCTTGTACCCTGCACTCCAAGCACTGGAACTGGTGCACGATAAGAGGGGCCGAACTCCTTCTTGTTCTCCACCTTCTCACGGACCAGATCTCCAACTCGGGGTAGCCAGCCGACTACCGGAACCTGAACTTCAACTTCAGATGTGGAGGGCAAGTGATCCTTCGATAGAGTGTCTCTGGCTTCTTGTAGAGTCTGTAAAACAGCACAGTGATCATCTACGTCAAAGGGTGCGGCCGACGCTGCCATGTCTAGACCATCAAGGTCTGGTACAAACATTCTGATTCCGAAGAGCATCATGTACGGGGTCCGCCCACCCAGAGACCTTCTAGGGAGATTATTAAGTGCACGTTGGACGTTATACAAATGGGCTAGCCAGTTCCGGCCTGTGCCTAAAACACGGGCTGTCAATGATTGCTTTAAGTCACGGTTCATTCGCTCCACCACACTATTACCCTCAGGTCGGTAGGGGGACGAAAATTTGACTAGGACCCCCAAATTTCTCATAGCCTCCTTGTAAGCCTTAGAGGCGAACGCAGGGCCCTGATCAGAATGGAAGGTACCACACGCAAAAGTTCCCACAAAGACACGCAAATCTCTGATGACAGTCCGCGAGTCAGCACTCCTTTGTGGCCATACCCACAGAAAACGTGTGCACGAATCCACTGCAACCAAGATGTACTTGTACGCAGTATCAGAAGAAAAAGGACCGCAGTGATCCAAATAAACACAACCAAATGGTTTATTGGATATGTACAACTGTGTTTGTGATGGGCGCGCAACAGTAGAAGGTTTAATCTGTTGGCAAATGTCACAATCAAGAACATAAGCGCGCGCTTGTTTATATAAACCAAACCACCAGTAACGTTGTTGTAGCAGAGATATTGTGGCTGACACTCCGGCGTGGGCAGACGCCAACCCCTCATGAGCAGCCAGAATCAGTGCGGGTCTGCAGTCCGCGTTGGGAATAATTCTGTCACCAACGTCGTTAATCCTCACTAATGGGACATTATCAGGACTTAAATGGTAAATGTAACGAGAAGGAAAACCCTTCGGGTAATCGCCTCCCTTTTCTGTAGCAGCAATAGCTGCCAAGATGTCATCATCAATCTTACTCTTTGATCTGGTAACTGCTGCCACTAAGTATGTAGCCACTGCTGTTTTTGCTGCCTCGTCAGCCAAGCTGTTACCGACAGCATGGACACCAAGTCGCTGGTGACCAAGAGTGTGAATAACATTCACGAGAGGGAGACGTTCTTTAAAGTCTGCCACCCGAACCCAAAGCGTTTTATGCTTAATTGTGCCACCTTTTGTGTCTCGATAGTCATTCTGAGACCAGAAGTGTAAATTGTCATTATAGGACTGGACACAGTAGAAAGAATCACTCACTATTAGAGTAGTGACTCGGGGATCAGCAAACTCCAGTGCAAGCACTAGAGCCCGAAGCTCCGCCAATTGCGCGGTACAATCGCCCAATGACTGCGTATGCACTGCATCAGATTGGAATTCACCATTTACGAAAGTACCTACGACAATTGCGCAAGCCGCTGAGTAAGCGTGCTTTGATCCAATTGCGGGCTGCGCAGACCCGTCAGTGTATATGACACAATGGTATTCTTCGAGCGGGCGCAAAGACAGAGGAGCCGGATGAACGAATTCATACTGCAAGAACTCTTGAGTCTGTAATGAGGCATCAAAGATGTAGGTGACGTCTGGCGACGTCAGTGTTGTGGCCCATTGTATCCACCGAGGATGCAAAGCTTTAGAATTTGGTACACTTGCCTTTGTCACCGCTTCTAAGGCAGGATAGGGTGTTACAACCAGAATCTGTTTCCCATGTGACAGTGCGCGTTCTTTAAGGATCGCCATCTGTACAGCAGTCAGAACTTTTTCGACCGCGGAAAAACGTAATTCAGCAGAGGTGTACAAGTGGGATTTGTACGCAATGGGGACTGTATCGCCCTCATTAAACGTCAAATACGTGAAACCCACGGCGCCTGGCACTATTCTTATTACCAGGTTAGTGCGGTTATCACGTGTCAGCAAATATTGTGAAGCAAGAAGGTCAGCCTGTAAAGACTGTAAAATTTTAGAATGTTCCAGCTGCCAGCTAGACTTCGAAAATGTGGGTTGTACCAAGGCGTAAAGCGGCTTGATACGCTGGGCATAATCAGGAATGTACGTACGGCCGAAATTCAGAAAGCCCAGCAGAGATTGTAATTTCTTTAGTGTCGTTGGCGCACTCAAGCATGCGCACTTCTCCAGAAAGTGGGGAGCTAACCCCTTTCCTTCATTATTGAGCTCGTAGCCCAAAACCAACACTGTATATTCCGCGATGTGAGACTTCGCAAAATTGAATTTGTAGCCATAGTCAGCAAAACTCACTACAATATTGTCGACTCGAGACAGATGCGGCAACAGCTCGTCATCCGTGAGGTAGATATCGTCAACATAGGAGTATGCCTCGGGGTCTATTCTTTCTAAGAGAGAAACCACGCGAGCGGAAAAGACGCCAGGGCTATTTTTGTAGCCCATGGCTAATCTCGTAAACTGTTTTTGTTTACCGCCCGAAGTAAACGCTGTCCACTGGCTACTCAGTGTGGACAGGTTATGGCTAAAAAAGCCATTGGAAATGTCAAGTGTCGTTTTAAACCGTTTACGCACGAGACTGTCGACTAGAGCCGAGCTATGTGTATTCTGTACCGCGCAGGTCCGGCAATGGGAGTTTAGGTGCCGGTAATCCAAAACTAAACGGTACGAGCCGTCAGGCTTCGTTACAGTGAATAAAGGGTTATTCATAGGGGACACACAAGTTTCAATTACACCCTGATATTCCAATTGTTCAAGGATCGCCGCGACGTGAGGTCTAGCTTCACGACGCATGGGATATTGGGGCTGAGGCTGGGGCATAGACCGCAATGGAATCTCATGGCAGGGGGACAACCGGTCCCAACCCACTTGAGTACGATATACCGCTGGCGCAAGCGCCAGCGCCCACTCACCAGCGTACATTTCAGCTTGGTCCTTAGGCACCGTGTGCGCAAAGGACGGGAGGATTTTCTCCTCCCCTCTAGGAGCTTCCAAAATGAAGGCTGGGGGCCAATCTGCCTCCGCTAGGTAGGAAATCATAGGTGGTGGTCAGATTATCCCAAAAAATCCCTTTTATAGTACCTTGTATGTCACCCTCTATTAATAAGACTATTTCATAAAGTCTATCAGGGGGAGCCACTCTGGTGTCAGCTGTTTCAACAGTAACCAATACATCAGTTACTGTCGCCGCCAGAAATGGACGCAGAGCTTGACGGACTATGGTAATTTCTGCCGCGCTGTCCAGTAGCGTCAGCGCCCATGTCCGGTTCTGAAGCTGTGTCCGCACTATCTGAGGCATATTTTGCCGTCAGAGCCGCCACTTTCTTCTTCTGAAACGGGGGTCTTTGTCGAGCAAACTCGTCCTGCTTGCCTTTACCCTCAGTCTGTCGGGGTTGGTCACGCTGTTGTGGAGCACCCCGACCTTTGCCACCGCCTCCGCCACCAGACTGTGTAGCCGATGTTTCCTGTGAAGAACGAGGAGAGCGCGGTTCAGAAACCTGAAATCTATCAGGAGACTTAATAGTAGCACGATCTCGCAGATCATAAGTGCGTTCACTACTTGACTGTACGGGAGAGGCAGGCCGAGAGCCCTGTTTCTGCTGCTGCTTTCCCTGTTGTTTAGTCCGCCAAGGTTGTTTTGGAAAAATTGGCCGACCATCCTTACCAGAAGTTTCTGCCTTACCCTGCTGCTTAGAATCGGGATTTTTGATCACAGGCTTAATTCCTAAAGAGCTACGACCCAAATCACGATATGCTTCTGAAATTATTTTTGCAAATTCCTGCGGCTTGTCCTCTTCAGCAACTTTCTTCAGTTCATTACGAACCTGAAAGTGCAACGCATCACCCTTAAGGTTTCCCATTATCATGGTAGCCACCAGGCCAAAATCTCCGAGGAGCCGCATCCCCAATTCTATCGCAGACTCCGCTCCATGGTCCTCTTGAACCTGTTTAATTATGGAGGGCAGCTGTAACATAGACGGAGTGCCAAAGCACTGCGCGTACGTCGCAGCAAAAATCTTACCCCAGGATACACAATCATCTATATGGGGAACTAAGTCTTTAGGCAAACTAATGGTGAGGATCCTGTGTTTTTCCACAGGAGTTGTATGCGGATAAACCGCCTCTATTTGGTCAAATTTTTCAGCAAGCCAAAAAGGATAATCATCCCTTGTGAGGGGGCGCTTGCCCATAACAGAATTGACCATAACAGGACTAATGACCACCGCGTGACGATCACTAGGTTGTCCCGCACTAACAGGCGCCCCCGCCTGTACAGTGCGCGACACATACTGCACCAACGCCCTATATACTGATATAAGGGCAGTGTGTAGTACACGAAATTCAGCCACCGTCACCGTGAGGTAACGGGGATGAGGCGTAAATCCGGCTAGTACCGGCCAAGTGGCCCCTGCAATTGATAAAGGGCCCATTCTCGGCGGTATAACCACATGGGGGAGGGCGCCATTAAACCAAATCTGATGTTGCCAAGCAGATATTGGTATCTCCTGTGTCCTATACGGCGCATAGTTAGCAGGCACGGCAGTAGCAGTGTAAGAATGAAAGGTATCGTCATCCCCACTGACTGCCGGAATCGTCACCCAGGAATAGAACAACTCAAACGGGTGAGCCGCATCGGCTCCCACCACAAAGATGACGTCCATGCCCGTGTCCGGCACCCCATACTGCGTCAAATGACGTTTCAGAGCTGCACGGCTGTGCGCCGCAATGTCTACTGCCATAAGGACAAGCTATACTTCAAGTATTCAGTAGCACAAGGGTTCAATAACCTTTTTAATGATCAAGCTTGAAGGAACCTATATCAATAGAACTAGGTAGGTTTAAATCCGTCAGACTTGTTATCCGGAAACAAGAATGAGGGTGCTGTGGACTAAATGTAAGCACTACTAAGGCGTTTCAACTCATAGACCAAACGTTAGGTGCGCCATGTTGCAGGGATTCTGCTTATACACAGAACTATGCGTAGAACCCCAGGACCTCAGTGAGTTGTGGTGTACCAGAAACTCACCTCAGAACCCAGAACCCAGTATCCGGCTAGCATAAGTGTCCCATTCGTTATCCGAGATTTAGCTCGGCGGTCCCAATGAAAAGACAACCCAGAACACGCGACTCAGTACATACTCAGGAATGGTGGGAATCGGAAATACCTGTTCGTATATTATTCTCACATCAGTCCACAACAATAATCAACAGAGACACGTTGTAAATAAAAGGGGTTTATTTTTATAGACCACGTGTCCTAAGATGCAGTACTTTGGCTAATACAAGCAGACAAATGATTAATATCAAAACCAGCAACATAGTTACAATACCATAGAATATAAAAGGGGTGATCATGTTATAATGACAGTGGATACTACCACCTTCCCTTTACTAAGAAGCTAATATTATTATTATGCTAATAGAAGGTCTCTTAGGCTTGAATAGGGGACCCCATACCTCAAAGATCAGCTTAGTGAAATCACATCACAGGAGCATCAGGAGTCTTCTCGCAGGAAGGCTCGTCTTCGGTCTGAATAATAAACATGATGTCTGTGATATTAAAAGCACCAACTTTCAGGCATTTGCAGCTGCGCGTGTGTTATGGCTAAATAGTGGGCCGATCAACCTAGAGTGAAAAACATGCATTGTGTAATAATCCAGACTATTTGTCACACCGTGTACAGACCAAGGTCGCTGCGCAGAGCCTGGGATGGTAACAACAGATTGCTCTTGTGTGAATCAAGTCTCGAGTCAGCAGTTTGTTTTAAGAAATAACATATAAACTCAGTGTCGTGTGCAAAAGCAAAAAGATGGCTTTCTAACATTTAACGTGGTTATGCTAACTTAACAATGCCTGTACGTATTCAGAGAGAACTCACTACATTTGAAGGGTTATCCCCAACCTTTTTGCTTCTTTCTCCTTTGTTTTTCCTGACCTGTGGTTGTTGACTATAGGACTCTGGGCACTTTACCACTGCTGATCAGTGCTAAAGTGCATATGCTCTCTGTGTAAATTGTAATTGTGATTGGTTATCCATGATTGGCATATTTGTTTTACCAGTGGGTCCTTAGTAAAGTGCACTGAGTGTGCCAGGGCTGGTTATTCAAATGCTACTAGTGGACCTGCAGCACTGATTGTGCCACCCACAGGAGTAGCCCTAAGATGGTGTCTCAGGCCTGCCACTGCAGTGCCTGTGCACAGTTTGTTAACTGCCATGTTGTCCTGGCCAGTGTACACACTTACCAGGCCTGACCCTTCCTTTCTCTTACGCATTGGACACCATATGGTATCCCCAAGGTACCCCCCTGGGCAGGGTGCAGTGTATTTGAAAGGTAGGTCATGCACTTGTGTGGGTAACATGTCCTGATAGTGAAATACTGCCAATTTTGTTTTTCTTTATTGAAAGGCTAACTTGCCCATAGGACAGAATGGGGAATGCTGTGTAACATGTTTACCTGCATATCTTCCCATAGGAGTGAGATAGAAACTTGGAGTTTGATATCCCTGGACTCAGAATTTAATAACACATGTTTTAGGAAGGTTTGTTTTTAAATTCTGTGTATGAAAATAGCCCTTTTAGAAAGTGACTATTTTCTTGTTCAACCTTTCTGTGGGCCTCTGCCTGTTTGTAGATTGACTGTCTGGTTTGAGAGTGACAGGGGCTGGGGGTGGCTCCAGGAGTCTGGGTGAGTCAGCCCTAGGCTGAATAGACCTATCTGCATTTGGAGTGGTGGGAGGAGTAGCACCTGGGCCTGAATAGGGCTGTGCCTGCCTTCCACAATGCTGGCTACACCCCCTGCGGTGTGTCTGATGGCCCTGGCCCACAGTCACAAAGGAAGAAGATGTGCACTGGCAGAGTGCCCCCATAACTGGTTTGGACTGGGTCCAGGACCCCTCACACATGGAGAACAAAGACTTTTGGGGTATAAATACTAGAGCTGAAACCCCTGAAAGTTAGACTACTTCTTGGAAATTCCCCACCAATCCCAGATCTTAAAGCCCTGCAGCTGCACTGTTTCGGAGAGCCAGGTACCCGTCCACAGCAGCGTTTCTTTAGTGAGCACCTTGTTCCACCCCATCCATCCAGTGTGCCACGCCAGCTTTCTAGTGCAAGTGCTGTGATAGCTGAAATCACAACAGGGATTTTCTAACCATACAACCAGGAGCATTGGGCTGACCCATCAAAAGATACCTGTTCTAGTCTTGTGCCAATTGTTGATCAGAAGCAATTGGGCAGCCCAGTAGTATACCCTCAAATCAACAGCCCCTGTTTCTTTGTCAAATGTAGGCTTATATATTTCCTCTATGAGAAGCTCAGAATAGTTCCTCCCCATACATAGCTGTTCACACAAGCTTGCTTATTTGCAGATCACTTCAGGGTGAACCTATATGGGTATTTATAAAACATACAACATCTGTGACATGGCCACCATTTTTTATTCGGTGATTTTCCTCTGCAAATTAAATGGGAGAGTTCTCCAGTATGACATGTGTCCCTTGACCTTATGGACTATGATGTTCCTATCCCAGCACATCCTAGGATCCCTAAAGATATACATAACCAAATATTTGAATGTTCCCCGCTCAAATTTAATAGTGGGAGATTTTGAGGGCCTTAGCAGAGGAGGCCCCACAAACAGAATAATGGTCGACTTCCCCCAATTTAAATGAAGCACGGACGCATTCCCATAAATCTCAATCATGAGGAATAACCTTAGGATAGACACCCCATGGATTTAGGCATATAGAGGAACGTCATCTACATAAAGGTAGATGTGATCTTCCCGGTGTGTCCCCCCCACCGCAAGCCCCCCCACACTTGAACATCCCTTCTTATGCAATAGCCAAAGGTTAAAAAATAAGACAATTTGAAAGTGCAAGAGAAGGCTTACCAGATGAGTACCCCTACCATTGGGGAAGCCCTCGGACAGGATACCATTCACTCGGACCCTCACCTGCAGTGAACAATATAATAGTTTAATGTAGTTCTGAAGGATGGATCTTAAATGTATCCTTTCTAAAACGTCATGTAAGAAGGGCCATTTAACTGAGTTGAAGCTTTCTCGAAATTCAGCTGTAACATACCAGTCAACACCATATTTAATCTGTGAATACAGTGCCCTGGTTGGCAAAAAGGCATTTTGGTTGACATTTACCAGAGAAATTACAACTTTTACCAGTCAGTTGATTAGTGCTTTCACCACTAGCTTGGCCTCAACGTTAATTAGGGAGATTGGCCTGTGCAACGAGCAGTCCGTCAGAGGTTTATCGGGTTTGGGGATGGCCACCACAGTGTCCCCTCGATGATCTAGAGGCAGTATTATTTTGTGTTGGGCCTCCTCCAGCATGGTGAGGAGATATGGGACAAGACTGGATGCAATTTCTTAGAAAGAATTTGATGGTATACCCATTCAGACCCAGGGCTTTCCCATTCTCCATTTCCTGTAGTGCTGAATACAGCTCCTCGTCCGAAAGCGAAACCAGTCTTCTAACACTTTATTCACCAGCCAGTAGATAAGTTTCCTGGTTCTCAAATAAGTAGATCCTATGTTGCTATACAGACAGGGTCGCTTTGGAATTCCCATTAGTCACTGCCTGAGGGCCACTCTGGCCACCTGTGAAAAGCGTTGTTCCTCTCAGTCACTTAACTGGACCAGGTGACTCTCTAATATGCTTATCTGTCGTTTGAGAGCGTGGATTTCCCTCGTATTCTTGCTCCTCCTTACTCCTAGATATGCAATGATTTTGCCTGTGAGAACCACTTTCATAGCGTCCTATTAAGTGAGGCGGGACTTGTCTGGCAAGGAATTTAGTCTGAAGTATTCCTCATTTTGCACCATGAGCAATTCCAGACACCTAATATCCCACAGTGGAGACCCCAGTGAATGGTGATCCAGTGTGCCACCCTCCCACGGATGAGCTCAACAGGAGAATGGTCCGATAACACCTGTGGATGTATTCTGGCTTTTCTTGCATCCAGAATGTCAGTGGCAGGGAGACAGAAATAGTCCAACTGTGAGTAGGAGCTATGGAATAAGAGTAGTATGTGTATTCATGTGTTTTTGGGTTTCTGATCCTTCAAATATAACTGAGCTCCAATGATTCTACCCAGGTTGGAAGGGTCCAGGATCTTTTATAGATGGAACTACCTTTCATATCGATCTGGAAGTGCATTACATTGTTTTTTATAAACTGGTTTTATTGATTTTAGATGTAGGTCCAACCTCACTATCATTGCCTTAATGCCAAGCAACAATGTTCCACAGTGCTTCCCCCGCACCTGGATCTACAGAGAAAACAAGAAACATTTCCACCGTTGGGGGTCGGGCCCCATACGCAGTGAGCAGGCCAAAGGGGGTGCCCCATTTCTCCATATCTTCTCAAATTTACAGAGGAATCCCTTGGCAAAATAGATCGGCTCCTACTGCTTGGCACACCAGTCCATGCTAGCCCTCCATTCGGGTAATGGGGTTTGAGGGTGGTTCCGTTTGCACGCTATGTCTTTCTTGGCCACCAATGTAGCTATGACCAGGAGTGTATGATCTCCACTGGCCCCCGTCCTCATCCAAGAGGTCTGCTCTTCCTGTTTGGCACACCAGTCCATGCCAGTCCTCCAATTGGGTAATGGGGTTTGTTGGTGGTTCCATTTGCACGTTTTGTCTCTCTTGCCCACCACTGTAGCTATGACCAGGAGTGTACGATCTCCACTGGCCCCCCGAACTCACCCAGGAGGCCTAATAGGGCAATTTTGGGGGTCAGTTCAATCTATCAGTCCAGTACTCGAGAGACAGGTCTGGCGATCAGCTGCCAGTAGTGGGCCACAGAGGAGCACTGCTATGTTATATGAAATAAATCAGCCTTTGCGGCTTGTAGTATGTCATATGTAGTTAGTGTAGTTGGATCGTGCGCAGGCGTGTAGGGTGGCAATTTCAAAGAGGCCATACATGCCTTGCACCATTCTGTGTCATCTAGGATGGCCACCTACCGCTCCCATTTGTGTTTAAGCGTTTCACGCCCCTGTGTGGCATTGCAGAAAAAAGAGTGATAAATCTGAGAGATGCCACCATGACCCAGGCGTCCCATCATTAACTTATCCTCCATTGGACTGAATTTGGGCAAGTCAGTGAGTTCTGTGCACTGCATTGCAAGTGCATGTCTTAGTTGCAGGTATTTATAGAATTGAGTGTGTAAGAGTTGTAAAGTGACCTGTAGGTCCTGGAACGAGTGCATGTGGGACCCGGTCCAGATGTCCCCAATTTGGTGAAGTGCATTATATTGTTTAAGTCTCTGACCACAAAGGTCTCGCCCTCTGGAGCCGAGGCTATAACTTTCATCAGTTCGGTCACAATTGGTTCATGCAAGGTCAGTGGGACATACACATTTACCACAGATCAAGCCTTCCCGTGCAAGGAACTGGATATTAGGACATTTCTCCCCTGCTTGTCTGGTTTTATGTCCATGACCACCAAGATGAATACGTCTGCACAGGTTTGCATGGGGTAGAGAGGGTTATGAAGGGACACTCTACAGAGACAAGCTCATGCACTCATTACCAACACATATGAGAACAGTAGCCCAAATTTGGAGAGAGGCCACTACGTATTTGGGATGGAAGAGATGATGACCTCTCTCTGGTCCAGTGAGCTCTTGTCTGAGGTGGGCACACTACATGCTTTTACCCAATGGAAATTGATAGGAGTCACTACACTGGGCAGCGTATGGCGGGGAAATACTTTGCTGACATTGACTGAATTAACTGACAAATACCAACTAGCAGTTAAACAAACTTATAAATATATCCAACTTAAGCATGCAATTGCTATACATATACACGCCGCCACACCCTTTGAGGAGTTGTCCCCACTTGAAGATCGTGTCTTGAAGGAACGATTATCCAAAAAAGGTAGTTCCCTGATAAACAGAAAGATACTTAACAACACTCCTGTTCCCCTGCTGGCCCTTGAGGTGAAATGGCAAACTTAGGTCAGACAATGGGAGTGGGAGGGTGAGTGGGAGGAGGGGTTGGGAGACCTCCGAGAAATTGCGATGAACTAGGGATTTCAGCTGGTCCAGTTCCGCATATTGCATTGATCATATTATTCCAGCAACATAATTCACATTATAGGTGGAACCCCTACAGCGACCTGGTTACGAGGCTGTGGAGAGGAAGGGACTTTTACACATATTATTTGGTACTCCTACGCATCAGACCGTATTAGTCTGCCACTAGAGACATGATACATACAACCACAGGATACCAAATACCAGACACAATCAAATACTATATACTAAATATTTGGGGTGACACTACGTCTCCTTGATATAGTCGAATATGGCTCTCCCTTGGTCTGGGAGTGGTAAAGAGAAATATTGTTATAAAGTGGGGGTCTCTGCACACGCCACGGCCACAGGGTTGGCGAAATGATATGGACTGGCATATGGTCACCGAAAAAATAATATACAAAAGTTGGGGATACCCGAAGAAATGAGACATGGGATGGTCCGCTTGGAGAACACAAAGAAAGGGAGGGAGTGATCGAGATGGGGACACTTCTGGGGATGAGTAGAATACAAACTGGGGAGAGTAGTATTGGCATGTATTATTTCCTGATGCTGCCATATATGTTGAGGATCTTGGGACTAATGCATAGTTATCTAATATGTGCCTGTGGTGTCAGAACGCTGTTTAATCTGATTATTTTTTTCTTTCTGTTTATAAAACACAATAAAAAGGTTTTCTTATAAGATGAATAATCAGTGGAGCAGAGTGGCCACCACCCATGTACCCCTAGTCAACTTAGCGTGATATACTCTGCTAAAGCCATAATGGGCCAAGAAATTGCAGCTGTTGCCCATTGAGTGCGTCTCCTGAAGTGGGAGAACTACGCAGGCGATTTTCTGTGTCTGACGTGGTATCGCTGTCCTCTTAACCTTATCAAGCAGCCCATTAACATTCTAAAATAGTAGTTTATAGTAAGTGGCGCCACCCCGAATGTCATGGTGAGTAGTAATGTGGTGATTTCAGGACCTCAGGAGATGTATCCCACATGTGGTGTGCTGTGGTAGATAAAACAAAATGTTCTGTCAATAACTTCCCCCCCACCCAACACTTGTAAACTTGCTGCATTTGTCGTCCCAAAACCAATCACACCCATTTTATACCGTAACCAGTATTAAATCAATCACAAAAGTCTACTGCAGTGGGGGATGGAGCATCTCCCGTGCCAGCCAGCCTTTGCATCAAAAACAAACTCCCTTAACAGCAGCCAGTATAGCTGTTACTTACTGAGAGCTCCATCCACCCAACTTACAGTGACCGGTTTGGGAGTGCCAGCACCAGGTCCTTCAGTCTGCATCCCAGTCTGCAGTCGGTGCAATGGTCACAATCACTCATTATGACTGAAGCCCTCAGAGGAAGAGCCACTCCCCGTGGACTTTCAGCCCAAGCAAGCCCGGTCTCAGTCTGTTCCATCACCTGAGGTTTCAGTCCCTCTGCGGGTGTCCCGAACCATCCCCCCCTTCTGAAATGAAATTAAATGGCTTGGGAAGTTGTTTCTGCTCTTCAGCCCAATCCTATGCCTCCTCAGGGCTCCCAAAGAAAAGGGAGTTCCCCTGAAAGAGCACTGAGAGTATGGAAGGGTATAGTAGCATGTATTGGACTTCCATAGCCATGAGTTTCTTCTTTACCTCCATGATGGATTTGTTTTGGGTCTGCACCTTGGAAGCGTAGTGAGGAAATATAAAGACCTTAGCCATGGCACAGCAGACATAAGGTGGTGGCATGCCAGCCAAAGTATAGTGTCTCTGTCCGCATAATTTAGCAACCTTATAATGACAGGCGTTGCCTCGGGTGGGGATCTCAATGGGCCTCTTCAGTGCAAAACAAGGTGACAACTCAGTGTGCAGGACCCAGGACTTAAACCAATCAGTAAAGAATTTCTCTGGTCGCTGGCCCTCTGCTCCCTTGGGCAATCTTACCAGTCGCAGGTGGTGACTGTCAGTCCATATCCTATGCCCATCTCTCAAGAGGAAATCTCAGTTCCCACAGCCATTTGATTTTTATGCTGGAAGAGCCCACCTTGACTTGGAGAGCAGAGATATGCCTCTCCACATCAGTATTGCAGGAGAACACATTTCTCCGGCCCTGGTGATTGAGGGACACCTACAACCGTACCCTGCTGATCCTATCGTTTGGGTACTTGTAGGAATCTTCAATAGCTTGGAGTGTGGTGGCCAACAAGACCAATTCCTTCTAGGAATGGGGGAGCTGCCTGTGACCCTCCTCCTCCACCTCCTGCAGAGTTGTTGGTTTTGTGAATCTGACCTTTGCTCATGACTGAAGGGCCTTTATTCTTCACCATGATGTATGAATCTCTGTTGTCTATCTGGGGTATCGTCTGTTGTCTCCAAATGGAGGGAACAAGGAGAGATCAACTCCCACCAAGAAGGCCAACACTCCGCAGCCATAGAGCAGCGGGCCATGAAGTCACCCACAGATCCCCCTAATGAGGGCAACCTCACTGATTCTCACTGCTCCATCCCAGGTGCCCTCTGTCCAGTCGGAGGGAGGAGCCAGCTACTAGGGCTGCTTTAGGTAACTTCAGGGTAGTAAGTTCCAAAAGTACTTTCTTGTAGTTGTTATAATAAATCCAACCTTCACAAGTTGTTGGATTTATTGTAACCATTATTTTGATACGTGGAATGACATTGCTAGCTAGCTCCAATCAAACGTTAGACTATATTAAGTTTAATGAAGCCTTCCCATGTTAGCTTATGGGGATAGCAACCCTACAATAAGGAAAATTGCCTTTGGCTGTTTTTTCCCTACCAGGGCATATGAAACACATTTTCAATTGCCCCTATTTTGTATAACAATGCACCCTACCCTTGGGGCAACTAGGTCAGACCTTAGGTGTGACTTATTAATTCAAAAGCCCAACTTGGGTGCAGTTTTATTTTAAAGCCAGTCTGTAAAGAAGGACTGACTTTAAAATCCCCCAGGCACCACAGCAGTGCACACTTAAGAGCGTTAAGTCCCCTGGGGTCTCCAAACCGACATGCCCTACCATATACTAGGGACTTACAGGTAGGTTGTCTTGGCCAATTATAATCATACCAATTACTATATACCTTTGGAGGACAGAGCACTGGCCCTAGTTAGCATAGCTCAGGGAACTTTCACAGTCAGTAACCACCAGCATTAGTAAACAAAATGGGGATGATCCCCAGAAGATCTAGCGTCCGCCAACCTCTCCGAGACCTTCACTGGCTTCCAGTGGCTCAAAGGATCTTATTTAAGATCCTTGTGTTAGCATACCGTGCACTCCACCTAACAGGCCCTACCTATTTGAGAAAAAGATTTTCCCTTTATGCCCCCAACCGCCCTCTCAGATCAAGCAATCTTCATCAAATGACTGTACCAAAGTTCAAATATAGTAGGCTAGGTGGACAATCCATTTCTGTTAGAGCAGCGAGAGCTTGGAATGCCCTCCCCCTGCAACTGAGAACAGCCCCTTCCATCATGGCATTTAGGAAAGGCCTAAAAACCTACCTCTTTAACACCAACGCCTAATGGCTGTCCCTCTTTTGCATTTACTGTGATCTGCCCCCTTCCTTTTCTCTCCGCGCCAGGATACTATACTATTTAGTAGCAGAGCGCGTTACAAAAGCCTCTATAATAATGATCAGGTCAAAAAGGATGACTTTTTTACACTGCCCCCAGACAAAAGGTGATGGGCAACTAACCTACATGTTAGTAGTCCTTATCATCTAAGTGGATAAACCTGAAAGTCCATCTGCAATGGCATGAACAGTCCTATGTCTGTGTTCCTCTGTGAAGTCCATCCCCTGTAGGCAAATGGACCAACTCAACAATTTTGGATTCTCGCTCTCATCTACATGAGCTATCTGAAGGGTCTGAGGTCAGTTTGAACATCGAAGTGAGTAACAAACAGGTATGGCTTAAGAGTCGTTAGGGACCAGACCTCAGCAAATCTTTCCTCTCAAAGGTTCTCCATCTTTGCTGTCACCTGCTAATCAAGGCAACTGTCTGGTCTTCGCCCTCTTTATTTACTTGTGCCAGTACTGCCCCAATCCCTTACTCTGAAACATCAGTTTATACCACAAAGTCCTTATTGTAGTCAGGGGCCAGTAGAACTGGTGCTGAACACATATCCTCCATCAGTGTCAAAGGCCTTCTGACACTCTGGGGTCCAAATTACCTTTTTGGGCTGCCACTTTGTGGTAAGTTCTGTCAAGGGAGCAACAATGGTCCCATAGTTCTTCCCAAACCTCCTTTAGTACACAGTCAGGCCAAGAAAGACCCTTACCTGCGTCTGGGATTTAGGAGCTTCCCAATTCAGGATGGTCTGGATCTTGGGCTGGAGAGGTAAAACATGGCCTCTACCTACAAGGTGGCCCACGTACACCACTACACCTTGTCCTGTTTGGCATTGGCTTGCCTTGGTAGTCATGCCCGTCTGCTGCAGGGCCTGAAACACTTCCCTCAAGTAGACCAGGTGCTCCTCCCAGGTAGAGCTCAATACAGTTATCTCATCCAGATAAGCTGCACTGAAGGTTTCCAACCCAGACGGGACTCTGTTCACCAATCTTTGGAGGGTGGTAGGAGAACTCTTCAAGCCAAAGGACATCATCCTGAACTGAAAGTGGCACTGTGGGGTGGAAAATGCCAACCTCTCCTGTGCTCCTGGACTTAGGGCAATCTGCTAGTAACCTGATGTCTGATCAAATGCATTCAGATACCTTGCAGCCCCCAACCTGTCAATGAGCTCATTGGTGGTGAGCAAGGCAGGCCTGGCTTAAAAATGACACCACACACATGAAAGTACATTAAGTCCACTGGGGTCTCTAAACCTACATGCCCTACCATATACTAGGGACTTACAGGAATGTTATCTTAGCCAATTATTACTATACCAATTACCATACACCTTTAGAGGAAAGCGCACTGGCCCTGGGCCTGGTTAGCAGCACCCAGTCATTTTTAGAGTTAGTAACCACCAGCATCAGTCAAATAAATGGGGACGATCAGGGCAAAAGGATGGCTTTCCTATAATCAGGAGCAGCTCCTTCGTTTGAGCGGAGGAGTGTTGCCCCACCAACAAAAATGCCCCCTAAAGCCACAGAGATGAAAAATAAAATGGTAATAAAGTAAATTTATTACTATTTTATTTTTCATCCACTGTCGCGGACTAAGGGGCCTATACACCCTAGCGGTGCTGGTACCAGCCGCCAGTGGTGCAGCGGTCCTGCACCAGCAATTAGGATGCCACCGCCACCGCCACCGTGATGGTGGCATCCTCTATTCCCATCATTGTGGCGGGCGGTACCGCCCACCACAATGCTTGGAATGCATGTTGTGCATTATCATGCACAAGGTGACAGGCACCGCGCGGTGCCTGCCACCTTGTCCGTGACAATGTAGGGTGCACCCCCACCTCCCCAATACCCTGGGGACCCGCAACGGGCCCCGAAAGCAAACTCCACTTGGCTTTCCATGGCAGGGTCTTTGCCATAGAAAGCCCTGCACCGCTGCCCATGCTAATATGGGTGGCGGTGTCTAGCAGACACCTCCACCATATGCAGCCCCTTTTCCGCCCGGTCGACCCGTTGACTGGCAGAAAACCGGCGGACGGCCTTTCCGTCCGCCGGGGTCCCTCCCACCATACTAATATGGCAGGGGGAAATGGGTGGCGGGCGGGGTATGATGTTGGGCGGATCCGCCCTACATCATAATAGACCCCTGAGTGTCAGGACAGGGTGGGTCTGCTGAGTGACAGCAGCAGTGAGGAGTGTGGGCTGCCCAGGCAGTTCAAAGTGAGCATATCCCTTTGGCCGGCCATCTTGCGATGGATTTAGGCCCAGATCTCTGCACTGGGGTGATTGTATGACATTGTTCTGCATTCAGTCCATCAACTGTTGTTTTTGCATTTGTCACCCCGAGTGGGACGGGTATGCCCAGACGTGGGTCCCGTGCTCTCTATGCCACTGGAATCAAGCTATCCTGGCTGAAGAGGGGTGAAACCACGAAACCTGTCCTAGGATGCTTGTTTCCAGTCCAGGGAGGACTTGGCTTGGCAGTTTGGGCTGGACTGTTCCCATGAGGCACAGGGTAAAGACTGATTTGCTTATGGCTGGGTTCCAACTTGAATGGCATGGTTAGCAAAAAAACGATGGATTTAGGCCCAGATCTCTGCACTGGGGTGAATGTATGACATTGTTCTGCATTCTGTCCATCAACTGTTGTTTTTGCATTTGTCACCCCGAGTGGGACGGGTATGTCCAGACGTGGGTCCCGTGCTCTCAATGCCACTGGAATCAAGCTATCCTGGCTGAATAGGGGTGAAACCCCGAAAACGGTCCTAGGATGCTTGTTTCCAGTCCAGGGAGGACTTGGCTTGGCAGTTCGGGCTGGACTGTTCCCATGAGGCACAGGGTCAAGACTGATTTGTATATGGCTGGGTTCAAAGTGGAATGGCATGGTGAGCAAAAAAACGATGGATTTAGGCACAGATCTCTGCACTGGGGTAAATGTATGACATTATTCTGCATTCTGTCCATCAACTGTTGTTTTTGCATTTGGGACCAGCCAGACATGCGCACTTTGAAACCTCTAACCCATTTGTCTTAGGACAGCTGGGTTATACCAAGCCCAGTGCTCCAGTGCCCTTAAGAGCACCGAGAGAGGCCGCTCCTTACAATCCCGGCACAGCTGTCATGCTGGCTAACAGCATCAGCACCTGGATTGGTTAGGGCAGTTGAAAAAAGAAAAAGAGGGCACAAGACCTCCCTTGGGAGATATGAGAGGCCATCTGGCCTCAAGGAGAGCTGAGGCATGAGGGCTGTTCCCACCTCTCCCCTATGCTGCATGTCTTGGCTCTCTCCCCTCATGTCCATCACCCACAGCATCTTCTCTCTCACTGGTCATCCCCACTGTAGACGTCAGTGATGCTGAAAGTAAGGTTGCATCCTTTTAAGTGTTCTCTCCTTGGTTCTCCTCCACTTCCTCCCCTCCCTCTCAGTGCAAGATAGGTGTGCGCATGCCCTGCACATGAATCAAATAGCTGCTGATGTGATGAATGGATGGGAGGTAGAGGAGGTGGGAGAATATCAAGAGGCCGGCATCTCCATCAGCTGCTTTCACCTGCCCAGCCTGCTATAGTGAAGAATAGATAGACCGGTTACTACAGGCCCAAGGTGGCTTTGGGTTTTTGGGGAGAACTACACCCAGTATTGATCTTTAGTTGAATGATAAAATAAACAGATTAGAGAGATTAGAAAAGAAATTAATACGAACAAAGTTACATGGAACAAGGTTACATGGACATGTTTTAACTAAGTACTTACAGTCCAATGTCATACCTGTGGGATGACAAGTAAGGAATGAGCCCGCCATTTTTAATGACAATCCCAAATTTAAGGAACACTTCAGCTTCGTCTCTCATAATTGGTGCTGGGGATAGAGATGGCCCTGCAGGAGGGAGAACGTTTAATCAAGGAGATTGCCGATTTGAAGAATGAAATATCCGATGACAAAGCGCTCACTAATGCAAAAGAGGCGTTAGAGAGGCTAGAGAGAACGCTTAAGGACTTTGACCTTTATACTCAAACTACCAAGCTTGATAAATTGGTCAAAGATATCAAGTTTTATGACAAAAAGGTCACTTATCCCTATTTGCAGGAAGGTTATTACATATTCCGTAGAGTTGCCGCATTCTAGTCCCACGTCCCGAGGAAGATCCGCGTGGCTGAGGTTGAAGTTTACCTCTTATGCCGTTAAGTCGGATCGAAATGTCGACGCCACCCCCATCCTACCCTGGACCTTTTTGCTCCCTATACCCCGCCCCTTACAACTCAAGGAGATATATCCCTTGGACTTTTGTGAATCATGTAGACCAAAGTGTATTTGTATTGTGTTTGGCCAGGTTACTAAGACTGTTTATTTGTTATCAGTCCCATGTAGAGTTTTGTAATTCAAATGCCCCTCGATTCTCCTTCTTCTTGAATTTCCTTTGCTCTATCAAGCACCCCCTTTTTTGCACATTCCCTTGGAGCAACCCTTTCTTCTGTTTCCTTCTGAACTTATTTTTGAAGCAAATAAAAGCATATTGTTTTGAAGTAATTGTCTATTGCACATCATACATTCTTAAATGGTAATGGTTTCGCATAACCGTGAGCTGAATAGTATAAGCTGAAAATTGTTGAGTGATTAATGTTTAGTAAATATGTCTCTTTGAGGTATTTGTCTAGGACCATTGTTATTTTGTATCATTCGAAACCCAGGTCCAAGGATTTCTTGTTGGGTCACCCCATTGATAATAATAGTCACCCTGCTTTGCCTGCAAGGCTTCCCTGCATCAGCTTTGTATTCCCAGCTGCTAAGGCACCCTGATGCCACCCATGCCCATGTGATACCGAAGGACTTGCCACAAAGACGACTATGGAGAGATCTGGGGCACATCCTTGAAACCAATGGCGCCTCTGAGACAGCACTTAGGACAGACAGACAGTACTGCAGAGAGAGTACAGAGGAGGAGGGATCAGACAGACAGACAGCAGTAAGGTGGAGGACGCTTGTGACAGCACCCAGAACTGTAGAGAGAGCGACAGGGAAGTAGGATCAGAGAGATGGCACCTTAGTAGAGGCCATCGGACAGCAACTAGAGCAGTAATCAAGAGAATGTCAGAGAGGTTGGATCCAAGAGACGTCTAAATACAGGGGTATTCTGGAGAGCAGGGCACAGTGTATATATATAATTCAGTCACCCACCACCTATTTGCCCACTCACCACTCTATTGCTGCCAGCCGTCACTGCCTACAATGTGCACATTTAGGGGCTTATTACGATGTTGGTTGGAGTTGCCTCCGACCTACACCATTGTGGTCTCGGGACCGACCGACCTCTGGTCGGCGGTTCCGACCACCTGATAACGATGCGACCGAACACTGTTTGATCGCATACTTCTATTCCTCAATGGGAGCTTGTGTTACGGATGTAAACCGGCCGTAATACAGACTCCCATAAAGAAATGGGGGTGTATAAAACCCTGCACCCTGTGGCAGGCACCCCATGGTACCTGCGGCATAGTGCAGGGATTTTAAGGGGGGCACTCTAGGTACTCCCTCATCCACCAACTGTAGGCCACAGAGTGAAGGGGGCCTTGCTAGGGGACCCCAAAGCCTCTTTCCGGCAACCTTTCTGTGTTGGAAAGGTCGGCACGGAAAGGCTGTTGGAAACAGACATCATAATCCTGACGGCGGAAACGCTGCCCATAGGGGATTATGGTTCGGGTCAGACCGGCCAGAAGACTCAGAGAGCCGGTAGGAACTGCGTCAGAATGACCTGCCGGTTTACACTGCGACCGCCAACATCGTAATTCGGTGGTCAGACCCCAAACTGATCAAATCCTCCGACCACGGTCGGAAAGCTTCCGATTAGCAGTTGGAGGTTTTCCGACTGACATCGTAATCGGCCTCTTAGTAGTGTTTCCCTCATTTGGAATGGCTTTTGTGTCCAATTCTCAGACAGTCCTGTCTTGCATATACACATGTGGTCTTACGTTGTTGCACATCTTTCAAAGCCCATTTTTTAGTCCAATTTTCATATTGTGCATGCGGAACTGTGGCACACAGTCAAACATGCACATCTTGTATCTTCTTGGCCTTTTGGGACTCATGCACAATTTTAAAATAACTTTGCCAGTCTACACAAATTTGACTTCTGTGAATTGGTCCCAGCAACCAGCCCGAACTTGCATTACCGGGCATAGTGCTTTTCTCCTTATGCTGGCAGGGTGAGGGCCGGTTTCACTGCTAGTAGGGGCCGGTTTAGTTGCTGGGGACAGGCCATCAAAGTCCCTGCCTTGTAAGCAATACAAAACAAATGGTTTAAAGCGTGCTTATAACCGTTTTCTATTTGTATTTGATCCTTTCTCCTACAGACAGAAACATGGCTGGCTGGTCCCCAACAAAGCTGGCCTCCACTTTGCCAGCCCACCGGAGAAACGCTACACTGGTCACCACATGCAGTATTGGGGCTATTCTGGCAACATTTGCCAGGACTGATTGTGGTGCCTAGTTCGACCATGCCAGCAATCAGCATTTGTAACACATATTTTGTGAAAAGACCGTATTCTATTGCAATGTCTTTGTATATCTGTAATAACCTAATAATTCAGACAGTTATCCTGATCGGTGCACTGGACTCGAACCAGCTTCAGAGAAAGGACATTTGAGAGAAAGACTGGGAAACAAATAAAACACCTTGTGAAATTTCCCCGTCTCTCTTGCTAGTGATTGTCAGTTAGCATTTTACATTTTCCTGCTACAGTGCTTTTCACAGAATTGAAAAATAAAATTTGGTATAGCAAACAAACTTCCTGCCTGCAAACAAATGCATAAACCTTTGTTTTTTCAATTCCCTCCTAGTACAACGACATTTTTTTTCCTGCTCTCTGCTTGCAGCTGTGATCATAATTGGTATTTCACACAATGTAACCTGTCTTGAAATGAAAAGAAAACATACTGAACATGTATAAAATGGCTGCCATTGTGTTGGCCTACCAAGGTCAGCATGCCAGAGCGAAGATTAATCTTTCAGCATTGCTTCAAAACGATTCCACGATGCTGTAAGTGTGCTCTGTATAAAAACACGCAGCCCTATTCATTGTGAAAGATACGCCGGAGGTACCCTGCCTCAATGGCACCTTACATTCATTGAACGGGGAAAAAACATCCCTAACCTTGGTGTGTCACCATTTCTGAAGGGGGCTTCAGATCAAAAAAAGAGAAAACAAAACTGGTGGAATTCATCAACTTTCGATTTGCGGGTTCATCTGACAGGGGTTTTTCATTTTTTTTAAGAAGACTATTCTGTTAGTTAGGTCTGTCCTTCCCACAGGGTGATTATCCGTGGCTGCTGCCATTCATTGTGCTGAGTGGCTCATGGACAAGGGGAAATCAACCTATAGAGTCGGAAAAAGCTGGCAAAACATCTCCTATTCAGATATTGCACCCTGCAGTCCCTGTTTTGGAGGTCCACAACGTAGAGTGCTGGTGGGTTAATGTAGTGCCTCAAAGGGTTAATAGTTTTATGATGAAGTGATATTGGCTACAGCACTCTTTTTGTCCCTCATCCTTTTCAGAGGGTAAAACATGCAATCTACAGATGTTTAAAACTATACTCTGCAATTTGAACTTTTGATTTCCATTTATGTTTCAATGTGTCACAATTTTGTTTAAAGTACCAAATCGAGGCCACTAAAAGCCCCATTCACCATGAGCGGCTCCTCCACTAAGGCGTAGGAGCGTCGCCCACTGCTCTGTGAGTAGATCAAAAAGGAAAAAATAAAATGATAATTACGCATTGTTATTATCATTTTATTTTTGCATTATTGCTCAGATGGTTAGGGGGAGGGCGTGGCTGGGCTGTGACAGGAGCAGGAGGAGGAGTGGTGAGGAGTGGTGAGCACTCTGTTAAGTGCGCATGACTGTTTGGTCGGCCGTCTTGGGCCGGCCAAACAGTCATACATGCTTTGCATGTTTTCCACCAGGCTGTATTGTACAGCTTGGGTGGAGAACATGCAAAGCCAGCCCCCAGTCCCTCTCTGAGCGCGGAATTGCGGCACTCAGACAAATCACAATGCTGCTGTTAGCAGCGTTGTGATTGGCTAGGGGAGTCTGGGTACTTCCTGTTTCCTGCCCTTGGAGTCCTGGAAGTGGCGGCGGCTAGCATGCAGGTAAGTGATTTAAAAAAAAAAATCCCTCCCCCCTTCGACCCCCCACAACCTGCCCGCCCGCCTCACCGCCATTAGATAGCAGCTGCCACTGCCATTCACAGAGCATTTCAGGCACCTAATTTCAACTTAAGTGTGGAAAAAAACAATTAACTTATGATCGTTTGCTCATCTAAGTCCTAACACCATCCTGTGTCCACACCATGGAGATGGGCAACTCGCTGCTTCCCTCATATTGTAAGGACTGCTATTAGGAACTAACTAGGATGCAATGCTTTCAATACTTATCGGTAACCTCTGAATTAAGATTTTTATTTTTCACCAATGTCCCTATGAATCTCCTGACTTTGTGCCAAGCTTCGGCCGTGGTGTTCTTGTGGCTGCTTTAGTAGTGGACTCAGAAGGATTTTGAGTGCAGGTGGCCCTTCATGGGAGCACCCAGAGGAAGTGAAGCTTACACGTTTATCTTTTATGTTGTTAGCAGGGTGCCTCTCTTCCATGGTATGGATGCACCTCAAGATATAGGGTCTGAGATGAGGTAAACAAACATTGGAAGAATAGCACTTGTTACAACGCATGCGTTTTCTATGCATGCCATTACAACGCAAGTCGTTACAATGACGTTTTGTTACATCATGTCAGGCTCCTCCGTTTCGATTTCCTCAGGACTGTGATGATGCTCTAAAGGGGCCTAACTCTGGACAACCCCAAGTCCTGCTTACAGTACAACACAGACTGTTGGGGTAATTGAGCGGGGGAAGGAAAGTGTAGGGACTGCGGGGAGGGAGATCTGAAAAAGATACAAAAACCGCAATATGAGCCCAGTGTCTGAGTTATACTAGGGCACTGAAATCATAAACGGAAACAAACATCATACACAATGTCTCCCACACCTCACCTGAAAAGCAAAGAAGGTGTAGCCTAACATACAGAGAGCAAGGGGCAGCGGCAAGTTCACTTCAGGCAACTATTGTTTTAGGACAAAAACAGAAGGACATACGGATTTGATAGGCACTTCAGGGATCGCAACACATTAGAAAATGCAGGATTCAGTTTCCACTATTTCACCTACCAACTCGTACTTGAAGCGAGGCTAATATGCCTAGCCTATGTGGCAACACACCCTCTCCTGCAATAGGTATAGAACACAAGAGAAACAATAGTGAAGGGTGGCTTCTGGACCTTGGAGCAATAAACGTCTTGCTTTAGCCAGAATGTGCTCTGCTAACATTTGTTATACATCCACAATGTCACCAGCATAACATGTGCAAAGTAATCCATGTAACATAGCGACTGTCCCCTTACTGCTCAGAAACGATGTTCGCCAGGGATAACAGTTACCAATAATATCAGTAGTGTTTTTCTCTCGGCCAACATAAGAATGCCGAGACTTCAGGGCTACGAAACAAAATGCTCCTCTGCACGAGACCAACCAAAACGGGTCTCAGCCAACAGAGGAGTAAGGGAGGTAACAGCGAGGTTCGCCTACCTCCAGTCAGTGGCGATATAACATGGGGTGCTTTTGTACTCTTACCGCCCAGAACGTTGAGGTCCAAAGGAATCCGTTACAGGCACATCCAAAAGGAATTATCGGCGACGAAGAAGTCTTCCGTCGCCCTTTTACTTCCGCAATTAATGTTACGTTGGTCACGTGAGGCGTGCCTCGCAACGCCTGCCGGGACGTGTAGTTTTTGCAAGGCTGTGTCCTGAAGCCGCTTTACACGTAATAACGGCAGTCAGTGTACTATCGGTAACACAATCATGACACATCACATACCATTACAACACATGTCGTTACAATGACTTGCTGTAGGGGGGGGCACTGGAGTTTGGAATAGTATAATTTATTATTCCAACTCCAGTGTGTGCAACAGTAGGGAAGGTGTTGGATTGAAAATCCAACAAATCCAACACCTTCTGCCCCCTACAGCAAGTCATTGTAACAACTTGCGTTGTAACGGCATGTGATGTATCGCATGCGTTGTAAACGATGTTTCCCACATTGGAATATTGAGATTAGCAGTAATTATCCAAGGCATTTTGCTGGACAGATACACAGTCTTGACTCACAAAAAGAGGATATTTACCCTTGCCAATGCCAATTACACAAGTGTAAACTTAGGTTGGGGTAAGGTTGTGGGTGTTTTGGGAGAGCACCAGCAACTTGGTGTATAGCACAAATTAAAAATCAGTCGAGTGAAAATGCGATTAGGATTCTACACGTTGCTTCATGCACTGGCAATAGGTAAGTAGGATCATGTCATTAGATATTCGGACTGTCACCTGATAAGTACGTAAAATGAATATATGTTGCTTCAAAAAATTATTTTGAGATTCTATAATGATTAATCTTGTAGAGGATGTACAGTGACAATATTTCAATTTGTCATTATATGATGCTAATTACTTCGAAATAATAAAAGGAAGTTTCAAAAAAACCTCTAGGTTTATGAATTAGGCTGTTTCTATGTTATGTTCATAGTTATGTTATTTTATTAGATTTATAGACCTTGCTAAATTATTAAAAAGTTGTCCTGGTGCTAAAGACAAAACAGACCTGTAAAAATGTAAGTAGAACACTGAAGATAAATCGCGTTTTTAATGCCTTACGAAAAGCAGATATTGAGTTTTAAGCAATGTAACTGCTTAGGGGCTGTGACAGGAAACATCTGCCTCCAAAGAGTACACTCTTAAACATGGGAACCACCAATAAGAAACTATCGGTTTCGAGTAGACAGATAGTGGATACATTTGGACTGTAGGTAACTGAGATTTGTTTCATAAAAAGCTCTGAGTAACAACGGCGAGTTTTTATATCAAATCCTTTTTGGAATTGCAGCCACCATAACTTGTCCAGAGCTGCAGATGCAGCAGATACAGAGGCATAACGTGGCAAACAAAGGGCCAGCTTGGCTGTGGCTTTCCAAATGTGTTGAAGCCTCAATAAAAGTCCATTTGGGGATTCCAGGAAAAAAGAACTGCAATAATCCAGTCGACTCAAAATAATCACCGGGACCACCACTGAGCACACAGAGAAAGGAAGAAGCACCGAGATTTTACTCAGAACCTGTAGCATAAAAAAAGCAGGAAGCAAAAGGTGGATTGACCAATTTGAAGAGGGACAAATTGTCATTCAGGAGGAGCCCTAGATTCCGTAATACCTTGGCTGGGCGGGGAGCATTTGGCCGAAATGGTGGCCAGGAACCCCAGGGAAAAGTTCTCGAGGGTTCCCCCCCTCCTTTTTCTATAGGAGCCTGTATTACGGCCGGCTTACGGATGTGACACAAGCTCCCCTAACAGTATTCGGTCGCATCGTATCAAGCATCGTAATCAAGCAGTCGGAACCGCCGACCTGAGGTTGGTCGGTCCCGAGTCCGAGACGGTATCGGTCGGAGGCAACTCCCACCGACATTGTAATAAGCCCCAAAATATAGAAACTAAAATATTGTACTAGCAAAATATCATGTACAAAATCTTGTGATATGGAAATATCGGTTGCAAGAATATTGTTGTCAAGAATATCGATTTTTTTTTTTTAATACTTTATTTATCTTTTGTGAACAAATCAATAAAGAGATCTCTGCAATGGTTACATCTGTCATGTGTGTGAAACAAACAGTGCGATGGCAATACTCTTGTGTCCGTTAACAATATATAAGCCTGGCTCCAAGCGGCAATTTCCTGTTCTTTGTTACAGCAACCTAGACCGTCAGATCCCATGTGGCGAGGCAATGTATCACTGACCCCCACCATGCCCCTCTCCTGCAAAAGAGCTATGCCATTCAAATCCTGCAATGCCAAACCCATGCGCCACCCAGAAATCCTACCCGAAGCAAGGGGGACCTGTAGCACCGCAACCACCCCGAGGCACCACTGCCAAATCTAACCAACCCCTGTGGGCACAATTCCTGAGTCGAAGTGTGTTGGGGAAGCGCCCGGCATATTCGCGATATATGTTCTGTAGGGACCCCAGATATCTTTGGGACGAGCTGTTGCAGAAAGAAGACTGGAGTAAATCTCGCTGTTTGTGCTACAGTAAGCCATATCAGTAAGCCATGCATTAGTTGCGGGAACCGCCCCACTACCCCAGCGCTTAGCAATTTCTCGCTTTGCTAGTAGAAAGCCCAGCGCCGCCAGTCTCCTCACGGACTTGGGAAAGTTAACCGTGTATCCCAGCAACGTACTTCCGGGGTAGGAACCAGTGTAAGCCCCAGCATGTCCCCCATAATTTTGTGTATCTGCGCAAGTGTTGGGCCTCTTGGGATCAATGGAGTGAAGTTTAGCCGGCGTTATGTAGCTTCTGCGGAAAAACCTATAGTGTAGGAGTTTGTGGCGGCTATTGAGTGATATCTTTTTGGTGACCTTACAGCAAGCGGACCACTGTTCATCCATGATGGGCCCTCCCAGGTCAGCCTCCCACACCAAGCGTAGTTTGTCGTCTGTGCAGGGAACCTGCGTAATACATAGCTTGTACAGTTTAGAAATAAGATGTGCCCCTGTGGCCGTGTCGATGAGGAGAGTAAGTGGCTCAAAGGAAGCCGGCTCGAGGGGGAATCCCCTAATTCCCGACCTGACTGTGAAATAAATCCGATTAAGGATAAATCTGTCCATGAAAGTGGAATTACTGAATCGTGCCTCCTCCGACATCGAGAATATGTGCCCGCCCAGGTATAAATCACCAATCTTGGTGATGTCAAACTTCGTCAAAGTGCGTTGCACAAGTTTCTCGCCAGTGACCGGAAGCCATCCCTCATTCGGTAACGGGAGAGAAGTTGAGTATAAAATAGGCTGATCCATGTAGCGCAATAGCCTACTCCAAGCCCAGCTCGTGGTAGACACCGTTTGAATATCAACTGAACTTCTAGGTACGCCCTTGGGAAGCACCGCGGCCAATCGGCACGGGAGCACAAAATCAGCTACCGGGCGAATAAATGGAAACCGCGCGTCCGGGTGGTACCATGCATAGGCATGGGCACACTGAGCAACCAAATAATATAGATACAAATCTGGTATTCCAAGTCCGCCTCGATCGTGCCGAAGCATGAGTATCTTCCAGCGGACCCGGGGCTGCTTCCCTCCCCAGACCAATCTAATCAAATGGGCCCGCAGCGAGGCGAAGAAATTTTGGGTGAGGGGGATGGGTATATTATTAAAAAGATATAAAAATTTAGGGAGCACTATCATTTTTATAATGGCGATTCTAGCCGCCATAGATAGCGGAAGCCGTAGCCATTTGTCCACCTGCGATTCAAGCTTCGCAATCGCGCAGCCATAATTAAGACGAATAATCTCTTCTGTGTTCAGATGGATGTGTATGCCCAAATATCGTACAGAGTCCGAGCACCATTCCAGCGGATACTCGCACTGCCAAGGAGAAGTGCCGCTGGTCAATGGGAATATTATAGACTTATGCCAATTAAGAATATCGATTTTAAGGTAAGTAATATCGATTTTGAAAATATTAAAGTAATTAGTATCGTTTACAAAAATATAGTTGTTAATAATATAATTTTTAAATTATTTTTATGTATTTTAGTATGTTTTTGAAATGCATATGATGTAAATTGTTTGTGTACTTATTGTTTATGTTTTTTAATATAGTTGCTACATTTATAATTGTTATAAATTAAATTTTAATTAATCTGTGTGATTGTTAATACCGTAGTGGGTTGTGGGTTTATAGGGGAACATAGTGGGAAGCACTTTAACTATAATTACTTAATAATTTTTTTTAAAATTATTATTATTATTTTTTTAATCCTTTTTATTAAACAACTTGTATATATAGACCATACACTGCCCCAGCAATAGGGGTAAACAAGGCACGGAGTACAATATCCTGATACACGCTGACGTGTCCTTGTTGTTACATATCAAAGCAAACATAGAACCCCATCAAACAAACCCGCAACCCATCCCCCCCCCCAACTCCCAACATGGTTTCCTATGATTAATACACCTAATGGCAGTACATTAATACGTATGACATTTCTCACGTTCTAGTCCAATAGTCCTATCACACCGAAATAGCTCAGAATGCACAATAACTCACTGCAAGTCTGGATTCCCAAGGAGGTACCCCGTCAGGGGCGCCCAGAAGTCTTTTGGACGTAAGGCCTCAGGCAGCTACTCAGCGTATATACCCAACTGATCCCTGCAGTATATCAAGTCGTGAATCCACCTCTGTATGGTCGGAACAGTTTTCACTCCCCAACATTGTGCCACAGCCTGCTTGGCGAACAGAGTAGAGATGGCTACCAGCCGTCTATTACAGGGTTTGAGCTTCTGCACGCAGCCCAACAAGCACACCACGGCACACACTCAACAGTTTTCAGGACAACGGCCGTAAGTATGCGCATGACCTTCTCCCAGAATTTGTATATACCCATGCAGCTCCAGGCAAGATGCATAAAGTCTGCATCCGCCTGCCCACAACGCACACAGCATTCATTTTCCCGCAACCCAAACCTTCTCAGCTGTAACGGTGTATAATAGAGCTGGTGAATGTATTTAAAATGAATTATGCGAAGGTTACAGTTCGCCGTCAAGCGCCCAGTTAATGTACAACAAGACTTCCAGGTTTCTAACAGGAACGTGTCACCCAATATTGCCTTCCATTTATTGTAGGAAGGGGAGTCGCTAAGATCGGTTTCTCTTAGAGACGCAATGTACAATTTGGTGATCAGACCCCCGCGTTCCGCACTCGCCAACACCGCTCGCAGTGCCAACAGTGTGCGTGGCTCGGTCGAGTATGC
Organism: Triturus cristatus; assembly: GCF_964204655.1. Classification (NCBI taxonomy): domain Eukaryota; kingdom Metazoa; phylum Chordata; class Amphibia; order Caudata; family Salamandridae; genus Triturus; species Triturus cristatus. The sequence goes on along the minus strand of NC_140589.1, from coordinate 619,023,278 downwards.
CGGGTACACAGCGCAAATTGCCTGTCGCACCCGCACATACGTGAAACGCAGCATCATTACGGCCTCACGCCCGCCTTGTAGGTCCGGCAATGAGCAGAAGCGAGCCTGAATATACAAGTCTCCCAGATGTTTAATCCCCACGTCACCCAGCGCCTTCAGGGCCACCGGCTCTCGGGCCGCCGATATGCCAGGATGTGCAGTGAAGGGCAGTGTTGGGGCATATAAATACTCCAGATTCACTGTCTTAGCCAGAGCTTTCCATGCCTAGGCAGTGCAATGTACAGGACTAATTTCCGCACGTGAACTCCTCACTCCACCTGTCAAGGCCGCAGCAACCAGAGGTAATGGGAGCACCGAATCCGCCTCAATAGCCGTATGTGGTTGGAACTTCTGTGGATAGTACCAAAAATGTGCATATTGTGCCTGTGCGCATAAGTAGTATAGACGCATGTCAGGAGCCTCAAAACCGCCGCGCTCAAACGGCTGAACCAGCACACTCCAGCTACAGCGGGGCTTCTTACCCCCCCAAATAAACGACAACAAGGTCGACTGCAATGTATTAAACAGCACGACATTCAAGCAAATGGGAATGTTAGCAAACAAATAAGCTTGGGTAAGAAGGTCATTTTTATGACCGCTATTCAGTCCGCAAGAGAGAGAGGGAGTTTAGCCCAGCGCTCAGCCTGTTCGGAAATCGTGGTGACAGCTCGACCATAATTAGCGGTGATCACAACCTCCGGGTCTCTGTGCAGCCACACACCCAGGTACTTCACTGGGTCAGTTGACCACTTCAGGGGGAATTCAAGATCTATCTCCCTGGTGCCAGCTGTAAGCGGGAACACAGTAGAATTAGCCCAGTACCTTTCAAACCGGATATACTCTCACAACAATTCCGATGAATGTGTAGCAGGGTCGCGGACGTAAAGCAGCATATCATCTCCATACAGCGACACCACTAGGGGCCGCTGTCTAAACCGCAGTGCAGCCCCAGCAGGTCTCTGGTGTAACTTACACACCAGCGGCTCAAGAGCTAGCGCAAAATGCATGGGCGACAAGGGGCACCCCTGTCGTGTGCCACAGTGGATAGAAAAGACATCAGATACCCAGCCATTTACACGTATCCGGGCCATTGGTGCAGTATACAAAAGATATAACTACTTTTAAAAAAAAGGTGACGGACCCATTCGTAACAAGATAGTAAATATATATTCCCACCAGAGAGAATCAAGCGCCTTGGCGGCGTCTAAAAGCACCGCCACTGCCTGAAAGTCATGCTCGAAATAGTGTAATGTAGAAAAAACAGTACGGAGGTTATGCGACGTGGATCTAGAAGGCACAAACTCCGACTGGTCGCGGAGTACAAGATTAGGAACTAATGGCTGGAGTCTGGTAGCTATCATTTTCGCCAAAATGTTGGCATCGACGTTTATGATAGAAAGCGGTCGGTAAGAATCCCAAGCGTTTGCCGCCTTGTCGGGCTTCAGAAGAAGCACCAAGAGGGCCTCCGTAAGAGAGGGAGATAGAGTACCCGAGTCATACGCCTCCGCAAAGACCTCCAGCAACCACGGTGCAAGCTCATCTACATATGCCTTATAAAGCTCACGGGGAGGCCATCCAATCCCGCTGCCTTACAAGTGGGGAGCGACGTAATAGCTACTTTAACATCATCAACGTCAAATGGCAGTGTGATATATTCGTGCTGTGCCAGGGACAACCACCCCAGGGCCACATCCTCCTGATATGCATTCATTTCAGCGGCAGGCGGAGAAAGACACTTCCCATACAGTTCTGAATAAAAGTCCAGCACCACCCTACTTATCCCTGAGGTGTCATAATGTGCCACTCCCTCCGCATCCAGCAGTTTGGTGATGTGAGCCTCGCTACGCGGAGCGGCCAATTCCTGAGCCAGCGAGCGGCTAGGACGTCCCCCCTCCCCATAATATCGTGCGGTGCTCCGGTGAGATCTATGCACCATTTCCTGGTCCACCGTTTCGTTATGTTCTGATACGAGCTCACGGATCTTAGATAGGAGTTCGTGTGCAGGATTCTGGACATACTCGTTTTCCAAAGCGACTATCTCTGCAGCAGGCATACCAATTATGCGTCACAAATCTTTTAAAACCCCAGCCTGCGCTCCAATACATACCCCTTGAATCGTGACCTGAAAGGCCTCCCACAAGACTTCCACATGTTCAACCGTACCGACATTGTCCTTGAAATAGTTGTGTATGGCTTCACCAACAGTATGTTTAAATGCCGGATCAGTCAGAGACGAAAGCTGCAAACGCCATGTGAAAAAGGGGGCCTTGAATAATCGGGCACCTGTAGCTCAAGAAGTACAGGAGAATGGTCAGACAGAGTTTTGGCCAAATGTTGAACGTCGACCACATAGGGACACACAGTTTCCGACAAAAGCCAGTAGTCCAGGCGGGATCAAGTACCATGTACAGTGGAAATGAAGGTATTTTCCCTGGTTCCAGAATGCAGCATGCACCAGATATCATGCAGATTGCCAGCATCCATTATTCCCAGGAGGGCGTCAGTAGATAACCTGTGTCTCGCCACCCCAAAGCCTTATCTATCCACAGCCACATCCAAGCAAGTATTAAAATCCCCCTCCAAATATTGTCAGCAGCAGGAAAAGCGGAGACTCTGCGCCACACATCATCAAAAAAGGAGTGATCATCCACATTGGGGCCATAAACATTCACCAAAATTACACTCATGCCTCCAATCATCCCATGTACAATAGCCAGTCGACCCTGCTCATCCACATCCGTGCCCTGCACTCGAAATGGTATACCCTTCTTAACAAGAATCATCACCCCACGTGAGCAAGAAGAATAAGAGGAGGCTACCCTCACCCCAGTCCATCTCGTACCCACGTTCTTCTCAGAGATCTTAGTAAGGTGGGTCTCCTGCAGTAAGGCGACTTGGACACTCAACCTATCTAGGCAAGCAATCACAGTGCGAATCTTCTTGGGACTATTAAGACCACGAACATTCCAAGTAAGGAACCTTAATTTACTGCCCATATTTCATAGTATCTTCTAACAGGAAAAAAGGATATGTGATAAATCAAACATATCCTGTCGTCAAGGTGTAGACATATTACGTCCAACACATGCCTCTGATTCCCAACCCCCACCCCCCTGCAGACCCCTCACCCACTTCGGCTCCCCCAACTTGCCAAAGCCATCCCAGGAGTGTTTAAACAAACCCCAATAGGACAACAACAAAATAGCATAGTGTGGGGAACTCCCATACAGGGGTCGTCAGAGTGCTACTACCCTCCCACTTTGTAGGAGGTGTCTGATCAAGTCTAGTACCTGTGTTACGATTCACGAACAAATACTAACATAAGGCATCCCTCCAGCATACATATATCATATTAAAACTTGCCATGCTCATCAATACTTAATAATTATTTTTGACAGATGGACACGTTTGCACAGGTTCCCTACCCTTTTCTTGCCCAGTTTCGGCATGCATATCTTTAAGATAAGATAAGAATTCTAAAATCTAAAAAAATCTAAGAACCTTATAAATTGTTTTATTGTTGTTATCCCACAACAGTAACATCCCATATTTTATTATATGTATGTGGTTATCTTTTACATTGCACTTCGCTCACTTTTGTTTAGGTTTGCATTTCCATGTGTTCCAACATATGATCTTTTGCCACTTGGCGAATGAAGATTTTTAGTTTTTACATGGCACTGCCATCAGCTCTCTTGATGTCGGGGCTTGTATGTGTGCACGGCCTGATCATTGCCACTAGGTGAATGTATTTACTTCAGTCTGTTTGTGTCAGTACTTTCTTGCATACACCCACCAGCGCGGTTGAACTTATTTAAATTGTGAAATTGATCATATCATTATGTACAAGTATCGACCTGTCTGGTGGTCTTTTCATATCAAATATGTACTTCTGCCTCATGTATTTCTAGCATACATTTGCATTGCATTTCTTGTATTGTAAGATGTCTCAAGATGGTCCCCACACTTGTGGGTGATTCCTTTTACTCCATTGGAGTCCCTTGTTTATATTTTCACATGGCTATGTACGTCACCCGTCCAGTTTAGTCAGTGTGTGATCAAGACAGTGCTGCTGTCGAAACGTGTAATGACTTGACTAATAAACCAGCACTGAGTGGCATTCCCTGAGCATGCTGGAACTCTCTTTGTGGTATTTACAACCGGCTGGATCCGCCTGCATCATGCACCACCAGTTATTAGTTTAATAATGTTTCTTTAACTAGATATCTGTAAATATATGTATATTAATATGTTTATGTGTGTTTAACTTTTTTTTAAATAAGTGTAATTGTTATATTTGTTTAAATATACATGTAGGGTCACGTGGCTTGGAGCGTCAACATGGCGGTCGCACTCTAAGAGTGCTCCGGACCCCTCCGTCATCCGCCCTTAATCCACTAGCTCACCGGCACCAATCCTGCGATCCTCACTGGTGGTGCCAGTCCGCTGATTCCTGCAGTGGACTATCACGCACTCCGAGTCCAGCGGGAAGGCAGTCCTGGGGCAGACCGGCTCCATGCGGAGGCACCAGGCTAACACAACAAGGTGGACCCGGGGCCCTGGTCGGGGTGAGGAGGGACTTCAGTGAATCAGAGCCCACTGGGGGCCCTGGGTGGCAGTGAGGAAGTGCTTCGTGCCCCGCCCGGAGGATCCAGTTTGGCCAGAGGCGAAGAGGTACTGCCCGGAGTCCAGGGAGCCGCTCCCGCACCTGCAATCATTAACGGTGGGTGCGTGCTCTAAGGCAGCCAGTAGGAGGTAGGTACTGGGGCTGCTGAGTGTTCACTCACGCACTGACACGGCATCGCTTTGAGAGGGCCCCATGCACCAGCCTGAAGTCTGAGAGCGGGGGAGAGCCCGCAACAACGAAAGTTCATGCTTCCCGGCCCAGAACTCCAGCGGTGGGCCACGGACAGTGCCCCAGCAAGACTCCTTCATGCGGGGGCAGTGGAGAGACAGCCCGGGAGCCGTGGCTGTGCCGGCAACCCCTGGGGGTGGGACCTCACCCTGGGCCCAGCTGGAGACGCGGGTGAGAGGGGATCCTGAGACCAGGGGGACGCTGAGAGTCCCTGCTTAGCACCACAGACATTGCGCTTTTGAGGTGAGTGGCCGGCCTTGGATCTGGAGCGGAAGGCCTGCAGCGGTCCCCTTTCCCACCAGATATCGAAATTTGCCCTGAGGGGACATCAAGCAGAGAGCGCAAAGTGGCTAGCCAACATGAGACAGTATATGCCCTGCGCCTCCTGACATCACTGGAGAGATACAGGGTGACCCCCCTCTTGATGATTCTGGGCCAACATCGAAGGCGGCTCAATCCGCGGGCCCTCTGACCCGCCGTTGGATATCGACATGCGCCAGGCCTGGAGGCGGTCGTGTCGCACAGGCCACTACCCATTCCTACTGCCGTGCGGACTGACGGATACACCAGACAATGCCTGTGGCCCACCACAGAGAAGTTTGGGGGTGGTGATGTGGGCCCTGCTCCCCCGCAGCTGGTGCAAGTTGGAGTGGAGTCACAGAAACCTTGACCGCAGTACTCTGAGGCCTGTCGCGCCCTGAAGAGATAGATGAGGCGCGGCCCCGGGGGGGGCAGCCTCGAGAAGAATCCTTCCTCGCCTTTGCAAGCAGAGTGGGTGCCTGACCTGGCGGCCAACAGGGGCCCTTTGAAGCAGACACCCTAGGGCATCCCATGGTGGGACCGGGGCACTCTGCAGGAATGCCGGTGGCTCCGTTTCCACAGCGGGGCCACTACGACAACAGGTATTCCCCCCTGAAGTGATCAAACCAAGCCTGGAATGGGCAAGAGAGGGCATTGGATGGGGTGGCCCCAGGCCCCTGGGTAGACAACAGAGGTGTCCTGTTAGCAGTCCATCCACACTGCATGACAAATGAATACTCCTCATCACTGAGGGACGATCCTCGACGCAGAAGTGGTCCTGAGCAGCAACACAGCGCTCTCCCCCCTTGACGCCTCCGGGGATACCACCAACGAAGAAGAAACAAGAGATCTGTTCATCAGGTACCCCCTCCAAAGAACGCACACCTGGACTGAGAACCCCGGGCCCTTAGGGCCCGGCCCACCACCCCTTGAGAGACCAAGGAGACGCCCACCTACTTGAAGGTACAAAGGGTGTGCCTGACTGCATGCCCCTTCATCGGAAGAGGCCCGGGCCCACCCCCCACATCTGACAGGGAGTGCTCCTGTAACTGGCTCTAGATCCCAGGCAGTGTCTGACCGAGTGGACCCATAATGGCCTGCTGAGCTGCCGTCCATCATTCCCACTCACCATAGGGAAAGAAAGGGGAAAGAAACCGTCCATGACACAAACCAGAATCGACCAATACACTTCAAATGGTCCCAGGCCCACCAAAGCCATTGCTGAGAGAAATCCCCTCCCAGAAGGAGACCTTAATGCAATCCTCCAGGCCATACGCTCCTGCAGGCTTCGGTTGAACACAAAATAGGCGAGGTTCAAGTTGACATGACCCTCATATGCCAAGACCTCCACAATGCCACGGCCCGTATATCAGAAGCTGAACCCGCCTTTCCACAGTCGAGGATGAGGTGCACCAACTGAAAGAACAAGTAACCCAACTTCGATCCCACACGTAGGAACTGCACAAGAGGGCTGAAGATGCCAAAAATCGATCGAGGCGTAACAACCTCTGACTGGTGGGCTTCCCGGAAGGGGTTGAGCAGGGTCCAATATAGACTGCTCTTCCCGATCCATCTCTGTGTAAACTTTCAAGATAAAACCCACTTCTTTGAATCACCAGAGTAGGACCGGGCCTGGCTCACTGAGGAGGGCCCTCTTGGATCTCGAGTGGCGGACCCACTCTGGTACCCCGGACATGCAGTGCGCCACATGTAGGCTCCGGGTCCCGGAGGCGGCATACCCTTTTCCGCAGGGGCTGGGGTGCTTGGGGAGGTCCGTCTGTCTTGCCTGCTGCTGCCGATCATAATCCCGAGGGACTGCTTGGACCGTCAGCTGCTAAGGCCCCACAGCGCGGCCAATCCGTAGAGAGACCTTCTGCAGAGAGAAGTCCCCCCGAACCCCAAGACATTGGATCTACGGACACTGATCTCTCCCAAAGCCCGACCATCTAAGAAACGGTCTAAAAGCTGCACAGCTCCACGCGGAGATGAACTTACCCGGGAACCGGGCTGAACAGTCCAATAGAGCTGATGTATCCAGCTGGATTCAGTCCTTGTGATGTACACATTCTGACGAATGGAGGGGTCTTCCATGCAGCTTCTGTACTAAGCTCTTTAGTTTAGTTTTGTTACTATCACTGTTATTATGGCATCAGATGCTTCCTTTCCCAAAGTATATGGTGGGAGGAGGGTTAGGGGTGCGTTTGGGACTGTTGTCCTAAGTTATGGTTCATCTTTGTTAGACAACCGCAGCACTCAATCTCTCACTCAGAGCAAACACGAGCATGGCTCTTGTGTCAGACGACCAGAACTCTTCACACACTTATCTGCTGATCAGCCTGTTCCTCCAGGCCGGCTGCACCAAGTGCCCCCTGAGTCACCACATGCCGACTATGACACAAACACCATATAAGGGAGAGCCCCTCCAAATCCTGTCTTGGAAAGTCAATGGCCTTCTAGACAGGGTTAAATGCACGGCAGTCCTACGATATGCTCACAGACACACCCCGACACCCTTCTACTCCAAGAAACACACCGTATGGGTAACCACTGCCTCTCCCTCGCGAGGTATGGGTTTGACGGAGCCTGGCATGCAGGCTTTGAACGAGACTCACGTGGGGTAACAATCCTTCTTCGGCGAACTCTTCCCTTGTGCCCACCAATGTAATCAGAGACCCTCAGGGCCACTTTGTGATCCTGACTGGGACACTGGGAGGGGCGGTCATCAATCTAGTGTAACTTTATGTGCCACGATCCACACTAACAACCATCTTAAAAACCACTAGCGACAACATATCCTCCCTACCCCTGGGCTTGGTGTTATTCAGGGGTGACTTAAACGAGGTAATGCAACCCAATCTAGACACCGCAGGGACATCCTCTTCAAACAGATCCCTATGTGCCAGAAGGTTGACCGAGTGGGCGACAAACCTGGGCCTGTGTGACGTCTGGAGGACGTGGAACCCCAGAACCTCCCAGTACACTCACACCTCTGTGGCGAACCACACGCACTCACGTATTGACCTGGTCTTTATGCCCGCCCCTGAGTGCTGAGAAGTCTACAACATTAGCCTCCTCTCCCGGGATATCTCAGATCACTTGCCACTTCTCCTCACACTAGGGGACCCTGCGGGCATGCTGCTTCCCATCTGGAGGCTGAATGCCTGGTTCCTCCAGGATAGCAAATTTGGGAAGCGATCGGAGACGAGCTCCAACAATACTTCCTCGCTAACCAAAACACAGTCACCTCTTCGGGTACTCTTTGGGAGGCCGGGAAGACCACCATCCACGGCTTTGGGTGCGAACAAAGTGGGTGCGAGGATAGAACCCTGAGGGACGCCTTGACCTACCACCAATGGAGATGAAAAACTGTTCGCTATCTTGATCATTTGGGATCTGTCCGCGAGGAATGAGGCAAACCATTTAAGCACTGTGCCTTCCAAGCCCATTCTCTGTTGAAGAGTGTTAAGGAGAATGTTGTGATTAACAGTGTCAAAGGCTGCAGAGAGGTCTAGAAGAATCAAAAGACAAGACTTCCTTGAATCGAGTATACGCAGCGCATCGTCGATCACTTGCAGCAGGGCTGTTTCGGTGCTGCAGTTTTGAATGAACCCAGACTGGAAATTGTCAAGAAGATTATTATCCATAATATGTTTGGAAAGTTGTTTCGCTACACATTCTATGACAACCAACACCCTTAAAAGCGTATACTAATCTTTGCTACATTTCATGACAATATTACCCTAGAAAATAGTGAAATTTGGATGATGGATGGCATCTTTAAATCAACACTCCATCCATTCAGCCAAATTTACACTCTAAGTGCTAATGTTAATCGCATTTTTGTCCCACTTATTTATTGTTTATGTTCTGACAAGCAATCCTCAACCTACACTGCATTTTTATCAGTTGTCAAATTTAAAACTATGAACAAAAGTCCTAAGAAAATAATAATTGACTTTGAATTACAGTTGATAAATACTGTTGTTAAACTTTATCCAAATATTCAAATTCAAGGGCATTTTTTCCATTTTTTCCAGGCATAGTGGTAAAAATGTAAAAAACATCCAAAGCTTTGGATTACAAGTCAAACAGAATTTAGTAAATGAACAGCTCTGTGTTTTGTACCACCTAATTATGTGAATGACTTCTACACTTCAATTATACAATCTGATTATTTTACACAAAACAAGGAAAAATTGACACCCATTTTAAAATCTTCTGAAGATACAAGGATTAGACTTCTAAGCAGGTCGGGTCATAAAAGCAAAGTACGCTTTCTAATTGAATGATGGAACTGCTACTCGACCTGCTAAGAAGGAGGTGCAAAGAAAAACAATGGAATCAAGGGTTGCATAATTTGTTTAATAATTATTTTGGTGAACATCACATCAACCTGTATCATTTCCTGGAAATGAACAAAGATTTCAGGAAATAAGACAGGCACAATTTTTAACAGGTTGTTTGAATCTTCAAGTATCCAAAATAAAAAGAGAAATGACTGAAAGAATAGTGGACAAGATCCAACTGTTTTCTTTGTTAGGAGGATCAGACTACCTGGGAAAGACTGCATACATCTAACACTATTAATCTGTATAATCTTTAACAAGCATTGCTCTCTTTTTTTAACACAACATTTTAGTTAACTTGTCATTTTTTTAAATATTCTATCTGAAGAATTCGTCTTGCTTTTACTCTTGTTGATTGTTTTTACAAAACAACCACCTAAAATATTTAGTAATCCAATAGTCCACAATGTAGATACTGAACAAACCAAGAAAAAGACATTTAAAAAAATTGAAAAAAACGCAAACAAATTTTTAAAAATCCTTCTTAGTTGCACTAAAAAGATCTCCCATCAATATCCCTCCTAAAAAAAAACATTTTTAAAGGTATTCCATAAATCGACTTCAATGAGCTCAAAAAATAAATCCAAATCAATCAAAGGTTACAGTTTCCTCTCTTATTGTTTTATGTTTTTAGTAATTGTTAAGAGTCTTCTTTTTATAATGTATTTATTAATTCCGTAATTCTACATTATTTTACTAAATATGTTATACATTTTTTTTATTAAGTGTTTTATTTATTATTGTTACGTATTTAAATTATATATGTAAACCAATAATTAATATCCAGGTATTAATATTTAATATCTGAGGATTAATACCCTTAAACCCCCAACCTCCCAAACCCAACACCCAAAACCCGATTATCCCTCAGATCTGGTTCCTTAAAGTTAATTATGTGTTGCATATTCCATTTAACATTTATTAAAACATTATCATTTGTAAATAGTGTTTTAATAAATGATTATTGCCCAAATAGATGTAGCCATCATGGTGAATGTGCTCTAGAGGATCACCACTGTTCACCCAGATCAACTGACATATCTTCTGCCAGGAGCTCCCCAACAAAGGGCATAAGCTTGTAGGATGAGGAGGGGTGATCAGTCCCAAACCCTTACTGGCCGGATTTGATTGAGCAAGTATTAATGATAGTGCTTGTCCTTGACAGGGGGAGGCCCCTAACCCCTAATCCAGAAATAAGTTCCAAGTGAGCGTCTGGACAAGCTTAGACAAATTTTCTTTTTTCACTGAAAAAATTCCAGTGTAAGATTTGCAGAGTAAATATTTTTAAATTATTCGTTTTTGTGACTTGTTTTCAAGAATCAGAGTCAGTGTATAGGAGAGAAGTGACAGCCAACACGTGTTTTGCCCCCTTTACACGGCCATCCGGCCTGGGGCTTCCTCAGGGCTGTGTGAAGGGATATCGACAGACAATTGTAAATCATGTATTGGAACCAAAATATAGATAGACAAAAAGAGCAATAAACAAAGGGAAAAGAAAAGGAACAAAGAACGTGCCGTGTGTGTAATGCACATTCATTATGTATCGTGTGTGCATAAAAAAAACATAAAAAGAAATATGTAGAGCAATGATTGGAGGACAGGTGAAGAGAAGGAATACGGTGATGTATAAACAAGAAGTAGCGCAGAGATAAGGAGAGGAGAGGTTGTGTTGTATTAATGCGACACAGTAGAATCAAGTAGCGTCAGCAAAACAAAAATGTAGTGTGAGAATGAGATAGAATATCAATGGGACAGAACGAGAGGAGTGACAAAGGAAAAAGGAAGGGTTAGTATTGAAGCGGAAAAGGTGCGGGGAGGAATAGAAGTACAAAGAACAAGAAACGATCAATTTTAAGAAAATCGGTTATGATCATTCATAGGTGGCATGATGGAAATCGGATAATTACATGTGCCGACATTGGTGCGAGACATGAAAAGAATTAGTGACATTTCAAAGCATGAATTATGTGTTCAATTGTACATGGTGAAAGCAGTAAGAAGTATGGAGAGCAAATGAAGGTTATAATTACATATTTACATATGAGGTGGGCATAAGCTTCCCTTCCCATGTTACCCGACCACCCTGCTGCCATAACCGACGGAATTACTGCTGAAAGGGAGTAGAGACAGAGCTGCGGCCGGAATTCAGTGTGGCCTAAGAACGGGCCTGCAACCTATGAAGCGCGACTGCTATGCTGCAGTTTCTGGCTGGTGGTGCCGAACTGCGGCGGATGAGACGTTGAGCCCCTGCTGACACTATTGGGGTGCCGGACTGCGAGACTCTGGCTGTGGTGCCCTGGGGGTGAAGTTTGCCTCACTGTTTCAGCTGACCGACGAGAAGTGGGGTGCGGCCTAATGTGAGGGACGGACACTACTGCTCGCCTGTGCGCTGCGGCTGTGGGATCTCCTTGGCCCTGCCGTTATGGCCCCATGTACAAGAAGAGCTTGCCAGACTCCAGCACCAACGAAGAGACGCTGGGCTGCCCCTGTGGTCCTTCTTTATTGTGCACGCCCGTGGGGGAAAGAAATACCGCGGTGCGGACTAGCCCTTCCTCTGGAATGCTGCAGCTGCCTGCTCCTGATTTCATCTGCAGCAGGGTGAGGAATCTCATGGCTGGACCAATCTGCTGCAGGCCCATCGGCTCCCAAGACCCACTAAGAGTAGGCAGGTGATCAGATGAGCTGCCCTGAGGGAAGAGCAGGCGGGGCATCTCTGGGAAGATATGCTGCCCCTGCGGGCCTGACATTTGCAACATGGTGAAACTGCAGACCACCCTTGAGCCTCTGCTTGGACCTGGTGTGTGGTTGCCCTGAGGCCACCACTATGAGCTGTTCCTGATTAATGTTGGGGTCTCCCCCTGACCTGCCATAGCAATTAGCTCAGGGGGTAGCGTGTCTTGCCCCTGCTATTGCCCTTCCTTAATGTGCAGACTTTACTTCTCCTGCCGTGATGTCTACAGACCGGGCTGCTTGTGCTACTGTGCCTCAGGACTCTAAACAGTGGAAGTAAGCGGGCCCTCTCCTCACTGTGCATGTTGTTTGATGCTGCCTTGGTACTGGGGCGACTGCAAGGAATGCCTCCGGAGCTGAGTATTACAGAGTTTGTACCATCTGTCACACCATAGCCCTTGGCCTGGGTTCCGTGCATTACGACTGCCACTGCACTCCAAGACTCTTGGGGCTGCTTGTGCTGCCATACCCCCCTGCCTGCTTGGTGTGGGCAAGTGGGCCCCAGGCAGTGACACGGAGTTGCGTTGGACCGAACTATTGGATCCTGGCACAACCGCACATACTCACAAAGGTGCTCAGGGTGCATCCTCGAAGTCCTCCGCTGAACATATAATCACACAAGTTGAGGAGCACAAAATTCATAAACATGAGAGTTTAACTTCCAAAATGTATATAATATTCAAAACATGCACGTGACAGCAAAACCAATACTTTCGAATAGAATGAAGAAAAACAAATCACATTCTGATTGTTTTTCTGTTTTCTTTATTCAAAAAAGTCTTCAAAGTGATGGGATAAAACAGAGCTACATGTCCAAACAAACAGCCTACGCTTTTCGTCCCTATTCACATGGGACTTCTTCAGGGCTGTCAGATAAAGAAAAAACATACATATGGACATAACATTAGAACACCAACCAAACAGATTACATTTAACATAAACAAATATTAATTACTAAAAAAGTGGTCATTCCTTACACTATTTATATACTATAAGGTAATTTTGTTCATTCTTCATATTAAAATCTCAATAGGCAGGAATGATTTTTTTTACAGACAATAGAAATAGATTTTCCAATACATACAAAGATTGTACATCAACACATTTATACAAAAGTTCATAACAGCAATTTTATTTAGATTTTGATTTCAAAAGACCTTTTACCCTGACACCCATTTGTATACAGGTTTAGTAAACTTGTATTACAGTGTGCTCAAGTGTAATGACTCGAGAATACCATATTATTTTTTTATACTAGACTCCATCCTAAACTATAGATTCATTCCTGTCCATCCTGTCTATAGTTTTGCTGACTCCTATTCCAATGTCCACAAATGGCAATATGACCATGCCTATAACCCATATATTCTTGTGGATAAGTAAAATAACACAACCACAACTTTATTTACGTAATCATGAGATCCACCAACTTCCAAAACCGGAGTACCATCTCTCCTCAAGCGTAAACATAGCAACTTACCAATAATTCACACAGAGGTAATCCTAGCTTCCAAGACAACATTTGGATTAAGTTCTGCACATAGAGCCTCTGTCAAATATTATATTCTAGAAATGAAAACAAGGAAAATAGCCTTGAATTCCAACCAGAAATCCTAGTGAACCTAATCAAAATCAAGACCAGTTTAGACCGCCACCAAGAACATTCTTACCTCACGTGTTTCCACTGTGAGTTCATTGCATGCTTAAAGTACCAGAGTAGCCATCTGTTTTGGTCGCAGTGTCCTGTTACCTCTCACGCTGTCGGCAGAGTACAAGAGTATTAATATTGAGTCCCTCAATAGCATGATTGCACACACTTCTTAAAACAAAAAACAGGCAAGTCGTATATGTTCACCTTTCATTATAGTTCCACATTCAAGCAGTCCATAAACTTCATACATTACTTTTCATCAGGCCATATTTTAATGGCCCCTTCCTGTGCAAATATGCACTTAAAGAAGCATGAAAATGTGCCAGAAGTCAGTACGGGCAGCACAACATCACTAATTCATTTTGCTTTTTTTTTTTAAACGCGTTCTCTAGTGTACCTATTTTTCAAACACCAAGTAAAGGTAAAGAAAGTCACAAGCTGATGTGACAAACGCGCCATCTATTATAACAGGAGAGTTCACTTCTACATGTAGGGCCTCTGTCAAATATTATATTCTAGAAATGAAAACAAGGAAAATAGCCTTGAATTCCAACTAGAGATCCTAGTGAACCTGATCAAAATCAACACCAGTTTTGACCGCCACCAAGAACATTCTTACCTCATGTGTTTCCACTGTGAGTTCATTGCATGCCTAAAGTACCAGAGTACCCATCTATTTTGGTTGCAGTGTCCTGTTACCTCTCACGCTGTTGGCAGAGTACTACAGTATTAACATTGAGTCCCTCAATAGCACGATTGCACAAAAAAACGGGCAGTGTATTGTTGCTCTTGGGTCCAGCGTACCTACAAACACCTGACGCACCGGTGGTCTGACATCCTGGACTGAGGCCAGGACCTGCTGGACCTGCTAGGGGTTGAGGTCATGGGGCTTGGTGAGTAGCTATTTATAAATATTATTACCACTTGTTTTCCCTATTAGCAAGCATGCTGCTCATATGCAGGTAAGTTTACAAATCTTATATTATGTGATTGTTATTCTTCTAGACAGGTGCTCGGCACTACCTAATTGTACTTGCTTGCAACTTTGCGCTCGCTTGGGCTGATTATGTAAGAACTTAAGTTAAGTAATGCAGACTAGAGAGAGACTCCTTTCCTTTGTCCTGTCACTAATATAGTGGTAGTTAGTATTAGTAATTTAGCTGTGCCCCCTCTCACTTCAGTTCTTAGAACCTTTTTGTAGATCATACAGTCACAAACAACCAACCGATTTGGTGTATGCATGCGTCCATCTATGCATTTAAAGACAAAATACAGACAGTAAATTGGCCCGTCAAAGGATGTTGAGAATGATTGCGAATGAGATTGGAACTTAAAAGCAAATATCATTTGTTGCAATTTATTCCAAAGTCTTTGGAATAGGTGGGCTAGCTAGGTTTAGAAAATGTGGAATCGATAGGACGGTCTGCGATACTAGTCTACTACTAGTCAATATGATTTAGGATAGTAAAATGTTATTGCAATTGCCATTTCATGTCCAAAAATCTTTTTGGAGAGATTATTTATTTACCACCAATTATTTCCTGTCACTTTCATTATATCTTACTGCAGCATCCAGGGGCAAGAGGTCGTCCGAGGCGGGTGAGGGACCTGGAGGTACCTCCCAGGAAGAACGCTCCTTGGTCGATGGCTCTGTAGGCCCCAGTAAGTCCTCCTGTTGTTAACATCTGTTCGATCTATCCGTTTCAAAAATCTTGTTATCCCTGCATTATCCTGAGGTATTTTATATTTCTAGTGTCTGTATTTTAACTCAAACTGTCTGTCTGTACTAGTTTGTCTGTATCTTCCTTTCTTCTGGTTTTCTAGTCAGCTTTCCCTCTCCCCATATATATATATTATAAACTGCCTAGTGACGGTACTGTAAGACTCAGAGAACCCATTGGTCCTTACTACCCCTTACTACTCTACAAGTACTAGTACTACTACTCTGCCGTGCAGAATGCATGCCCAATTAAGGTATTCTACCCATGTTTGTTGAGATGAGAAGGCTTTCTTTTACATTCTCGATCTGTAAAACGAGGGAGTGGTCATGGTCACGTTGGACACCCCAAAGTTGTATCTTCTTATCCAGGCCTAGTATTATCAGCAGCAGTTGATGGTGAATTGATTATCGTGCGTCATGGCTGGAAGGAAGTATGAGGAGGAGGAGGATGGCACCATTACATTTGCCAACGAGGAAAACTTTTTAGCTGATTACGATGTGGCCCTTCTCCGACCGGCGGTCGGAGACTTCCGGGCGCACCGTAACGGGCCACTCGGTTTACTTTTTTGACCGCCGCATTATAATGCTAGCGGTCGGAAAGTAAACTGGGTGGTTATTCCGGCTGGCTTCCGATGACCCGTTGGCCAATCCGAACCATCTCGCAATCCCAAAAGGCGGGCCTTCCGGCCCTTGGGATTACGATACACGGTTTCCGGCATGGTTTCCATGCTGGCCTGTCCGACATGGACACTATGTCAGAAAGCGTATTTGGGGGCCCACAGTAGTGCCCCCTTAGGTGTGCGGCCTCAATGGCCTTAATTTCTCAATGGGGAGCTTCTGTTTATGGCGGTAACACGAGCTCCCATTCAGAAATGGGAGGATGCGACCGAACAGTGTTCGGTTGCATTGTAATTAGCCAGTCGGGACCAAGACAGTGTCCAACCTCATAATCAGGCCCTGTATATCCGATTGTCCAGCCAGTTACCAACTCCTATTTCTTTTCAAAATCTCAGATTCACCATAAGCTCTAGCCACTCAGTTCAGTCCTTTACAGGTTGTCTTCTTTAGAGGCTTTACAAAAACAAAATGCCCACTGGGATAATTTATAATTTTTGATAGGACATACTGTTACTGTACCTGGATTGCTAGTGATGTGTGTGGGTGGGTGAAGGATGTGCGAAAGGTGAAAGAAATGATGCCTGCCTGCATGGGTGAAAGTGTACGGGTGAAAGAAATCCTCTGGGCGGTTTGATGGGTCAAAGCAAGGACGCATGGGTGGTTAAAATGACAAATGTCTGTTGGCTAAAGGTAAGTTGAGAATGCTAGCCATGTTTGGATGGATGGATGGTACTGGTATTCATAGTTAAGACTGGATGAAGAGGATGTAAAACTTAAACAGTGACTAAGTAGCAAAGCCAAGGGTGAAGAATACAAATAATGCTAGAAGAAAAATGCAGTGAAAAGTTGAAAAATCCCGGGAAAGAAGAGTAAACAAGGAAGGTTTTTTTTATCAAGGTTTTTGATTCAAAAGTTTCAGCGAGGTTGTATTTCAGTCTATTCCCTTGACTCACAGTAGTTTTCAAGCACAACATATATTATGTACCCCTACCCACCCATCATCATCAATCGCCTCCCTCCGAGGCCCACTCTCACCCATGGTATTTCACCAGTGTCAGCCATGCGTGCTCTATCGGCTGCATGGTTTAAATAGCAGTATCTCATGTTGTGCTGTATATCATTCATATATTAGTAACTATTCATCTGCCTTGTTGTAGTCAGGGTGAAAGTGAGCATTTGATTTAACAGTGCATGGCCATAATGAGAAAATACATAATTGTGTGGTACAATTGCCCCACCTGCAGAAAGTAGCAAATTATAACTCAACACAAGTATGCAAGTATGTCTGTCTAGGGTGCAAGCTGAGCTGGCATGCCTACATTAATTTATCTGAACCAGAGAGGAGAAGAATACTTGTATACTCCATAGTGCTTAATTGTATACTCCATAGTGCTTAATGCCTGGAACTGTAATCACATCAAACTTGAATGGGCCAAGGAATCAAGGGTACCAGCAAATGTTATGTACTGCTAGTGCTACTGTGCCACTATATAATTTTATGTGTTACTGTTTTGCTAAGAGTATTGGTTACAATTTGTCTTTTTTCTTTCTTGATATAGCTACTCCTGTCAATCCACCATTATCCTCACAACCCAACAGGCAGGAGATAGCATCCAGGACCCGGCAAAGGAAGCTGGAGGCCATCAGGGCCAAATACCAACGGCTGGTGGCCGAGGAGGAGGTGGCGGCAGCAGCTGCAGTCTCCAATGCCTTGGGCCCCAGCCATGCCCCAGGGCCTCCAGTTGTACAGCGCCATGGTCAGGCAGCCTACCACCGCCATTCATCAACCACTGTTGCTCCCCCCATAGGCTCTTAGCTGTTGGAGACCAATTTGGTGGTTGGGACTGCCGTCTACCTGTCAGCCAGTCCCTTTACTGCAACGATGACGCTCGTCTGCCTGGCATCATAATTAGGGCCAAAGTGCTGATTAGTGAACTGGGTCAGAGACTGTTACTTACTCTGAAAAGCTCAATCCCTCTGAAAGATATTAGAACAAGGCCATCAGAGGTGTTCTGACAGAGGGTGTTGGTTATATTCACAAATGGGCTTTATACATTGTGGGAAGTGCAAAGCATGTAAGTACAGTCCCAGTCCCAGTACTTATCCTCTTCCAAACAAAATGTCTAGAAACATTTCCAGATGCATTACATCCATATCTGATTAGTATGACCTGGAAATGTCCCTTCATGATGGTGTACATTGCAAGAGGATATTAGAGCATTAGAAGACCATTAGAAACATAGACCTACCATATACCATGGCTAGACACTTTGGGGATATGACCTGCAGCAACAGTGATGATTTAACGTTTTTTGGCTTAGACACGAATGTTAAGAATGTACATTGAAGAGATTAAGAAAATCACTTGAATCAAGATACATTTTGGACTGCAACAAACAGCCTTATAAACCCTATCCACATATGGTGTTTTACTTCCTATACAAAAATTGATAAGTTAAAACTTACTGTTAAACCGATACATTTTGTGTAGTTTCAAATGTTGATATGTTTTGGGATAACAAATCTATTGAATGACATAGAATTTCGGAACTTCCACTTGGGCAGGACAAAGAGATAATGTTTTAGAACATTGGTATAGAATTGGTAATACCATGGGACTGTTTTTTAAATATCTATGCCTGACTGTCTTTTGCTTTCTTTAGCTAAAATGTAAATATTGTAGTTAATCAGTACCCACTATTATGTATTGCCAGAGGGACTGGTGTTACGTTACAGGTATCACCAGGCATATTGTGGAATCATGTTATTTTGTAACATTGTGATTGTATACACACTAAGAAATGTATGAGGTTATTTTGTTTGTTGAATATTTGACATTGTGGATTAACGGATACCCTGTCTTCCACATCATGACATGCAAAATAGTTTGTCTTTTGTATCTGTTATGAAAGAAATGGATTCAAGCAGTGGTCTTCAAACTTTTCAGTATTGAGCCCCCTTAAGTTAAAATCATTTAGTTCAAACCATCCCGCCAACATTTTGGAGTGTGATAAATGTAGAATTGTTTTGAAGGCTAATTTGCCAACAATGTCATTCAGTTGTCCTTTCTGTACATGAAACATTAGCATAGACATTTAAGGAAAATAAGAATATACTAAAATTAGGTTCTGAGCAGTTTTTCTGTGCTTGAGAGAAGCTTACAATTCTGTTGCCAATGCTCTAATAGCTTTAATATATTGGTTGTATTTTTAGGCGAGCTTGTATGTGAATGTGTTCACGTGAATCTGAAATACTGCCATTGCTAGGACTGGGATTTCAATCTGCTTCATCCAGCACTATACTTGTGTTTGAGAAAGACCTGCTTTGGTGACTCTGCTGTTACCTGTTCTGAGTGTGTAGAAAGCTCCCTGTAGTTGCCTCTAGTGCATCTGTTCTGTATGAATGAAACTTGCATTGTTGCTGACAATGCAGCACAAGTTCTGTCTTTCAGTGAATGTCGCCCTGATAATGTCTGAGTATTTAATAAACGCCTGCATAGCTGTTGTCTGTTTATGCGGGAGCACAGCTAGCTATGCTGCTTCCAATGTTTTTCTTGTTACATATGCACATAGGATCATAACATTCCTATCTCTCTCATTGCTTCCTTCCCATCACTTTTTCTTACCTGTTATTACCCCGTCCCTAACACTGCTCCAATCTTCCTTTGCCTCCCCTATTTCCTGCTGTCCTTCTTTCCTGCAGTCCCCACTCCTGTCATTCTGCTCCTTCCCAGCAACAGCCCATTCTGTCCTCAATGTTCTCCAGCCGGGGCCTCTGAAACACTGGTGCTTAGGTAGAGCCAGCCCACCAAGCATCTGACTCCTCTCCAGCACAACCATACATTCAGAGGCCTGGAGAAAGGTACATCTTTTTGTGGAGCCTTCTTGATCTGTGGTGCTCTCTTAATTTTATGTAGTAGAAACACTAAATATTGCATACTTTTACTACTCAGTTCACCCACCTCTCCTCAAATTTAGCCACTGCAATGTGCTCGAAGAACAAGGGCCCCTTCTCTATGAAGAAGCCCAACTGCCAAAGGAAAGAAGACCAAAACATCCTATACCCACACACTGACAATGGCATATGCATTATTGACACTGTGTGGGTTAAGCTTGCATAGATCTACTGCGAACAGGGAAAACAAAACTTCGGAGTTTGGATGTCAGGCCGCCCCCACCCCAGGTGAGGCACCGCTGCCACATGGGTCCGTGCCCCACATTTTGAAGACCACTGGATGAAAAGTTATACGTGTTGGTATATATTATTTACACTGCAGTGGCAGTTGCCACTGTGCAGTTATGGTTCAACCAGTCTTTCCATTGAATAGGATTGTTTTTATTTGCCTTCAACTTTGGTCCATACGGGACAAAACTGCACCAACTTTCGCACTCGCTCAGCAACTGAGGTCTGGCATGTCAATTTTTGTGGTCTTCTGTGAACTGGAAAAGAGTTAGTGGATGAGAGGGTTAAAAATGTGTGTTTTCCCATTAGCCTGTAGCTGGGTCTGAACTGAGGTGGTGAAGTGAGCGAAAGAACGATGATGGATTCAACCCAGATCTGTGACTGGGGGTGAGTGTCTGAAAAGTTTCAGCGCTCCATCCATCATCTCCTTGTGTTTGCTTCCCATTTTAGCGCCCATGGGACATTTTGCTAGCACCTACAGCAAAATCTGCTAAACAGGTTTACCCTAAACTTGATATAAAATTAGAACTCTATTCAGAATGCATGCTCTTCATAGGTTTGCTTAAATCCGTTTAGTTGTTTTTGAGTTATTAGTGTATGAACAAAGCGCCTGTGGGCTTGACTGGACTAACACTTTTATATACCTTGTCAGGTGAATAGCCATTCTTTGATTTACTTATATCTTTTGCATTATTTGACAAATATGCATGAAATGTGTAAGACATGTAGTTTCATGAGCTTTCTCTTGCTATTTTCAAATTGGTGCCAGTTCAGCAAAGGAGGACAAGGGCAGTTTCAAGGGAAGGGGGGCAAAAAAGCGTCAATTTGCTAACAACTTTGTATAATCAGTCTTAGCAAAATCCGACGGAAGCTTGGAAGGATTTGTTTTTCTATTGCTATGTCAAATTGTATGCCATTCCATCAAATAAGATATGATTTTAAAAGCCCCATTGTAAATACAGCCCAGTTAGATTTTCACAGCCCCCTGACAGGATAACAAATGAACCAACTTGCCAACAGGATGTGAGACACGCACCTCTCATGACTTACCTGAAGATACTGTGTATTGCATAACAATCATTCTTGTCTACAGAATTTTATTTATTAGTGAGTTCTGTAGTTGCACACAATCAATCTACACTAAATATATTTTTTAAATATTAAAGTCATGCCCTGGTGCAGATTATATGAATAAGGGTTCAGAAATTAAAATAATGGTGAAAAGTAAATATACAGTACATGTAAATATGAGAGGTAATTCAATGATGGAATCAATCAGTATCGGACTTCCTCCTTTTCTAGCTCCTAAACCATGCTCATAATGGCACCAAATGAGACATACAAATGAGTTACCTAGATGTCATTATTACACATACACGTTTCACTCATAGCTTTCCAATGTTTTGTAGTGTGTGCAGCAAGCCAGATTATTTTCTGTCTTTTTTTGTCATGCTTTGCTTGAGAATGTAACAGATAGTACCAGCTCACACCAGTGCTTGACCTTCAAGCACACTGTTTGCAGCTTTGACGCTCCATAGAAAACTTGAAGATCTCTCTGTCGAGATGCCTGTGCATCCGACTTATTCATGGTCTCTAAGCATTATTATGAGAGAAACAGGCCCTACTGTACAAGTCACACAACTGAATGTATAGCAGGTGCTACTGATGCACTGTCAAGCTACAGCAAAGCATCACACTATGTAATGAATATTCTTAATACATTGAATAATGCATTTATAATGAATAAATGAATTCTTTACGGGTCTAAAAAGCAGAAAAATGCAAAGCACATTCCAAAATTGAAGGGAGGAATCACACTATTTTTGATCTACTAATAACTTTGACACTGTTTGAGGGAACTGCAAGAAATTTGGCTGAAACGTAACATAAATAGCTTACTCTGTTTTCTTAACATCATGCTGGTCCATTAAAGAGAGGGGACAGATTATTTAAAGCAGAGGTGAAATATGTGTTCATTTGCTAATAGATTTGTCTCTGTTTGACGAATACACAGACATTAATCAAGTTTAGCTTTTTGTTGTCTAAGTCAAGTTTTGTGCATACCTATCAGGAGGAAAAGATAAATGAGGAAAAATAAAAGTTTAATTCACTAGTAACTTTGGATTTGTCAGATCAATCTGCATGAAATTTGGCAGACAGTTAGCAAATCAAGCCTAGTGTAAGACAGGGTAAGCCCTACCTCCAAACTCAGTTGTGCACATCAACAGAGGGTCGGCCGCAGGGCGTGGCTGTAGACCATGCGCAGTGCAGAACACATGCATGTCAGGTGAATGCAGTAAATTAAAACAAACCAGATGAAACTCAAGTAATAAAGGCAGTTAAAAGTTAGTTATGGTTCGGTGAACACAAAACTGGAAAAAATCACTGAAATTCTCCTGGGCAGTCGGAGGAGTATGTCAGTGACAGAACCAGAGTAGGCTCCTTCACTGACGTACTTAATGTCTGCCTGCTTGTAAATGAGGTGGGAGGACGAAGGGTTTGGGGGAGAGGGTCGCAGATGCAACAGAGTACCCTCGCGGCCAAATTTTAAATCATGCCCATTGTGCTGAAAATTCACAGTTTGCCACTAATAGGTCATGGTTTTCTTGGTGAGGGTGATCCTCAACATCCCTGGGGAAGTCCAGGCTTATTTACCATGTCTTTGCCTTCAGAACCTATGGCTTTTTGGTGAATATACACGAAAAAATTTGCTGTTAAATGCACCATTTGACCCAATGTTTTTAAAAATGGATTTGGGAGACACTTTTCACCCCTGTTGTTGTCCTCTTTATAAATTAATTGACTATAGGATGGTGCACAAGGAAAAAGTCCATATCCAGTTTGAATATCAAATCATCTTTTTTATTAGCATAAATCAGTATAAAAGTTCAAATCCAGCCAACGCATTTCGTTCCATACAAACAGGAACTTCATCAGGGCTCAAAATGATGTTTCGAGAGATCTTATTTTTTAATGAATGATATGGAACTATATCAAATGTTCAAATGTGTCAAACCAGACCGCACGACATGCACATTTGAATACCTAATATGGTATCAAGTATGGGGCCTGATAATGCCCATTGGTACTTGTGGTAGTTCTTTAATCAGCTGAAAGTACTGAATGCAGAGGATGTTACTAAGTACGCGATAGTACCATATCATTCATTGCAAATAAGAGCTCTCTAAACATCAGAAAGCCACAAAGTTTCTGATCTGGATAACAGTGGCATGTAACAGTGGTAGGTGCCGGAAGATTTGTGCACTGGACACTTTACCTACTGTGACTGGAGATTGAGATGCAGCAGAACCAGTCCGCTGCTGGAGTGTTCTTTTTTCCCTTTATAAATTAAGGCTTACTTGCATTCTTTAATGCAATTTGGGGTGTGCATTTCTTTCAAAGAGCGTATCACACAGTGTATGCACATAAAGGAGACGAGTGGTGCAAAAACATAATGTGACACTAAAATAACTTTTTTTGTTGGTGCCACCTACTGAAAGAACTTGCTGCCTCTGCCGCAAATCTTTACACACACATGTGCTTGCAAAAATATATCAAAAAGATATGCAGCCATTATTATTTACAAAGGGTATAAATGCCAAAAATTATAAAGATTTCAAAAATCAAAAATCGAAAGACAAATCAATGTTTAAAATAATAAACCCCCGCTCAGAGTGCTCTTTCACTGTTGGTTTCCTTCCTGAATCTCACTTTCCAGGTGTATCTAGCCAATAAGAGATCCACATGGCAATCTACATTGGTGAAAGTTCTGTGTGTCACAACACTAACCTGTATTTCGTGACCAAGCAGATGTGAAGGTGATGTGAATCCTCCCATTTCCTCTTCTTGTCCGCAGTGTTAATCACCAAGGTACCAAAGGTGTTGCACTTTAAAGGTAAGGAGAGGAGAAAGTGGTTTTGGATTTGGAGAGGAGGACACAATCTTCTTGCCTTCCCTTTGTCTTCTTTATTATGGGACGCGTTCTACTGCTGTCTTCTGGGGAATTGTTGAACCTTCAAATTCCTTACCTGTGAACAGTGGAAAGATAGCATTATATCACAAATAAGGCTCCTCTTTTCCGTTTCTACGGATTTTTACAGATAAATACAGACAGAAAACAATGTGTTTTCTGTCTGCATTTATTTTTAAAAGTGTATAAATACAGAAAATTGTGCTTCTTTTAAGTGACTCTCCATGCTGTCTTTAATGAATTGTCGCCCACCAGCTAAGCAGATTGACAGCATTGGAAAATAAAAACAGGAGGAAATCTCTTATCAATATACATTTGTGGTATAATGCTAATATTTAGTGGATGTATATGTACGTAATATTTGGCAACTTAAATAGCTTAATCATCAAAGTATGAGTGTGTGCCAATCAGATAAATAAATATGGAAATGTAGAGTTTTACAACTTCATTTATACACAAAACACAAAATAAATATGGATAAATACAGATAAAATATACCAAAAATAAATATGGATAAATACAGACTGAAATGTTAAAAAACTAAAAAATATTAACCCAGGAGCCCTAATTACAAAGCATTTACAATTGAAGTGACATTTATGGCATGATTTATACTTTAGCAAAGGGGATACTCCATCACAAAAGTGACGGATATCCCGTCTCTCATATTACAAGTACATTTACTCTATGGCACTTGTAATACAGCAGACAGAATATCCGTCATGTTGTCTAAATGAAGCCTTTTTGTTTTCATTGTGCTATCTCAGAGCCTGATTTAGATCTAGGTGGATGGGATACTCCATCTGACTGAGAAGAGACCAGGGCTGAGCAGACCTTAAGCATTGCATGTTGGAGTCCTGAATAGCCAGGTTTTAAGTCCATTGTGAAAGGTCCTTTCCATTGGTTCTGCTCTCAGGTTTTGCGGCATGAATACCAAATCTTAGCCACCAAATAACTAAAGGATTTGGCCTCCAATCTCGCCTGGAAACACCAATTGCCTTGCAGGTGTGCAGGACCTCTTCCTGTGCAAAAAGCTGTGCCCCAAGGTAAGTGCCAGAGCGACCGGAATCTGCTGGTATGTGCATCAACTGGCCTCTTTGCACTCGTTCTACTGTGCCCACTCCTCCCAATAGCAGCCTGCCACCTGTGGACCATGCTTCACATGGGACCTGTCCCCCATGCCCCTCACCTGACTCCTCTCCCTTCATGTCTCTCCTTGTCTCCCAACAACTGCTGTCCTTTATTTACCTTGACACCCACAAGTCTCCTCTATGTCTACTCTCCTGCTGCCTTGTGACTAATCTGCTTCCTTATCTGTTCCCCCACGACCCCTGTGCAACCTTCCTGCTGTAATTTATTTAGCTCTCTCCTCCTCACCTAGCAGGTTCTTTAGGCTACCACCGTGCCCCTGTGCCCCCACACACGTTTCTGCCCTGTGGACTGTGGGGGACGTAGGTTGTCTGGTGTGAGACAGAGAACAGAGGTTTTAAATTGCAATCTGCACAATGTGCACCAAACACCCTCCTCTTCTAAAGTTTATGCCAGGTCACAGATTGTGACTTGGCAGAGTCTCCGGCACTGACAAACTGCACAAGCAATTGACATTTTTGTGACAAGGACATGTTCTGCACACTTTTTTATTTCAGCCCACAAATGTTGTTATTTTACCACAAACCTAGCTAACCCAGGCCGCAAAATCCTTGTGGGTTTGGTATCATTCAGTTCTCCACAGTACTGGTTTTCAAAAACACAACTGCCTTTTCTAGCATTTGAGTTCGCTCCTTAAGTAAAGAGTTTTTGTGGATAATCAGGAATCAGTACTTCATATTTGTTACATTTGAATGTGGCAACTAACCATGTTGTTTACTTGACTGTATCTGTCTTTCTTTTCTTTGGTCCTGAAGGTGACCAAGTAGGCCTGGCTTCAGGGATCCAAATAAAAGCCTGACCCTGGATGAAGGAGAATTCCGATCTCAGCTGAGAACAACACCCATCATCAACAGGTAAACAGGGACTCAACCAGAAGAATCCTCTAGTGTTTGTGATTGAAGACTAAGTGGCACAGTGGAGCTTGGGCGCTGTTGACATAGGACTGCACTCAAAATTGCCACCACATCCCATTTTACTCTGAGATCTTGGCTTAGTCCCTTGTAATCTCAGGGTTTTACACAAACTGTCCCTAAGACCATGGAGGTTAGTGCTGTCAGACTACCTGCTCTTACAAAATAAACAAAACTATACATGGGGCACACAACACTGCAAGGGCATGGACAAGGGGCAAGACAATGCTGAATGGGACTATAGTGGGGTGGCAGTGCTGAGAGCCTAATAGTTCATGTAAAGTAATGGGTCACATAGTGCTAACTTACTAAGGGGATTGATGGTCAATAAGTCACCAAAAGATGAGCAAGTTATACAGGACATAACACCCTGCTGTCAGAAACAAGGTAAGTGTGAGGTACTGCCATCATGTACTCATTAATACCGTTCAGGAGTGATTAGATCCGAGAAACTAATGTTGAAGCAGCAGCAAAGGTGCAGAAGGTACTGAGCGCAGCAGATGCACAGGGGACAATTAAGTGTTTCTTGTTGTTGGAGGGAAGGATCAATGTCATAATACTGATGTAAACAATATTGAATCCCAAACATATCAGAAATTAAATATTGTTTAAAAAAATATTGCTTTCCTATAATTATCTACTAAATACACAAATATCGATGACCAAATTATTGCAGTTAAAATCATCAATTTTTACTTCTATCGATAACACAAATATTGGAAACTACAATATTGCTACCTTTAAATAAACAAATAAAATGACAAAAATATCAAAACACATAACATCGACTACATTAATATTGCTAAATATAAAGCCAATAACAGTATTTTGCATTAAACAAAAATAAAAAATAAACTCAAAAATCATTTGTATGTAATCTAACAATATTATAATAATTTTATATCACTAAACTTTAAACACAAAAAAATTACATATTTCAATAAATCAAATTATGATTGAACTAAAAATACTTACAACAACTGATGAAATATAAACATTAAACAAAAACAAATGTATATTTATACATAAATCATACACCCAAAATAACACTAAAAACCAAAATAACAGAAATATATATGCAACACTATAAAATGAACACTAATTAGCGTCCACCATAATAGGCAATAACTGAGAAAAAAATTCAAACCAAATGAGCACTAAGCAATAAAAACAACTGTAAATCAAACTTACAAATATATAATCAATTAAAATATTAATTTAAAATTCGCACAAAATGTTATCACTTACTAGACCAAATACTATGAAAGCTGCAAGACAACAATATTCAGATGGATTTCCTACAGAAAATCAAGAAAACAGAAGTTGGAAGAAAACTTACAACTACCCTCTCAAGTAATTAAGTCATGTAATTAAATAAACTTGAAAACAAATGAATTTAAAAAAAACATTAAGGTATAATTAACTGACAAAACATTCATAAACTTTAGAAACTACAGAAAAACTGCAATCGACAAACTACAAACCCCCCAACAAACTCCAGCAACTATGTACCTGGAAAAAGGCACATGAAAAGGAAGTAAATGTATAATAGTTCTAAATATCACTTCAACCTTAAATGCAACAACCAAAACTAAAAGCCCTCAACCCCTACTAATTACCCAGAAACAAATGTTTAAAATTAAACTAAAACAACTTTTTTGCCTCAACAGGAAAGGAGTCACCTGATCCACATTATAACACCTCCAACAGAAAAAAGAAGAAAAGGGACTGCAATGAGTATCAATAATGCAAATGTAAGTATAAAATAGAAAAACATTGCCATACGTTTGTGTGTACATTTCAAATGTAAAGTATAATTATTAAACCTTTATTTATTATATTATTACATTATTTTCAGATATAATGACAGAAAGAGAAAGATACATCACAGAAACGGGAACAGTTACTCTCTAATAGGGCGACACTTACATACAAGAAAGTACAAGCACTGAAAATGTTAATTGGAAATATACAACATATTACTCTAATGCTCGTAATGGGGGACTACAACAAAAAATGAAGTTGTTATTAATGTGAGAGAACATAATTATCCCCAAATGTAACAGAAATGTAAGTAAGGCATGTACTACAAGATTTAAAAGAGACAAGCACTAGTTCCCAATAGCACACTACTAAAATACTAAAAGATATCCCCCCAAACACATCATAGAATAGCTACCAGCTATACCCACCTTAAAATGCTTAATAGCACAAACTGAAAAAGCCACCAATGATACTTCTCTTGCTCCTACAAGATACCAAGATATCCAGATTCCCAAGCACAACCACCAGACATAATGAAGAACACTTCCTCCTACATGACAACCTCAATAATCAGAAACACATTATTGTATTTGCTACCCCAGATAACTCATTAAAACTAAGCCAATGTCAAACATGGATGATGGATGGAACATTAGAAATCTGCCCCAAACCATTTAATCAGATATACACCATGCATGATGAATACCATAATACTAATATACCATTCATATATGCCTTGCTACCTTATAAACACAGTAGCACTAACTTTGAACTATTAAAACACATTACAATGAAAATAACCAACTACTCCCCACATAAAATAATTGACTTTGATCAATTCATGCTGCAAACAATACTTAAACTATACCCGCACATAGCCATAGACGGCTATTACTTCCATTTTAAGAAAAGTATTTGGAGACATCTCCAACAATCTATACTAAGTGTAGAATATGCAATAAACAGTCAATTTGCCTTTGAAATAAAAAAACTATGAGTACACTAGCCTATGTGCCTGTACCAGAGGTAGCTAACCACTACAACTTACTTATATACAGTCCATTCTGACAACAAAACGAAGACACACTAAGGGGCTGCTTATGAGTTTGGCGGTCCATTGGACCGCCGAACCGATGGTGTCGGTCCCTGGAACGCAAGACTGGGGGTCCACCCACCATATTACGATTACGGCGATGCGACAGCCATAGTCCCGCCTCAACCGTCAGGGATCATGGATCCTGCGGTGGTGGCACAGCGGTGAGATGCCCTAATATGCTGGTGGTGCAGCTGCAGCACCGTAGAGCATATTAGGAATTTCCTCACCGCCACTGTTTTCATGGCAGTGAGGCTGCCATGAAAACTGTGGTGGTAAGGAAAGAAAAGGGGCCCTACAGGGCTCCCTGTTTTCTTGGGCCATGGGGTGCATGCAGGGGTGTGTGCATGCATTCCAGTTCCTGCATGGCATGGACTGCAGAGTCCATGCTGTGCAGGAAGTGTCTTTGATGCTCCCACTATGGTGCCCTTTTTCCGAGGCACTGCCGAGGGGCCGCCAAAGAAACGTCCGACAGACACGTGAAAACTTGGACACAGACGCCAACCCAAATTCCAAATACAATAGTGGAATGTCTATGACAGCACCATAGCTCAAGAAGCCAAAATTAATAACGCAGTTGAAGGAAGGCACAATGTCATCCAATGTACACAAAGGAGAACCCAACATACACTCTACAAATTCATAGAAGGCCGACAAAAAGAGCAAAGCAACCAACAACTATAAATTGAGCAATCAGTAAACCAAATTAAAAAAAAACTAGCAAACAAACCAGTAGAATGTATGACATGCTACAATGTAAAGTTAAATTCTTTATTAACAACAAAGGAGTACACTACCGAGAATAAATAGTAAAGCCCTATTATAAAATACCAAACTATCTACACACTAACCAATACACCTTACCATAGATCCACACCAGCATAACGAAAATATTGTAACTAACTAATAAACAAATAATTTTTATAGATCAGTCAAAACAGCATGCAATTAAAATATTTTTTAAATTATGTTTATTAATTAATTAAAATTAGCAAATCATCTACCACAGAGCACAACATGACAAATCAAACCAAATAAATAGAACCAAGTAAATGCAACATATAGAAATAGAAAATAACCCAATACAATTATATCAAATATACATACATAATAAAATATAACATTTCCCACCCACAAATATTAACCTAAATAAAACATACTATTCTATAGCTGCAGATCTTTGTCCATACACATGTTGTCAAAATATAATCTGACAAAAATGGAACAAATAAATCCAAAAAAGGCCAAAAACATGCAAAAATAAAACAGGTCCTATTTAAACCCAAAGAAACAATCCTACGTCATAAGGAACCATAAAACCCCTGAAATATTGTTTAAAAAAAGGAGACACTCAAGGAAGCCTAAAATCAAAGGAACAAGTAATACAAATATTGATTTACTAGAAACCAAAATAATTTCCTTTGAAACAAATGCAAATCCATGTGTCCATACAATAACTTTGGATCCACAATTCTGTAAAAAACATACAATACCAACTCATAGAAAACGCTATGTTCAAATATAATATAAACATTACATTCAAAGTATAGTATACAAAACACACGACATAACACAACATTATATAAAATAACAATAAAGTACTACCAAACTATGACTAGGCCTAAAACAAAAAGCTATTAAAGAAACTAGCATAAAGTATTAATAAAAATAACCAAAAACTAAAAACATAACTCTACTATTAACTAGTTCTACATACATATCCTATCCCTAAATCCCAATAGAAAACCTTAAAAAAGGTGTTAACTTAACTGAAGAACAGCAGCACCTTGATGTGACTCATTCCCAAAAAATGTGTTGAAAACGTACTACAAAAATAAAGATAGCTGTAAAATAAATAGCTTCTAAATTAAACCAAAAAAATTACTATCTCCCTATAAAAAACAATGGGACTTTAAATACAATTGTCAAAAAAATGTTTAAATGTGTACAATTTGTTATAAAAATGTAAAACATATCAATGAATGTTAAATGAAAACATACAACAGTAAGGTAAAGTATACAATAAATATTAATATTTTTAATAACATACTGTTGTTTATAATATACTTAAAAAACTACATAAAAGATGTTAAATAAAAAATGTTGTACAAATGTATATATATAAAAATATTTAAATGTACCAGACTTGGAAAGAATTATGTTAAAAATGAAAAATGTCAAACAATGTTCTGAAAGAATATATAACTTGTATTTTATTTGAAAAATGTCTTTCAAATGTTACGATGTTCGGTTTCTGACAGGTTTTCCATGCCGGCCTTTCTGACATTGAGAGCCTGTTGGAAAGCAGGTTTGGGGGCCCCTGAAAGGACCCCTTCTCCTTGCGGACTCCGGTTGGGGGCCGAGGGGGCACCTATAGTGCCCCCTGTTAATCCCTGCACCTTGTGGCAGGCACGTTGAGGTACCTGCAATGCGCTGCAGGGATTAACACAATCTTCCATTTCTCTATAGGAGCTTGTGCTAGAGCTGGTTTATGGCGGCAGTACAAACTCCCATAGAGAAATGAGCATTGCGTTGTAATTGCGGTGTCGGGACCGCCGACAAGAGATCGGTCGGTCCCGAGAGTGTGACTGTGTAGGTCGGCGACAACTCCGACCGACATCATAATTGAGCACTAAACATATAACACTTACCATTCCCACTCAAATTTAACACATGTAGATGATGTTGTTGGACACTAAATGGTTAAAATGTACTATTCACACTCCAATCCAAGCCATTTAGGGGAAGGCGTTGGACTGAGGAAATATGAATTTTGTGATCAGTTATGTCCCCTATCGTAGACCCCAACGGCTCCATGTACATGCTATACGTACATGTATGTTCCCTCCTGCTCCAGTTTTGAAGACGCAAATATATGTGCGTCCACCGTCAACATGTCCTCTTCCAGATCCACTATGAATGGGTCAGATATTCCTTTCCTAAGTATGAAAGGCCACCGACTTTATGTGGTTCACTTTCCACATTTTACAGATTCAGGCGAGTAGGCCCGAATTCTGTCATCAAGCCTTTTCCTGTCTTCTGCCTCTGAAAGCTCCAGTCTGAGCCTGCATCTGTGACCATGAACTTTGTCTTACTCCCTGCGCGGCTAACGGTGCCTGATCCAGCCCGTAGCTTGCCAAAAAACTGTATTTCACCTTCAAGATTATCTCCTCCGCCCCTCATCCGATGCATTCCTGTCTAGCAGTTTAGGTAAACATTCCTCCAGCTACCGTGCAAAGGGGCCAGGCCTCGCTGTCCTCATGCAAGTAATTCATAAACCCTGTTACCATGGAATATTCCTACCCCCTCGCATCTAGTGTAGACACTTAGACGCTTGTACACGCACTAACAGTCAGTATAGTCAGTATAGAATAAGATTCTATCCTAAGAGACCTCTCTTTTTGGATAACACCGTTCTTTAAACATAGGATATTAGATATGATTTGGGATTAGGTTGACATAACCCCAGACTTCTGTCTCCACATGTAGAGCTAAATGTCAAGTCCCTTTCTCCCTCTAGTTGCACGTCAATCACACGTCATGCGGCTGCGCACGCATCTCTGCCAAATATTTCTGCTGACATTGCAGAATTCTCTTATGGATCCACCCATTTATGACATCATGTATGATGACGTTGTCTAGTTACGCCTACTCTAGTTACGCATGCATAGTTTATTTTTCTTATCAGTTGATACGCCTACTGCATCTGTTTTACTGTAATGCCTCTTCTATAAAAATGATTACCTGTCAATAATATATGCCCTTCCTTCCTGAACTTTCGTGGTGATGGAACAGAACGCAAACAATTCGAATTGTGTTCCTTTGAATAGGAATAAAGCCTTTTTAAACCTCTAATACCACGGATTCTGCCTCTCATTTTACTGAGTTATTTTTAATAGACTTTACCGCATAAAAAATAGTACCGGTAACGAAATATTTACCACATAAATTGGCGCCCGAACAGGGACACTTTCTCATCTCACGCGCCGGCGGTGCGTTGCAGGCCCGGTCTCCTGCCACAGCTGAACGGACAAAAACGCGTACCCGCAGGATTTCCTGTATCTCCCTCCGGCCAAGCGGGGACGACTGAGGCTGCGATCAACACCCAGACGAGGCGGTGAGAAGTGCGAAGTATCCCGACCAGAGCCTAGCTGAGAGAGCAAGATCCGAGGTATACAGAGACCCGCCAGGTTCCGAAGTTCCGAGTCCAGTCCGGTCCAGTCCAGTTTCAGTTCCGTTCCGAGGCCTTCCGTTCCGAGCTACCCGGTGAGTACCATTACCGGGGAGGCATTTAACGTGCACATAGTCTGTGCCGGTCAAGACGGGTTTGGGTACACAAATCCGGTCTGCACTGTTTTAGCAGTGTATCTGTACTGTTTAGCAGTATATATAGTATGTTTTGCATATAAATAAGATAAATAAGTATTATCTAGTGTCAGTATAATGTCAGTAACTAGTTTTCTATTAGTTATCATTGTTCGTAAAACTGTTAAGTGTTAAATGTTTTAAATACGTTCTATATACTGTGGTGTGAATGACTGTTCATTATTGTGTTTTTATAAAGTGTGTCCCAGTAATAAGGTCTAAAAATGCCGCTCTTCTCGAAACTAAGACAGATCAAAACTAGAAAAGGAGTACTCGAAGAAGCTGTTCCCATCCCACCGAGGGACACTCCAGGGTACTTTATGTATCATAAGCATGGCCTAGATGCCGTATTATTTCTTGATTTATGGGTGGACTACACCAAAGAATTACCAGAGAGTCAGAGATGGCCCGCAGCGGGGACCTAGGATGCAGATTGCATCATGAGAGTAGAAGAAGAATTATGGAAAAAGAAAGCCAGACAGTCACAGAAAGATGCCATTGAATTATGGTGTAAAGAATCATATAGACGTACAGAAAAAGCGCTCAGACAGGAAGAGAAAGGTAGAGAAAATTCAAATAAAACCCGAGAAAATCTATTACTTGAGGAAGGTACCCGAGTAAAATCAGAACAAATAGACAGACAAAGAAACGCTCTTATGAATGGTATGTATCCACTTCTGGCTGAAGGGTTACCTAAGGCTACTCCGGAAATACCAAAAGACTTGCCACCTCCATTGTTTCCGATAAAAGCACATCCCAAGGGGCATCCTAGAACCGCACAAGATGTTTTCCTTTCCTCCTATTTAGATGACGCAGCTCCCGAGTATGCTAATACCGCACCACATAGACCGCTTGCCGATGGTGCTCATCGCCAAGATTCTCCGTCTGTACCTCCACAACAACAAGCTTCGACACACATTCCGACAAGCATATCTGTTTCTACAGCTTTTCCCGCAACGACGGTTGCTGTCTCACCTTCAACAAATCCTTTCACGTCCAGCACCCCAGACGGTGCTACAGGAGGTACAACAGACATTTTTTCTACGCCACCCAGAGGAGATAAATTTTCCCTTAGAGAATTAGCACACCAACGTACGCCCAAACTAGCAACCCCCGACATGCTCAAGGAACTTCTAGTAGATTGTAGATATGATCCTGTACCCGGTAAACGGGACGAAATGCTGCTGTCATCATTACGTATTCGACGAGCCGCAATATATTTAACGAAGCTACCAGGAATGGCTACACATTTAGAAAATATATATCACTTTGTCCAGTCAGGACGAGGTCCTGAAAGTATTAGCAGAGCCATGGAGTACCAGAAAGTGGAGGTACAGGGACAACTGTTACGTTTCCTCATAAACTGTGTAATCAGAAATCAAGACCGGCCAGGGGTAAATCCGGAAGAAATGCAAAAACTTGTCACTTGGGGTAAGAATATATCAGAAGGGAGACATGATAAATTGTTATGTATAGTAGCTATGTACCGAAAGATCCGCAAAGAAGTAGAACGAATACACGAAGAAAGATTAGAGGTAGACCCCACTGACATAAACAGAGAGGAGGAGGAGCAAGAATCAGACCAAGCAGATACAATAGCTTATGTAGGTAGAGGAAGATCCCATAATAATACCAGAGGTTTTAACGACCCAATACGTCCAATACGTCCAGAATGTAATAGACATCTTCCAAACCCTATGCTAAATGCAAAATCCCCTGAACACTTATTCCAAGCCGCTGATAAATTACTCCGAGATCGAAGGGGGTACCACGTGCTCGATTCCATGGACGAACAAGAATTAGCCAGGTCAGCAGTACAATGGGCAGACAGTCCCGGCGAATACAATGACGATGTACTTGCACACACGTTTCTGAATCTAGACCCCTATGAACAGCGTCTAGCTAGTATATACATGATTCAACACCTCCTTATATTATATAAAAACCAACACTCCGATCCAGGACCCTTACCTGACATATTGACAGAACTGCTCACGAATATATGGAGAGGGTCAGGTACTGATTTGATTAAGGAAATTCTAGTATCTCGAAATCAATATTTAAATTTCGTATGCCCAGAACACGTTCCAGTTCCCATCATGGGGAGAAAAATGTATCACATAGATAGACAGAATCCGTTACGCGAAGTACACCCAATTAGAGGTGCCGATGATAATTTTACACGCGTGTTTGTATACACGCCTATAACTAAACTAGAATTATTAGAAATGAAGAAAGTAGTACCCAGCCATGACAAGGACCCAGCAGGTTTCCACCGTGAGATAAAGGACATGTTACTCATGGGAGAGTATACCTACCCCGACATTATGAAAATATTGAAAGTCCTATTACCTGCCGGTGTTTATGAGAAACTCAAAGAAAAAGAATGGGAGGTGGGAGACCAGAAGATAGATTGGACAGCATTAGAAAACGAAGAAAAGGCCCGAGCTGCAGGAGCAGGGCTTGGGGACAAGACTACCGCACTAGCAGGATTACTAATACAGGTACTGCCACGTTTATTAACTACGAAAAAGGAAGACTGGGGTGCAATTTCAGCCTGTAAACAAAAACCAGATGAAGACACTAGTGATTTCTATTCCCGATTTGAAAAATGTTTTAGTATAAATAGTGGTATAA
The DNA here is from genome assembly GCF_964204655.1 of Triturus cristatus. Lineage (NCBI taxonomy): Eukaryota > Metazoa > Chordata > Amphibia > Caudata > Salamandridae > Triturus > Triturus cristatus. Next base: position 618,986,948 of record NC_140589.1, on the reverse strand, counting down.
AAGCCAGTAGTGAGTCATATCCACATCTGTTTGTGACTAAATTAGTCGAAAATTCTCTGCTACAAGTCAAGAATAGAGTATTGAAATTCAAAAGTACCTGGCAAGGTAATACCCCATCACAGATGCTACAGATGTTACAATACCACCACAATAGAATTAGAGAAGAACAAGAACACGAACAAAGACGTATGAAAGATACAAAAATGAAAATGCTTGTTGCACAATCAGTTCCAGCCGATAGTCACCAAAAGGGTGATTCCGCAGGTCCTGCGAAAGGGACATGCAACTATTGTAAACAACCAGGTCATTATATACACGATTGTCCAGTCCTGAAACATAATATTGCCACAGGTAGAACGCATGAGAGACCACGTCCACCTAGACAGGATCAGAATCAACAACTAATGCCTCAGCAGGCACAACCTAGGTTAGCTCCGCAACAATTAGCTCCGCAACAGGCAGCTCCACAACAGATCGTAGCACCACCACAAGCGCAGCCTGTTGCTGCAACACAAGCAACAACACAACAAATGTATCAGTACGCACAAACAGATTATCCCGATTATCAACGATACTCATGAGATAGCCTAGAGAGGGAAGTTGGCTTACCCCTTATAGAGGTTCCAGTAGACCAAGAGGGACCTTATGTACATAGTGAACTATTAGGGGAAGACAGAAAGTTTTTACTTGATACAGGGGCAAGCAGAACAACTATAAGACGCAGTGAAGTTCCAGGGGCACCCCTCTCAGGCTCACAAAATATTTCCCTTGGATTCTCAGGAAAACCTATAATTAATGACGTAACACAACCTCTTCCACTTACAGTCGGTCCATTAACACGTACTACAGATTTATTGCTTACTAAATCATGTCCAGAAAACTTGTTAGGTATAAAAACATTGAAAGCTCTAGGAGCCATAATATGTTGCTCTCCGGAAGGAGTACGACTATTTTTACGTGACTTTAAAGGTCACTACGTATCCAGAGACATGGATCACCGACTGCAGAATTTACCTACACATTTATGGGCACAAGGCCCCACTGATGTTGGTTGCATGAACATTACACCATATCGAGTTACACTGAAATCAGGAGTGGTACTACCACGAATGCGACAATACAAGTTACCACCAGATGCTGTAACGGCTTTACTGCAAATCATTGACGAGCTTATTGCCCAAGGAGTGGTTGTCGAAACTGACTCCAATGTATGTAATTCCCCGATAATTCCGATTCTTAAAAGAACGGATCCAAAAGCACCACCAGTATATCGATTGGTTATTGATCTGCGCGAATTAAATAAATGTATTGTACCACAATACCCTGTGGTCCCAGACATCTCTTCATTACTCACAGCTATTGACTCAGAAGCAACGTTTTTCACTGTAAGTGATCTCAAGAATGCTTTCTTTAGTGTCCCAATTGATCCAGTAAGTCAATACTTATTCGGTTTTAGTTTAAATGGACGAAGTTTTAAATTCACACGCGCACCTCAAGGATTTACAGAAAGCCCCAGCATCTATAGCCAAGCATTAAAACGAGAACTTGACAGTATCCACATGCCAGTTAACACTGCCTTGCTTCAATATGTCGATGATCTACTGATCACCGCCCGAAGCGAACATGAATGTGAAAAAGCGTCACTGACGGTTTTAAAATTTCTGGCTGACAAGGGGCACAAGGTGTCCCCTTCCAAGCTGCAATTTTGTGTCCCGCGAGTTGTTTACCTTGGGCACTCGCTGTCCAAGGAGGGAAGGCAGCTTACACCCGACCGCATCCAGTTAATTGCTAACATGCCACCACCTAAGACACAAAAGGAGGTGCGGGCTTTTATAGGCCTCACTTCATACTGTAGGCAGTGGATCCCTCAATATGCATTTCTAGCAAAACCACTCATCCAGTTGACAACACAGGAGGCAGCCACATCGACTGTCCTCCCTTGGACTCCAGAACATACACATGCCTTCGAAAGCTTAAAGAAAGCTTTATGTCAAGCACCTGTCCTAGCAACACCATGTTACAGTAAACAGTTTACACTCTTTGTTACAGAACGCGAAGGTACTGCTTTGTCAGTACTCACTCAGGAACAAGCAGGATCACACAAACCATGTGCTTATTTCTCTAGTACATTAGATCCAGTAGCTCAGGCACTTCCAGCGTGCCTAAAATCAGTGGCAGCAACAGCTTTAGCAATCAGACAAAGCGATGCCATAGTGTTAGGACATCAATTGACAGTACAAGTACCACATGCAGTAGAGGTTCTCTTGAACCGCACACAAACACAACACTTGACTATAGCAAGACTCACCGGTTACGAATTAACATTGTTTCAGCCACACATAGAAATCAGACGTTGTAATACGTTAAATCCTGCCACACTGTTACCAGTAGGCGGAACAGATCCATTGGCACATGATTGTGTCGAAGTCATTACTATCACGACGAAACCCAGACAAGACTTGACAGATATCCCTTTGACAGATCCAGACTTGACATTATATGTAGATGGGTCATGTATGAGAACAAGTACAGGAGAGTTAGTGGCCGCTTACGCAGTCACAACAGACACTGAAGTCATTGAAACAAATTGTATTAACACTTTGTCAGCTCAAGCAGCAGAGCTCATCGCTCTGACACAAGCCTGTATTCAAGCCACAAATAAAAAAGTCAACATATACACAGATTCACGTTATGCATTCGGAGTCGTCCATGACTTCGGCGTACTGTGGCGAGAGAGAGGTTATTTAACTTCTCACGGTGCCCACATCCAACACGGACCCCTCATTCAAGCCCTATTAGACGCGATTCATCTACCTACTGCAATATCGATTATGAAATGCAAAGCCCACTCAAAAGTTACCGACATCATTTCCCAGGGTAATGATCTAGCTGACAGAACAGCTAAACAGACTGCTCAGAATCAGACTCACACAACTGACATGACAAAGACAATAGTCCTGACACCAACACATTGCATGACAGTTAAGGATCCCGCCCTTGATGTAATTGACATACAGACACATGCTACACCAGAAGAAATAAAGAAATGGACTGAATTAGGAGGGATCCAAACAGATCAAGGATGGATGACGAAGGAAAAATCTATATGGTTTCTTCCCGACTCAATGGTCCAAGTCATCATTAATACTATACATAGTCCAGCGCACCTAGGAGAAAAAGCTATGCTAGACAGCATTCAACACATTTGGTTCAACAAACACTTGCGAGCCGCAGCGAAACAAAAAGTTCGTACCTGTATGATATGTTGTCAGTTTAATCCAGGTAAAAGCATCCCCGTAGAGCAGGGTGGATTCCAAACTCCCGATCACCCTTTTGAAGTCCTCCAGATGGATTATATCCAGATGGAACGATGTCGAGGATTCAAATATGTTCTCGTAGTTGTCTGTGCTCTTTCCCGTTGGACAGAAGCATACCCGGTTTCAGATTACACTGCCCCAACTACTGCCAAACAGTTAGTTCGAGAATTCTTCCCACGGTACGGTTTACCACGTGTTGTCTACTCAGATAACGGCCAGCCGTTCTCGTCCGAACTAATGAAACACGTTTCCCTTCTATTAGGCTATCAATGGAAATTTCACTGTGTCCGACATCCCGAGGCGGCAGGTCTCGTGGAACGCCATAATCAAACTCTGAAAATTAGATTGTCCAAAATATGTAGAGAAAAAGGAGTCGATTGGATAGTAGCTTTACCAGTTGCGCTCTTTTACATGAGAATGGTAGCACATTCTCGAACAGGGCTATCCCCGTATGAGGTGATCTTCGGTAGACCACCAAATATGTGGGGGACGCCTATACCTCGTAAAATAACTGAGGTTGACTGTAATATGCTGACAGATTACCTGGCTTCCTTGATGTCTGCACTACAATCTTGTCGTTCACAGGTATCCGCAGCTTTTCCCGACAATACTGAGGTGAAACCCCATGACGTGGTTCCTGGGGATCTGGTTTTAGTCAGGAATTTCGACCGGAAGACCCAACTGGATCCTAGGTGGAAGTCACCGAAGTTGGTTTTACTCACCACAAGGACAGCTGTGAAAATCGAGGGAAGAAAAGGGTGGTTGCACTCGAGTCATATCAAAAAATGTTATGGACTACCATCCAGTATAGAGACTCAACCCTGTATTCCCTCACAGACAGACTCAAAGCTCCCCTTGGTTGAGCAATCGAACTCAGAACTGTATAAACTAAAATTGAGGTCCAGTAAGTCAGACAATTTGATTGTTTAAGTCCTCTCCAAGGTGAATCGGTTGAATTTGTCTCTGACATGTATCCTCTGGACCGGAATAGAGAAAGAAATAATCAAATGCTGCTCAAGAAGCACGCGTATTGTAAATCATTTCGTAGTCATTGTACAGTAACATTATTAATTTTGTTTTTTCTAAGTCTTCTGATCATCATTGTCAGCATCCTATTGCACATGTATTACCCTATTCCTAAGCATGCTTATAATATAACTGAAGAACATTCTTTTAGTGAATTACCTCCACATGAATTGTCTTATAGATTTGCGCTGCGCAATAACACTTTCATTAGTATGCTACATCATTCCCATCAGACCAGCAATGCCACAAATTGTTGGATATGTGGCCGACTCCCTCCCTATCAGAACTATAAGGGAGTTTTGCCCCTCTTTCCCTATCCGTTCACACACAATGGCTCCTGTGGAGCATGGTTTAGTTTGATTAATTCCCTAGATTCGAATTCCGCAGTTTATCAAGACAACTGGGTATGGGGAAACCTGAACTTAGTTTTGCTTAAAGTCTGCTACCCTAACAAGGAGGGACTTCCCAAAAGAACAGGAACTGATCTAGAAAATGAAGTATATGGATTAGGTAATTTTACACTCAACCTCATGATCCTGAACGTTGAATCTGAAGCTACACCAATCTTGCCCGCCATGTCCGTATTCCCAGTAAAAGGGGAACTATGTATAAGAAAGAATGGTTCCATACACATGGGCCATAGTAAATGCACCACTGTAATAAAATTCAGTGATCAAGGCAAGTCTACATTTAGAGCTTCCCGTCATTCCTACTTCATATGTGGCCAGACCGCATATATACGTCTACCTTTAGATTGGGATGGTACCTGTTACATAGCATTCCTCCTACCACCTGTTTTCCTAGCTCCTCCTGATTATCATAGAAATACTCATTTAGTACACAATAGACAGCAGAGAGATCTCCCAATTGTCGATTACACTGAAACAGCATGGGAAAAATACACGGATTTCAATAAAGGTTTCTTCCCCTATATAGGTACAGTCACTAATAGTAAGCTGATACGTAGATTAACCAGAACCCTTGAAGCAGTAGTGAACGAAACTATTTCCGCCTTAGGCAATTTAACAGAAGAGCAGTCTGCTATGCGGATTGTTGTGCTTCAAAATCGTCTTGTCCTTGACGTCATCCTGGCCGATAGGGGCGGAGCTTGTAGGGTCATCGGATCAAGTTGTTGCATTTTCATACCAGAAAATTCGCCGTCAGTATATAAAGCCATAACCCGCCTTCATAAGATTGTAAGCCAGATACACCAGAGTCCAGGCACCTGGACTTGGTCCGGTTGGTTCTGGGGCGTGTTGTCAGCCTGGGGATGGAGAATGCTCTCCTTCCTAGGTATTGGCTTTCTCATACTATTCAGTTGCTGCTTATGTCTACAATGTGGGCCAGCGATTTGTGGTCTGTGTGCCACCTCGTGTATCCCACATCCAAGTTTTCGTTCGAAATCCCGGAGGAAGAAAGAAGAACAAATGATGTTATATGAACAGATCGATGGATTGATGAAGATCGATATCTCCTAAGGGTCCGAAGGGGACAAGGAGGGAATGAGGAAATATGAATTTTGTGATCAGTTATGTCCCCTATCGTAGACCCCAACGGCTCCATGTACATGCTATACGTACATGTATGTTCCCTCCTGCTCCAGTTTTGAAGACGCAAATATATGTGCGTCCACCGTCAACATGTCCTCTTCCAGATCCACTATGAATGGGTCAGATATTCCTTTCCTAAGTATGAAAGGCCACCGACTTTATGTGGTTCACTTTCCACATTTTACAGATTCAGGCGAGTAGGCCCGAATTCTGTCATCAAGCCTTTTCCTGTCTTCTGCCTCTGAAAGCTCCAGTCTGAGCCTGCATCTGTGACCATGAACTTTGTCTTACTCCCTGCGCGGCTAACGGTGCCTGATCCAGCCCGTAGCTTGCCAAAAAACTGTATTTCACCTTCAAGATTATCTCCTCCGCCCCTCATCCGATGCATTCCTGTCTAGCAGTTTAGGTAAACATTCCTCCAGCTACCGTGCAAAGGGGCCAGGCCTCGCTGTCCTCATGCAAGTAATTCATAAACCCTGTTACCATGGAATATTCCTACCCCCTCGCATCTAGTGTAGACACTTAGACGCTTGTACACGCACTAACAGTCAGTATAGTCAGTATAGAATAAGATTCTATCCTAAGAGACCTCTCTTTTTGGATAACACCGTTCTTTAAACATAGGATATTAGATATGATTTGGGATTAGGTTGACATAACCCCAGACTTCTGTCTCCACATGTAGAGCTAAATGTCAAGTCCCTTTCTCCCTCTAGTTGCACGTCAATCACACGTCATGCGGCTGCGCACGCATCTCTGCCAAATATTTCTGCTGACATTGCAGAATTCTCTTATGGATCCACCCATTTATGACATCATGTATGATGACGTTGTCTAGTTACGCCTACTCTAGTTACGCATGCATAGTTTATTTTTCTTATCAGTTGATACGCCTACTGCATCTGTTTTACTGTAATGCCTCTTCTATAAAAATGATTACCTGTCAATAATATATGCCCTTCCTTCCTGAACTTTCGTGGTGATGGAACAGAACGCAAACAATTCGAATTGTGTTCCTTTGTATAGGAATAAAGCCTTTTTAAACCTCTAATACCACGGATTCTGCCTCTCATTTTACTGAGTTATTTTTAATAGACTTTACCGCATAAAAAATAGTACCGGTAACGAAATATTTACCACAGGACAATAAAAATATAACAATTACTATTCCCACTCCAATCTTTCCCTCATAGGAGAAGGCATTTGACGATAAAGGTGTAACATTTACTATTCCCACTCCAATCTAAGGGTCTTATTATGAGTTTGGGGGTGCAGGAGCAGGGCAGCATGCCACCGACCCTCTCCTGCACCGCCAACCTCGACTGCCGCCCGCCAGATTACAAGTTTTCCATTGTATGGTGGGTGGTCCTTTGGCATTCCCGCGGCTGTGCCTTTGAAAAAGGCACCACATTGGGAACGCCAAAGCAAATTCCTGCACGGCATGGACTGTTAAGTCCATGCCATGCAGGAACTGGGCATGCATGCAGATAGGGAGGCACACCATGTGTCCCCCTCCATGCACCCCCATTGCTTGAGGCACCATGGTGGACCTATAGGGCTGCCTTAGTTTCCTCACCGCCAACAGTTTCATGTGGTGAGACCGCTGGCAGTGAAGAAACTCATAATATGCTTGGCAGCAGTGAGGAAACTCGTAATATGTTTGGCGGTGACACAGCGACCCTGCCAAGCATATCGCTGCCTCACACTGCCATGCTACCGCTAGGGATTGTGGTTCCTTGGCAGTTGCGGGGATGCCATGGAGGTCCAATCGCCGTAGTTGTAATACGACATTTGGAACACTGTTGCGGTGGTCCCCGACCACCACCGCACATCCGGCATGGATTCAGGGTCCGCTGGACCGCTGAACTGATAATCAGGCCCTAAGCCATTTAGGGGAAGATGTACCCTAAAGAGGGGACATTTACTATTCCCACTCCAATCTAAGCTGTTTACGGGAAAGTTTTGGACACTAAAGGGGTAATATTTACTATTCACATTCCAATCTCAATAATTGAGGGGAAGACGTTGAACATTAAAAGGGTGACATTTACTATTACCACTCCAATATAAACCATTTAGGGGAAGGAATTGGGCATTAACTGGGTGAAATTTACTATTCCCACTCCAATCTAAGCCTTTTAGGTAAAGGTGTTGGACAGTAAAGGGGTAACATTTACTATACCCACTCAAATATAAACCATTTAGGGGAAAGTGTTGGGCGCTAAAGGAGTGACATTTACTTTTCCCACTACAATTTTAACCGTTAAGTGGGATCTGTTGGGCACTAAAGGGAATCTAAGCCCTGTAGGGGAAGGCATTGAACATTAAAGGGGTGACATTTACTATTTCCACTCCAATCTAAGCCATCTAGTGGAAGAAGTTAGACACTTAAAGGTATTTACTATTTTCACTTCAGTCTAAAACATTTAAGAGCCGATTCCGATCTCGCTGGGAGAAGGCTCCGTCAGACTCAGATCCGGAGGGCTTTCCGACCGACTCATGCTCTGGGGCTCCAAGCACCCGAGTACGATGCGATCAAGCGCTGACAGACACAGGTCGCTCGGAGCCCCATTGAAGTCAATGGGAGCCTGTCGTACGACACGTACATAGGCTCCCATTGATGAAAAAGGTACGTTGCGCACAAGGGCGCCCCCTGTAGTGGGGACGCGTCTGTGCAACCCACACCGTACATTTTAAATATTAAAAAATTATCTAAGTAGGCATAATACAGACAAAATATTTAGTTAACAATTAAAAATAACATGTATTTTACATCTTCAAAAATCATGGGCCACATGCATCAAACTTAGGAATTGCGATTCCTAAATTGTGCTTTTTAAGAAATCTCAATTTAGGAATCGCAATTTCTTATGCATGTAGGAATCGCCCAAAAAATTGCAATTCCTACACATTCCTTATTTGCCACTCGCAAATTGCGAATCGCAAATAAGAATGGCTTCCTATTCATTCCTATGGGCCTAGAGGCTCATAGGAATCAATGGAAATTGCATGCGCAATTTGCGAGTACCAAATAGGTACTTGCAAATTGTGCATGCAATTTCAAGGGTGCATGGGTGCCAAAAGGACACCCCGATGCACCACTGAAAGTGCAATTAAAAAACATGTTGCACACACACATGCCCCAAGGGCATGTGTGTGTGCAACACAGAACTTAGAAAAATCCACTTTTGTGCATTTTTCAAAGTTTTCCCAAATTACCATCAACTTTAAGTTGATAGTAATTTGTGTTTCTTAAAAGTTAAATCAATTTTTTTTTGCATTGCATTTGGGAATCGCAATTTGTGATTCCCTAAATGCAATCACAATTTAAATAATCACAAATTTTGCGATTACTTAAATAGCGATTTTTGCATTTGGGATGATGAATCCCAAATGCAAAAATTGCGGTTGCAAAGAGGCAGATTCTGCGAATGTGCCCCTTTGTGACCTCAAAAAACAATGATGCATATGCCCCTAAGGGCCTCATTATGATGTTGGTGGAATCGCCACGGACAGGCCGTCAGTGGCAGTCCCATCGACTTTCAGGGCATTGGTCTGACTGCCGCATTACAATGCAGACGGTCAGACCACGGCGGTCTAGGGGACAGACCGCTGCTTCCAACAGGATCAAGGATCCCGTTGGGGCAACGGCTGAACCTCTATCCCTACCATGAGGGTGGTGCCTGGGCAGGCACCGTCATAGGGATTAGGATGTCCCTTTTCATGGCGGTCCCACTGTCCCCTGTGGGCCAATGATAAGTGGCCTGGGGCAAATGTAGTGCCCCCTACACATCCATGCACTGTGTGCCAGGGACCACATGGTGCATGGCACACGGTGCATGGATGTGCTCCAAGTGCCTTTTACTAATGCTGCTTGTGCTACGGCCTTTTTCCTGGGCCGCAGCGCCAGACGCAGAGGAAATAGGCACTTTCCAACTAACTTCGCAATGGTCCAATCATGATAGGGCAGGTGGGACCGCAGACTCATAGACGGGCGCACACCTGCCTGCGGCAGTCGGGCACTCGTCCGACCACCATTGTAATCAGGCCCTAAGTATTATAACAAATACTATACATTATTTTTTTTTAAAATAGCATAAAATCCATTTTCCACCGCATACTTAGATACAAAATCAATCAGGTGGCAATATTAAGAAAATAGCATTTATAATAAATGATGTAAATATATATGTCTACAGATTAATAATTATGGTAAAATAATCAATCATTAACTAATAGAGCATTCAATTATTTGTAACTGCTACAATTAAATCAAATTATTACAATATTTTAATTCAATTAAAATGTTATGCAATTTTTTTGGTTTAAAAAAAATTATAAGTAAGCAAACAAAGAAATGAAATGGGAAATTTTGTTTGTAAAACATACACACACAAATGCCATATTAAAATTTTTAAATATAATATTAGTGTCAATAATATATTAAAAAACAATTTAAAAAATTGCCAACAAAAACATATTTCATTTATTAAACTGAAATATGCAGAATGTAGAAAAATTATAACAACTATTTATTAAATATTAACAAGTTAAGTTACAAATGTATATAACAAATATACCAAAGATTATTTATAATAAATAATTTTTACAAAAAACAATATTTCGAATCAAACAATATTTTTGTTATGTAATTTATTAAACAAATCTAAATTTACAAAGAAATTATTATTCACATATTTTAGTAATCTTCCCAACCTTTTCCTCTATAAATACATCATTCCACTCCTATAAAATAACATATATTATTTATTAAATTATTATACATAATACTTCAAAACATATTTATAATTTTTACAATTTGCAAAACAATTAGAACATGAATATTATTATCAAAATGAACATACAAAACTAGTAAAATACTACCAAAAACATAATAAATAACCCATAAACACAATATTATGTGCAATGATATTTTACAAAACAATGTTTTTTAAAAGAACATTAAAAATATCACTTAAACGGATATTTTTAACTTCTATATTCCTGTCTGTGATATTTTTTACATCACAATATTCTTGACTTGATATTTATGTGCCATGATATTTTTTATTCGATATTTTGTCCAAACTCTGGATTGGAGGAGTGAAGCCTATGAGTAAGCAAGTGTGTGCATGTGTGTGTGTGTTAGTGGTGTGAGAGAGACTGCCAGTGTGTGCCCATGCACGTGGAAGTTTGTATGTGTAGCACAGTATGAATGTGTCTAGTGCTGCTATGGCCTAGCAGTTCCTATTGTTGGCTGCCTCCTTACAACTGGCATCTGTAACCAACATCGGTATGGATAATGTACGACTGTTTCTAGTTCATAATGGCAACTGTTCTAGTGCCTCTTATTATTAAGCACAATCCTTGCAATGTCTCAATACGCATTGTACCCTCAAGAAGTCAAGTTTGGAGTTTTCCAGCTTCTATCAGTTGGGCGCTGGGATATTGCTTCTCCAGCTCTAGTGTTTCTGCACACAAAGCATGGAGAGAGGCCATTCTGACTACCCCGTCCCTGACAGTCCCCGTGTCGCATGTCTCTGCCGCTGTGTGTAGGGTTGCGGCTCGGATTCTGGGCAGGAAAAGACTGCATCCACTTGCTCCTGCCTTCTTTAAATATGTAATATGCGCATTGAGCCTACTAAGGTAATACAGATCCACGTTTGGGGACTACATATCCCAACATGCAAAGGGACAATGATGTACTATACATAGCCCACGAAGGGCCAATAAAAGCATGAACTAATGATTTCAAATGTGACCATTCACTGCGCATGTTCCAATTCAGCAGCCCAGGAAGAAGAGGTTGATAACCTCGAAACGCGTCGGCAGAATAATGCACAACGGAACACAGAGGCAGCCAGAAAAATATTGCCTGATGGTTGGTGACCCGTCGAGTGCCCTCTCAATGCTTTAGGGCAGATTGTCGTATACATGAATTCGCGGCGGCCCACGTCGTAGGAGAGGAGCACCATCTTTAAAGACCAAAGAGGCTGGGAGTGAAACTGATTCAAACCCGTAGCATGGGAAGCCAAGATTAATGCAAACTGCCCTGAGGAGTCCGTAATCCTACGAAGGAAACAAAGCTTAAATATGTAATATGCGCATTGAGCCTACTAAGGTAATACAGATCCACATTTGGGGACTACATATCCCAACATGCAAAGGGACAATGATGTACTATACATAGCCCACGAAGGGCCAATAAAAGCATGAACTAATGATTTCAAATGTGACCATTCACTGCGCATGTTCCAATTCAGCAGCCCAGGAAGAAGAGGTTGATAACCTTGAAACGCGTCGGCAGAATAATGCACAACGGAACACAGAGGCAGCCAGAAAAATATTGCCTGATGGTTGGTGACCCGTCGAGTGCCCTCTCAATGCTTTAGGGCAGATTGTCGTATACATGAATTCGCGGCGGCCCACGTCGTAGGAGAGGAGCACCATCTTTAAAGACCAAAGAGGCTGGGAGTGAAACTGATTCAAACCCGTAGCATGGGAAGGCAAGATTAATGCAAACTGCCCTGAGGAATCCGTAATCCTACGAAGGAAACAAAGCTTAAATATGTAATATGCGCATTGAGCCTACTAAGGTAATACAGATCCACATTTGGGGACTACATATGCCAACATGCAAAGGGACAATGATGTACTATACATAGCCCACGAAGGGCCAATAAAAGCATGAACTAATGATTTCAAATGTGACCATTCACTGCGCATGTTCTAATTCAGCAGCCCAGGAAGAAGAGGTTGATAACCTCGAAACGCGTCGGCAGAATAATGCACAATGGAACACAGAGGCAGCCAGAAAAATATTGCCTGACGGTTGGTGACCCGTCGAGTGCCCTTTCAATGCTTTAGGGCAGATTGTCGTATATATATATATATATCACTGCTACGAAACACCAGTCAGGTGCACTCTCAGGCGGGTGCTTCTTCGTGCGGGGGTGTACCCGCATTCGATTATTGCTGCAACTCTCCTTCTCACAACCACCATCCAAAGAGAAAGACAGCACTCGCGGGGGCCGTTTCCAAAATTTATTAAATGGAAACTATCACGTAAACAAACAGACGCGTTTCGGTAACAACCTTCATCTATGTTTACCGAAGCGCCCGCCCGCCATGTTTATAAATCATCAAAATGTACATCAACACAAATGAAGGACCAACGTCCATTTTTTTTTTTTGTTGAAACATTTTTTATTGTTTTCATACACAGCAATACAACAATCAGCTCTCAATCCCCGCCCAGTCAGGAAATACCCCACATATACCAGCATTTCCATTCAGCTGTCCCACCCGGCCCCTCCCCCCCCGCCCCCCACCCTCTGTCAGTGTGCCCCCGTCTGCTACCCCGGTCCCACGCTCGATGTTTCCCCTCCCCTCAATCAATGCAATACAGGAGCCCCACCTCTCCCTACAGCCACAATGCCTTCCCCCCCAACCCTATCCAGAGTGCAGTCGGTCAGGGCCCGCCAGTCGCCTCCACTACTCCCCACTCCCCACTACCACTTCCTCATCAGGCCCGCTCCCTCCCTCCCCCGGTTCGGACATCAGCCCCTGGAGTTCTACCAACAACGCTTCCCACGCCCGGGCTGTCGCTAGCGCTTTTTCATCATCTCGCCGGTGGGCCAGTTGCACCCGGAGCGTGCCCTCGGCCCCCGCCCAACGCTCTAGGGCTGATCTCCAGCGCAGGAAACTGGGTCCCCCCCGGGATTTCCAGTGCAGCGTCAATTCCCTCTTGGCCAATATCAGCCCTAGATCATAGAATTTGCTCGTGACCTTCGTGCGACGGGTGTGGGGGAACCAAAGCAGCAAGCAGGTGCCCATCTCCGGACCAATGGAGCGATCCGTAACCTGGTTCAGGCACTCCACCACCGCTTCCCAGTAGTCCCCCAACTGCCTACAGGCCCAAAACATGTGGCGAAAGTCTGCTCCGTCCGCCCCGCACCGCGGACACTGAGAGTGCGCTCCCCCGAAATATTGTAAAACCTTTGCCGGCGTCAGGTACGCTCTGTGTAGTGTAAAAAACTGGACAAGCTGGAACCTGGCATTCCTTGTCCCCTTCCATGCCCTCCGCACCAGCGTGGACCACGTGGATTCAGGGATCTCCTTCCCCAGGTCCGCCTCCCACTTTCCCCTCAAGGCGCCCAATGGGGGGAGGCTCTCCGTTGACAGCCTACGATAAAGGCATGTAATGGCCTTGGCCGTCCCCGCCGCCATCACCACATATTGGCAACCCGTGGCAGTCGGGGGCTCCGACAGCCCCACATTCCAATGCCTCTGAAGGCTTGCCACCAAGGCCGCATGGAGCAGGAAGTCTCCCCGCGGAAGCCCATAAGAGTCCTGCAGGTCTTGGAAAGGCAGCAGTACTCCCTCACGAAATAGATCCCCTACCATCTGGACCCCCATTTCCTCCCAGACCGCCAACCCCGACCAGTCTCCTCCATGCGGGAGCGCCGTGCACATCCCCAGAGGGATCTCAGGGGCATAGGGGTGAACTATGGTGGCCTTTCTCTGGCATCTATTCCAACATAACCGGAGGGTACGTTCCTCCATGGTGAGCTGGGCGAGGTCCAGCCTCTGGTGAAGGACTATAAAGGCCAGCACGTGGCGCGGGATTAGCCTGCCCTGGGGACCGTCCGGGCCCCTGTACTCCCTGGCCACCGCCTGTGTGAGCCACTGGAGCTGGGCCGCCAGATAATACCATTCGAAGTCCGGAGCCGCCAAGCCTCCCTCCGCCCGCGGTCGCCGCAAGGTGGTCAGCGCCACTCGTCGCCTTCCCGACCCCCAAATGAAGCTCGTGGTGAGTACCCGCAGTGCCGCAAAAAACGACGCTGGGATCCATATTGGAAGGGTGCGAAAATAGTAAAGGAGCCGCGGCAGCGCCACCATTTTCAGCAGCGCCACCCTCCCAGCACACGAGAGCGGGAGCGTTTTCCAAAATCCCATACTACCCCTTAGACCACAAAGCGCCCTACCCACATTACCGTCCAGCAAATCAGCCTGGGTATGATAGATGTTAACCCCCAGATATCGGAGACAGCTGCCTTCCCAGCGGATTTGGCCTAACGCCTGCGGGGGCTGTCCCCCTCGCGACAGCGGGAACAAACAGGTTTTACGCCAATTGACCTTAAGCCCGGACAGCCGACCAAACACCTCCAATAAGGCCACCGCACCCTCCAGTGCACCCGCCGTGTCCTCCAAGAACATCAGTAGATCGTCCGCATAGAGGGAGATATAGTGCGTATCCTCCCGCAAGGCCACCCCTACATACGCACCCCCTCGTCGGGCATGTGCCGCCAATGGTTCAATGGCCAGTGCGAACAGCAAGGGGGAGAGGGAACACCCCTGTCTCGTCCCCCTCCGGACATGGTAGGAGGCCGAGATAGTGACCCCTGTCTTCACCCGGGCCGTAGCCTCGCTATAAAGTAACGAGGTCCAGCGCACAAAGTCCTCCCCCAAACCGAACTCC
Source organism: Triturus cristatus (assembly GCF_964204655.1). Lineage (NCBI taxonomy): Eukaryota > Metazoa > Chordata > Amphibia > Caudata > Salamandridae > Triturus > Triturus cristatus. The sequence continues at coordinate 618,971,574 of NC_140589.1, read as the reverse complement.
CGCAACACTCGGTACAAATAAGGCCATTCCACACTGTCGAAGGCCTTTTCTATGTCGACCGACAGCGTACAGGCCTCCGGGAAGACCTCCCGGTCCAGTTCCATCACTCGCAGCAACCTTCTCACAGAAGTGGCAGTGCTGCGTCGAGGAATAAGGCCCGCCTGATCCGGGTGGACTAAAGCGGCCATATGGCCCAGGAGGCGCGACGCCAGTACCTTGCTCAATATCTTATAGTCCACCGTCAACATGGAGAGCGGCCGATAAGCCGTGTGCGCGTCGGCCTTCCCTCCGGGCTTTAATAAGGGGATCACAATCGCCTCCCGAGCCGAGGCGGGTAGACGCCCACGTCGCCAAGCTTCGCCGTAGAGGGCCTGCAGCTGTGGGGCCAACAGGTCCGAAAACGCCGCATAGAACTCGACAGGCAGCCCATCCGCCCCCGGGGTTTTCCGGCGCGCCATATGTCGAATCGCCGCCCGGATTTCACCCAGCGAAATGGCACCGCCAAGTTCTTTCCCCACCTCCGGGTCTAGGCGAGGCAGGCGGGCCTCCGACAAGAAGTCCGCTAGGCCCTCTGGCTCCCCCGCCATGGTGCTGTCGTATAACCCAGCATAATAGCCAGCGAACTGCTGATTGATCCCCTTCTGGGAATACACCGGGGCGCCCCCCGCGTCAGCCAGGGCCAGTATCGGTTCCCCCCGGGCCGCCGGGTTCGCCAGCCAAGCCAAAAGGGATCCCACCTTATCACGCTCCGCGTGCGCTCTCATTAGGTAGCCTCTATGGTCAAAGCAGCGGAGCCTCTCCACCTGCACCGCCACCGCCTCGCGCGCCTCAGCGACCGCAGCCAGCTCTCCGGTCCCCGACTGATGCGCCAGTTCCGCCGCCCGCAGCAGGGCCTCCGCCCCCTCCACCTCCTTCAGAAGCGACTTCCTCACCCCAGCCGTGGACGAGATACAGACCCCCCTGACCACCGCCTTGAGCGCGTCCCATTCCGTCGCCCGGCTTGCCGTCGTACCCGAGTTTCGCTCGAAATATTGTGTTAAGCAGTCGCTAACCTCAGCCCGGAAGACCGGGTCCTCCAGGAGCAGAGGGTTAAGGCGCCACGTGGGAATAGCTTGCCGCTGCCTGGACCACTGCAACACCCCCAGACAGGGGTTATGATCCGAGAGAGTTTTCGCTAGATACTCACTATGTCGCATCAGCGGTTGGACGTCCGAGGAGCACAATATACCATCCAATCTGACATACAGCTCATGGGGGGCAGAATAAAATGAGTAATCCCTGTCCTGCGGGTGATGAGCGCGCCAGGTATCCACCAGACCCCAGGTGCCCTGCCAGCTACTCCGAGCAGTGGCCACCCGACGCACCGCCGACTGTGCCAGGGGGGGGTGGGATCTATCCAACTCCACATCCGTGACAGAATTAAAGTCCCCTCCCAGCACAACCGGCCCCGTCAAATACGCCGCCAACTGCCCTGACAGCCTGGAGAAAAACGCCGTTTGGTCTACATTAGGGGCATATACACTACACATGCTCAAGTCCCTCCCATCCAGCCGCCCCTGCACTGCCACAAACCTGCCCTCCGGGTCCACCAATGTCATCAGGGGTTGGAAAGGGACACCCGCTCTCACCCAGATCAGGGCCCCCCGAGCAAACCTCGAGAAGGTGGTGTAATATAGTTGGCCCCGCCAGCGCCGCTGCAATGCCTTCCCCTCCTCTTTATCCAAGTGGGTCTCCTGAAGGAAGGCTACCTGGACCCCTCTCCGCACTAAGTATGCATGGATTTTATGTCTCTTCACCATAGAGGTGAGCCCTCTCACATTCCAAGTCACAATTCTCAATTCAAGGGGGGTCCCCATCCCATCGTCGGACCAACCCTCCCATCCTACCCCTCCGAGGCACACTGACAATCCCTTGACACCCTAACACACCCCAACTCCTCAAATCCCCACCCCTCCCCAGAACAGGCTCTAAACCGCAGTCACCCATCCAAATACTCCCCCAAACAAAAACCAAATACTCTGGTAGCCACCAGAGTCTCACTATGTCCGTGAGGTTGAGGTGGTGACTCTACGCCTGACGGGCTGACAATGGACCTCCCCAAAGCATCCATGCCCAGACTCCATCAATGTCACCCCCCCCAGCAGTCCATCCCCCGCAGGCTCCCCCCACCCCCCACCCCCGGGGTCCCCCAGAATCTCCAGACCGTCCAGCCATGGGCGCCACCCGCTATTCGGCCCTCCGTAGGCCCCAGCGAGCCCGAAGCAGTGTCCCTCTCCACACGTACCCAGTCCTCCCAGCCCAAGTCCCTTAGTTCAGGGCCCAAGCACTCCCCAAACCTTCAAGCGTCCAACATTCCATCTGCCGTCCCCGGAGTAACATCTGGCAGCTCCTCCACTTCGTCGACAGCGCCATCCGAATGGGAGTCCTCCGTGCCCTTCCCAGAGCCCGAATCCTCGCTGGGCTGGGAGGCCGTGGCCCCGGAGATCACAGAGACCGCCCGCAGCGCGGCTCGCCTCTCCAGTGCCGTCTGGGACGCACCCGGAGATCGGGCCTCGGCTGTCTTCGCCCTGTTGCGTCTGGTGCGACGGGCCTTCGTCGGAGTGCCCCGTGGCCCCTCTCCAGCATCATGCGCCGTCGCTCGGGGTCTGGCCGACTCCAACCAACTCCAGGCTGCTGCAGGGTCAGTGAAGAAGACAGCTTCCCCATCCATCACCACTCGGAGACGGGCCGGGAACAACAAAGAATATTGCAGCCCCTCGTCCCGCAGTGCTCTCTTCACCGCCAGGAATGAGGTACGTCTGCGCTGAACCTCCATGGGGTAATCCGGGTAAATAGAGACCCGAGCGTTCTCTACCTGATAGGGTCCCGAAGTTCTGGCCCTCTGAAGGATAATGTCCCGGTCCTTGTAATGCAGCAGTCGGGCCACCACCGGCCGGGGCGGCCTGCCCGGGTCCGGGGGGCGGGCCGGTACCCTATGCGCCCTCTCCAGAGTAAAGAACCGCGTGAGTCCCTCGGGCGCCACCACCTCCTGCAGCCAGGTCTCCAGGTAGGTTATCATATCTTCCCCTTCGATCTTTTCCGGTAGCCCGACTACGCGAATGTTATTGCGGCGGTTGCGCCCTTCAGCATCCTCGGCCCTCTTTTCCAAAGTCACCACTCGCCGTAGGAGATCCGCTGTCTGACCCTCCAATACCTTCTGCGCTGGCTCCACCAGGTCCATCCTGTCCTCTGTGGTCTTGACCCTGTCCACCAGCTTCCTGTGATCCGCCCGGAGCAGCCCCAGGTCCGAGGATACCTGGGCGATATCATTCTGCAGCGCCGTTTTTGTGTCCGCTATGGCCTGCAAGATCTGGTCAAGCTGTCGCTGCTGTAGGCCCGCCGCAGATTCGGCGCCAGCGCCACCCCTGCCGCCACCGGTAGGGTCCCCCGCCGATTCCACCGACTGCCCTCCCGGCTTGAGTCGTGGCTTGACCATGCTCCCGACCAGGCGGTGCGTCCGATAGGCTCTCCCAAGGCGGCCTCCGGGCCGCTCCCCAGACCTGCGGGCAGCGCACCCCCTCGTCGGCCCCAGGGGCCCGCTCCACTGTGCCTGCAGTCCACCGGGAGATCAGCGCCCTCCTTCTGTTCACCAGGCTCCTCAGCGGGGAGGCCACCAGTCGCCGCTAGAGCCGCTGGGTCCAGGGCCGCGTCCGACCCTCTCCACCGTCCTCCGAGCAGCGTCGGGATCGTCGCACCACCCAGGGGCCAGAACCGCCCGTTCGCTGCCTGTGGGCAGTCAAGCCGCTACCACCAAGGGGTCACTGCACCCACCATGTTGGCCCACCTTGCATGTGGCGTCTCGCTGCGGGCGCCCCCAGGCCCAGGTCCTCCTTCGCTGCCACCAGCCCAGAGCCTTCCGCCGTGTCGCCACTGCTCCGTTATGCAGCCTCCGCCTCTAGGTCACTCTCTGCTGCTGGCTCCTCAGCTCCGAGCTTCGCACCCAGGGTGATCCCCGCCGCCACTCTCCAGCAGGACCAGGCCGGCACTTCCGGTGCTCGCGGCCGACGCAGCCTCACTTCCGGCCCGCTCCGCCAGCACTGTGGGCCGCTGCTTCCCGTCTCCTCAGAGGCCACCCAAGATGGCCGGCGGCCGCCCGCCTCCGTCACCTTTCCGCCGCTGCGTCCGCCCACTGCGCCGCGGTCCGCTCCGTCCGGCTGCTCCAGGGGTCCCGAGGTGGCAGGGGGAGCCCTCCGGGAGCGTCAAACCGCCCGGGGAACACTCGTCTCAGGATTAATGGCTGGGCTGGATGCGGAGCTCTTCGCTCACGCGTCCATGCCCGTCGGCTGCCAAGCCACGCCCCCCCTGAAGGACCAACGTCCATACCGTGGTCTCCAACATTCCTACCCCAATGTCGGCGCCATCTTTTAATGTATGATAGCCCACATGCCTAGATGACAGACTCCACTCGCAAATGCGATTGGAGTAGGGGAAGGATCAATATCTGCACGTAAAATCAAGCCCTGGATGGGCATACACCTGGAGACATTCTCCAACGGAAATAAAACATGGCTAGGGCTGCCTACTGTTAAAGTGTTCTATACATTAACAAAAATTATTATTAGATATACAATACTGAGTGGGTGAACAAACTACTATGTCTATACATCTGGAGATACTATATACAATATAATACAATCTACCATATATGATGTTTCTACAGGAAGCAACCAAGGTAAAGCAACGGGTCCTGTACTCGGGTTCCAATACAAATACGAATGCTAGCCAATATATACATAATTATATACATGCATGTGTAAACACTATATAGACACATATAAATAAAATGCGCGCATCCAACGTATATATCCAGATACCAAAAATATATATACACACACATGCTATGTCCATTATATACAATATGTACAGTGGCACCATCCAATATCATCATGTTATAGTAAAGTGAAGGAGGGGGAGGACAGAATAGAATTTCACTCCCCTAGGTGTACAGCTAACTCTTCACTACTATTAAGGCCCCATGGTGTTTTCGTTTGGAGATCGATGATGTACCGTGACTCCAATCTCCGGAGTTTCAGTATCCTGTCTCCCCCTCTAGGATTCGATGGTACATGATCCAAACAGAAGTAGCTCAACTCATCTCGGTTACGATTGTGAGTTTTGTCAAAATGACGTGCTACGGGGTAGGTCTCGTCTCCTTTGCTGATGGCCCGCATGTGTTCTAAGATTCTGATTTTTGTAGGATGGATAGTGCTGCCCACGTAGATATTGATCCTTCCCCTACTCCAATCGCATTTGCGAGTGGAGTCTGTCATCTAGGCATGTGGGCTATCATACATTAAAAGATGGCGCCGACATTGGGGTAGGAATGTTGGAGACCACGGTATGGACGTTGGTCCTTCATTTGTGTTGATGTACATTTTGATGATTTATAAACATGGCGGGCGGGCGCTTCGGTAAACATAGATGAAGGTTGTTACCGAAACGCGTCTGTTTGTTTACGTGATAGTTTCCATTTAATAAATTTTGGAAACGGCCCCCGCGAGTGCTGTCTTTCTCTTTGGATGGTGGTTGTGAGAAGGAGAGTTGCAGCAATAATCGAATGCGGGTACACCCCCGTACGAAGAAGCACCCGCCTGAGAGTGCACCTGACTGGTGTTTCGTAGCAGTGATTGAAAATTTCAGGAGCACCGCACGGGTTCAAGTGGAAGACCAGTGACGGACCACGGCACCTACTAGGTGCGTGCCCGCGGAGATAAGGAGTGGGCGAAGTCCGGGTAAGACGCCGGCTGGCGTGCTTTACATACCTGTTTAACCCGTACAAGGCGAGGGGGAACACGAAGAATTTAGTGTATTGACACTGGACTAAAGCAGAAGATGTTTTGTGAATCGGAGCGCCGCGAGGCTGCCTCCACGATGTTTAAGAAGAAGGAGGAGAGAGGGGATAGAAGACAAGAGGGAGGGGACACAGGCAAGTCCAACACCACAACTCAATGCATTGCGCTCGAACGGCTGTACGAGCGAGAGATTAGAAAGTGGTGGGAAGGGACCTCACTACAAAACTACATTGAGGTCAACAGAGTACCCAGAGGTCTAAGGATATACACGGTACCGGCCTATGAGTCCCCAGATCCCCTATTACTTGACGAGTGGGCGGAACACACCGCTGAGTCGTGCAAAGGGATGCTACAAATTTTGGTCAAATTTGCTTGGAGCGACCGAAATAAGGCACTTAAAGACATTGAGGCCTTGGAAGAAGCATTAAAGAAAGAGGAAGATCAAACGAAGATTAATGAATACAGGGAGCAAATGAAGAAACGTCTGAAAAGCTATGAAGAGAAGATCAAAGCGCGGAAGCAGAGCAAATTTGACCGCGACGAAAATGACTACGCACAGGGAAGAGTCTTAACTTTTGCAAGAAAATTCGACAAACCGAGAAATGATCTCCTAAGTAACACTAAGAGGCCTATGCAGGCAGAAGCGGAAGTACCAGTGACATCGGAATCAGAAGTCACCGAGAATGAATCTTCGGAGGATGAGAGGAGTACTACCTCTGGATTCGGTCCAGCGCATACTCCTTTTCGGGAGGAATTCAAACTGATCCGCCAGTCCTGGCAGAGGGGAGGCAGAGGCAAGCCCCCGGAGCAAATGGGAAGAGGAAGACCAGGAGGGGACAAGGGGGTCGGAAGAGGCAATGTATCCCCACCGGCGACGCGAAGCAGAACGGCGTATACCAGAAGAGCCTGCAACAGGAGACGGTAACGAAACCCAAGGAGGCTAATCTTACCATCATTAATTTAACGACCAAACATTTGACAAAAACCGAAGAGTCAGTCCTCGAACTAGGTCTCACATTCTGCCCCCATAAGACCATGGAATTTACGCAGACGCGTATTGATCTTTTCAAATTTACGCGTAAATTGAAACTGCATAAGTACTTTAAAATCAAACCGCAAGTTATGAGATCCAAATCCCTAGCTAGTACGACTCCGGCTCCGGATGAACTTGCAAGTGGGGACCTTAACGCTATTATGGTTCTGGAGGAACTAAGAACAGAAGCGGAAGATGGCACTTTAACATCTTTGAGGCAATCACAACAACTAGCTATCACTGGCATAAAACAACAAGGTGGACTCACTAAATTCAAACCGGTGTCACAATTCCTACCGCAAATGGCACCTGATGCTATTGAAGTCTTTTCGGAAGCGGTCACGAAGGATTTGATACAGCTCCGACGGAAACAAAGATTCAAAAAAGACACTACAAGGGAGAGCAACTTCTCTTTCAAACAACAAAAGGCCCTTGAAGGTCTGAGGAAGGATAAAGGAATAGTATGTAAGCCCTCGGACAAGGGGGGTAACATAGTTCTACAAACTAAAGCCAATTATGATAAGGAAGCGTTTCGCCAACTTTCTAATGGACAGACATATATTGCCATCGATTCGAACACTTACCATGAAAGCATGGAGAACTATCACTCCCTCATTTCCAGGTGGCATAACAAAGGTTTTCTGACAATAGACGAATTCCTATTTCTTAGAAGGCTGAACCCTATTATTCCAACCTTTTATCACCTTCCTAAGGTGCATAAGAACAAAGAGACACCACCTGGGAGACCAATTGTGGCATCACAGGGGAGTCTCACAGAGAATATGTCAATTTATGTTGACTCCTTCCTCTTGCCCCATGTTAAAAACTTAAAATCCTACATCAGAGACACGAAAGATCTGTTGGGACACATTGCTGCTTTGAAATGGAAGGATGAATACAAACTGATGGTTCTAGACATTACCAGCCTATATACCTCTATAGCGCACTGTGATGGACTAGAGGCGATGGAATATTTTCTGAAGAAACGCCCTTTGAAATACCTTGAACATAATGAACTGCTAATTGATTTTGCCAGATTCTGTCTTACTAACAACATCTTTCTGTTCCACACACAGCTATACAGGCAGATCTCGGGTACTGCCATGGGAACCTGCTTCGCCCCCAGCTACGCGAACTTGTTCGTAGGCTGGTGGGAGGAGCAGGTAGCCTGGGGCACCTCTAACATTCAATGGACAGAAAAGGTGGTCGTGTGGTACCGTTACATAGATGACCTGTTCATCGTGTGGAACGGTTCACTCGACACAGCTAGAGACTACATAGATGTTTTGAATAACAACATAGTTAATTTAGAATTCACAGGTGAAATAGATGCTGTTTCAGTGAATTACTTGGATGTAAATATCTATGTAGAAAAGGGACAATTGAAAACTAAACTCTTCCGCAAAGAGACAGCGGGAAATTCTGTCCTTCATGCCTCTAGCAGTCATCCTACGAATCTGGTCAGCAGTATCCCCTATGGGGAACTGCTTCGTATAAAAAGAAACAGTTCAGACGACAGAGAGTTTCTAGTGGCAGCCAACGATAGCATCAGACGTTTTGAAGCCCGAGGTTACAGCAAAGGGGTTCTTGAGAGGGCTTTTGAAAAGGTGAAAGCAACTCAAAGGGCTGATTTGCTCAAAAATACAGAAACCAAGAACATGGATGACACCAATGGGGGCAAATTTAGACTCATAACTACCTTTTCTAGGGATGCAGCGAACCTCAAAAGAATCATGCGCAAGAACTGGCACATTTTACAAGCTGATGGCGTGATAGGGACAGATCTTCCATCCTACCCCCTCGTCACATTTAGAAAAGCGAGGTCCATCAAAAACGACCTAGTGTGCAGCTATCTGAGGGATGCCCCTAGATCACCCTTTGGAGCTCTAGGAGGGTTTTTTCCGTGTGGTAAATGCAAAGCCTGTAAAGGAAGTAAAAGAGTGCTTAGTTATGACATTCCCATTATAGGTATCAATAGGAACATAAGGAAATTCTTGACATGCACAACACCATATACTGTTTACTGCCTAGTATGCCCTTGTGGCCTACGCTACGTGGGCAGCACTATCCATCCTACAAAAATCAGAATCTTAGAACACATGCGGGCCATCAGCAAAGGAGACGAGACCTACCCCGTAGCACGTCATTTTGACAAAACTCACAATCGTAACCGAGATGAGTTGAGCTACTTCTGTTTGGATCATGTACCATCGAATCCTAGAGGGGGAGACAGGATACTGAAACTCCGGAGATTGGAGTCACGGTACATCATCGATCTCCAAACGAAAACACCATGGGGCCTTAATAGTAGTGAAGAGTTAGCTGTACACCTAGGGGAGTGAAATTCTATTCTGTCCTCCCCCTCCTTCACTTTACTATAACATGATGATATTGGATGGTGCCACTGTACATATTGTATATAATGGACATAGCATGTGTGTGTATATATATTTTTGGTATCTGGATATATACGTTGGATGCGCGCATTTTATTTATATGTGTCTATATAGTGTTTACACATGCATGTATATAATTATGTATATATTGGCTAGCATTCGTATTTGTATTGGAACCCGAGTACAGGACCCGTTGCTTTACCTTGGTTGCTTCCTGTAGAAACATCATATATGGTAGATTGTATTATATTGTATATAGTATCTCCAGATGTATAGACATAGTAGTTTGTTCACCCACTCAGTATTGTATATCTAATAATAATTTTTGTTAATGTATAGAACACTTTAACAGTAGGCAGCCCTAGCCATGTTTTATTTCCGTTGGAGAATGTCTCCAGGTGTATGCCCATCCAGGGCTTGATTTTACGTGCAGATATTGATCCTTCCCCTACTCCAATCGCATTTGCGAGTGGAGTCTGTCATCTAGGCATGTGGGCTATCATACATTAAAAGATGGCGCCGAGATTGGGGTAGGAATGTTGGAGACCACGGTATGGACGTTGGTCCTTCATTTGTGTTGATGTACATTTTGATGATTTATAAACATGGCGGGCGGGCGCTTCGGTAAACATAGATGAAGGTTGTTACCGAAACGCGTCTGTTTGTTTACGTGATAGTTTCCATTTAATAAATTTTGGAAACGGCCCCCGCGAGTGCTGTCTTTCTCTTTGGATGGTGGTTGTGAGAAGGAGAGTTGCAGCAATAATATATATATATATATATATTCACTGAAAAAACCATAGGTTTCACACATGTTATAGATAGCGGAAATTTTACTGATAAAAAACCAATGAAATTCCCCCGTTATAGTTAGTGCAGGCAACTATAACTCACGCGACCGCAATCCTCTGCTGATGCTAATACTGTATTTAGACACTTATTTGCCCATGTCTTCTTCCATACATTTTTAGCTATACATATATTACAAATATTTTTTTTTCATAAAGACACATATGTCATCAGCAGAAGATTGCGGTCGCGTGAGTTATAGTTGCCTGCACTAACTATAACGGGGGAATTTCATTGGTTTTTTATCAGTAAAATTTCCGCTAACTATAACATGTGTGAAACCTATGGTTTTTTCAGTGAATTTGCAAGGTTTTTTAAATGCTAATTCCTAACTATAACGTGTGTGAAACCTATGGTTTTTTCAGTGAATTTGTACGTTTTTTTAAATGCTAAGTTACTTTACGCCATTCGTGGCGTGCGCGCCCACTTAACGCAGTTCGTTCCGTGCGCGCACGGTGCGCTTCGCGCACCGTGCGCGCACAGTGACAACGCGGTGCGCTTTGCGCACCGCGCGCCCACTTTACGCAGTTAGTGCCGTGCACGCACGGTGGGCACGCGGTGCGCTATGCGCACCGCTTGCCCACGTTACGCTAGATGGGCCATGTACGCACGATGCGCTTCGCGCACCGTGCGCACATGGAGGACATATGATGCACTTCGTTTTGAAAGGTAATATTTTAATTTTTCGTATATGTTATAAGCCATGCACAAATGGTGCCCTTCGGGCACCATTTGCACACGGGGTGGAGAGAGTGTGGATAATTTTTTTTTTTAATAATTTTTTACCGTACGCGTACGGTAAGTGTAATCGGCGAAATTAGCAAAAAAATAAAAATTCCGTTTTTGGCCTTGGGGGATCTTTGGGGACTCCCTCAACATTGCTATGTGTGTGGGAGCTGTCTAAACAGCCCCTTTACATGTTTTTGTGCTTTAGATTTTAAACATCACTCTCAGTGCGAGAGAGAAAATGGCGGCCGCCGCTTCCTGGTTTCGGCCGATTCGAATGTTTACTAAGATCTAAGAGCCAATCAGAATCGCGCACGCCACCGTACGCGTACGGTAAGCGTACCGTAAGCGCACCGTAAGCTGGCTCAGATATATATATTGATTTAAAGGCTATTTTCTCCGATTCTATTGAACAGATTTACACCAAACCTACAAAAGGCACTTCCTTGACCTGAGGACTACCTCTCTGCCAAATTTCTAGTAATTCTGTTCAGCCGTTCGGGCTGTAGCCCTGTCTAAAGGTCCTATGGAAAAATGCATGGGAAAAACGCGTTTTGGGACCCCCCTTTTATCTCAGCCCCCGCTTGACGAATCCCCCCGAGACTTTCAGGGAAGGAGCGGAGCGTAGCGCCCCACCTATTTTGAAAAATTCGCGAGGATTCGTCGACCGGCGCCAAAGTTATTCAAAATAGAATGTTGCGGATTTCCTATGGAAACGTGGTCCTAACTATAACTACCTACTGGCGACCGCCAGTAGGTAATATATATATATATATATATATATGTAAAAACACACATATATATACACATATAATAAATACATATAATATATATGCAAATATACATATAATAATAATACGTAACCCTAGTACCAACTACCCCCCACAAACAACGGAGTAGCAGGCTTTGGCGTGAATTGCGAAGGAGTAATCCTCGGGAGGTGTCGAGTCGGAGGAAGCGTCCCACTTGAGGTAATTACTCTAGCGATCTTGTCAGTAAGCAGCGCTCCGAATAACGGGGGAGGGAAGTATATGTGCAGTCAGAGATACGCGTAACAACCAAAGAGCAAGAATATAACAATCTTTCGCGCATTCTCTTGACATTTAATTCAGCTATACACGTACTGGAAATAATTGTATCATGTCGACCGACAACGTGTGCGAACGCGAGGCAGCTGCATCAAAAATGTTTTCAGATAGTCCCCAGTCAACATTCAACACACGGGACAAAGGTAGCAATGAACCTGCAACAAACAACATTTCACTTAAAGAAAAGATCAAAGTGCTAGAAAAAAAGCTGCGCAGTGAACAAAGCAAGTGGTGGGAGGCTAAGTCGTTACAAAGTTATCTTGAAGTAAATCGTATACCTAGAGGCTTACGCATCTTGACGGCACCAAGCTACGAGAATCCGAACCCCGAGATGATGAAAGAGTGGGCGGATAGTAACCTAGAGGCGTCACGACGATTAGTTCAGATTTTGGTAAAATACGCTGAGATCGACAGGGCGCAACTTCTCAAAAACATAGCCACCATACAGGATGAACTGGATACAATGGAAAATAATGATGAAAAGAACAAATTAATTGAAGAAATGAGGGAGAGACTAAAAAAGGAGTAAATTAAAATAATGGACAGGAAAGCGTATTAGTTTCAAAGGGATCGCAATGATTATGAGCTGGGTCAGATCTTTACTTTCTCAAAGAAGTATGATTCCTACAGAGGCACTAAAAACAAATATCAGGGACCTCCTAAGACAACATCAATCAATAAGGATTTATCCGATACAACAAGATCGGACGTTAGCGTTTATACCAGTAGTGAATCCGAATCTGAACAAAGAGCCAATGCATCGAGTACCACAGTTAAACCACATCCTGGCGAAGAAATACATTTTTTATGCCAGGAAAGGATGCAATCTTTACGGCCCAGGGTACAAAGGAACTACGGAGAAAACACGCCAACTACAAGCGCAGGCAGAGGTACAGGACGAGGAGGCGGCACCTTCTACAGGAAGAGAGGCAGAGGCAGAGGTCTGTGGACAGCGAAAAATCAGTAATTCCAACAACCAATGATACTACAATCATCAATCTCACGAACATCGAGCTGACCAAAGACGAAGAGGATATATTAAAGCTTGGCCTCTCCTATGCACCCCAAACTAATATGAGCTATGTAAACATCAGATTTGACACCTACGCAAACTGTACGCAAACTTAAACTCCGTAAATTCCATGAAATGAAAAATAAAGATCCACGAGCTCCATTGAAAATTGGACGATCGGATGTGATCCCCGATTCGGACTCACTCATACCTAGTGGCATTATTGATCTATGGCTCAACAATGGTATGGATTCCCCAGCTGAAACGCAGACAAAGATTGGCAGTACTAGCAATGAAGAAATCAGGAAGCAAATATCACCTATGACACCCTTTAAACCTGTTTCAACATTTGTTCCATTAATGTTACGGGACTCCATTGACATCTTTAATGAAAATGTGACGTCCCAGATCAAGGAGCTTTATAGAAAAAACAGTAACAATAAACAAAACTACGATCTGAGAAACATCAAATATCACTCTCTCATCCAAAAACTCAGTAAAGACAAAAATACCATCATTAGAGGCAGCGACAAAGGAGGCAATATTGTATTAATGACCAGATCATCATATGACAAAGAAGCCTACTTCCAACTTAACAACAGGCAGCATTATGAACGGAGCAATATGGCAATGTTGAAAAACATGCAAGCCGAATACCACAAGAAACTCTCAAGATGGAAAAACAAATCTATGTTGACTGATGATGAATTTACATTTTTAAAAGTTGATTATCCCAAAGTTCCATTCATTTATTTTATTCCCAAAGTTCATAAAGATATAATGAACCCCCCTGGCAGACCTATCATTTCAGCCAGAGGTGGTCTCCTGGAAAAAACATCAGTATATATTGATTATTTCTTACAGGGCGCTGTAAAGGCATTGGAATCATATATCCAGGACACTGGGGATTTTTTGTTAAAGTTACAAAGAATTGAATGGAAAGATGGATATTGGATGTTAGCATTAGATGTATCATCATTATACACCAGTATACTACATAAGGATGGCATGGCAGCTGTTGAACTTTATTTATCCAGAAGAGAAGAACAGTTTACAGAACACACAACCATGCTCATGGAAATGTTAAAAATATGCCTACAGAACAATGTCTTTATGTATAACAATCTGGTGTATCGTCAGTTACAAGGAGTAGCTATGGGGGCCAGTTTTTCTCCAAGCTACGCATGTTTACACATGGGAGCTTGGGAAGAACTGGTCCTCAGAACCGAACATATCCACACAATGAAGTCACATGTAATCGCGTGGTATCGCTACATTGATGATTTGTTTGTCGTTTGGGAGGGTAGCAAGGAGGAAGCGGAAGACTTTGTCAGGGCCATCAATGCCAATGATTTAAATTTGAGGTTTACAGTTACTATGAGCCAGTCTCATGTCAGTTTTTTAGACACAGAGGTTTATATTTCCAATGGCTCCATTGAAACGAGGTTATTTAGAAAAGAAACGGCCGGCAATATCATCTTACATGCGGCCAGTGCCCATCCACAACATCTAATTACTAGTATCCCATATGGAGAGATGTTGCGGCTACGCCGAGTATGTAGTAATGAGGCTGAATTAACGGTGGCCCAAATCTCTAGCAAGCGTAGATTTTTACTAAGGGGATACTCGGAAGCAACTATTGATGGAGCCATTAATAAATCCAGGTCTAAAACCAGACAGGAATTATTGAAAAAATATGAAAATGTGATCAGCTGTAATCCAGGAACCCAAGAAATTCCCAAATCACAAAAAGAATTTCGCATTATCACTGGGTATAATAGACAACATCGAGAATTGTATCGCATTTTTAATCGTAATTGGCCCATTTTAACCAGTGACAGTATATTAGGCCCTACCTTACCACGTAGAGCAACCCTAACCTTTAGTCGAGCGCCCTCTATGAGAGACTGCCTAGTGAATACCAATCCTGAAATAATGGAAAAAACCAGTTGGCTACAAACCAATGGTGGCTTCTATAAATGTAAAATATGTAAGGCTTGCACGCATGGCATTAACACCAAATTTTTCAAGGATGGTTTTAGTGACAGGAAACACAAAATTGAGAAACTTTTAACTTGCAAAACAGAGTATGCGGTGTATGTGCTCCAGTGCCCATGTGCACTCAGATACGTAGGAAGCACCAAATTAGAGGTGCATAAACGAATCCTACAACACCTAAGAGCAATCACCAATCAGGACAATACTTATCCTGTCGCCCGTCATTTTAAGGAGATACATCATAGCAATAACAAGGAAATGACTTTCTTTGTTATTGATTCAATACCAGCTAGCAGACGTGGAGGAAACAGGGAAGCCAGGTTGAGACAGATAGAGACGAAATATATACTCTTACTTGATTCCAAATTCCCTGGCGGACTTAATGTCACTGAGGATCTGCATACCATTTTAGGTTAAGAGCACATACCATATTTCCTTGCATATTATTAGTGGGGTGGAACTGGATACAACACTCGAATATATCTCTCTTTGGACATACTTACCTATCTGAATTTTATATTACTTGTTTTATACAATTGATTTTATCAATGAGTTCTTATTATTGTGGAAGACAATTTTAACCAATTGATATACTATTTATTGTTTTAGATATATCACATCTGATGAAATGTTAAAGATGATGTTTTTGATTGGTATGTAGTGTTCACATTATCTAATGGTATCAGTACCAGTTGATAATATATGACCAGATGGTATCCAATATCTCACACCCCAGATAACTTTAGCACTGTGTTCTGTCTAAATTCCTGTCTGTTGGATTGGTCACACCAGGTCTATCTTAGTATCCGGTCATCCACTTTTGGATACTTGTGTTTCAAAAAATGATAGATGTAAATCAAAATTTTCCTATATGATTGGCCTTAGTCAGCTTTTTTTACCTGCACTTTGTACCTTTTCGCACTTTTTTGCACTTTCAAAAAATTACAAATGTTGTTTACCTGTTTTTTAACGCAATTGTTTTTATCAATATCGTATGTTTATTGAAACGTTTTACAAAATGACTATTTATTGGCACTTTTGCACTGTAATTTATTCACTTGCGTATTTTGCACAGCTACAGGGATCTGTAGCATAGAAAAATCGGGCATTGATGACACGACATAGGACCTTATGGGGATTTATCCCGAGATGCGTAAATAGAATAGATGGATGATGGACTTATATATATCAAGATGGGTTCTAAAATTATCAGTATACAACTGATATCCTTGTAAGCATTTGAATATTTGAATAATCAGGGGTATTATTTGCCAAGATATACGTAATTAAATTTTAAGAATATCTGGCTCCCCGTCTTAATATAACAACACCTACATGCTTATTCATAAGCATTTCTTGGGCCCAACTAGCAATAATAAAGTCCAATATTATAACTTGAAGGGCGCCTGCCTTACGAGGTTAATAGCATTAAGATCCATCATATGTAGTCTGTCAACTATGTCCATGTCTCTGTCTCCAGTATCACGTGCTGAGTATCAAGGTATCCTATTTAAGGAAGTAATGTGAAAGGTCATGTTGTCATGTGAACAAGGCTCAATTGGAGCCGAAACGTTATGGCGACTAACCAGCGAAAAAGCTAATAAACATTTGCACTCAAGGAACTGGTCCGTGTCTGTACTTTCAGGAGCAGGAGCCACGAGAAGGCAGTTCCTACTGAAAAGCGGAATCGAAGGATATATATATATATATATATATATATATATATATATATATATATATATATATATATATATATATATGTAAAAACACACATATATATACACACATATAATAAATAAATATAATATATATGCAAATATACATATAATAATAATACGTAACCCTAGTACCAATTGTGTAAGTGTTGAGATTTGGGTTACTTTTATACTATATAACTTGCATCTTCTTCCTGCTAAATGCTAAATAAGATAGCTCAATAGGTTAATACAGTGACTGCAACGATCTGGGTGTATAGTTTGCAGTTCCAGCTGTTTTCAGACCCAGGAGAGGCGACTCAGTCGTCCCTTTTCCAAAGATCAATTAAATGATTAAGACCTACCGACTGCCGATATAATCAGATAGCAAGTAATCATTTTACGGTGTATTATGCACATGCCAATGTCATTGTTGGGCACGGGTTTAGCAAACGAGAACTCTGCCTTGGCCCTAACATTTCTATATAAATATGTAACAAAATAACAAATGCAGATCACCAGCTGAGGTCGTGTTCTTTTCCACTGAAACCCCCTGGCAGCAGAGTGAAGAAAGCGCCCTGTGAATAGAACGCACAATGTGGAGCTGAAACAAAACCCGGGGAGCTGTCAGTAGTGCTGAAGAGCCTGGATGCTCAAACGGAGACAAGTGCCTGCGAGCAGCGCACAAAGGGCCATGAATGCTCCCATTCAACAAGTGCAAACCGCGGGAGACAAATAGACGCGCAGTGAGGAGGCGGCAGCTACGGAGGCCGGGCACGCACGCACGCGGATCACGTGACCTCCGCGCTGCATTCAGTGGCGCGCGGCAGCTCGCAGTCCACAAGTAGGCAGGCAGGCGCAGCGCTCTATTGAATTCGAAGTGCGAGAAGGCAGGAATCCTGCGTGTCAACAACACGAGCGCGGGAAGTACACAAACAGCCGACAATAGAACCGGGGAGCCGGGGTATTTATACAGCAAGTGCTCTCTGTGGTTCACCCACTGCGCACATTAGTTGAGTAAGACTCAGTGGCCCACGGGGCTGCTCTCTGCTTTGAGGAGGGGTACGGGCGTAGGGGCCGCAGCGATGAGTGTGCGTGCATTCTTCGGGGCATTTCACATCACAGGGAACCGCCACCAATCATCCTGCCTTCGAAAAGTCAGCATTTAGCGATGTCTGGTTGAATACCACCTCATCCCTTAATGACACGTGTAAAAAGTGCATTTATTTAACTGCGTCTCTCACCTCCGAGTGTATAAGAATGTACGTATTGTCGGGGAGGACATCTTTAGGAACCCGGTAAAAAAAATGGATCCATAATACATTGAACGGATAGAGTACTTACTCTATCCATAGAATAATACTGTGCAGTTATTTTACTTTCCATAGAGTTCCATGCACACAATGATTTGCCAAAGTGTGCTGGTCTGCCCACGCTCTCAGTTGTTTCTATGGTTAATTAACCCTGGTGAATTAGCGTAGTTTGTGTTTTCTTGCCGTCTTCTTCGGATGTTGAGCCTTATCAAACTCCTGTTCTCTGCACTGGCGCGTATTTTTTTCCTGTTTTCAACGCTTGTATTATTCAAACTATCTCCAAGTCCGTGCATGGGCTCAGGGGGCCTAGCTTGGTACCAGTGTAGAAGAGGTCTGCGCTCTTCAGTTTGTGGTTTTATGCGAAATCCAAATAACTTCTGACAGAAGTGCTCGAAAGCGCAAAATATTGAATTGAATTGAATCAAAGAGCCAATAAAAACTGCCCTGTATTTCCAAGCTCGTCTGTCAGCAAAACATGCATTAACCCGCTTAATAAAAAGGTGGCGCCCTGGATGCGCCTGTGAGAGCCAGTATAACGTAAGTGACACACCGCTTCACTGCACCAGTGAGTGGAGTTCTCTGTGCACCTTTTATCATGAGGTAGGGAGGGGGCCAGGTGTCAGGCACAGAACAATTCCCAAAGAAATACTATGGTGTGCTTTTGTTGCCTTGTAAAAAGAGCACATTTACACGCATTTACTATTTTTCATTTGTATGTTTGTTTTTCTGTTGATGGAGAGCTGATTTTTTTTTATATTTTAACAAATTCGTCAGAAATTAATATAGTCTCTCATTAAGAGGGAAACCACAACAATTTTAATGTGTACGGATAATTTGTGAAGCTGCGTTATTAGTTATGAACAATACATTTAAGTGCATTGAAACTTGACAATACCCAATGTGTGTGTTGTAAAATAATGTAACTAATTCTAACATTGTTCACTATACATATGATCCACGATAGTTAGCCATTTTCGAGTTTTTTTAACATAAGCACGTATTTTAGTCGTTTATTTACTCCTATTAAAACTGTGGGGTCTTCTGAAGAAACTGCAGTTTTCCCCCATTTTGCAGTTTTCACAACGTGGAATCTGTTTTCATTTATTACGATAAAGATGTTAGTATTCGTTTTTTTTTAACTCGGCGTTCGTGGCTAGGCCTCAAGTTAAAAAGACGATCCTTTACCGAGTCCAAAAACGTAATTCACGCGCCAAGTGCACGCGGCACTAACGTCCCCTGGCTGTGCTTGTTAAGTGAGGT
The DNA here is from genome assembly GCF_964204655.1 of Triturus cristatus. Taxonomy (NCBI): domain Eukaryota; kingdom Metazoa; phylum Chordata; class Amphibia; order Caudata; family Salamandridae; genus Triturus; species Triturus cristatus. The sequence goes on along the minus strand of NC_140589.1, from coordinate 618,952,374 downwards.
TGGGCCGGTGTTTCATGTTGTTGAGTGTTCGGTTCAAGAAGGTTAGTTTCCGAAGAGAAGTTCGACAGGCCTGGCAGCTAGCCCGTCCCAAGGTCAAGTTTAAACAGTTTGTGCGGGTGCGCTCAGTCGCAAGCTGGTCGGGTTTACACATTTCAGGCGCCACAGGGCCAGGGGCAGTGTCAGTCGGCAGTCAGCCGGTGTTTAGTGACTACGGGGGCGGGCATGCCCTGCCTGCAGCCTGTACCTGTTCACCAACTTAATAGGTTAATTCAGTCATCAAGAGGCGACTGGACAAGTTTATATACAATTCTTGAGCAGTTGCCATAGTTACACACGCCAGGGCTGGGTACAGTCTACCTGCAACTCGGTCATGGTATACACTCCGGTGTCCCGGTGCCCTCTGCCTGCAGCCTGCTTTCGCTTACACACTTGAGTGTCAGGTGCCCGTGCGGCACCTTGGTCATGTTTACACTCTTCTGGCACGGGTGCAGTCTCGGGACAGTCTCGTCACGCATACACACTTCAAGGCGGTGGCCGCTTTACCTGCATTTTTAGGGTTCCGTAGTTTAAGGGCCACTTGCCCTTTACCCTCAGCTAAGCTTGCTCATTTGCGGGGCCAGATGCGCCCCTGCCTGTATTCCAGTCACGTGTACAAACCACAGTGTCGGGTGCGCTCTGCAGTGTCGTTATTGTTGCACAGTTCAGACTTATGCGCCCTCTGCTGGCAGCCTTGGCAAGTTGCACATTTGAGGCCACGGGGGCACCCTGCCGGGGCGTGGTCTTCATTTTAATCAGCTCGGCCGATTAGTGCGTGCGCCCCTTCCTCAGGTGTGCGCGCGGTCGTGTAGTGCATGCGCCCCTTCCTCAGGTGTGCCCCCCTTCCTCAGGTGTGCGCCCGGTCGTGTAGTGCGTGCGCCCCTTCCTCAGGTGTGCGCCCCGCCGTGTAGTGCGTGCGCCCCTTCCTCGGGTTTGCGCCCGGCCGTGTAGTGCGTGTGCCCCTTCCTCAGGTGTGCGACCTGCCGTGTACTGCGTGCGCCCCTTCCTCAGGTGTGCGCCCCGCCGTGTAGTGCGTGCGCCTCTTCCTCAGGTGTGCGCCCGACCGTGTGGTGCGTGTGCCCCTTCCTCAGGTGTGCGTCCCGCCGTGTAGTGCGTGTGCCCCTTCCTCAGATGTGCGCCCGACCGTATAGTGCGTGTGCCCCTTTCTCAGGTGTGCGCCCGGCCGGGTAGTGCGTGTGCCCCTTCCTCAGGTGTGTGCCCGGCCGTGTAGTGCGTGTGCCCCTTTCTCAGGTGTGTGCCCGGCCGTGTAGTGCGTGTGCCCCTTTCTCAGGTGTGCGCCCGGCCGGGTAGTGCGTGTGCCCCTTCCTCAGGTGTGTGCCCGGCCGTGTAGTGCGTGTGCCCCTTTCTCAGGTGTGTGCCCGGCCGTGTAGTGCGTGTGCCCCTTTCTCAGGTGTGCGCCCGGCCGGGTAGTGCGTGTGCCCCTTCCTCAGGTGTGCGCCCGGCCGTGTAGTGCGATTGCCCCTTCCTTTAGGTGTGCGCCCGGCCGTGTAGTGCGATTGCCCCTTGCTCAGGTGTGCACTACAGACGTATGTGCTACAAAGCCTTTCCGGTGTAATTCCCAGGCGGCAAGCCACGAATGGTTTCTGCAGGATCCTATTGCCTGCACATTAGGCTCGGGTTAATCTGAATAATTACAATGTCCAGTTGATCACTGTAGCAAGCGGAAGCTGTTTTGTTTTATAATGGTGAGTTTTGCCTGTATTCGGTGTCTTTAAGCAGTAGAGGGTGCCCTGCTTTTTCCTCCTAAATAGTCACACCGTGTAAAAAAAAAATGCTGCTTTTGAATCCAGTAGAAACCATTTGTAACTGGTCAACCCGATTTGCAAACGGTTCCCACATTTCGGCCCTTTCCGTTCTGTATTAAAAGTACAAGCTGGTTCCACTGAAGCCGAAACGTAACCTTGAAATGTTGGGTTGCTAACAGCCTCTCAAGGGCGCTCACACTTTGCACGTCTCCCCTGCTGTGATGCGCAACAAGGTGAAAGCCGCACTGACCAATTGTTCTCCACGAGGAGCAGGGTTCGAGGTAGACAACACCCCCACGAATCGCTTGGATGCTGCCTGCACCTCTTTATAGGCGGTATTTTTGGAGGTTTAAAGAGGTCTAACCGCACCTTTATATAACACTGAATGTCATTGTCTTTAAAACACAGGTTGCTGATATCTGCAAACAACTGGGCATTTGTTTATAGCTGTAATACGGATTTTGAATCCGTATTGCTGAGACCACATAAAGTTCCGTTCCAGACTTCGGCATTGTCGCGTTTTTCTGCCCCTCACAGGGGACGGACGCCGAAATCTTGTTGCACGTTGTATACAAAATGTAGAGTGATTGCAATAAACAGCAACACTCGGCTAATGTTCGTTTTCGTGCCATGGCTGATTCTAAGTTCGGTGACGTCGGGTTCTGTCATACTCTATTGAGCGCGACCAACGCCCGTGACGTCACCACGTGATGCTGCTGGTAGGAGTTATGAGGTTCAGGGGAGCAGGTTTACCGCGGGCACCCGAGGTCAGTAGAGCAGACAGTGATGTTAAATCAAGGAGCACACGTGCGCACACACGCAATTTAAACACGCGTACACAAATGCAGATACAACGGAGCCACCTAAGGCAACATATGCGTAGGCGTTGCCAGGGGTATGAAGGACCCTAATAATAGCAAGGAAACGCCCGTTACCCCCGATTAGAAGGCATACCTTTGTGCAGGGTCTGTATGTGTGCTTATGTGCATTTCTTACTTCTATTCGTAGGGCATAGCTACCATGAGTGCAGCAGAAGCAGTGGCACCGCCAGGGCCCACTGAACCCCATTTATGGCTGGATTTCACTAGCCAAGAAAGGGGGGGGGGGGGGCTTCCACGACATTTTCCTTTCTTGCTTTGGGATCCATTCACCTTTGCTTGTGCCACTTACCTCACACACGCATTCGCCTATACTCACAAATACATACACATGCTCAATAGCCGTGATTTCACCTCTCGCCTCTTTAGTCCTCCAACAGCCCCTGCCCCCCGTTTTACTAGTCTGGCAGGTTCGTTTTCATCCAAGCAGTCACCATTTGCCGTGGTTTCCCCACGTTTTTCTCTTACTCACCCTTTTGCCCCGTTTATGTATTTCTCTCTCTTGCTCTGAATCAAAATCTGTAGAGGAAAAATAAGAGACAGTCCCACATAATGAGTTCCGGGGCCCCGCCTGCAACCACCGGCTCAAGTTAAGCACTGGCAACTGAACATCAAAATATCGCAAAATAACACAATTTAATAATAAACCAGAGTAATGGAACATACCACATATTAAAATAGCATTCCTTTATACGACGACATAAAACAATTACATAACCTAAGAGACCGCGGCATTAAATGACGTCATTGAAATAAAACTATTCTTTAGTCAAGTCTGAGTAGGGATGGACACTTTCGGGTGGGGGGAGGGGGGATATCCTATCTAGGTTTGCAGGTGACAATTTCGAACTGAGACTGGACTACGGAAAATATTACGCTTAAATCTGCACTTCCTGGTGACAATTCTAGTCACGTGTTTAGGGCTACCTCGAGGAACAGGATCGAAATGTTAATACCTGGTATGACGTCAAGTCTACTGCCCTCCAAGCGCCACTGCCAAACGCTGGCGTGTACCTGCGCCTTTTGATGACGATTACAGGCTAGCCTTTACCCTCCTGGGCCATGCGAAGGAGAAAATGAGGTAAACAAACAGATAAGGTGTCGTGGCGGCCACTTCGGGGCCTCCACTGAGTCCACGACACTGTGACCCTGGAGGAAGCTCCAGTTGTCCAGTCACAGGTGTTTTCTGCTGAGCCGGTTCTCTGTAAGAAGAAAAAAAACATGAACCTACGCGTTTCTCTGACACTGATTTATTTAATTCTTCTCCTTACTTATTCGAAATTGGAAACTTGGATGAATGTACGCCTTTTTGTGGTCGGAGATTGCTTGCAGCGTTTCTTACTAGTGTCTAACAACTTTGTTTGATGCGTCTAAGCTTTCAAAAGGCTAGATACGAATATTTAATTTTTTAAGAGCTAGGAATTTTGCTGCATACAAGGAGGCGCGAAACGCCAAGAATCTGCAATTGTACTATTTATAGACTGTTTTAGGAGTGATGAACAAAACAGTCTATAAATAATAACATTTGTCTAAGGCTATAAGTGTAAATACATTCTCCATTTACGTCACAGTGAGCGTGGGGACCTCAGACTGAGGTGAGCTGGGGCAGAGCAGAAAGTGTGTCTCTCCAAGCAGAACCCTAGGTTGGGATCCTGGTTCCCCACTTCATCCGCTTGTGTGATTCTTGGCCTACTGCGCCTCCTTGTATGCAGCAACATTCGCAGCTCTTTAAATTAAATACTCTTGAATATTCTTATCTAGCCATTTGAAAGCTCTTGGCGAAGTCTGCAATCCGGTAGGCGGCCTGGGTGATCCCCACGCTCATACCCAACAGGTGGATCCAGGGAAGAGAGGGTCTCGTACAGCTGTTGGGTATGAGCGTGGGGATCACCCATCCCACCTGCCCGGTTGCAGACTTCGCCACGAGCTCTCTGAGGCGGATGCGCCCTGTTAGTGGCCTCTCTATGCCGGGTGCCGAGACCAGTGCTTCTATCCTCGGGGGACCCTCTCCCAGCCTCTCATCCTCTCATGGCCCTTCCTGTGAGGTGTAAGCATACGTCTTCTCCTTGGGTTATTGAGTACGCCCCCCCCCCCCCCCCCCCCCCGCAGCTCCTTTCCATGGGGCCTTTTCCTGAGCTCAAATCCCAGAAGCGTCCTCTCTTTGGCTTTGCCCGTGTGGCGCTCAGTCCGATGCCCGCAGCCCTCATTCTAGGCTCTTTGCCTGAGAGGAGCCAATCCGCTGTCACTCCATCGAGGGCCCCCGTGGGGTGCGCATCCCCCACCCCACCCTTTCCCATTTGTACTGCAGAGCGCAGAGCCACTGCCCCTTCCTCTTGGCCGGGCCTGTAGGGCGTAGATCACGAAGTCTCTGCTTAGAGGGCAGCTCGCCATTAACCCCCTCCCAGCCCCCCCTCTGTGGAATGCAGGGGTAATGTCAATCCACCGAGGCCGTTCCCGTCGAGCGAGCACCCATGCACTTCTGCCCTCGGCCCCTACCAGTCCCCGCTCCCTCACACCCTGCAACTTTCAGCTTCTGCGCTGCCCTTCCCTCCGGGCTGAGGGTCCTGCGGGTGGGGGCGCTGCTCAATGGGACTCGGGAGCCCCCTCCCCGCATATGCTCCCGAGTCCCGAGTGCTTTAACGCCAATTAGGGGCGGCTGCCACACGGCCCCATTGAGCGCCGCCGGGCCCTGAATACATCTGCCTAGAAATGAACTTGGGGCGGGGAGCGGGTGAATGGCCGTGAGAGGGGCCCCTCCCGGAGGAGGGGGCGGGAGCTATGATTGTATGGAGCGCTCAGAAGCAGCGCCTTTCAGACTTTTATGTGCACTTCGACAACCGCGAGATCTGAGGAATCCCCCCCTTCGAGGGGGCTTCAGAGGGACTTTCACAAACCTCTCAAAGCGGGCGCGGGCTGATCCCTGGCGGGGCTCGGCGTCGATAATAACGTTTCCAAATCACCATCATGTCATCTGGTGGGATTCCCATAGAACCGTAATTACTATTCAAAGGCCGGCTTAATATCCCACCCGCATTCTGTGTGCCCCGCACAGCTGGTCAGGGGGCGTCCTCGCAGAGGGGTCTGGGCTGCTGCTGCCCTCGCACTGCACCACAGCTAGTGCATACCGGGCGGGGTCCACAGGAAAGCGCACAGCTGATACAGCGCCTCTCAAGAGACAACCGCGTGGGAGCTATGCAAATGTTTAAACGTGTGAATGAGGCGGTACTGGTGCCTCTCTGGTGACTATTAGACTCGCAAGTCCATGGGAAAAAAACTATTTTGTGCCTGTAATAATTTCGTTGCTTTTAGACAGAGCTGCACGAAACCTCATTTTAAAAGGAGAGTTTATTTTTGTATCAGTCTTAAACGTTTGGTGCACATTGGTCAAGAAGGCGCAGTTGCAGGAAAGGGCCTCCAAAATGTGATATTTTAATTTTAACTCTAAAAGAGATGCACTACAGTAACACAACAAAACAAACTGCTGGAAGGAACGCCACACTATTTGGCCTGGGCAGGCTACAGTTTAGAAATATTCTAGACAAGAAAGTCCCCAAGGTCCACGGACCTTGAATACAGGCTTCACAGTTTTATGAACTGAAGTGGAATCTGAAAGTCTGGAGATGAACATTTTGCCGCGTCCGCCATTTTGCGCGGTTGCGTGATCTAGGCAAGCCGCCATGATGCCCGGGGGCACCATTCTGTAAAAATGATCCTGTGGTCCTAGTGATGGAGGTACCCATTGAATACTGCTCAAGGGGGAGTGAGACAATCGCCATAGTGAGGGCACCTAGCCGCTGGAGTCTACAGACAACCTGCACAGTTTTTTTTTCAAAGCAAATTTATGGTGAAGTGGCATTAATGAATCTCTGGCTTCTAACCATAACCCAAACTTTTAACTGGTACTAGTATGCACTGTCCACAATGCCACATCCTTGTACACAGTAAAAGGTGCGTATTGGTAGTACATGAAGCCATCGGAAATGCATTTTTCGGATGGGTTATAGCTTTGGCCATGTATGGAATATTTACACACAATCTTCCAACCATAAGCTGAAAGCAAGGCAGTTCACCCGGTGCCAGCGGTCACAGACAGAGACTGGGCCAAGTGGGCATTGGACGTGAGTCTACGGACATGCGCAGAGCAGTATCAACATGGTTCTCCTGCACTTCACTGTCTGAGCTGGCCAAATTTGGAAAATAGGTGGCGGTCCTGACTGTGGCCTGTAAGAACAAATGGCAAGAAACCAAGCACGAGGCTGGAGTGGCCTGGGTGGTGAAGATGTACTTAGAAGGCTTTTTATAAGCACTCTAACATGCTGATGCACAACAAGCACGGTAGCACTTTAGTAGCCAGGATGCAATTTACAGATTGAACAACTAGGGATTTACATACTCACTGTGGCTTGTAAGCCTAAATAGCAAGTAACCATACATCAGGTTGGACTGGCCTGGGAGGCGAAGAAGTCCTTAGGTGGAAAATACACGCACTTTACGGGCCGAAGTATTCCAAGCACATTAGCATTTTTGAGGCCAGGTTTTTAGATTAGGAAGTAGTACCTTTTTAATCATTTTTATAATTGCTATGTGTTGGAATATGTAAAAAAAGGAACGGGATAGGCACATTGAACTGTTCCCATTCGTTTTTAAACTGTTTTTCTTAATACTATGAATTGTGTATAACTGTTTATTGCAGGTTTGACAATTAGTGTTTTTTTTGTTTCAATGGGGATATATATGATTGCATTATCTGGAATATTGCAATGATTTGAAGTAATCGCGCAATAAAACCTTTTCATTCGTTCTACGGTAGTGTTCTTGAAGGTTAGTGTCTGCAATAGCCGATAGTCCAAAGAGATAGTTGTGTTAGAGTTATTGTGATAGAAGTTGATTCTTTAATGGAGGCCGAATAATTGATGATGTTAGGATTGATGGTGCATGGAGTTTGTTGTTCATGTTATGGGCATCAGTAATATCACACAACGCTACCTAGTTGTACTTTGCAGTTCTCCGTTGTTTTACTTATTTCCTTAGCCATCCCCAATGCCTGCCACTGTTCCATAGTGCTCCAAGGCCCACCATCATTATTCGTGTGTCAAGAGCCATAGCTTTGGGAAATAAATTAAAGGGAAAGTGCTGTCAGTGAGTGAATATATGAGTGGGTGTAGAAGTGTATCCAGGGCTGGCTTTTGGTCTGATTGCATCCTGCACACATCAATAACATTCTACTGGTACTTCCTGTCTTACAATCTCTCTGCTTCCACACTCCGCCTCCCAAGTTGTCATGCACTTTTACAGACTGATTTTGACTCTGATACTAATGAAGATACAGCTTCTCCTACATTCCTCAGAGATAAGGTGTCCTAAGTTCTCCTGAATTTGGGAAAGGCGTCCTCTGGGAACGTAATTCTTCCCAGTTCTATAACGCTATAGCATATATCTCTCCAGACGGCCCAGAGTACAACTGAGCCTCCCAATGAAGGTTTGAGGAAATGTCTATTTGAGCTCATAGAGATCCACTTGCGTTTTTCAGGGGCGGCTCCTCCACTAGGGCGGAGGAGTTTTGCTTCTCGCAGTGCGAGAAGCAGAAACATAAAATGGTAAAACTGCCATTTTATGTTTCTGCTTCTCGCACTGCGAGAAAGCAGAAGTGTTTGGTTGCTGGTGGGCAGGTTGGCGGAGCTGCTCTAGGAGCAAGGCTGGGCAGGGGAGTAGTGGTGTGCCCACTCCTGAGTGAGCATGACTGGTTTGTTCAGCCCTACGAGGCCGCCCAAACCAGTCATATGCACTCTGGCCTTTCTCCATGCAAGCTGCAATGTAGCCTACATGGATAAAATAGCCTCGCCATGGGCGCCTGGCTGGGCGGTGCCCCCACCAATCATAAAGCTGCCATTGCAACGTTGTGATTGGCTGAGGGAAGGGGGGCTGCCTGCCTCCTGTTCCTGCCGGAGGCAGGAGAGGAGAGCAGGAGCTGGAGATGGAGCTGTAAAAACGCGGGAACAGGCCGGCAGACAGGTAGGTTTAAAACAAATTCATTATTAAATTTAACCCCTGTTAGAGTCGGGGATCTCTGGTTGGCGCAAGGTTGCCCTCGTGTCAAGCAGGAACCCTCTCCTCCACGTCAGGGAGCAGGATAACCCCTCGCGAATGACCCTTGCTCACCCTCTAGGTGCGTGGCGTGAGCAGCCAAGGCGATTCCTCAGGCGTTGGTGGTTAAGCACTTACAATCGTACACACAGTAAATACATCAATCCCCCCAGAAACGGACACCAGACTTGGATATATATAAAAATACGATTCTTTATGTAGAAATAGGTATATATATCTCAGCAGACTTATCACAAGACCAATAACGTTTTCGCTATGCCACCAGGTTGTAAAGCAGGCAAATGTTCTGTGTTCGTAGCTTCAAATGGAGACCTTGTAGTCTCTTGCAAATGTTACTTGTGGTTCCAGTACTCACAGAGATCGGCTCCTGCGAACGGGGAAATAAGGCGTTGCGGGCCCCGAGCCCGATACTGGAACTTCTTTCGTGATGTGGAGAGTCGGCACAGGTCGGTGCGACTCTCAGCTTGGGAAGTGTTCTTGGGTCCTCAATCAGCAGGTGTGGGCACGTAGGCAGGCGCGGCCAGCGACCCTTTAGCACGGCGGTGCAGGAGGGTCTCCACAGCGGGGGCGGCGCGGCCTGAGATGTCCGGGGATAGCGAAGCGGGGTCGCAGGGCACGGTTAGTGCAGCTGGATGACCCGGCGTAGATCACAGTCGTCGGACGGCTTCCGGCGGGAGGGGTGATAGCGCGGTCAGGGCGCTCCAGTAGCAGGCGGTGACAGGGATGCAGGCGGCCTGGCCCGGGGACAGAGAGCGGCTCGGGACGGAGCGGGGCTCTCACGGGTTTGAGGCAGGCGAGCTTCTGAGTGTCACGGCCCTAGGAGGGGCGATGAGGGGCGCAGTCTCTTTTCCAGCGGGATGCCCACACGGCTCGAATTGGAGGATGAGCAAGAAGCACAGAGAACCCACTGTTCCTGGGGTTCAGTTCAGGGGGCAAGCTCAGTTCAAGCCCTTGGAGAATGTTCAAGCACAAAGTAGCAAAGTCTTTTCAGTAAGTCTCTTCCTCTCCTTTCTCAGCAAGGCAAGCAGCAGGCCAGCTCCTCCGGCGTCTTCTTCTCCTTCTAGTCGGGCAGAGGTTCTTTGTGGTAAACAGGATTCTGCTTTCTTAGGAGCCAGGCTCCTACTTTTATACCATGATTCTTTTGTTCTTTAGCGCCAGGGGGCCTAGGCCTGGCTCAGTCCAGTTCTGGAGCACTTTGTTATGGTGACTCTGCTCTTTCCTTTCAGCAGCAGGGCAGAGACATCAGCCGCCCCACAGGGGGTGGCGCCGGCTTTGTGGTGGCAGAGCACAGGTCTATTCAAGAGTCAAGGTGTACTCCTCCCACCCATCCAGGTGTCACCTCTCTACCCACCACCTGGCAGCCAACCTGTCTCTGGGGATCCCCCCACCCTGCTCCTTACTGTTGCCAGGCAGAACACACACACACAGCAGAGGCGGACTGAGATGGTCAGGTCAGTAAATACTAACTTTCTAAAAGTAGTATTTACAAACCCAGGATATTAAAATAAACTTGACTACAAGAAGTATTTTATTATCCTGAGTTCAGGCATACTAAACTTGACACTCTACCATGCTCTCTGAGTCCACTGGGGTCACAGCGTTGGCGTGATCCCAGCAGCCCATTCTGGCCTATGGAGAGCAGGTAGCCTTCAATAGTGAAGAACGGAAATGGCTGTAATTCACTACTAAGACATGCCACACACATCAGGGCCTGTCCTACCTTATGCCTACAATGCACCCTGCCCTTGGGCCTACCAGAGGGGTGGCTAATATGTAGGTAAGGGAAGGTTTAGGGACTGGCAAGTGGGGGCACTTGCGCAGTCAGCGCGACGGTCCCGGACCGCGCACAGGGTCTGCGGTGGCAGACCCTAGACACACTTTACAAGGCCGCTTCCGTGGGTGGCGCAACCAGCGCTGCAAGCCCACCAGCAGCATTGGCATTCACAAGCCCTGGCACCCCTGGTGCACTTTACTGGGGACTGACAGTGAATCCAATAAACCAATCATGGACACCAATTACAGGTACACTTTACCTAGGGAGCACTTGCACTGCGGCACGGATTAGCCGTGGCGCAGTGCCCTGAGCGGACAACACCAGCAAAACAATCGAGGCACACCACCAAAAAGTGGAAGGGAAACTCACGCCAAGGTGCCAGGTCTAACACGTGTCCCCTCCAGCTGAAATGTGGGGAGAACTACCCTTGCCCAGGGGGTTCCTCATCACTAAGGCGGAAATACCTGGACAGACCGTCAGCGTTGGCGTGATCTGTACCAGGACGGTGTTCCACCGTAAAGTCCATACCCTGTAGGGAGATGGACCACCTCAACAGCTTCGGGTTTTCACCCCTCATTTGCATCAACCATCTGAGGGGCCTGTGGTCCGTCTGAACCCGGAAGTGAGACCCAAACAAGTAGGGTCTTAGCTTCTTCAGCGCCCAGACCACAGCAAATGCTTCTCGCTCAATTGCACTCCACCTACTTTCCCGTGGAAGTAACCTCCTACTGATGAAGGCTACGGGTTGGTCCCAGCCCTCCTCAGTCATCTGTGAGAGAACAGCCCCTACACCATGCTCTGAAGCGTCTGTCTGTACTAGGAATTCCTTGGAGAAGTCAGGGGCCAAGAGCACGGGCGCCGTGCACATGGCAGTCTTCAAGGTGTCGAAAGCTTTCTGACAGGTGTCAGTCCAAATCACGTTCCTGGGCTGCTTCTTGGAAGTCAGCTCTGTCAAGGGGGCAACGATCGTTCCATAGCCCTTGACAAGCCTCCTGTAGTACCCAGTGAGCCCCAGGAAGGCCCTCACTGCGGTCTGCGTCTTGGGGGGTTCCCAAGCCAGGATGGTCTCGATTTTGGGTTGCAAGGGTGCCACCTTGCCACTCCCCACCTGGTGTCCCAAGTACACCACGGAACCCTGCCCAATCTGGCACTTGCTTGCCTTGATCGTGAGGCCTGCTCGGCGCAGAGCCATCAACACTTCCCAGAGGTGGCGCAGGTGTTCGGGCCAGGTGGCACTGAACACTGCGATGTCATCCAGGTAGGCGGCACTGAACGCATCCAGCCCAACCAGTACCTGGTTGACCAACCTCTGAAAGGTGGCAGGGGCATTCTTCATCCCAAATGGCATGACTCGGAACTGGAAGTGCCCATCTGGTGTAGAGAATGCGGACCTCTCTTTGGCCCCATCGGTCAAGGCGATCTGCCAGTACCCAGACGTTAAATCAAACGTGCTGAGGAACCGGGCAGCCCCCAGCCGATCAATGAGCTCATCAGCTCTGGGGATGGGGTGCGCGTCAGTCTTCGTTACTGAATTGAGTCCTCTGTAGTCCACACAGAACCGGAGTTCAGGTGTGGCTCCCGGCGCAGCAGCTTTGGGGACCAAGACCACGGGGCTGGACCAAGGACTGCTGGAGGACTCAACCACCCCTAGCGCAAGCATTTTGGAGACCTCCTCCTTAATGCAAGCTCTGACCCTGTCAGTTACCCTGTAAGCCTTGTGCTTCACAGGTAAGCTGTCTCCTGTGTCCACATCATGGACGCACCAATCTGTGACACCAGGAACCAGGGAGAATCGGTCGGAAAACTGTCCCAGCAAGTGGCGGCAATCTTCCTGTTGTTCGGGCGTCAGGGTGGGTGAGAGGTTAACTCCATCCACTGACCCATCTTTCTCAGAGGCCACTAAGAGGTCAGGAAGAGGCTCGGTCTCCTCTTCCATTCCATCATCAGTGGCCAGCAGCATGCCCACTTCGGTCCTCTCTAAGTGGGGCTTAAGGCGGTTAACATGTAGGACCCTCAAAGGGTTCCTGGGAGTCTGCATGTCCACCAAGTAGGTGATAGGACTTTTGCGCTCCACAACCTCAAATGGACCTGTCCACTTATCCTGAAGTGCACACGGCTCCACTGGGGCCAAGACCCACACCTTTTGTCCAGGTTGAAGCTCTACCAGAGTGGCATTCCGGTCGTACCACCGCTTCATCTCCTCCTGGCTGGCTTCCAGATTTGCCTCAGCAAGTTGCCTGAAACGCCGAGTCTGGTTTCGGAAGGCCAGCATGTAACTATATACATTCTGGGGAGGTTTCCTGGGAGATTGCTCCCAGCCTTCCTTTACCAAACTCAGAGGTCCTCTTACCGGGTGACCATACAGAAGCTCAAAGGGGCTGAACCCTAGAGACTTCTGCGGCACCTCTCGGTAAGCGAAGAGCAGGCATGGCAAGAGGACGTCCCACTTACGCCTCATTGGACCGTCCAGGCCCATGATCATGCCTTTGAGGGTTCGGTTGAATCTCTCAACCAACCCATTTCCTTGGGGGTGGTAAGGAGTGGTGAACTTGTAAGTTACCCCACACTCCTTCCACAGGGATTTCATATATGTGGATATGAAATTGGTCCCCCTGTCGCTCACCACCTCTAGAGGGAATCCCACTCGGGAGAAAATTCCCATCAGTGCCCGTCCCACCACGGGGGCCGTCACTGTCCTCAGAGGGATGGCTTCAGGGTACCGGGTGGCATGGTCCACCAAGACCAGGATGAACCTGTTGCCCAGGGCTGTCTTGGGGTCCAGAGGCCCCACAATATCAATACCCACTCGTTGGAATGGCGTACCGACCACAGGGAAAGGTTGCAGAGGAGCCTTATGCTTCCCTCCGCTCTTACCACTTGCCTGGCAAGTCTGACAGGTTCTGCAGTAGGAATCTGAATTCTTATGCATTTGGGGCCAGTAAAAGTGGGTGACAAGCCTGTCATAGGTCTTGTCCATCCCCAAATGTCCTGCTAACGGCACATCGTGAGCCAGCCCCAGTAGGAAGGTTCTGAACTTCTGGGGTACCACCAGCACACGGGCTGACCCAGGTTCAGCAGCCTTAGGCTCGGAATACAGGAGGTCACTCTCCCAGTACACGTAGTGTGTTTTGGCCTGAACACCGTTGGCCTGGTCTGCAGCCTGTTGCCGCATACCCACGAGAGAAGGGCATTCTTTCTGCTCCCTGCAGAATTCCTCCCTGGAGGGACCTCCTTCTTGCTGCCAATGGGTCAGCTCAGGCAGATCTCCCAGTTCGGCAATCTGTTCCCCGGTAGGCTCCAGAGCATCCCCCTCAGGGTCTACTTCCTCCTGGGCCGTGGGAACTTCGGGGGCCGGTTTCCCGCGCCTTCTCCCTAAGGCCGGTTCCTGGACCTCTCCCTCAGGCTCCAGGACCCTCTCAACACCCCTACTGGCTGCCATGGACCGGGTGGTCACGCATGCCCAGTCGGGTAGACCCACCATCCTCAGATGCGTGGTCTTCTCCACCTTTTCCCAAGGGGAGCTCTCCAGGTCGTTCCCTAGCAGACAGTCTACAGGCATGTCAGTTCTCACAGCGACTTGTAGAGTACCAGAGACCTCCCCCCACTCAAAGGGAACTTGAGCCATTGGACAACGACTCTCTACGTTGTCAGCATTGACAACCCTACAGTAGGTATTGGGTGCAATTTGCTCTTGAGACACCAGGTGTTGCCTCACCGAGGTCACGCTGGCTCCTGTATCTCTAAGAGCCTCAACCTTCTTTCCATTGATGGTCACTACTTGCCCATATTTCTTAGTGTTAGAGGGCAGGTAGGTTACAGGGACCATCTCACTGTCTCCTAGCGAGACTAGGGTCATCTGCCCGGGACCCCCACCCTCCTGGACTGCTACCTCCTCCCCAAAGTTAACACTAGCTACTTGCCGGGGTGGAGCACCAGTGGGTGCGGTCTTACCAAACAGGCGACACTTAGGATCAGAGGCAATGTGACCCGGGTCACCACACCTATAACAATTGAAGGGCCCCTTTGGAACAGGTCTACCTGTCGGGGCCCCGTTCTGCTGCGGGGGTGGGGGAGGCTGAGAACCCTTCTGCTGGTTCCCTTGGGAATTACTTTGGGGGCCTTTTTGGAACCCCTTCTGTTTACCCTTGTCCCCCCCACTCTTCTGCTGGGGACCCTGCCCACCTTTGGCGGAGTCTCCCACTTGACCCTTGTGGACCCTGGTGCTGAGCCAGCGGTCCGCCTCCTCAGCAAGCTTCCTCGGGTTGGACAGCTTGCTATCTATCAGGTGCTGGCGTAGCTCAGGAAAACATTGACTGGACAAGTGCTCCCATGCAATTAAATCAAGCAGCCCTTGATAATCATTCACTTTGCTACCCTTCACCCAACCATCCAGCGCTCTGCAGAAAAAGGTCACATATTCCACATACGTACTCTCAGGGATCTTCTTGGTCTCCCTGAACCTCTGTCTATATAGCTCAGGAGTTAACCCATACCTGGTCATTAAAGCTTCCTTCATGTGGGGGTATGAGGTCTGGACTTCTAAGGGCAAATCTAACAGTGTGTCCCGCCCTTCCGCAAGGAACCTTCCCCACAACCCCGCTCCCCAGTCTTTCTCAGGGACCCGGTGTGAGGACATGGCCACCTCGTAGGCTCTAAACCACTGCCCTATGTCATCCTTTCTAAAATACTCCTTTACTACGTCTTTGGGGATGTACACCTTGGACTCTACCTGCGCTGGTGGAGTGCTGCCACCAGAAGGAGCGGTGTCCAAACTTTTCGCCTTCAGCTCCAACTCCTTCAATCTGATATCATGATCCATTTGGCGTTGTTGTGCCTCCAGGGCCAACTTCTGCTTTTCCATTTCCATCTGTCCTGCCAACTTTGCCATCTCCATTGCATGCGCCCTGTCTGCTGCCCTGTCTGCCAGCTCCTCTGGCGACCGGATTCTGCCGGGTTCCTCAAGGTTGTCGGGTGGAACGATGTCCCCCGCATTCCGTGGGTCTCGTGACTCCTTCCAGGCTCTCAACGCCTTGGTGTACTGGGTCTTCCTCTTGAATCCAGCATGGGGGACTCTGAATTTTACACTGTAGCCTTTCAATTGCTCCATCGTGTAGCCTCCCAGTCTCTCCCAATCCACCTCATCTATTCCAGAAATCACGGAGAGTGCTCTTCCAGCGGAGAGTGAGCTAGGCATGGTTGCAGTAATGGCAGATGTCTCAACAAAGTTCCAAAAATGAAAACCTGTGGCTGCGTTATTTGGTCTGCTCTCACTATCTGGTGATTAATAATTCACTGTATGCAAATTAACAAGTGCAAATCCGAAATCCCAACCGCTGCCAACAATGTTGGAGTCGGGGATCTCTGGTTGGCACAAGGTTGCCCTCGTGTCAAGCAGGAACCCTCTCCTCCACGTCAGGGAGCAGGATAACCCCTCGCGAATGACCCTTGCTCACCCTCTAGGTGCGTGGCGTGAGCAGCCAAGGCGATTCCTCAGGCGTTGGTGGTTAAGCACTTACAATCGTACACACAGTAAATACATCAATCCCCCCAGAAACGGACACCAGACTTGGATATATATAAAAATACGATTCTTTATGTAGAAATAGGTATATATATCTCAGCAGACTTATCACAAGACCAATAACGTTTTCGCTATGCCACCAGGTTGTAAAGCAGGCAAATGTTCTGTGTTCGTAGCTTCAAATGGAGACCTTGTAGTCTCTTGCAAATGTTACTTGTGGTTCCAGTACTCACAGAGATCGGCTCCTGCGAACGGGGAAATAAGGCGTTGCGGGCCCCGAGCCCGATACTGGAACTTCTTTCGTGATGTGGAGAGTCGGCACAGGTCGGTGCGACTCTCAGCTTGGGAAGTGTTCTTGGGTCCTCAATCAGCAGGTGTGGGCACGTAGGCAGGCGCGGCCAGCGACCCTTTAGCACGGCGGTGCAGGAGGGTCTCCACAGCGGGGGCGGCGCGGCCTGAGATGTCCGGGGATAGCGAAGCGGGGTCGCAGGGCACGGTTAGTGCAGCTGGATGACCCGGCGTAGATCACAGTCGTCGGACGGCTTCCGGCGGGAGGGGTGATAGCGCGGTCAGCGCGCTCCAGTAGCAGGCGGTGACAGGGATGCAGGCGGCCTGGCCCGGGGACAGAGAGCGGCTCGGGACGGAGCGGGGCTCTCACGGGTTTGAGGCAGGCGAGCTTCTGAGTGTCACGGCCCTAGGAGGGGCGATGAGGGGCGCAGTCTCTTTTCCAGCGGGATGCCCACACGGCTCGAATTGGAGGATGAGCAAGAAGCACAGAGAACCCACTGTTCCTGGGGTTCAGTTCAGGGGGCAAGCTCAGTTCAAGCCCTTGGAGAATGTTCAAGCACAAAGTAGCAAAGTCTTTTCAGTAAGTCTCTTCCTCTCCTTTCTCAGCAAGGCAAGCAGCAGGCCAGCTCCTCCGGCGTCTTCTTCTCCTTCTAGTCGGGCAGAGGTTCTTTGTGGTAAACAGGATTCTGCTTTCTTAGGAGCCAGGCTCCTACTTTTATACCATGATTCTTTTGTTCTTTAGCGCCAGGGGGCCTAGGCCTGGCTCAGTCCAGTTCTGGAGCACTTTGTTATGGTGACTCTGCTCTTTCCTTTCAGCAGCAGGGCAGAGACATCAGCCGCCCCACAGGGGGTGGCGCCGGCTTTGTGGTGGCAGAGCACAGGTCTATTCAAGAGTCAAGGTGTACTCCTCCCACCCATCCAGGTGTCACCTCTCTACCCACCACCTGGCAGCCAACCTGTCTCTGGGGATCCCCCCACCCTGCTCCTTACTGTTGCCAGGCAGAACACACACACACAGCAGAGGCGGACTGAGATGGTCAGGTCAGTAAATACTAACTTTCTAAAAGTAGTATTTACAAACCCAGGATATTAAAATAAACTTGACTACAAGAAGTATTTTATTATCCTGAGTTCAGGCATACTAAACTTGACACTCTACCATGCTCTCTGAGTCCACTGGGGTCACAGCGTTGGCGTGATCCCAGCAGCCCATTCTGGCCTATGGAGAGCAGGTAGCCTTCAATAGTGAAGAACGGAAATGGCTGTAATTCACTACTAAGACATGCCACACACATCAGGGCCTGTCCTACCTTATGCCTACAATGCACCCTGCCCTTGGGCCTACCAGAGGGGTGGCTAATATGTAGGTAAGGGAAGGTTTAGGGACTGGCAAGTGGGGGCACTTGCGCAGTCAGCGCGACGGTCCCGGACCGCGCACAGGGTCTGCGGTGGCAGACCCTAGACACACTTTACAAGGCCGCTTCCGTGGGTGGCGCAACCAGCGCTGCAAGCCCACCAGCAGCATTGGCATTCACAAGCCCTGGCACCCCTGGTGCACTTTACTGGGGACTGACAGTGAATCCAATAAACCAATCATGGACACCAATTACAGGTACACTTTACCTAGGGAGCACTTGCACTGCGGCACGGATTAGCCGTGGCGCAGTGCCCTGAGCGGACAACACCAGCAAAACAATCGAGGCACACCACCAAAAAGTGGAAGGGAAACTCACGCCAAGGTGCCAGGTCTAACAACCCCCTCCCCGCGCAACCCTCCCCACCCCACCTCCAGCGATTAATGCCGGCCGAGACTGGTGTTTATGGTTTGGAAACACCATCATCCAAAATGAATTGCAAATTATACCAATACAGAAAAATACATTGCCAAATCCTAGGACCCTCAAGGGGAACTAGTGTTCTTCAGGAGAGACAGGAGAAACTCAGAGCAAAGGCTTTCCTGTGCATTTTTTTAAGGTGGTATGAAAAAAAGGAAAAATAATGTGTGTCTTTTAAGGTTTGGTGACCTGGCTGTTGCACAGCAGGAGTGTTGGAAGCATCACCTCCACTCCGCTGCCCCGGCTATAACCAGCCTGCCTCATTTTGAGATTGCTGGCAGGATGTAGGTATTCTTTACCCAAAAGCAGGTCTGCCATGCCATTGCGGCATGGTGGACCTACTGGCACTTTTATTCTTAAGGCAGAACACAAAAGCACACTATGGGGATGATTACGAGTGTGGTGGTCCGAGGACTGCCAGACTCGCAGAGGTGCGAGGTGAGAGTCCAACCACTGCCTCTCTCACCGCCCTATTACAACTAGGGCAGTCAGACTGCCATTGCAGCACAGATGCCGCCAAGGAACCGTCATTCCCTGGTGGTGGCGCGGATGTGTAGAGGCAGCAATATGCTTGGTGGGACCGCCGCAGTCCTGCCGAGCATATTACAAGTTTCCTTTCAATCACAGTTTTCATGGCGGTTCCTCCTCCATGAAAACCGTGGCGGAGAGGAAACAAAGGGACCCCTACAGGGCTCCCTGTTGCCTCTGGGCTTTGGGTTGCAGCCAAGGGGGCACAACATGTGCCTCCTGTGTGCATGGACTCCAGTTACTGCACGGCATGCCCTAAAGTAACTTTTTTTGCCGTTCCTATTATCAGATACACTGCAGTGGGACTGCCCAAAAAGGCCACCAGACATGAGAAACCCTTGTAATCTGCCGGACGGCCCAGCCATGGGTTTGGTGGTGCGGGAGCAGGCCGCCGTCATGGCAGTCCACTCTCCCACCCCCAAACTCGCAATCAGGCGTTATGTCTTAAAAAATCCCCAACATCACTGTCCCTCCTGTGCTGAGAGTTTTCTCTGAGAGCATGGGAGGCTTTTGCAGAATTTTCAGGGATGCCAGGGTTTGTATGGCAGACTAGGACAAGGAAAATGCTGGTCGGAATGGTATTGAAGGAGCTGCAATACATAGAGCAGCTTTTTTAAAGCCATTTCTTCTGGGTTTGGGGTCCACATACAGTTTTCTCTGCTCTGGAGCCCGTGGTGTCTCTGTGGTTGGGGGATGCGAAAGGTGGGCTAACAATGGGCAGATATAACATTACTGTCTATATGAAACCCAACCTCAATTTACCTTGAAGATGGTGTTCAGAGTTTTGTGAAATTGCATTAAATCTGTCCCAAAGGGTTGGAAAGAGTTCAAGTGCTGTGTCGCCTTCTAAAGAGGAGTCCAAGAGATCAGAGGCCTCCGGAGTGCTTGGGATTGTGGCAGAGGAGGGTTGGAAAGTGGTTTCTAAGTGGGGGTGTAAGACTTTGGCAAACAGCATCGAGGCTGCCTTGCCTGCTTCTCAAGTGTCTTCAAAAACAAGCAGGCATTTTTAAAGCAAAAAAAGAAAATAATCGAAATGTTTAAAATGTTAAACTTAATTAATGAGAAAATGAACGCTGATTCTAAGTCGCAGTCAGGTGGAGCATGTATCATAGGCTTTTTTTCTCACTCCTCCTCCAAATCAATGTAAAAATACTTTGCAAGTTCGATTATGTTGCTTTAAATTTCACCTATTTATGTTGAGAAAGTAAGCAGCACCGCTGAACATCAGTTTTTGTCTTCGGTTTCTTTGTAAACAGCCCTCCCTCTCCAGTACAAAGCGTTAGCTGGGTGGCTACCTCCCGGGAAACTTTTACCAGTTCCATATTAGGGATACTGTGTGGGTTGGGGCGTCGCCACCCTGTTTTTATGCGGTTGGAGGGCAAGGATCTAAATAGTATAAAGGCCACTACTCAAGATAGTTATTTGTGACGGGGAACAGAAAATATTTCACCTACTTGGTGCCAATGAGTATTTCACAATGTTTCTTGATCTCACTATTTCCATGTCTTTCTTGTTCCTTATTTTTAAACATTCCTTTATTTTTTTTTCTTCTTTCTACATTTTTCCCATTATTGCAGTTTTTTCCTTTTCATCCGTGCCTCTTAGACAGTACTTAGCAAGTGTATCATATATTGCTGTTTAATCAATATCACAATTTTTTTCTTTACATTTTCAGGCCCATTCATAATGGTCTATGCCTTGCCCACTTTATTTCATGTCTTTTTTTGCTTTTTACAACGAATTTGCTGCATTTTGATCTTTTTCCCAACGGCACCCTCTTGTTGCAGCCCATTTTATATACTGCTTCTTTTCTCTACCATTTTGTGTTATACTTTTGTGTGCCTTCTTTTTTACTTTGTCCTCCTTCCATCGTTCACCATCCTCTCACATCTTCTATTTTTAGTCCCTTTACTTGAGATGCTCTCATGTTGTGCATCCACTGCCCAACATGTATATAAAAAAAGTAGGAAAGTAGAAAATTCAACTACAAGAAAGAATATAACAATGACAAGGAACATAGTGAAAATGTATCTGTTAGGGTTGATGTAAGGGATGAAGGGGCATATCTGCAAGGGCGGGCGATAATTATCGCTCAGCGCGCTTAGCGCAAGGGTAATTATCGCCGGCTAACGCTGAATTTTATCGCTGAGATAGCGTGCTATCAGCAACGGTTATCTCAACAGCGATAAAATTCCAGGCGCAAGCTGCCAAATGTGCGATTATCGCTGGAAATCCAGCAGCAATCGCACCACGTTTGGCGATAGCTTGTTCATAGGGCAGGGCAGACTCAGTCATGATATCCACCTCCAATGGATATCATGGCTAAGTCAGATGAAAAGCAGGCATAAGGAAAGTAGCGATAACCGCGGTTAGCGCTACTTTTCTTATCGCTCTGCAGGTTAGCGTGAGGCTAGATAATAGGAGAAATGTCGGTTAGCGATATTTCTCACTTTCTTTTGGGAAGAAACACCCACTTTGCATCTCATTAGAGATGCAAAGCTGGGTGTTAAGGGAAAGGGCGCTAAGGCAAGGATTCACGCGATAACGTGACCTTGCTGATAAAGCGATAACGGACCCAAAAGCGGCGATAATTTTATAGCGCCGCCTTGATGATATGCCCCAAAATTAGGGAGAAGTCTAGGGCTAGGTTTAAGTTATGTTTTGGAGAAAGGTTTAAGATTATGATTGGGTTAAGGGATGGGGCAATAGCTCGTGTTATGGTTATGTTGTCTACAAGGGTTTTTTAGGCTTAAGGTTAGCGTAAGGGAGGGGTTTAGAGTTACCGTTAGCATAAGGGCAGGGGTTAACACGGGGAGAAGGGATGGGGTAAGGACAGGTTACATTTTGGGACTGGATTAGAGTTACAGTAAAGGAAGCCATTATTTATGTTATTTTTTGAAGTTTAATGTAGGGCGAACTTGGTTCAAGGGCCTTACAGCGCTTTACATGAGAACCAGAATATATACGTGAGAGGTAGACAATACTTATTTCTAATGGGCGGGAGGGGGGGGAGGTAAGTTATTTACCCAGTTTCACAGGCTCATTGCCCAGAATCACCGAAGCCAAGACCAGGATTCACACTTTTTTCTCAAGTTCCACAGGTGGCTACTAGGCCACATCTCCTGCAAGAAGAGGTTCACAGGATGGTGTGAGAAGAAGAGGTGGTGAACAGAGCTTGCCCCCATAATGTTGAAGAGATTTAGGGGCATATTAACAAGCCAGGCGATAAAATTATCGCCGCATTAGCGGCAGAAAACTGCCGCTAAAGCGGCGATAATGGGCTTGATAATATGCTCTATGGATTTCCAATTGAAGCCCATGTTAGATGTCCTTCACATCTAACATGGGTTTCAATTGGAATTCCACAGAGCATATTATCAAGCCCATTATCGCCGTTTTAGCGGCAGTTTCTGCCGCTAAAGCAGCGATCATTTTATCGCCTGGCTTGTTAATATGCCCCATGGTGGTTTAAGGAGGGATTAAAAGTTAGGGATTAGGTTAATGGTTTTTAATAATTCACAATTCAACTGTTCTACCTCTACCTTTTTATGTTTTCTATGGACATACATCAGCCACAACTTCTTGTCCCTATATTTCTACCTTTATAGTTTAAAATCTCATTTTTTGGATTCTAATTTTATACACACATACCACAGGTTTTTGCAATGTTGATGCTACTGACAGGGCATGAGTGCACTAATTTACCATACAGTCCACTAATATGTTCAAATTTCAGGCTACTAAAACAACATTTCCCCCAAACAACCCCATTTCTCACATCTCTTTGCCATGCCCACTCACACCCTGCCATGACAGCTCTGCATGTTTCTGCCTACCACATCGCTCCTTCTCACTAAGATTTGTGAATCTGAGCTCAGATCTGAAAATACAACATGGTGGATCATCAAAACATTCTTACAAACTTCTCCTTCTGACAACATGATTTGTAGGTGATTTAATCCAGAAGTAATGATTCTTTATTCACATCACAAAAATCATGGTCAGTGGCACTGTAGCCTTGCTTCGCTATGTAAAATAACACCAGGCACATCAAGAAGATCTATAATGTCTGCAGCTTTTTATTTCTATAATTTGTGAAGACATCTATTAATTATCATTCTGTGTTCACTTTGCTTGTGCAAGGTTGTCTTTTAGCAGGTGGTGGTACTGCAGCCTTTTATGTCTATGTGGTCATGTATTGCCAAATCTTAGCCCCTTTACCTGCTACCAGACCACCTACAAATCCCCCCCCCCCCATTATCCCATATTTGGCAGAGACACACACCACACATTTCTTTCAGAAAACGTTGGGGTAGGGTTCATAAAACCCCGGCCAGATTTATTACACACAAAACATAATTAAACCTTTGAATATCATTTTACAAAATGAATAAGCAGAAACACAGAATACACTCCAATACAGCATTATTTAATTTTTTTATGGCTAACCTTAACAGAGACTCTAATACATTGCCATTCCCAACCATAAACTAGTCATTGTCCCTGCGTATCCTGCATTGAGCCTACGAGTGAGATCTTGACTGGTCCACCTGTGAGGTCCCCCTTAATGATCTTGTGCAGGGGGAGCATCTGCCCACAAAGGTTACCAACTCAGGCACCCCCTACATCCTCAACTACCCTCCCCCCAAGGGGCTGTGCTGCTAGCTTTGGTGCCCACGCGCTTGTGCTGGGATTGGCCGTAAAGACCTGTTGACAGAGTGCACTCCCACACCCCGCACCCTCTAGCCGACTTGCCATAATCACCCCCTATAGGGCCCTTAGAGCCAGATGCCCAGTCTATCCCAGGTAAAAGGATGCATTCTGAGGACCAGAAATACCCCACCAACCATGACCTAACTGCCGCAGACCACGGATACTAACATAAAATATGACAAGCACTTATTCACTGCAATAAAAATGAGGTTAAATTGCAAATGAGCAGAAAAAGACAACAAACACAAACAATGTCATTACATCCTGAAAGCTGAAAAGGAGAAACAGAACACAGAGCAACTTGCAACAGGAGAACTACCGTATGAACATCAAACCACTACCTCAATGGGATGGTGGGCAGGACAAAAAACAGATTAGAAAATGCCCCGTGGGGGCAGGAAGCAGCATTGATCTGCTGGAGACGGCAAGCGGTGAACAGAGACCGATGCGCCGCTCCTTTTAAAGGGGCAGGGTTATGGCAGAAACAAGTTCCTGGTGACCTGGAAGTGTTTCAACACTTCTAGGTCCCGCGCACCCAGCGACCAATGCCTGCGTGCTTTATAGGCTGGTACTGGTGGCGTCATCACCACCAGCCCTCGCGCCAGGACCTGCATCACATTATAGGCTCGTAGCCCCAAAGTAGGGTCCGCCTTGGCATATGGGTAGGTATTGCCTAGTCCCAGCCCCTTAACCTGTTACCAGACCACCTACAAATCCCTCCATCACTCCCTCTTTGGCAGAGACTCACACCACACATTTCTTTCAGAAAACGTTGGGTTAGGGTTTGTAAAACTCTGACCTTGTTTATCACGCAAAACATAATTAAAGCTTCAAATATCATTTTACAAAATTAATAATCAGAAATACAGAATACATTCCAGTACAGGATTATTTAAAATTTTTTTGGGCTAACTTTAACAGAGACTCGAATACATAGCCATTCCTATCCATAAACTAGTCATAGTCCTTGTGTATCCTGCATTGAGCCTGCGAGTGAGATCATGACTGGTCCACCTGTGAGGTCCCCCTGTAGTGATCTTGTGCAGGGGGCCAGTCTGCCGACAAAGGTTACCAACCTCCGGCACCCATGCACCCTCAACTACCTTCCCCCATGGAGCTGTGCTGCTAGCTTTGGCACCTATGCATCTGTGCGGGAATTGGCCGTAAAGGCCTGTTGGCTGCCTGCACCTTCTAGCTGACTTGCTGTAAGCACCCCTTGGAGGGCATGGGAGACCGCTGTCCTCACCTATCCCAGGTAAAAGAATGCCTTTTATGGACCGTAATTGCCCCACCAATCAGGACCTCACCACCACAGGCCAGCATAGTTCACTTACTATCTGCCCCCTCCAGGAAAAGGTCAGACCCTGCTTCGCCCCCTGGGTCAACCATGCCAGCATATTCTCCAAAAACATCTCATTACCCACCTTTGATAGGTGGACCCTATCCTGCACAAAAAACCTCTCCCCAGGTATGCATCTGTGTGGAATAGTCTGCAGCTTCGGAGTCCTAAACAACTTGTCCATCTTTTTATTAATCCGTTTCACAGAGTGAATAAGGGCCTAGACTGACTCCCCTCCAGGCCATTGCAACTGCCGAATGACATGAGACCATGCTAGCACTGACTAGGGCATCTCTTAGCCAACCATCCCATCTCGGTAATCAATGCCTTAAATAAGCCCCTCTTGATGAGGTGTATCAAATCATTACCCCCAAGGTGTACCATGACTACCTCAAGAGGCGTACCCTCCTTGCAAAGCCATGACTCTAGTGTTTCTCAACTGACCCAGGCGGAGCCACCTTGCCCTTGGAAAGACACTTGGAAGCCCACCTGGCGAGTCCGCTCGACAAAATTGCCTGTAGAAAAAACATGTTTTAACCTTTGCACATACGAAAGGCCAATTTTCAAAGCTTCCATCATCCTTTCGCCCGACGCGACCCATCAGACTTCCTTCCTGCATCACAGGACGGGAAAACTGAGAAAAAAGAAAGGGAAAAGGTTATTGACCATCATAGGAGACCCACAGCATGTGCAACCTAACATAGTGCTTGAGGACCATCTCCCAATCCTCTGCACCGCCTGCCACGGGAATCCCTTAGCCGTCGCCTCCGTGGCCACCCCAATCCTGAATAAATGAGAACTGAAATTAGTAGGGTCAATTCCAGCCACCTTGAGTGCCAGACCAGGCACCCTAGAGAACTGAAACCTTTTCAAAGGAGTGGCATCATAATGCACTGGCAGTGGGTCTCCCGCCCCTTAGGCCTATGTAACAAGAATACTTCTAGGTTGCTCACTGGACAGCAAGTGTTACCTGGTGCTCTCTGCAAGATGATGTGGTCCCCCTTCCAACCTGGTCTGTCTTGCAGTGTGGTACCGCAATATGCATTGAGCCCCCTGAAATTTGCATGTAAGCCATCTGCAACCCCACCTCCAATCTTTCTTGCTCTTGGCCACCAGTTCCCCCACCCTGGACGCTCCGTAAAAAGCCAATGTAAATGCTAACCTAAGGAGGTTAGCCTCTTCAGTGGACCTACAGATGTTCCCTAGGACACTCAAAACCTCTGCCAGTGTGTCTACACCAATGGAGCGCCTGGCATCTGACTGGGTCCCCTGCAGATGCTGCCATCCCCACAAAGCCCTCTGAACCATGAAAGATCTGGCTGGGTCCTGGTGACCCACATATTAGAAAAGAAAGAAATTGATGCCACGTGCATGCTGCAGAGTGCCCCTCGTTCCTTAAAGCTCCCAAAAAAGATAGGATGGAGGAGGAGTCCAGCCTCAACTAATCCCATTTATCTACTAGAAAGCTACAATAAGCGCTGAATGTCCCTTCATAGTCCCACCTCATCTTGGGTGCTAAACTGGCTGCCACGAGGTCCGATAGGTTTAGGCACAAAGTTGCCACAGATGGTCTGGAAAAGGCGTTGGAGCCTCTGCTGCTTGTTGAGAAAGAGAGATCTTAGATCAAAACCCCAAGGGTGTGGTCACTGGCCCTCAAGAGTGAGAAATACCTTCCGTGGGTGATCGCAGGCACCAACTCGACAGTTACTGAAATGAGGAACAAAGTAGTGAGCTGACGCAGTGGCATTTATTTTGGAGTGGCGTAGTTTATTTAACTAACACAAGCATGCTAAATATATGAAACAATGTTCACGTTGTCTTAGACTAAAACATCAGCAAAAACCTGGCTTCACTCTGCCAGGGAAAAGCATTTGAGCATCACGGCACACACTTTTATGCAATATACTGGCTAAGGATGAATGATAAGATGGATCAGTTAGAGAGAGAGAGAGACGCTTAATGATTAATGACACGATGTATTTAAACCCTCGGAAGGTTTAGATGTTCATGTAATGCATTCTTTTTGCAGATAATCATTTGAAATACAGCTATGTCTGTGAATAAAGATCTAGGTGGCTAAAACATTTCATGGTGACTACATTTGCTACGGCTAAGACCTTGAAAATATGTTTAAGACTACTTAAATGGAAGCAGAAGCTATTCTAGGAAAGCATAGTGCCCAGAGGCAACCTCAATTTAAGACAACTAATTCTTAAAACTTAATTATTAGAAGCTGAAATGCAAGGGAATGGGTGTGGATCAAAAATGCAGAGCTAAGGAGGATATCTTTAAGAGATAAAGGAAAATCCCCAAAGAGGGGGATGTTCTACCTGAAATAGGCTGTAAGGTCCCAAATCAGATAGGCAGCCGGCTGGAGAACAGGCCTGTGGACAGCACAGAAAAGTTCTACCTTCCAACTGTCGTGTTGGATCTTAAATATTTTGATATGGGGAACCAGGGGTGGACCCGACGTATTTTCTGACGCCTTTGCCAACAGGTGGCTTGACCGCATGTGTTCCAAGATACAGGAAAGGGTCAACCGCATGTGTTCCACGGCCATGGGTGGGGTAAGGCGGCCAGGTGGCACAATAGTTGATAGGTCATGCCTGACCGCAACGTATAAACAAAGGAAATGTTGTGATCACGTACATTTCTTACAGTATGCATGTGACCAACCCCCACAAGGCAGGTGCAGTTTTCATCAGACATTGCGGTTTATCTTGAGCAAGCTAACTTCCAAAAATAGGGTTTCAGTGATGATAAACAATGTCAACTTATACCAGCTGAGTTTCTGTGTACGTGTGGGTGTGCAATGGCCTTGTAACGGTGGAAAGTTACTGGGTTTTTTCTAGTGGCTTGGGCTTCCTCGTGTTTTCTGGTGCAACTGAAATGCAACTCTGGAAGCCCTGGGCCTAGTAACTTCTGAATGTTACATACTGATATCATGGGGCGGTGGCCTTTGGGCCTTGGGCCTCCTATTTGGGCTTATGTACGTTGGGTTCTACAGGTGCTATGGACTTCTATGTGTCTTACTGTGCTCAGTGGGAATAAGGTAACTTAGCATGCTAGCAGGTTTTGTGTCGGGGAGCAGAAGCCTGACATCAACACTTTATTTTGTCAGGGTAGGTTAGGGAATGGTATTTAAGTTATTAAATGGTGGCTCGAGACCCTCCATCATCTCCCTCCTCTTGTTCATTCAACATGAACACATGCCTAAGTGAATATCTGCTGACAAGTGGTGGTCTCTCGGCTATCGGTGAAATCCATGGGGTGTCGTTGACATAGCATTCAATGTTATCGGGGAGTTGTCCTAACAGCCTGGCCGCTCCCTCATTGGTCTCTGTACTCCACTGCGTATAGCCTGGGGCTGGCTCCCTGATCAGACACTCATACCGAACAGCAGCAGGGGTATTGTTATATGTATTTCTGGCTGGTGGGAGCGGAGGTGCCGTAGGCACACCATGGCGTGAGGCAATGAGGGGTAACTCTATCATTGGTACCTGTACTCCAGACCCATCCCCGGGAGGCCTATCCATATCTTCATATTTTGGTGCCTGGTAAATCCCTGTGCTAGCGTAATTTATCCCTACAGCCTTTGTGCTCAATTTCCTAATACAATGACTCCCTATCTGAAAGGCGCAACACAGAACCAACATAATTCCAACTATAGGTATCACTAGTTTCAGTATTGCTGTTAGCCAGGATGGCATCCAGTCAAAGTCAAACCAGTTCACTGGGATAATGTCCGCAGGGGCACCTCCTTCGTCGATCATCTTCTTTACCAAGTTCGACAACTCCTCAATGGCCCTTGCAATTGATCCGTTGTCCTCGTCGTTTCCTGGTATGAACGTGCAGCATGACTTCCCTATTTTGTGGCACAGACCACCCTCCTTGGCGGTCAGCATGTCCAGGTAGTAGCGGTGCTCCAAGACCATCTGTCTGAGGGGACGTAGCTCTTCCCTAATTGCATTGAGCCCATCCCTAGTACTGTTGATGGCCTTCATGACCTCATACCGGGTGACTTCCAGCCAGCGGGCATTCGCCTTTGTTTGAAATAAGGGAAATGCTCCTCCAAAGAATAGTTGGGCGTCGTTGAAGAGGCAGAATTCTTGGGGAATGTTACGATGTGTCTCTGTTGCGAAATATTCAGCTGATCTCCTGTGGCGGTGCAGGAATGTAACATCCCCTGTCATTGGATGTGACAGTATGTGGGAGACGTTCGATGCTGGTACCACCAGATGTATCTCGTGCAGAGTCACCAATGAACACAGTCCGAGCCACTGAGGAGGAAGTTGAAGGTACAGGTGTTCACCGCAGGCCCAATAGTAGTCCATCAGGGTGGAGGTGCCGTACTGCATATCGAAATTGAATATTGTAGAGTTACAGTCTGTGTTACGCCCAACAGAGACGGAGCCATTGCCTATGAAGCAAAGAGAAGGATTTTTAAGTTTAAATGCCTTTTTACGTTTGTACAGTCTGTCCCCACCCCAGGTGTATCTGCTCCCTGCCTCCTTCCAAATTTGTGCACAGTCATCTTCTACATCCCAATCAATATTTTCCTCCCACTCTGTTTCGCCAGACCATGGGGGGCCCAGGGATGCTGCTTTACAGTATATGTGGCTAGGATCGCCCCATTTGTCATTGTAATATACTCGGGCTTGTACTTCCAGGACCGTTCTGTTCTGGCATGGACAGTCTGTGTCCGGCCACCCCCCGGGGTGGTCATGGTGATGGAGGCGTAGTTGCGTGTCACAATCCGCATAGGGTGTCGATATTGAAATGTAAGGTGCCTGCCTATACATCTCTGCTCGCTGATCAATATTGGGTCTATTTCTGTCGCGCTTTGCTTGTATCATCCGCTCTATGTCCCCTTTGTCAGAAGTGACCTTGAATATCACTTCGTTGTTGTCCCATTCCGACGTGTTTACAAGTGCAACCCATATTTCAGCCCCTCCCACTAGCTGTACTAACCCTTCAATGCGGCAAAGGTACAGGTGTAGCAAGCACATCACTGTTTGTGGTGGGACTTCTTGCGGGAAAACTAGTCTGTCTGCACCAACTGCATGGGGGACATATGAACACACATAGCAGGACTCGTTTGATATTCTTTTCCCTACGGCTGTCATGTCCCGGTACCATGAATTTTCTTCCAGGGAGGAGTGTACTGAATGTTCTCTTATGGATTGGGGTAGGCTGAGCATAGGCCCAAGGTCTTCCTCTATCGTCACGAGGTGTTGGAACGTTTTAAATGGCATTCCCTTAGGCTTGTGTCTCTGGTTGATAGGGAGACCATGGATGACCCGGTGTTTTGTGGCTCTCCCTATATATGGGGAGATGGGGGCGAATCTGCGGGCTCTGTGACGGCGTGACGGGTGTCCATGGGCTACTCGTTTTTCCGTCAGATTGGCAGTCTTATCCCCAGTGTTCCCTTTGTCGTCTGGTACTACCATTGGGGGCTCGGGAGGTGAAGTGGTGTGTACGTTACTGGCTCTAGAGGCTGGGAGTTCAGGGCCTGTCGTGTGGTGTGGGGCTGTGTCTCTGTTTCTGGAGAATCCTATGCTATGTGTCGTGATATCTGTGTTCTGTGTGACCGCTGGTGCAGTTGCTGGTGTTGTAGGTAACATGGCATCAGTGGGTGCTCCTGTACCACTATTGCTTACAGCATGATAGCTCCTTACAGCAAGGAAAAAGATATACCAATTAAATGTAGCTAGCGCCACTCCAATGATAATGCAAAACAGTACAATAGACAGTATACATATCTTTGCTTCGCGGCCACTGTATTCGTGGATCAGCACGTGAGTGTCCTCATCCTCTTCCTCCACAGTGGAGGGACAGCCGCTATCTTCGTTCAGGGGGACGCTGGCCATTTCTATTTCCTCAGTTAGTCCATTGTCTATAGTGGCGGCGGGGCGGGGTCGAGCCGGACGTCTTTCCTGTGGATCCATGCCTTGCGCTTCGCTATCCGGACAGCCGTTGGGGATGAGTCGATCACTTTGAAAGGTCCTTCAAATTTGGGGTCCTTCCAGCGCCGGACGTGCTTTCGGATAAAGATCAAAGTTCCAGGACGTATTGGTGGGAGCTCCGGATCGGTGGGGCCCTTCTCCTTCCTCTTGGATACCTGTACAGAAAGGAACTGCGCTGCGCGGGTTAGTGAGCACAAGAATTCGTAAAGCTCAGCTTTAACAATCTCAGAAGATGACTCGCTATCCGTTTTGGGCCTTGTGGGAGGGACAGTTACATTGATGGATCGTCCGGTGACAAGTTGGTGGGGCGTGAGGTGGTGATCCGAACTTGGGGAGTTTCTTAGTGAGAAGAGGGCAAGTGGGAGGCAGTAGAGCCACTTTTTACCGATGGTGGCGCTGATTTTGCTTATTTTGTTCTTGAGTAGGCCGTTAAGGCGCTCACAAATGCCGTTACTTTGGGGGTGGTAAGCAGATGTCAGTTTGTGTCTGATGCCTAGCATCGTGGTCAGGGAGGAGAAGATGGCATTTGAAAAATGACTTCCGTTATCAGTCCGGATGGCCTCAGGGATCCCGAAGCGGGAGATGACGTCACGGAGTAGGAATGTGGCTGCTGCTTTGGCATCGCAGTGGACACATGGTCCAGCTTCGATCCAGCGTGAGAATGGGCAAACTACAACAATGAGGTATCGGTAATTTTGACATCGATCAATCATATCGACATAGTCGATATGGAGCTCTTTGAAGGGGCCAGAGGGTTTGGGGATGGTGGAAGTCACTGTTTTGAGAGTCGGATTAGGTGAGTATTGTTGGCAGATGAGACATTTATTAACGAAGAGTTGTATTAATTCGTAGGCGTTGGGAATGAACCAGTCTGCCTGTAATGTAGTGGACATGTTATCTCGGGAGACGTGAGCAGGAAGGTGGAGTTGGTCTAGTGCCACCTGCAGTAAGGCTAGTGGCATAACGGGCCTTCCTGACATAGTCTGTCTGTAAATGAAATCTGCAGGGTCCTGCTGTACTCCCCTCTTTTTCCATAACTCTTTCTCTTGATGTGGTGCATTTTCTTGTATTTCCCTGAGGTGCAGTTGGGCGATCTTGTCGTATTGTTGTGTGTTGTCCATAGGACAGGCAACGCTCGAGTCCAGTGTCTCGTTAGTCGTGCCTGTGTGTAGCTGTGAATCTAAACTGTCTTGGTGTGTGTCTGTCTGCTGTATCGGGGCTTGGAAGTCATCATGCGTGGGGACCTGGTCTGCCGGTGTCAGTGCTTGGGCAAGGAGGATAGGTGTGTTATGAGTATGTGGCCACATTACAGGTGGGGGGCCTCTGGCGGCCGCTTTGGCCGCCCAATCTGCCAGAGCATTCCCTCTGGAGACAAAGTCCTGTCCATTGGTGTGTGCAGCACACTTGACAACAGCTACCTCAGCTGGAAGTGTCAGAGCTTCAATCAATTCTTCTAACAATTGCTTGTGACATACCGGTGTTCCGTCTGATTTGAGAAATCCGCGCCTTTTCCAGCGCAGTATGCTTGAATGTGTTGTAGTTGTGACGTATGCAGAGTCCGAGTATACTGTGATGCGGTCGTCGGCCCCATGTTGTAAAGCTGCAATTAATGCTGCCAACTCGGCAGCTTGGGCTGAGTAATGTGGAGGCAATGTTAATTGCTGTATAATGTCTAGGGAGTCAGAGGACTCGTGCTGCTGGGCCCGAACTACTGCTGCTCCGGTGTACCTGATCCCTGTCTCTTGGTCGATGGTAGAGGACCCATCAACGAAATACACAGTGCTGTCTGGTAGTGGGTCCTCTTTTGCTGCTCCTGACTCATCTGGAGAGTACGTGGCGCAGTCATGAGTGTCATCGTCTGAGGCTGCAATGGGATGGGCAAAAAATGTAGCAGGGTTCACCGTGTGACATTTGACGACTTTCAGGGAGGGTAATGATAATATTACTTCATATCCTGACACTCTTTGTGTGGTTAACGTTGTCTTGGCTTTTTGAATTATGGCGAAGACGGCGTGTTCAGTGTATAGTGTCAGGGGGGATCCCATGACTATGGGGGTGCTCTTTTCTACAGCAAAGGCGGCGGCAGCAAGAGCCTGCTCACAGGGGTAATGACCCTTCATGACAGAGTCCAGCATGCCACTAAAGTACGCAATGGGTTTGTGACCCATAGGGTACTTCTGGGCAAGCACAGATGTCATGACCTGACCATTGCAGTGGGTGAACAGGTAGAATTCTTTAGTGTAGTCAGGTGAACCCAACACTGGTGCATTCGTTATTTCATCTTTTAGCTGTTTGAAAGAGGCTGTCATGTCTGGGGACCAGTTTATCTTGTTGCGTCTGTCTTTAGCTGCTTTAACAGCTTTCAGCAAAGGGGCTGTTATTGTTGTGAAGTCAAAGACCCATTGTCGGACATAGTTGACCAGTCCAAGGAATTTCTGCATGTCTTTTACAGTTTGGGGTTCTGGCGTTCTATTTATGGCATCAACTCTATCTGGCGTGACTCGTCTCCCTGAGGCTGACAGTATTTGGCCTAGATAGTGTACTTCTGTTTGGCAGTACTGGAGTTTGTTCCTATCCACTTTGTAACCTCTGTCGGCTAAGGTGTGGAGCAGAGCGATGGTGTCTACTCTACATTGCTGTTCCGTGGTGCTGCAGAGCAAAATGTCGTCAACATACTGCAACAAGGTGCTGCCGCATTGGAAGTTGGATAGGTCTTCTCTGACAGCCCTGTTGAAGACGCTAGGGGATTCGCAGTATCCCTGAGCTAGACGGGTGTATGTCATCTGGACCCCTTTGAACGAGAATGCCAATAGGTACTGGCTGTCTGGGTGAAGGGGGACACTAAAAAACGCATTTTTCAGGTCTATTACGGAGAAATATTTCGCGTTCGGGGGAATCTTTGTCAGGATGACGGAAGGGTCTGGGACAATGGGAAACTCGGGTATCACTATGTTGTTTACGGGACGGAGGTCATGTACGAGACGCCATTGGTTGGTCTTACCCTTCCGCACCGGATAAAGACAGGTGTTGCAACAGGAAACGCATGGGTATATTACCCCTTGGTCAAGCAGGGCCTGTATTGTGGGAGCTATGCCTTCTTCTGC
Source organism: Triturus cristatus (assembly GCF_964204655.1). Lineage (NCBI taxonomy): Eukaryota > Metazoa > Chordata > Amphibia > Caudata > Salamandridae > Triturus > Triturus cristatus. The sequence goes on along the minus strand of NC_140589.1, from coordinate 618,918,521 downwards.
TTCCTTTGACAATGGGTACTGTTTTATTCGTGGCAATATTGCTCCGATTTTTAAAGTTATCTTAAATGGAGCGGCAGAACGAATGAGACCTACATCATTGGGGCCGGTAGTCCACAGGTGTGACGGAATTTGAGCTAAGTCTTCCTCGCGCACTGAATCAATTTTTGGAGGGGCAGTGGGTGTTCTTTTCTCTACTGTCACCGAGAGGGGCACCTCATACTGGTACAGAATCTCTGTCATGGGGCACTGATCGGGATCGCTAAAGAGCTGGTCGTCTGCAATGTCTCTCACCTGGTGTCCGGGCTCAATGAATATCACACAGGCCCAGGAACGCATATAGTCGTCACCTGCTATGAACGCCCCATATGTCGGTGTAATATGGAGGGCAAGTAGGCCTAAAATCATGCTTGTGTCTGATATCTGGGCGTTCCTGGATTGTGGGCGGAAGAGGAACTCCTTTGGGAGCTGAACTGTGCGGTCATGCAGCTCTGGGGTGTTGGCCACAACGATATGTACTGCAGTGGAAAATGCTTGCTCGTCTACAGGGCGAGCTCGTATGTGGGCTGCCAAGGAGGAATCAACGGCGAGTGCCATCATCCTTGCCAAGGGGGTGCCTGGTATCGAGCAAATCATGGTTCCATTGTCATGGAAGTGTATGGACATGTTTAATTTTGTCATGAGGTCGCGCCCCAGAAGGTTCACTGGAGAGCGGGGGGAATAAAGCAGTGGCTGTTCCAACACCCGGTCTCCTATTTGTATGGGCACTGGTTTGGTGAAAGGGACCCTTTCTATTGCCCCAGAGAATCCCTGTGTGTCCGCTACCTGGCTGGAAATGGGCAGAAGTCCGCCAGTGATGCAGGAGTACGTGGCGCCTGTGTCAATGAGAAAGCTGTATGTTTCGTTGTTTATCGTGACCAGGACGGTGGGGTCCTCCTCACCGCTCATGGTGCATGACAAAACTGGGCACACAAGGGTTGTCTGTGGGCTGGCCTAACAAGTGTACCCCCCTTGTTGGTATTGGTGGATGGTGCTTTGTGGGTACGAATTGTTGGGTTTAGGCGCGACTATGATACCCCCTACGGGTGTCGAACTGGGGCCTTGGGGCATCGCTTGGTATGTAGGTATCTGCTGTTGCTGAAGCATAGGGGCATGTAATGTAGCTTGTGCCTGTTGCATGGGGACCAGTTGTTGTGGGGGTGCCTGTTGAATTTGTGCCATTACTGGCGTTTGGAGTTGTGCTAGCTGCATGTTCTGCAGGGGGACAGGTTGGGCGTTGGTGTACTGTAGTTGGTGTTGCTGCGGGTATGACTGTTGTTGTTGGAACAGTTGTCGCATCGGCTGTGATTGGCCCCTAATTTGGTCCATGGACTTAGTACGACAGTTTCTTTGTATGTGGCCTTGTTTGTTACAATAGAAGCAAATTGTCGGTCCTGACTGCTGTTGAGTTCTCTGCTGGCCCATACCATTACTCCTTCCTCGCATGCCCGTATTATTGCTGTTCATACCGTAATACTGTTGTTGGTCGTTATGATAGTGCTGTTGTGCAGCAACGTTTTGCCCTTGGAGTTGCTGTGGCGTTTGTACATACTGTACTAGTGGCAGGGGCTGGGGCTGCACTTGGGGCATGGTATGTTGTATCGGCGCTTGCACATACTGTATGGCTGGTTGTTGTACTTGTGGCTGTTGTGGCTGTGCATATTGTACAGCAGGCTGCAGCACCTGTTGCGGAGTATATTGGGTATTGGCGGTGAGCACATTTTGAGCGGCCTGGGGAAATGTGGTGACGGCTGTCATTTGGTTCACTGGAGCGGCCAACATGACAGTATCCACAGTGTCTCTCTTTTTGTTAAGCTTCTGCTGCACCAATTTTGCAGCTGCATTTTCTATGGCAAGTTGTCTATTTTTTTCCTGTTCTATCTTCTTTTTGCAAAAATGTATGATGTGGTCTTGTATTTCAGGCCATGGCTTTGCTTCCATGGCTACTACGCCGTCTAATTTTTCCTGTACTTCCTCTGGCAGGCCTCTCTTAACCATGTGATAAAAAAGTCTGCTGTTCCCCCCCGTGGTATTCCAAGAGTCGCCTAATTCTTGGTGCCACTTTTCCTTCATCCTAGAGATGAAGGTAATCGGGTCCTCATTTACTTGCATTGTTAATGACATGAGTGACCCAATGTCTGGGACATCGGGGTATTTTAGTGTCAGTTTTGTCCAAACCCCCGCTCTTATTTTGTCAAAGGGTTCTCCGTCGTACGTTGTGTCATTCATAGTTATCAGTCCGTTACTGATACTTTTAAAAATTTCTTCCGCTTCTCTCCCCATGAGGGAAATGAGCAAACTTTTTATATCGCCTATCCCTGGAACTGTGCCTGTTGTATTTTTCTCTAGGGCCACTATCCACTTGCCTGCACCCTCCGTGAGGGGGGGGAGGTTCTTTTTAATAGCTTCTCTTTCTGCAAACGACCAGCAGTGATATATTGGGGGGTCCTGCTTCCTCTTGTACAAGAGTGGCATTTGGCGAGCAAATCCCGCATCTTGAAGCGTTGGTCTCGTGGTGTCATACCGTCTGGCATATTTCTGCCATATTTTTAAACTGGCTCGCATGTAGGCATAATCCCAATCCTCATCCCCTGCACCTTGCAGGATGCATTCTACGGCTGTAGCCAGATGCTGAGGTTCAAAAGACCCGTCTCTGGGCCATGGGAGCATCTGCGGGGCCAGAGACTCCGTCCAGCCAGCCAGGTCGTCCGTGAAAGGGTTGACAGCATAATCTGAACCCTCTCCTGCTTCTACTATTTCGTTGGGAGTCATGCCATTATTCTTTTGTAGGGCGTGTGAGCTACAGAGGAGCATGCCGTTACCTTTCTTGTGTCGAGTGTTGCGCATGGAAGCGGCACCAGTGACATCATAGCTGATGTAGGCGTCAGTGACAGGGAAGTCATTATCAGGGAAGTCATATACGGTGTCATCGGGGCGCCCGTGCGTTCCTAGTATCCTAAGGTTATCTACTTCTGTGAGTCTAGGCTTCCTTTTTCCCCCTGTATCCCTTGAACTCGTCAGTCCCTGAGCCGTTTGGTGGAAGGGGTTTGTATTTGTCGCCGCCCGTTGTTGGCCAGACGATCGTACCCTGGTTGTGGCGGATGGTAGGGCGAATGGGTTCGCCACAGGTGCCGTAGTTTGTGGGGAAAGTGAGGGCATCGGTGCTGCTGGCTGCGGGCGTGGGGACTGGCCGTCGTGGCCTGTTGCGTTATTCCTGCTTGTGCCCTCAAAGGCCCCCAAAGGTGTCGTCACCTTGCCTGGGGAGGGGTCTGTGGTTCCCGGGGGTGGAGGGTCGGTGATCTGTTGTTCAGTACAGCCTAGTGTCCCATCCTCCGCTATGGCTGTGGAAGTATGTTTTTGCACGTGTTGTGTTGTTGGAATACGTGTCGGTGTTTGAGCAGTATATTGTTCCGGGCGGGCCAGGGTCAGTGTCTCAGTTAATCTGTCATTTATTTGTTCCAATCTTAGCGACATGCGTCGTATTGAAGGAATTATTGAGTCTGGCTCGAGGCGGTGCAGCACTGGGTTGCCAAAGAATTCTGTGGCGGCGTATTCGGTCGGACTACATTCTAGGCTTTCGTGTGTGTTTGGGGCCGATCTCCATTGGGCATAATGGACTGGGGGTGGTGGCGGAGGGAGCCGCTGCCCCTTGCCCATCTGCTGTTGGACAGAGGAGAATGTGGTCATGTGGTCGGTGGTGTCAATGTTACAGAATGGCATGCGGTCTTGGAGCGTGGCTCCCTGCTCCTGGACTTGTGGAGCAGTTGCGTCACGGAGGGCGTCGAGGTCTTGGCGGGGATACAGTGAGTGGGGAGATGTAGTGGACGAATGATGCGATGATGTGTTGGAAGCGATAGATGACGCGATGGACGCATCGTCTACATCTTCATCGCTTTCTTCGGTGTGTAGGGCAGAGGCAGCCGTGGGGAGGAGTCTTAATGTAAATTGCGCGTCTATTGGCCCTAGTAGGCCAGGTACTGCGGCGTGCAGTGTTGGACCGTTGTTGGAAGTGGGCGACGGGGGCTGGGCTGCTCCACCCGGGATGCTCGGGGATGGTCCTGTGATGGGGGCTGCTGTGGCTGACACTGTGACGGGGGAGCTTGGGCCACTGCTGGTGGCCGGTGGTGGCTGGGCAATACAATGATCGGTGGGAGGCGGAGGGGGCTCAGATGTTGCGTTGATATCGCAGGGAAGCTGACTATATCCTACCGCCGGCATGCTATTAGTGGTTGTCTGTAAGGTTAGTTCTTTTCCTTCTGTGGACGGGAGCACGGGATACATGCCACTAGCTTGATAGGGTGGGGGTGCCGAAGGGGCAGTGGGCATGGTGGGCGTGTGCTCTTGCGTACTGTCTTTAAAGATGCGCCAGAGATCTAAAGTGGCCTTCCTTTTTTGCAGCTTGGTACCAGTGTATTTGGTGTTCAGGAAGGTGGTGGCGTGCTCCAGAATAGTTGTATTAAAGCTCCCTTCCGAGGGCCAAGGGTGGTCCATATTTTTTGTCAACTTATGGAGCTCCCTACTATGCTTTAGTATCCTTCCCTCTTGTCCGCCGAATACGCTCAGGACGTGCTGAAGGGGTGTCGCCATGGTGGGATATGGGTGCGGTCGCAGAATGTGTTCCTGGGGTGGTGTATCTATGCGCCCCTAGAGGTCTGGCACTAGTTCTGTACCTACCCCTTCGAGGATGCGGTCATATATACCGTTCTGTAATTCAATGTTTTGGGAGGGGGTGCACCCAGGGAATGTCAGCTGTCCGCCGAAGCAGGCGTCAGCTATTTTAGATTGGAGGGGATTTCTTGGCCAGAAACCTGATACAACTGTGGTCTCTCTTGGTGGGACCTCCAAAATAAAGAATATTTGAAACCCAGTATGTGTTTTATACACAGTGGAACTCAGTATCCTACTCATAGGGCTAGTTAGTGCGTGTTTGTGTCACCTGTAGAGCAACGTGGAAATGGCGGGGGATGTGTGGCTGGAATACACGGGCTGCCTGTGTCTACGTAGTGAGGCTAGTTGTGGGGGCTGTTGGGGTCTGTGGAGTGTGTGTTCAGGGTGGTGTTACAGGCAGGGAGAGGCAGGTCTCTGATAAGTTCTTCACCTACTTCCGTACATACTATGTTGTACAGTATGAATCTTAGGTGCATTTCATCAGGCCCCCTGTAGTTTCCTTCTGGGGAAAGGTCGGGAAATTCGAGATTGTGGCGGGCAAAGGCAAGACGTATTTGGCTTTGCAGTGGGTTTCGTGGCCAAGAGGAGGTGAATACGGTGGGTAACTCTAAGCCTGGGGACAGCAACCGAACCCCTATGTAGATCCAGTCGGGTGTTCTGTGCACTGAGGTGCCAAATATTCGTTTGTCGTACACTGCATGGAGTGCCTGCATGGGGCTGTTATTTGTGTCGGACTCTAGGTAAATGACAGACCGGTATTACAGAGGTGTAGTGAGTAAAGGAGCACTTATTTGTTGGTTTGTTTGTGAGACTTGTTTGTGTAGTCGGCGGGGCGTGAGAATGCTGGTGCGAGAGATAGAGTTATTTGGCAAGGGTGACTGAAGTCAATATTCAGTGTCTGAAAAATTGTAAGAAGGACGGCACTAGTGAGGGGCGTAACATATATAAATGAAGCTGGGTGGCCGTCAGAGAGCCTACGATATTGTTATTGATCAGATATACAGTGATATTATTGAGGCAGTTGTCAGTCATTCCCTTTAGTTCGAGAGGGAGCAGTGCGGTAGGGTAGGGAGACTGGGCAGGGGTCTGGGATCTGCAGAGTTTTGAAAATAGTCGCCCAAGAACGCTCTCAGGAGTGATACTGTGTCGTCCTGGGACTGGTGGGAAGAATGGGAATCTGAGGCGGAGGGTGTTGGGGAATAGGGACCGTCAAGAGGGGGGATGGAAGCAGCTTCAGAAGAAGCTATTGTTTGGATGGAGTCTATTGATGATGCGTTGTCCGTGAGAAGAATGGCGGAGGGATGGTCGGGGTACCGTGGGTATATAGGAGAAGCAGTGTAAGGGACAGATAGGGTGGATGAATTGGAACGGTCGTCGGTGTACAATAAGTGCGGACAAGTGGTGTCCGGGGATGGTGGGGTGAGGGATATGGCAGGGAGGGCGTCAGATAGATCGTTCAGGGATAGTGGACAGATGCGAATTTGGGTGTTTGTGGTAAATGGGACCCCTAAGATGTCCCAGGCGTCGTTCAATATATCGCGGTCGTCGTCATTAAGCTGAATGAATTCGCCAGTGGAGGGATTGTGGACAGCTTGTGGAATCCCGTGTACAAACTGAAGAGTGCGATAAATAATATGTGGGGGGGTGTGGGACATTACTGGGTTAAGGGGGAGCTGGTCATTGTTGGGTGATGGGGCACAGGAGGGAGGTAAGGGTGCAACTAAGAGACCCCTGAGCCCCCCTTTTTGGCTATCATCGGCGAGAGCAAATGATAGACAAAATGTAAGGAGGTGGGCTGGGTGAAAAACCGTGCGTGTGAATGGAGAGACTGTAGCGAAGGCACCCAGTTGAAGGAAGGAAGGAGACTATCAGTGGGCAATGGAACATATGCGGGTGGGGGGGGGTGCAGGAAGTGTAGTACTGAACAGAGCGCGCGCACTGAGGCACATGAAACAGCAAAAGGAGCAGGCACTGAAACAATGAAAGCACCTAATATGCACAGCACAACGCGGGAACAGGAAAGCACACAGGGGACGAGGGACAAAGAAGCGCAATACATTTTGAGACAAGGCGACAGAAAACATAAACAGAAGGGAAAATAATGAGAATTCAAAAATAACAACGACATGGCAATCCCCAAATGAAAACATTGCAGTACACCCTGATCCCAAAATAGACCATGCAGGAGCCGTCGCGCTGGCAGTGGCGGGAGGATGGAGAAAGAGAGGAATGGGAGCTGGCAAGAAGATGAAAAAAAAGGGGGGGGGGGTAGTGGGGGGAGGAAAGAAAGGAAGAGAAAAAGTGGAAGAATGAGTGCAAGGTAGAGGGAAGAAAGACAGAGGGGAGGTAGGGAAGAAATGCAGAGAAGGAGGATATGGGGGGGGCAGAGGGACAGAAAAGTAAGTGCAGGAGAGAAAGTTGCATGGGGGAGTCAGGGAGGGGAGGCGGAGTGAGGCAGAGGAACGGGCCGGAGCCAGGCAAGGAAGTGCGTGCTTGTTGGATCGAGAGATCTGCAAACACCACAAGGTATTGTCCGGCGGTGGGTGGGTGTAGGGTGAGGCACCGGCAAGGGCGGCGGACGAGGGGTGCGAAAAAGTGGCGCAGAGAGCCGAAGAAGAAGAGAGATACCGATAACCAAGGCACCCAACCCTTGCAAATAGAGATCAGGAGGGGGTGAAACAGGTGGATAGAGGCAGGTGGTCCCCATGGGGGATGGTGCGCCAGCAAGAGAAAGATGGAGACTGTAGTGTCAGGGCGAAATCTATGTGTCCATAAAAAGCAGGGGAAAAGCACGGTCTCACAGTCACCGAGGCGTGAGACACACACACTATGGCTCCACACAACAGTGCTATCCTGTGTGCCCTCAAAAGCACGGTCTCACAGTCACTGAGGCGTGAGACACACACACTATGGCTCCACACAACAGTGCTATCCTGTGTGCCCTCAAAAGCACGGTCTCACAGTCACCGAGGCGTGAGACACACACACTATGGCTCCACACAACAGTGCTATCCTGTGTGCCCTCAATGATACAGAAATAGACGACTATCCGCAAGCCTGCAGGCGATAAAAAAAAATGAAAAGGAAGGCATGAACAGAAGAGAACGAAGCAGGGCAGGACCACACAGGAAGGAAAGAGAGTTCGAAAATCGTGACCAGAGAGAGAGTGCCGTAGGGTGTGAGGTGTGCCTCAGTCAGTGCCAACCGGCAGCGGTACTCGCAGGCAGCCAGGCGTGACCAGGGAAATGCAAGGGAAAAAAAACCTTGTCTTACCCGAGGTCTGTACTGGCGCTGGCGGACCCCCGACGGTGGCCCCTGGGGAAGCACTTCCTCCACCGCAAGCTGTGGTACGATGACACGTTGGGCGCCAGATGAGAAAGAGAGATCTTAGATCAAAACCCCAAGGGTGTGGTCACTGGCCCTCAAGAGTGAGAAATACCTTCCGTGGGTGATCGCAGGCACCAACTCGACAGTTACTGAAATGAGGAACAAAGTAGTGAGCTGACGCAGTGGCATTTATTTTGGAGTGGCGTAGTTTATTTAACTAACACAAGCATGCTAAATATATGAAACAATGTTCACGTTGTCTTAGACTAAAACATCAGCAAAAACCTGGCTTCACTCTGCCAGGGAAAAGCATTTGAGCATCACGGCACACACTTTTATGCAATATACTGGCTAAGGATGAATGATAAGATGGATCAGTTAGAGAGAGAGAGAGACGCTTAATGATTAATGACACGATGTATTTAAACCCTCGGAAGGTTTAGATGTTCATGTAATGCATTCTTTTTGCAGATAATCATTTGAAATACAGCTATGTCTGTGAATAAAGATCTAGGTGGCTAAAACATTTCATGGTGACTACATTTGCTACGGCTAAGACCTTGAAAATATGTTTAAGACAACTTAAATGGAAGCAGAAGCTATTCTAGGAAAGCATAGTGCCCAGAGGCAACCTCAATTTAAGACAACTAATCCTTAAAACTTAATTATTAGAAGCTGAAATGCAAGGGAATGGGTGTGGATCAAAAATGCAGAGCTAAGGAGGATATCTTTAAGAGATAAAGGAAAATCCCCAAAGAGGGGGATGTTCTACCTGAAATAGGCTGTAAGGTCCCAAATCAGATAGGCAGCCGGCTGGAGAACAGGCCTGTGGACAGCACAGAAAAGTTCTACCTTCCAACTGTCGTGTTGGATCTTAAATATTTTGATATGGGGAACCAGGGGTGGACCTGACGTATTTTCTGACGCCTTTGCCAACAGGTGGCTTGACCGCATGTGTTCCAAGATACAGGAAAGGGTCAACCGCATGTGTTCCACGGCCGTGGGTGGGGTAAGGCGGCCAGGTGGCACAATAGGTCATGCCTGACCGCAACGTATAAACAAAGGAAATGTTGTGATCACGTACATTTCTTACAGTATGCATGTGACCAACCCCCACAAGGCAGGTGCAGTTTTCATAAGACATTGCGGTTTATCTTGAGCAAGCTAACTTCCAAAAATAGGGTTTCAGTGATGATAAACAATGTCAACTTATACCAGCTGAGTTTCTGTGTACGTGTGGGTGTGCAATGGCCTTGTAACGGTGGAAAGTTACTGGGTTTTTTCTAGTGGCTTCGGCTTCCTCGTGTTTTCTGGTGCAACTGAAATGCAACTCTGGAAGCCCTGGGCCTAGTAACTTCTGAATGTTACTGTTAGAACCGGCGGTCTCTAGTTGGCAGAGGTATACACTTCTGACAAATAGGGACCAACCAACTCTAGTCAGGGAAAGGGGATTACACACTCAGATAACCCCTGCTACCCCCTTGGTAGCTTGGCAGAGCAGACAGGCTTATCTCAGAGGCAGTGTGTTAAGCATTTATGACCACATGCAGCAATAAAGTGAATACACTACAGATGGACACGACACCGAAGTTATTATAAAAATAGTATTTTTATATAAGGCTTAGCACAAGACCAAATAACGACAAAAATATACCACAGTCTTAATAAATACTCTTTGGAAGGAAAAATAATAGTTCAAGTAAGGTTTCTTCTTGGCAAATAGTTCTTTAGCAAAGTATTCTTCTGAGCACAGTTCTTTGGCAACAATGTAACCCCCACAGGAGTCACACGACGTCGAGTCTACAAGATTCCCAAGGTTCGGCGTCGACCGCGAGGAGCGCTACGTCGAGCCTGGAGTCGCAACAGACCCCACAAGTACAGTACCTTGAGAAACGAAGAAAACGATGATCCACGGCGTCGAGATCGGCGTCGAGGTCGTGCCTCGGAGTCGGGTCAATCCGCAGCGGCGTCGAGGGATGTCGGGCCGGAGCAGCGCTCCCAGCGTCGAGAAGGGCGTTGAGTCGATGCGATCAGCAGCGGCGTCGGGACGGGGTCGCTTGGAGGTAGAGCCGATACTCACTCCTCACTGGCGTAGATACCGGCGTCGAGACGGGGTCACTTGGAGCCGGGGCCGATACCCACTGCTCACTGGCGTTGCTGCTGGCGTCGATCGGGCCCGGCGGCCGGCGTCGAAGGCTCGGGACACTGGAGCCATTACTCACGGTGTCGAGCAGGATTCGGCGGCGTCGGCGGCGTCGAGACTGCAGATTTCCCCTTGTGTACTGGAAACAACACTTTCCAGTAATTCAGCAAATGGTGAAGTCCTTTGGCCCTGTGACTTCAGCAGGAGACTGGCACTCTTCCAGTCCTTGGAGATTTCCTAGCAAGTGTTCAGAGAGTACACACCAAGTTCCTCTCTCCTTGTTCCTTGGCAAAAATAAAGAAGCAGCTTTCAGGTTCCTCCACAGCAAAACAGCCCTCTGGCAGAAAGGGGAGGCAAGTCCTTAGATCAGCAGGCTTCTTGTCCTTGGTACAGGTTTCCTTGTCAGAAGTGATCTCCGTTCTTGGTTCAGGGGTCCTTCTCTTATACCCCTTTTTCCCTTTGTTCCCTTTGTCCAAGCAGGGTGATTCCCACCATCTCAGGTTTGTTGTGGGTGTTGCCCGGCAGAGGCACCTGGCCTATTCACTGAGCAGGGCAGAGTCCTCAGCCGCCCAGCAGGAGGCGGAGCCAGTATCGTCACTGGCAGGAGCAGGGCTATCAGTCGCCCAGCAGGAGGCGGAGCCAGTATTGTGTCAGGCAGGGCAGGCTACTCTTCCCTCACTCTATGTGTAAACGCCCCATTCACCCCACACTGACTCACTCAGACCTCTGGAGCCACCCAGCCCCTGACACACACACCAAACCAGCAGAGACCGGTAGATAGTTGGACAAGAAAATAGCCACTTTCTAAAAGTGCTATTTTCAAACATAGAATTTAAAAACCATCCATCCTAAAGGGTGTGTTATTAAATTCTGAGTTCAGGGATACTAAACTCGACTTGCTACCATGCTCCCTGAGTCAGATAGATTATAATGGAGTTAATAATCAGTCTGCCCAGTCTGGCCTATTGGAGGCAGGTAGCCCTTCAATAGTGAAAAACGAAAATGGCTGTAATTCACTATTAGGTCATGCCACACACATCAGGGCATGACCTACCTTTTACCAACAATGCACCCTGCCCTAGGGCCTACCATAGAGGTGTCTGAAATGTGGCAAAGTGAAGGTTTAGAGACTGGTAAGTAGGTTTCCTTACCAAGTCGACATGGCAGTCAGGGACTGCACGCAGGCGCCGCGGTGGCAGGCCTGAGACACATTTTGCACGCTGCTTCTGTGGGTGGCACAACCAGTGCTGCAAGCCCACCAGCAGCAGTTAACTTACACGCCCTTGGCACACGCAGTGCACTAGACTAGGGTCTGAACAGTAAGTCAACCAAGCCAATTATGGTAACACCAATCAATATAACAATTTAACATAGGGAGCACTTGCACTGTGGCACTGATCAGCAGTGGCACAGTGCCCAAAGCAATAAACCAGCAAAAACATCGTAAACAGAGGAGGCAAACAGAAAAAAATGGAGGAGAGACTCATGCCAATGATGCCAGGTCTAACACGTGTCCCCTCCAGCTGAAATGTGGGGAGAACTACCCTTCACCCAGGGAGTCCTCATCACTAAGGCGGAAAAATCTGGACAGACCATCAGCATTGGCGTGATCTGTACCAGGGCGGTGTTCCACCGTAAAGTCCATCCCCTGTAGGGAAATGGACCACCTCAACAGCTTTGGGTTCTCACCCCTCATCTGCATTAACCATCTGAGGGGCCTGTGGTCTGTCTGAACCCGGAAGTGAGACCCAAACAAGTAGGGTCTTAGCTTCTTCAGCGCCCAGACCACAGCAAATGCCTCACGCTCTATCGCACTCCACCTTTGTTCCCTGGGAAGTAACCTCCGGCTGATGAAGGCTACAGGTAAGTCTCGGCCCTCCTCATTCATCTGTGCTAGAACAGCCCCCACACCATGCTCTGAAGCGTCCGTCTGGACAATGAATTCTTTTGAAAAGTCGGGTGCCTGGAGGACCGGTGCTGTACACATTGCAGTTTTCAGGGTGTCAAAGGCTTTCTGACAGGCGTCAGTCCAGATCACAAGTCTCGGCTGCTTCCTGGAAGTCAGCGAGGTCAAGGGGTGCACAATGTTGCCATACCCCTTGACAAACCTCCTGTAGTAACCCGTGAGACCCAAGAAGGCTCTCACCTGAGTCTGGGTTTTGGGCGGTTCCCAAGCCAGGATGGTATCTATCTTGGGTTGCAGGGGGGCCACCTTGCCGCTCCCTACTTGGTGCCCCAAGTACACCACGGAACCCTGCCCAATCTGGCACTTACTAGCCTTGATTGTGAGGCCTGCTCTGCGCAGGGCCAACAACACTTCCTGGAGGTGGCGCAAGTGTTCCTCCCAGCTGGCGCTGAACACTGCTATATCGTCCAGGTAGGCGGCGCTGAAATCTTCCAGCCCGGCCAATACCTGGTTAACCAACCTCTGGAATGTGGGAGGGGCATTCTTCATCCCAAAGGGCATCACACGGAACTGGTAGTGCCCATCTGGTGTGGAGAATGCAGACCTCTCTTTTGCCCCATCAGTCAAGGCGATCTGCCAGTACCCAGACGTTAGATCAAACGTACTAAGGTACCGGGCAGCCCCCAACCGATCGATGAGCTCATCAGCTCTGGGGATGGGGTGCGCGTCAGTCTTGGTGACCGAATTGAGTCCTCGGTAATCCACACAGAACCGAAGTTCTGGTGAAGCACCAGGCGCTGCAGCTTTTGGGACCAAGACCACTGGGCTGGCCCAAGGACTGCTAGAGGACTCAACCACCCCTAAGGCAAACATCTTGGAGACCTCCTCCTTGATGTATGCTCTGACCTTGTCAGTCACCCTGTAGGCCTTGTGCCTCACAGGAGTGCTGTCCCCGGTGTCCACATCATGGACACACCACTGAGTGACACCAGGGATTAAGGAGAACAGATCAGGGAATTGTACCAACAGGTGGCGACAATCTTGCTGCTGCTCAGGGGTCAGTGTGTCAGAGAGGACAACACCATCCACTGACCCATCTTTTTCTTTTACACACAGGAGGTCAGGAAGAGGCTCACTCTCCTCCTCCATCCCAGCATCTGTGGCAAGGAGCATGCCCACTTCGGACCTTTCTAAGTGGGGCTTTAACCGGTTGACATGCAGGACCCTTAAGGGGTTCCTGGGAGATTTCAAGTCCACCAAGTAGGTGACATCGCTCTTCTTCTCCACAACCTCAAATGGTCCAGTCCACCTGTCCTTGAGTGCACAAGGTTCCACAGGGGCCATGACCCAAACTTTCTGACCAGGTTGAAGCTCAACCAGAGTGGCATTCTGATCGTACCACCGCTTCATCTCTTCCTGGCTGGCCTCCAGATTTGCCTGAGCAAGATCTCTGAAGCGCCGAGTCTGGTTCCTAAAGGCCAGCATGTAACTATATACATCCTGGGGAGGTTTCCTGGGAGATTGCTCCCAGCCTTCTTTGACCAGACTCAAAGGTCCTCTTACCGGGTGACCATACAAAAGCTCAAAGGGGCTGAACCCTAGAGACTTCTGTGGCACCTCACGGTAAGCAAACAGCAGGCATGGCAAGAGGACGTCCCATTTACGCCTCATCGGTTCTTCAAGACCCATGATCATGCCTTTTAGGGTCCGGTTGAATCTCTCAACCAGCCCATTACCTTGAGGGTGGTAAGGAGTGGTAAACTTGTAGGTTACCCCACACTCCTTCCACAGAGACTTCATATAATTCGAAATGAAGTTGGTGCCCCGGTCTGACACCACCTCTCTGGGGAACCCCATGCGGGAGAAAACACCCATCAGTGCCCGTCCCACCACGGGGGCCGTCACTGTTCGGAGAGGGATGGCTTCCGGGTACCGGGTGGCATGGTCCACCAAGACCAGGATAAACCTGTTGCCCATGGCTGTCTTGGGGTCCAGTGGCCCCACAATGTCAATTCCCACTCGCTCAAAGGGGGTACTGACGACGGGAAAAGGTTGGAGGGGAGCCTTCTGCTTCCGCCCACTTTTCCCACTTGCCTGGCAAGTTTGACAGGTCCTACAATGGATATCTGAATCCCTTCTCATCTGAGGCCAATAAAAATGGGTGACAAGCCTGTCATAGGTCTTGTCCTGCCCCAGATGTCCAGCTAACGGAACGTCATGAGCCAACCCCAGTAGGAAGGCTCTGAAGCGCTGGGGTACCACCAGCACACGGGCTGACCCAGGTTCAGCAGCCTTAGGCTCGCTATACAGGAGGTCGTTCTCCCATTAGACCCAATGTGATCCTGACTGATCACCTGTCGTTTGGGCTGAGGCCTGCTGCCTCATACCCACAAGAGAAGGGCACACTTTCTGTTCAGCACAAAATTCCTCCCTGGACGGACCACCATCCTGCTGCCAATGGGTCAGCTCGGGCAGGTCTCCCAGTTCGGCCACTTGTTCTCCTGTCGGTTCCAGGGCATCCCCCTCAAGGTCTGCTCCCTCCTGGACCGCGGGAACAATGGGGGATGGTTTCCCGTGCCCCCTGCCTCTTCTCTTCACGGTTGGGACCTGGGCCATCCTTTCAGGCTCCAGGGCCCCATCAACACCCTTACTGACTGACATGGACCGGGTGGTCGCACACACCCATTCAGGCAGACCCAACATTCCCAGATGCGCTTTTCTCTCCACCTTAGCCCAAGGGGAGTCCTCCAGATCATTGCCCAAGAGACAATCAACAGGCATGGCGGGCCTCACAGCAACCTGAAGAGTACCTGAGACCCCCCCCCACTCAAAGGGAACTTGAGCTACCTCACACTGACTCTGTGAGTTGTCAGCAGCTACAACGGGGTAGAATGCATGAGGGACCACCTGCTCTCTGGACACCAAGTGACACTTGACAGCTGTCACACTCGCTCCGGTGTCTCTGAGAGCTTCCACCCTATGGCCATTAATGGTCACCCACTGCCTATATTTCTTAGTGTTACTAGGCAGAGGGGTTGGAGGGACCATTTCCACGTCTCCTAAAGAGACCAGGGACATTTCTGCGGGACCCCACCCACCGGGGGCACCCATCTCCTCCCCTCCCAGGGCTACACTCGCTACCTGACGAGGGGGTGCACGCGGCGGTGCATTCGAATCCTTCATGGGACACTGGGGATCATAATAACGGTGTCCCACCTGCTTACAGGCATAGCAGGTCATGGGGCCCCTGTGAACAGGTTTACCTGTCGGGGCCTCTGGCTTCTTTACAGGGGGAGGCTGGGAACCCTTCCCTTGGTTCCCTTGGGGACTACTTTGGGGCCCTTTCTGAAACTCCCTCTGTTTACCCCTGTCCCCCCCACTCTTCTGCTGGGGACCCTGCCCACCTTTGGCTGAGTCTCCCACTGGACCCTTGTGGACCCTGGTACTGACCCAGCGGTCCGCCTCCTCAGCAAGTTTTCTAGGGTTAGATAGCTTGCTATCAACAAGGTGCTGGCGTAGCTCTGGAAAACAGTTATTAGACAAGTGCTCCCAAGCAAACAAATCATAAAGAGCATCATAACTATCAACCTTGCTACCCTTTATCCAACCATCCATGGTTCTGCAGAAAAAAGACACATATTCAACCCACGTAGTACCAGGCAACTTCTTACATTCTCTAAAGGTTTGTCTGTACTTTTCTGGGGTTAAGCCATATCTCAGCATTAAAGCATCTTTCATATGAGTATAAGACATCCTATCCTCAGCAGGAAGGCTCAACAAGGTATCTCTCCCCTCGTTTGTAAAGCGGCTCCACAACCCCGTTCCCCAATCCTTCTCAGGGACCCGGTGGGCCAACAATGCTAACTCATATGCTTTAAACCATTGGCGAATATCTTCATTCTTACTGTAATCTTTGATCACATCTTTAGGAAAATAAAACCTACTTTCTGCAGGCACAGATGGAGTGCTGCCACCAGAGGGATTCAACTCTAAACTCTTAGTTTTAAGCTCCATCTCCCTCACCATCTTCTCACGTTCAAACGCTAATTTCTCTCTCTCAAAATCTAATCTTTTGCTCTCCATTTCAGCTTCTCTCTTGCTTCTTGCATTCTCTAATTCCAACTGCCCTCCTAATTTAAGTTTTGCCATTTCTAACTTGTACCCCCTCTCCTTCTCCCTGTCTTCTAGTTCTTCGGGGGAAAGGCTCCTAGAGGACGCACTACTGCCTGGAGATGACACTGACCCACCTGTGGGATCTTCCTCTTCCTCTTCTTCTTCCTCTTCCGGTACCACCACCGGATCAGAGGGATTTCTGGCCTCTAACCAGGCCTTCAGCGCTTTGAGGAAGCCCTCTTTCTTTGAGACACCTGTGGTAGGAACTTTAAACTGCTTGCAAAATCCTTTCAGATCTTTTAGCGTGTAGGAATCTATCTTCTCCTTATCGAATTCCCCCACAACATTCTCCACAGGTGTAGCAGCTCCGGCATTCTCCATGGTCAAAACTGGCAGTGTTTAAGAAAATAAGCTCCAGGAAAGCGGAGAACAAAAATAGAATATCCTACCAAACAGACTGTGGCTGCGTTATGGTCTGCTTTCACTATGTAGCGTACACCAATCACTGCACATGAGTCATAAATGCAAAGTTCAAATCCCACCGCTGCCACCAATGTTAGAACCGGCGGTCTCTAGTTGGCAGAGGTATACACTTCTGACAAATAGGGACCAACCAACTCTAGTCAGGGAAAGGGGATTACACACTCAGATAACCCCTGCTACCCCCTTGGTAGCTTGGCAGAGCAGACAGGCTTATCTCAGAGGCAGTGTGTTAAGCATTTATGACCACATGCAGCAATAAAGTGAATACACTACAGATGGACACGACACCGAAGTTATTATAAAAATAGTATTTTTATATAAGGCTTAGCACAAGACCAAATAACGACAAAAATATACCACAGTCTTAATAAATACTCTTTGGAAGGAAAAATAATAGTTCAAGTAAGGTTTCTTCTTGGCAAATAGTTCTTTAGCAAAGTATTCTTCTGAGCACAGTTCTTTGGCAACAATGTAACCCCCACAGGAGTAACACGACGTCGAGTCTACAAGATTCCCAAGGTTCGGCGTCGACCGCGAGGAGCGCTACGTCGAGCCTGGAGTCGCAACAGACCCCACAAGTACAGTACCTTGAGAAACGAAGAAAACGATGATCCACGGCGTCGAGATCGGCGTCGAGGTCGTGCCTCGGAGTCGGGTCAATCCGCAGCGGCGTCGAGGGATGTCGGGCCGGAGCAGCGCTCCCAGCGTCGAGAAGGGCGTTGAGTCGATGCGATCAGCAGCGGCGTCGGGACGGGGTCGCTTGGAGGTAGAGCCGATACTCACTCCTCACTGGCGTAGATACCGGCGTCGAGACGGGGTCACTTGGAGCCGGGGCCGATACCCACTGCTCACTGGCGTTGCTGCTGGCGTCAATCGGGCCCGGCGGCCGGCGTCGAAGGCTCGGGACACTGGAGCCGTTACTCACGGTGTCGAGCAGGATTCGGCGGCGTCGGCGGCGTCGAGACTGCAGATTTCCCCTTGTGTACTGGAAACAACACTTTCCAGTAATTCAGCAAATGGTGAAGTCCTTTGGCCCTGTGACTTCAGCAGGAGACTGGCACTCTTCCAGTCCTTGGAGATTTCCTAGCAAGTGTTCAGAGAGTACACACCAAGTTCCTCTCTCCTTGTTCCTTGGCAAAAATAAAGAAGCAGCTTTCAGGTTCCTCCACAGCAAAACAGCCCTCTGGCAGAAAGGGGAGGCAAGTCCTTAGATCAGCAGGCTTCTTGTCCTTGGTACAGGTTTCCTTGTCAGAAGTGATCTCCGTTCTTGGTTCAGGGGTCCTTCTCTTATACCCCTTTTTCCCTTTGTTCCCTTTGTCCAAGCAGGGCGATTCCCACCATCTCAGGTTTGTTGTGGGTGTTGCCCGGCAGAGGCACCTGGCCTATTCACTGAGCAGGGCAGAGTCCTCAGCCGCCCAGCAGGAGGCGGAGCCAGTATCGTCACTGGCAGGAGCAGGGCTATCAGTCGCCCAGCAGGAGGCGGAGCCAGTATTGTGTCAGGCAGGGCAGGCTACTCTTCCCTCACTCTATGTGTAAACGCCCCATTCACCCCACACTGACTCACTCAGACCTCTGGAGCCACCCAGCCCCTGACACACACACCAAACCAGCAGAGACCGGTAGATAGTTGGACAAGAAAATAGCCACTTTCTAAAAGTGCTATTTTCAAACATAGAATTTAAAAACCATCCATCCTAAAGGGTGTGTTATTAAATTCTGAGTTCAGGGATACTAAACTCGACTTGCTACCATGCTCCCTGAGTCAGATAGATTATAATGGAGTTAATAATCAGTCTGCCCAGTCTGGCCTATTGGAGGCAGGTAGCCCTTCAATAGTGAAAAACGAAAATGGCTGTAATTCACTATTAGGTCATGCCACACACATCAGGGCATGACCTACCTTTTACCAACAATGCACCCTGCCCTAGGGCCTACCATAGAGGTGTCTGAAATGTGGCAAAGTGAAGGTTTAGAGACTGGTAAGTAGGTTTCCTTACCAAGTCGACATGGCAGTCAGGGACTGCACGCAGGCGCCGCGGTGGCAGGCCTGAGACACATTTTGCACGCTGCTTCTGTGGGTGGCACAACCAGTGCTGCAAGCCCACCAGCAGCAGTTAACTTACACGCCCTTGGCACACGCAGTGCACTAGACTAGGGTCTGAACAGTAAGTCAACCAAGCCAATTATGGTAACACCAATCAATATAACAATTTAACATAGGGAGCACTTGCACTGTGGCACTGATCAGCAGTGGCACAGTGCCCAAAGCAATAAACCAGCAAAAACATCGTAAACAGAGGAGGCAAACAGAAAAAAATGGAGGAGAGACTCATGCCAATGATGCCAGGTCTAACAGTTACATACTGATATCATGGGGCGGTGGCCTTTGGGCCTTGGGCCTCCTATTTGGGCTTATGTACGTTGGGTTCTACAGGTGCTATGGACTTCTATGTGTCTTACTGTGCTCAGTGGGAATAAGGTAACTTAGCATGCTAGCAGGTTTTGTGTCGGGGAGCAGAAGCCTGACATCAACACTTTATTTTGTCAGGGTAGGTTAGGGAATGGTATTTAAGTTATTAAATGGTGGCTCGAGACCCTCCATCAGCCTCTTCAGTGGACCTACAGATGTTCCCTAGGACACTCAAAACCTCTGCCAGTGTGTCTACACCAATGGAGCGCCTGGCATCTGACTGGGTCCCCTGCAGATGCTGCCATCCCCACAAAGCCCTCTGAACCATGAAAGATCTGGCTGGGTCCTGGTGACCCACATATTAGAAAAGAAAGAAATTGATGCCACGTGCATGCTGCAGAGTGCCCCTCGTTCCTTTAAGCTCCCAAAAAAGATAGGATGGAGGAGGAGTCCAGCCTCAACTAATCCCATTTATCTACTAGAAAGCTACAATAAGCGCTGAATGTCCCTTCATAGTCCCACCTCATCTTGGGTGCTAAACTGGCTGCCACGAGGTCCGATAGGTTTAGGCACAAAGTTGCCACAGATGGTCTGGAAAAGGCGTTGGAGCCTCTGCTGCTTGTAGGTGGTGGGACCTGAACACCTGCATTTTGAAACAAGACAGAGCATCAACGGCATTATTCAGAACCTCCGGGACATGATTGGCCCTAAATAAAACATTCAATTTCATGCATTGGAGTACTATCTCCTTCAACAACCTCAGTATCATTTTAAATTTGGCTGCTTGCTTGTTAATGCACACAACCACTGTCATGTTGTTGGACCAGAATATGACTGACTTATTGCGTAACTGCCTGGCCATCATTTGGATAATGCCACCCTAATGGGAGAAAGCTCCAGGAAACCTATGTTGGTAGTCAGGCCCGACTCGACCCATGCAGCAGGCCCAGGATGGTACCAAACTGGGCCCAGGATGGCACCGAACCCCTCACTACCCGCAGCATCCGTAAAGACGCCCAAATTCTCACTGGATTTGACGGGGCTGGGCCACACCACTGTGCCATTGAAATCATGCAGGAATGCTAGCCAAATAAGCATGTCCTGACTCACCTCACTTGACAACCTGGTGTGGTGATGCTCCTCCTTCAAACCCAACATTGTCTGTGCAATGTATCGTGAAAATGGGCAGCCCATGGGAATGATCCTTAAAGCAAAATTGAGCTGCCCAACAGTCTTCTGTAACTGGTGCAACATGACTCTATTCTTACTCAGACACCCCTTCAAGGCCTGGGAGAAGGCGAAAACTTTTCCCCGTGGAACCTGGGATACACCTGCCTTAGAGTCCAATTCAATACCCAGAAATTCTATGACCGTTGTCGATACCACAGTCATGCCTTGAGCTAGGAGAACTCCAAACTCACTCATTAAGGCAGAGTATGATCGCAACCGCTCTCCACACTCTGGACAGGCGAGCCTAGGAAAAGAAAATCATCCAGATAGCGCAACACCCAAGGATGCCCCGGTCTCTGCCTGAAGACCCATTCGAGGAAGGAACTGAACTTCTCAAAGTAGGAGCATGAGATGGAGCAACCCATGAGCATGCATTTATCCAGACAATACTTCCCCTTGAACTAAAAACCTAACAGATGAAAATCCTGAGGGTGCACGGGGAGAAGCCGGAATGCATACTCTGTGTCTGATTTTGCCAGTAAGGTACCCTGTCGCAGTTTCTGGAACATCTCAATTGCCTCATCCAGGGAAGCATATCTGACCGAGCATAGCACACCATCAATTGCCTCATTTAAAGACTGGCCCCTGTGGGTGGACAGGTTATGTATTAAGCAAAATTCGCCTGGATCTTTCTTGGTCACCACCCCCAATGGCGAGCAAACAAAACCTTCCAGGAGCATTGACTCAAACGTTCCGGCCACCCTCCCCAATTTCACTTCCTTCTCAATCTTTGCTGCCACCACTGCTTGGTTAGACCTCAGGGACTGCTTGTTTCTGCAATGGGCAATGCCCACATATCTTGGGGCTGGTATCCTGAACCCATCCATAAAACCTTCAAAAAGCACCTGCGCCGACACTGGGCTACCATACCGATTAAACCATGGGATCATTGCCGACACGTTCACTGGTGAGGAGTAAGTCCTTAAACCTGCTACTTGCCCCCTCTATCCTTTGATTTCTTAAAACATTTGTTTCAGGATGTGATGGGAAACCGCAGAATGAGCAGGCATGTTTACATTTACATGATCCAAGTGGTCTCGAACAAGACCGCTTGCTGTAATCCCAGCATGTCCCTTCCTCCGCTCCTGCGCTGCTGGGGGGGTGCCTGACCCAAAGGACTGACTTGGGGTGGCGTCCTGGCATGGGTGTCTTACATGGCGTAACCATAAAACCACATAAATCTGATCCCATGCCAAATCAGGATTAGTTGCCTTAACCCTCCTAAACTCCTTCTCATACTCCTTCCACCCCACACCGCTTTACTCATCATGTGCACATGCGATCCGGTTCTGGTAAAACCCCAGTTGGGAGACCAAACCATTAAAACACTCTGATAAGTCTGCCTGGTAGATGGAAAACCCCTTAATCCTATTGATTATGGTCTCCCCTACCCTTATTTTGTATGGCCAATGGCCGCAGTCCCTGGAATGTGTGCACTCTTTGCACCTTTTTGATTCCTTCCTCTCAGGCTTGTCCAGGAGCAAATCAAAGATATCCACATAAGCACCCTTCCAAATCTTCTCCTTCACTTCAGGAGCAATAAGCCTATCCAAAAGATACTGTGTTGTTTGTATTCCCCCAAATCTAGGCTTGGCAGCAGATTTGTCGTACCTGTCTCCACCGAGTCTTGAGGCTTGGGGGTAACTCCTGTTGCTGCTGCACCACTTTGCACCGGGTTGGGTAGGGCTTTGGCTAGAACCTGAGGGGCCTGGGCCTACACCTAGTTAGCAACTGTGCCTTGACTTACTCCAGGCACTGTGCCTGCCATCCCTGCCATCATGGCTGACCCAGGTTAGTCCCCCTTGTGGCCCGGACCCTTCTAAGTAGGCCATTAACCTCTTCGCTTTTTCTAAGTCATCCTCCCCTGCCACCATGGCCCCACTCCACAAAGGAGCCGCAAACATCCCAGAGTTAAGCGCTAGCCAGGTTGGTCACTAGATGAGGCTGGCTGGGTGCTCTCTCGTACTAGACTCCGATGAGCCATTGTCCCTCTGCCCGATCCCCCCCCCCCCCCGAGTGCAGGTCCAGTCCCTCCCACACCACTGCCATGCATCAAAACCGTACCTGGCGCGCCTGCCCCCGCTGGTACCGTCTCTGTCACCCCCTCTACTGGCACCAATCCGCCCAGTCCCGAGGAGCCTGCCACCTCTTCCTCAGGCCTGGCCTGAGGTGGCCTCTCCTCCCATTCCTATTGTGCTTCGTCCTATCCCTCTTAGGTATTGGAGGAAATGCTGCCTTAGGGGCCACTCTTATTCACCTAGGCCTCTCTTCCACCTCACCCTGCACGCCCACAGGGGGCAACCACTCAACTCAGCCAAAGACTGTTCCATGGCATCAATCCTGCACATCATAGCTTCCATAAGCTCCTCCATGCGCGTGCAATTTCCTCACTTCCGTGTCCTCGCTGGCATCCCTTACACCTGCTTGTCTGCCTCAAAAAGAGCCTGTGGGACAACCGCAAAAGAAACCTGGGCCCAAAACAACAACTAATATATTTTAAACTCTTAACTAAAACTTAACTAAAACAACCAAAGATGTAACCACTATAAAGCCTACCCGCTGTCTACAAAAAACTGACCAAAATATTTGTGACAGCACAACATGACCTTAAACACTAGGACCACCTAGAGCTGGCACAGTAAGCACAACTGGTGTGTGCCTCTCACTGCTAGGCCCAATTTTTTATGGGGACACTTCAATCAAACAAAGGACCAAAGCTCACAGTAACCAGCGTCACTTCCTAGGCCTACTTTGTCAAATACTGTCCCCACCCACGTATTACTCACTCACCTGGGCCTTCACCAGAGCTGCCACCGCATGTCCTAGTAATGCGGGTCAGTCGAGTAAGGACTCAAGCCAGTGCCTCTCCCAGCTGGCACGAGATCTAGTGCTGACTGTTGCTGCTGCTGTGTAATGCAGAGCACTGTGCTTCCTGGTGCTGAATGGCCTAGAAAAACACACAAAAAACAGATTAGAAAATGCCCCGTGGGGGCAGCTGGCAGCGTCGACCTGCTGGAGATGGCGAGCAGTGAACAGAGACCAATGCGCCGCGCCACCGCCCCTTTTAAAGGGGGGTGGTCTGGCAGAAACCAGTTCCTGGTGACCCGGAAGTGTTTTAACACTTCCTGGTCCCCGCGTGCCTGGCGACCATTGCCTGCACGTTTTATAGGTTGGTGCTGGCGGCGTCATCCGCTGCTGCCACCAGCCCTTGCACCAGGACCGGAATCCCTCCCTAGGCTTGCCGCCCCTAGTCAGGCCGCCTTGGCATTATCTTTGTAAAGGGGGATTTGGGGGGCAGCCGAGCACCACGAGGTCTGCCCCCCAGGCAGATTGGGAGAGGGAGGGGCTGGCCGAGGACTAGCCCAATAGTAGCCCAAAATTTGAAGGATAGCCGAATAGCTATATGACGGTATTTGGCGCTTTCCCAGCCACCATTTTAGGTTTGGTGACCTGGCGGCTGGGAGCGCTGCGCAGTGTAGGCTTTTTGTCAGTGTAGGTTTTGTGCTTTGGTAGCGGTAATTAGCTTTAATTAGCCTTTGTTAGCTGGATTGAGCGTAGTGAAGGTTTATAGAGGCTGTGATGGCTGTGGAAGACTTTCGTGTTTTGGAAGCAGTGCGCCTGCTTAGCGAGGCCAGCCGGCTGGATATGTTGATGCCGGACACCTCGAGTGTAGCGCGCCATGTGAGGCACGCGTCGGCGGGGGTGGCTGCCACCGTCGCGGCTTGCTCGCCCCAACGGAAGGCTGGGAAGAATAAGGTGAGTATTGGGGGCTGCGCAGATGGCATGTGCGTGGCCCCGGGTGGTAGGTCTAGGCCTTGTGGAGGTGAGGGGGGGTTGTTGAACCCGCGGTGATGGCGGACGCGGCCCGGTGGGGGAGCGTGTCCCGCGTCTCCCCGCCGGGGCTGCAAGTGGTTCGGGCCGCTCCGGTTTGGCGAGAGCGGCCCTGGTTCCTGAGGGCAGTGACGTGTGGCGGGAATGGGCGATAGAGGAGAGCGAGGCCCAGGCATCCGTGCATGGGCCTCGTGGGAGCAAAAATGCGGCCCGGTGGGGAGCGTGTCCCGCGTCTCCCTGCCGAGGCCTTGTGAGTGCAGGCGCCGATCCTTTGTGAGGAGAGCGGTCCCGCAAATTTACGGCACTGTGGGCCAGCTGCTGCAGGCTCTGCCTGCTCCCGGGGCCAGCGGCCCCACACGTGAGGAAGAGCGGTTGGGGTTGGGAGTGTCTGGGAGGAGGGGCACAGGAGGGGGTGCCCCTGGAGTCTGGACAAGTATCTGAGAGGCTAAAGAGAGGGGTTTCAGGCAGGCAGGCACATGAGGGTTCTGTGCTGGCGGCTCTCTCAGTTGGGGCAGGATGGTATGGCTGGCAGTGGGGGCAGGGAGGCGGTAGGGGGGGCTGGTGCCTGGGTGAGGGAGGGATGTCCTTTGGGGACGGGGCAGGTGGGGGAGTCAGCAGGAGGTAGTGGGGCTTGGGCTGTAGGGGACGAGGAGAGTGACAAGGATTGGGAGGGCCTGGACATATTTGCTTCATGGGTGGAGGAGGTCAGGGCCTCGCGGGGGGAGGGCGGGTTGGTGGGGGGACACAGCATGGATGGGTTGCCCACTGTGGGGGGTGGCTGAAGGCTTTTCGTCAGAGGGTGCCAGCGGGGTCGTTTCAGGGGTTAGGGGAGTGTCTTGTGGGTGAGGAGGCAGGGCCGAGCTGAGCCAGGGGGCAGGGGGCTGCGGTGTGGGAGTGGAGTGAGGGGAGGGGGATTTTGAGGACAGTGAGGAGGCGGTAGATCTTAGCGTGGTGGGGTGGGCGTGGGCAGCTAGCACGTTCGGGGCAGGCCGGAAGCGGAGCTGGGATGGGAGAGAGAAGAGAGAGGGGCCCAGCACACCAGACCATGCTTTTGTTTTGCAGGCGGCAGAGCGATGCGGGGTGCCAGACTTGGCAGGGCGGTGAGCGGCCCGTTGGCGCCAAGGAGAAGGGAGGGTGGAGCCTCGGGCGGTGTACCCAGTACCAGCAGGGGATCCTGTTGCGGCTGGCACAAGTAGGCCCAAAGTGGGCTCGTCGGCCCCAACACCCACTGGGCCTCAACGGTCCGGAGGACATTGCATAAGAAGCAACAACGAGGAGGATTTGTTGTGTATTTCTAGGAGGGTGCAGTCTGCACCCCCGTCGGTGAAAGCCGGTGGTTCCAAGCAGGAGGAATTGGATTACGAGGAGGATAGCATGGAGGAGGGGGAGTTGAGGGATTTTGAAGGTGAGGGTGAGGGGGGCCAAGTAATGCTGTGTGTAGTGTTTTTCAGGTGTCATGACGCCAGGCGCAGCCCACGGGTCGGACATCGCGCTGGGGAGAGAGGTCGGCCCCTTTGTCAGGACACACAGTGGAGCAGCGAGCTGAATCCTTGGCGCCAGGTAAACAAACGGCGCGCTTGCGTCCTGTTATGGTGTCGGTGGGTGTGGGTGGGACTGACAGGGAGGGGGGAGGCGGGTAGGTTGAGTAAGGGTACGTATGTGGTGGATGTGGGGGTAGGGATGGATGACCCAGGTAAGGGGTCAGTGGAGGGCGCAGGTAAGGCGTCTGGGAGAACGGAAGACAGCGTGACGGATAAGAAGGTGACGGTCGAGATTCTGACAGGGGAGGCGGAGACTAAATTAGAGAGCAAAGAGTTGAAAATCAGACGGTTGCCTTACATGGGTGTCACTAAGCCATTGGGCGCGCATTTAATGCTGTCTACCAAAGAACGTATATGGAAGGGTGAATATGTTGAGATGCTTAAACTCCTCCACAGAGAAGTTAGGGCAAAAGAGGGGTCTAAAGAGGAGGAATTTGAGTCGGCAAAAAGGCCTAAGGTGCCTTTGACGATTGAAAATTGTACGGCGGCGTTCCTTATTTATGCCAGCGTGTACTGTGAGAAATACCCAGAAAAGTCTGTGGCCATGTTCAAGTACATGGACGTGATTAGGAAGGCCCAGATTACTGGGGGCGGGTATGCTTGGGCACAATATGATGAGGAGTTTTGGGCACGCATGGCGTGGGACCCGGAGGCCAAATGGGGGGAGCTGGACACAGACTTGTGGCAACACACAATGGGGTTAGTCGGGTCTGGGAAAAGCATCTTCGCGGCCAGTGGGCTCCCGCTCATTTATCGGCCCTTTCAGGGACGCCCTACCAGGGAAGGGTGGGGGGAGCAGGAAGAGGACAGACGGGTTAAAAAGGGGCTTGCTGGGACTACAACAAAGGCTTGTGCACTAGGGAGTACTGCAGGTTCAGGCATGACTGCTCTGGGTGTGGAGGCAGGCATGCTTTGGTTAATTGTTGGGGGGAGGACAGGGACAGCGGCTGGGGAACCAGCAGTGGCAGGCAGGAGGGTTTAAGATGGGGAGTCAGCAGCCGCAACTGCTCACGGGAGGGCGAGGAGCTAAGGGGCCTGGGCCAAAAGGCTGGTACTCCAATTCGAGTTGACAACTTGATTACAGCCTTACAGGGGTATACTGACGCTGAGGCTGCAGAACGTTTGAGGGTGGGGTTTCTTGAAGGGTTCAGACTGGGTTACGATGGACCTAGTACAAGACGTTGGGCAGACAATTTGAAGTCTTCAAAGTAGCACCCTGACATAGTACAAGAAAAACTGGATAAAGAGGTGCGTGAGGGCCGCATGGCGGGACCCTTTGAGGATTGGCCTCTAAAAAATGTGATTGGAGTGGTGCCGAAAAAAGAACAAGGACAGTTTTGCCTGATACAACACTTGTCGTGGCCTGAAGGGCGTTCGGTGAATGATTTCATCGATGAACGTGAGGCCACTGTGTCATATTCATCTGTTGACGTAGCCATGTCACTGGTAGTGACCGCAGGCGCAACGGCAAAGATGGCAAAGTGTGACGTAAAGTCGGCTTTCCGGCTGCTTCCAGTCCACCCAGATGATTGGGATCTTTTGGGTATCCAGTTTAACGGTCACTGGTAC
Source organism: Triturus cristatus (assembly GCF_964204655.1). NCBI lineage: Eukaryota > Metazoa > Chordata > Amphibia > Caudata > Salamandridae > Triturus > Triturus cristatus. Next base: position 618,891,264 of record NC_140589.1, on the reverse strand, counting down.
GTGGACAAAGCATTACCAATGGGCTGTTCTATGTCTAGCGCACTTTTTGAATGCTTCGGCACGTTCCTGCAATGGTTGTTTTCAGAACGGACGGGTCACCAAGAAGTTACACACTACCTGGATGACTTTTTCTTTGTTGGCACCTCAGACTCCACGGACTGCCAGAAGGCGCTGGACAGTTTCAATGTGATCATGAGGGAATTGGGCGTGCCGTTGGCACCGGAAAAAACTATGGGGCCCTGCTCTGTCCTTTTTAGCCATTGAGTTGGACTCTCAATTGATGGAGGCACGTCTTCCGGCAGACAAAAAGCAGCAAATGTTGGAGCTGCTGGCGACAATGTTGTTGAAACATAAGGTCATTGTGAAGGAGATTCAGGTGCTATTGGGCCACCTCAATTTTGCTTGTAGAGTGGTGAGAGTAGGGAGGACGTTCTGTAGGCGTCTGGGCAGGGCACTAGCAGAACAGAGACCTCCATATCATCATGTGTGTCTGTCGGTGGGGGTGAGGGAGGACTTGCAAATGTGGCAGTTTTTCTTACAGAACTTCAATGGCATTCCATTGATGCAGGAGGGTGACATGGTTTGGGATGTGCAAATATTTTCTGATGCGGCGGGGGCACAGTCTGTATTGGCAAGGGAAGTGGTGCGTGGAGCAGTGGCCTTCAGAGTGGGTGGGGGGGCAGGAGCATAGCCTTTTTGGAATTCTTCCCTCTGGTAGTTGCGGTCACTCTATGGGGGGAGCAGCTGACGCACAAAAAGGTAACTTTCAGAATTGACAACATGGCGGTAGTAGAAATTGGGAACCACCAGTCCGCCAGAGATGAACAAGTCTTGAAGTTGCTCAGGATGTTTGCGTTGGGCTGCTTACGGCATAATATTGCCTTTCGCGCAGTGCATGTGCCAGGTGTGGACAATGACATAGCGGATGCTTTGTCTCGTTCACAGTGGGGGAGATTCCGTGGGCTAGCCAAGGATGTGGACGGGACCCCGACCAGAATGCTGCAGCATTTGTGGTACGTAGGCAACGCAGGACGTTGCAGCTGGTTTTAGGTTCTCTTGCGCAATCCACGAAAGCAATGCACCGGACAGCATGGGTGGAATTTTTGCACTCAGGTGCTAAGCGGCGGGACTCACCAGCGCTCCGTCGGGAAGATGTAATTCAGTTTATCCTGGATTGATTGAGAGGGGGCTTACGAGGGTTATGATAGCAGGTAAGCTGGCAGGGATTGCTTTTGTTGGGAAATTGTTGTGGGGTTATGCCCCATCCGGGGGTATAATCAGGACGCGCATGCTGGAAGGTTGGGCCCGTGAATGCGACCAGGCAACCAGGGTAAGGAACCCCTTAAGGGTCGTGGGAGCTTTTGGGGAGGGTGCTTCAGATTTTGCCTGGGATATGCACAGACGGTATTGAAGTCTGTCTTTTCTCCACATTGATGTCATGGATGTTCTTTGGTCTCTGAACTGATAGGATCCAAATCTGACCAGGGGCTGTTATGGAGTGAGGTGCCACTTTACCGCGATAGGATATGCATTTGGCTTAGGAAAGCTAAAACGGATCAGAGGGGAGGGGGTAAATGGGTTTCTTTGCAAGCTGCCGACCCTCAGCTGACTTGCCTGTGCAGGTGGGGTGTGAGGTGGAGGTCCTTGGCTCCTGATCCAGTTGGTTTAGTTTTCAAGCATGCCAACGGGCAGAGTGTGAAAGCTTCCCAGGTTTTGGCTGTGTTGAGGAAGGCGCTGGCCGGGCTGGGGATTTAGGGGAAAGGTTTTGGGACTCATTTGTTTTGGATTGGGGCAGCATCGGAGGTGAGCAACCGGGTTTGGGGTCGAGGTGACATCATGAGGTTAGGTAGGTGGTCCTCTGACTGCTACCAGCATTATGTGCGCAGCGCTTCTGGGGTGTTGTAGCGCGGTTATGTTGTTTTCCTTTTGTTTATTCATGTTTCTCTTTTCAGGTTCAGTGACGGGTGCCCTCGCCCGGGAGATGTCTATATGGATTGTTGGACATCCCTTTGTGAAGTGGGCACAGGTCCAGGCCCGCGCCAGTTACTTTGGGGACAACCTTGGTTTTAATAAAGAAATGTTTCACGTTTGTTGGAGGGGAAAGGGGGCTATGCGATGGAAGGAGTTGATACAGGTTTTAAATGAATTTATGGTGGCTGGTAGGTGCCCTGACGTGTTGGTCATTCCTCTCGGAGAGAATGACATGGTGATCGAAACTGGTTTGGCATTGATGAGATGCATGACACATGATTTGACTTTGATTAGGCGTCAGTGGTCTGGTTGTGCTGTCCTTTGGACAGAATTTGTTCCTCGCAGGGTCTGGAGAGGAGTGGTAAATCCGGGGGCGGTGGACAAGGCCAGGAGGAAGCTTAACACAGAAATGTGCGCTTTTGTCGCCATTTGGGGTTTTTAGGATCACTCACAGGGACATCAAGTATGATATGCCGGAATTTTTTAGGGGAGATGGTGTCCATTTTTCCAGGCTGGGCATGGCCTTGCACTTACTGGAGCTTAGAGAAGTCCTGGCCAGATTGTTGGGTGTGAAAAGCCGCTAATGGGTTAGGCCTAGGAGGCAGGGGGGTAGGAAAAGGGGAGGCGGCATTTCCGCCAACCCTCCCGCCTTTTCCTGGGTGGTGGGATTGTTGAAAGTTGGCCAAGATTGGCTGTAATTTTTAGTTAAATGTTAGGAGTTTGTGAGCAGGAGCAGGGAAAGGGTAATCAGGTAGGCTAAGTTTAGATTAGAGGTTTGTTAGTTACAATTGCACAACGGCAGGTAGGGGTTTGGGTCATGGGAGGTTAGGAATTGTAAATGCTATATTGTGTAAGATTGTGTAATATTGTTATGTAATGTTGTTTTGTATTTGGCAGGGTGGGGGATTTTGATGTGGGGATCGTAGGGGTGGGGGGGAACAAGGGGTCAGGTAATTTATGTATAGTGAGGTTTTAGTTTTGCAAGGCATTTGTCAGTGTTAATAAATTGTGATATGCACCTGTTTCAATACGCACACAAAACATTTGTCTCGGTTTGGCTTGCCCCCCTCTCTCCCAAACGTGTTTTGGAGTACATGCATATAAGTATACATAACAACTCTGGCCACGGCCATGCAGGATTTTTATTCCACTGGGCATTTCACAGATGGACTGGAGCAGTTATAGGCTGGAAAGAGATTTTGTGAGGAGTCGACTGGAACAGGACTGGTTTGCATATTTTTGTCAGGGCTGCTTTTGTTATCCCAGTCAAGCTCTGACTCTGGTGATAATCACATTGTTGGTCACATCAAGTGACTTAACCAGTGAGGTCATTGTTTTTCGTTTCATTAGTGATGTCATTTGTTATCCCATGTCTGAAGTCATTAGTAGAATAATGTGTCAGTGTTGAGTCATGAGTTATGTAATCGATTATGTCATTAGAAATGCAGTCATATCTGAGTTAATTAGCAGTATGAGTTAGGGTTGTGTACCACACCATCACTTTTGAAATTCAGTAGTTTTCAGGTTTTGGAACATGGTCAAATGCTCCTTCAAGTTAGGTTTTTATTGGTATTTTTCATGTTTTTAAAATATGTTATTAGTTAATAGTCTTAGCATTTAACCATAACATTCTTTAACATATTTTCTTCAGTTAATGTTTTTGGTTTTACAATGGGGTCATTTCTGAAGCTCAGTGGTCCTATCCCCAGTACCACGTGCCTGAAGGGTGTGGTATTTGCCCATGCCTTGTGCCAGGCCAGTGAACATGTCAAGCACATACTATGCCAAGCTTGTAGCCCTCAGGCCTATGCTATGCCAATTTCCCCACCCCCAGTACCTCCTAGGTGCAAGCTGTCACTGTTTCCACTAGGTACTAGTTGAAAAACATGGCTGAAGGCACAGTACCCAACCCAATTACACAACGAGCATGAAGAACAATAGTTACTTACCTGTAATCTGTGGTTCTCCAGTATTGGTGTCTTTCATAGATTCACATGCCTGAATCATTCCCCGTCGTCGGAGTGGGAGTCCCACTGTACATAGAAAAGCAATAATTATGCATATAACAACAAAAAAACCCTGGTAACCTGAAACCAGGAAGTAATGTAGCCTAAGCTACAAGGAAAAAAACTTCCACATCTATGACTATCACAGTCATTATATCCAGTCCAAACTGCAGCCAATCAGGCGACAGCACCCACCAGAATGTTCTCCTCAGAGGCTCAGGCTCTCAGATTTTCTCGCACAGGAGTGAACCAAAGTATAACAGCCTAAAAAGCCTCTGAGGGGAGGTGGGCGGGTTGCATGTGAATCTATGAAAGACACCAATACTGGAGAACCACAGATTACAGGTAAGTAACTATTGTTCTTCTCCAGTATTTGGGGTGTCTTTCATAGATTCACATGCCTGAATCAGAGTAGATAGCAGTACGTAACCTAATGCTCATAAGACGCTGCTTTGTATCATAGACCATATACATTATGAAACAGTATAACCACAGAGAAATACATGTGTGCTTCAACATATGCAAAACAATTTCAAGATAGAAATAGTATGGAAAAAAGCGTCTTATAAAAGCATAGTGGAGGAGGGAGAACAGCGGCTCACCTTATTTGAAAAGATTGCGTAGAACAGCTTGTCCCACTGATCCATCCGCATCACTTGCAGCTTCCAAACAGTAGTGTTTGGTAAAAGTATGTCTGCTGGACCATGTTGCCGCTTTACAGATTTGATGAAGAGGCACACCGGCGAAAAGAGCTGTAGATGAAGAGATTGCTCTCGTAGAGTGTGCTCTTGGGGTCGCTTGCAATGGTCGTCCAGCTTGGTCATGACATAAACAAATTGCAGCAGAAATCCAACGAGCTATGGTTGGCTTTGACACAGCATTTCCTTGATGCGGTTTACCATATGTTACAAATAGTTGGTCCGATTTGCCCAATGTTGCTGTCCGCTGTAGATACAACTTCAGACATCTTTTGACGTCAAGAGAATGCAAGGCTTTTTCTGCAGCTGTTATAGGATTTGGGAAGAAGGTCTTTAAAGTTACAGGTTCATTAAGATGGAAATCCGTCGGAACCTTTGGCATAAACTTCGGGTTAGTGCGTAATACTACAGCTTCAGATGCAAATTGCAGAAAAGGTGGATGAATAGTGAACGCTTGAAGGTCACTAACTCTTCTGGTTGATGTCAAAGCCAGCAATAAGGAAACCTTCCAAGAAAGGAACTTTAAATACACCTTGTGAATGGGCTCGAAAGAGTGCCGCATTAGTTGTGAAAGCACTATATTAAGGTGGCAAGACGGAGGTGGACGCCGGAGAGGAGGGAACATCCGGAATAACCCTTTAAAAAATTGTTGGATGACTCTATTGGAATAAAGAGAGTTAATACCATCCTGCCGAAACCTTGAAATTGCCGCCAAGAACACCTTCAGGGTAGAATGGGAAAGACCAGACCTTGCCAATTGTAGGAAGAAAGGCAGAATTTGTTCTGGTATTGCATGAATAGAAGGGAGATTAACAGACTGACACCACACGCAAAACCTCTTCCACTTTAGTTTGTAGGTTTTAACAGTTGCCAGTGCTCTAGCATTAGCCAAAACTTCTTGACAGTCTGGAGGGATATCTAGGTGTGCAAATTCAAGGTGTTGAGGAGCCATGCTGCTAACCTCAGCGATGCTGGGTCCGGATGACAAATTTTGGCGTTCTGAAGGGTCAAAAGCTACGGAATTGGTCGAAACTGTATGGGTTCGGTCTCCGAGAGGAGGAGAAGTTCCGTAAACCAGTACTGGCGGGGCCACCTGGGAGCAATTAAGATCATGCGGCAAGGTTGTTTCTTGATCTTGCGCAGAACTCGTGGAACCAATGGAATTGGTGGAAAAGCGTAGGCATATATTTGCGACCAATTCATCGAAAATGCATTTCCCAGTGAGTCTTTGTGGGGAACCCAACTTGCAAAGAATGGGCATTTGCTGTTCTGGCTGGTTGCGAAAAGGTCTAGATCAGGATGCCCCCATTCCTGAAACACTCTGTCTAGGGATGGTTGATGTAGCTCCCATTCGTGGTTTGACGTTGTGGTTCTGCTGAGGGAATCCGCCAGAACATTGGTGATTCCAGGGACGTGAATGGCTTTGAGGCTGATCTTGTGACGAATTGCCCAATCCCAAATCTCTTGTGCTTGTTGAGATAGTAGTGGTGATCTCGTCCCGCCTTGCTTGTTCAAGTAATGCATACTGGTCGTATTGTCTGTCCGTATTAGTATGCATGCTCCTCTGATGATGGCTCGGAAGGATTTCAGAGCCAAGAATATGGCTCGCAGCTCTAGGAGGTTGATATGCCACTTTCTTTGTTCTAAAGTCCATCTGCCATTGACTGTCATTCCTTGAAGATGCGCTCCCCAACCCTCGAGGGATGCATCTGTGGTGATAGTGAAATCCGGCATTTCGACTAGAAATGCACAACCTTCTCTCAAGTGCTTTACCTGGGTCCACCAATGAAAAGCGTCCCGCATTCGTAAGGTGATGCGAATGATATCTTCGAATGATCCTGTGATCTGGAGCCATTGAAAATTGAGCTCTTCCTGTAACGGCCTCATTCTGTACCGGCAGTTGGGAATGAGATGAATGCAGGATGAAATCATCCCTAGGAATGATTTGTATAGACGGACTGAAACGCACTCTTTTGATAGCAATGAGCGTGCGAGGTTGCATATCTTGATTTGCCTTTCTTTTTACACAAAGGCCTTGGTCAGTCTTGTGTCCAGTGTTGCTCCTAGGAAAATTCTTCTCTGCGAAGGAGTCAAATGCGATTTTTCCAGATTTGTGGAGAGACCCAGAGACTGGAAAAGCAGGAGGCATTCTCGAATATGTTCTGATACTATTTTGGAAGAACTCGCCTTGATAAGGCAGTCGTTCAGGTTTTGGAAAATTTGAATTCCCTGCAGGCGAAGATGTGCAGTTACTGGTGCGATGACCATTGTGAATACCCTGGGTGCTGAACGGAGTCCAAATGGGAGGACTCTGAATTTAAAATCCCTGCCAGCCGCTCTGAATCGTAGACATTTTCTGTGTCTGGGTAGGATTGGTATGTGAAAATAGGCGTCCTGTAAGTCGAGGGTGGCCATGTAATCCCTCGCCGAAAGTAACTGTAGAATTTCTTGGAGCGTTAACATCCGGAAGGACAGCTTCTTTAAAAATTTGTTGAGAGCGCGAAGATCGAGAATTGGATGCCACTCTCCTGACTTTTTCCGGATGAGGAAAAATATTGAATAAAAACCTGTTCCTCTCTGCAGCAGAGGGACTTTCTCGATTGCTCCCTTCCGAATCATCAGATTTATTTGGGAAAAAAGCTCCTGGATATGAGTAGGGGGTGGACCTTTGGGAGGAGAATTTGGTGGAATCCTTGTGAATTCCACCGCATGGCCTCTGGATACTATATCAAACACACACTTGTCTGTAGTAATTTTGGACCACTTCGAATAGAAGTGAGATATTTTTCCTCCAATTTTTATGTGGGGCAACGGTAGAGATGTTGGCAGGTGGCTGTTCTCATTGTTTTTTACTGGACTCTCGTCCACGAAAGGATTGTTTCCTTCTAGACTGTGAATAGGACTGACTCCGTTGTCCATAGGATTGCTGCCGATAATTTTGAGATCTTTGGCCAGTCTGAGAGGATTGAAAGGATCGCTGCTGATTATAATCTCCCCTGTTGGAGAAGGATCCACGTCCTCTGGCACCACGGAAGGAAGACTTACGGAATTGCAGGCTACCCAGAGACCTCGCCGTCTCCGTATCTTTTTTAATCGCCTGAAGGGCTTCGTCCACGTGTGGACCGAATAAGGACTCACCATCAAATGGCATGTCTATGATCTTCGATTGAACCTCCTGACGAAAAGACGTTGACTTTAGCCAACCCTGCCTTCTTAACACTGCAGCTCTCGCCAATTGCCTGAACCCAGTAGATGCCACATCCACTGCTGCATCAATGATTTCTGCCGATGCATACTCCCCTTCCTGCAAAATCTTTAAGGCCTCGGATTTTGAAGGCTCCGGTAGCATATTGATGAAAGGAGAGATGTCGGACCACATCTGGCGATCGTATCTCCCCAATATAGCTAGGGAGTTTGCAGCCCGAACCGTGGTCACTGCCATCGTGGAAACCTTCTTTCCTATTGCATCTAACCGTCTGCCATCTCTATCAGATGGAGCTGATATTGGTGATGATGGATTCCTGGCCTGTCTTTGAGCCGCTTGAGCTATGACGGAGTCAGCTTTAGGTTGACCGATGAGGCATGCCGGTGAGTTACTTGGGGTTTTATACTTCTTATCCAACCGTGGTAAAACTGCTGGAAGGGAGTTTGGAGTAGCCATTAGTCTTAATCCCTCCTTCCAAATAAAGTCAATAATCGGAATTGCTCGAATCTGCTTCCTTGGTTGGTCTTTAAAATCATAAAGGAAGCAGTCGTCCTGTTTTGCCTCCATGGGGAAAAGGAATCTCTTGGTAGCTCTCTCCATAAGGAGATGAAAACTCCCGATATCCACCGGGTGAGAGTCTACCGGGGCCGGAGCACTTGGAGACGGAGTATGCACTTGATAATCGTCCCACTCCGACATCACTGACCGATCATCTACTTCTCCTTCCTCCCTTTCATCGTCAGTAGTATGTGAGTGACGCGATGGCAATGGAAAAGGTGGTCTTGGAGACGGAAAAGAAGGTACTGGGACTCTTGGCATAGGCGTCGACGGAAGCGACTCCGCCGATTCTGAAGGAGGGAAACGCCTATTATAGTCCTGCAACATGTACTGAAGATTATTGAGCAGGTCTAACGGCATTTGTGTAGAAGGCATTGAGACAGGCGGTGGCGGCTGTGGATCAGTATCAGGATTTTCCTCCTGGTCATCGTCTTGATACTTGATGAAAAGCTCCGGTGGACTCCTTGCAGTCTGAAACCTTTCATCCTCTCCGGATTCGTCCTCCTCATCCTCCTCAGATTCTAGAAGCTTTGCCGGCAATTTTAAAGGCGAAATGGCTTCCAAAGATGACCCACAGCGTTGAAGAAGTGTAGTCGCCGTTGACGTTTGGTCAGATAAGGCAGACGCCGAAGTTGCAGTCCAGACCTGCATATCCGTGCAGGTAGACAAAAGAGGCGCTGACAAGCGCACCGATGGAGTCGTCGACGATGGCGGTATAGGCAATGACACCTGTCCTGATATAGAAACCATCTTCGACGACAAGGCGATTTTCGTCAACGAGACGTTAGCCGTCGACGAGGCGATCTTCGTCGAAGAGGGCGTCGACGACGAGGCGATCTTCGTCGACGAGGGCGTCGACGAGGCAATCTTCGTCGACGAGGGAATCTTCATCGTTGAACAGTCCGTTTTCGTCGACGGGGCAAACGGCGACGGGATAGCAATCTTCGTCGACGATGCAGCCGCCGACGAGGAAGTCTGTGAGAAGTTGGCCTGATATGTAGTGCTCACTATTCTAGTGATCACTGTGTATCATTCCAAACGACCCTTATTGATGATTGGTTGTAAGTCAACCTTTTAGACCAGCTATCCTAGTAGCGTGGATACGAGCAGTCTTTAGGCTAAACTCTAGAGGGCGTGTTAAGCCAGCTGTTTACCATCACATATACCCCTTGAACACCAAGTGAAAGGACACCACACAAGTTGTTATGAAAATAAAAGGATATTTATTTATAACAAGACTACCCTGGCTCTTTATGAGTCAGGGAGCTAAGCACACTACAAAACTCTTAGGAAAATACTTCAGTTGCACAATTTACACAAATGCCCGAGGGGCACGAGAAACCATCTTCACTAACAGTGAAATGCGAATGGTTAGAGTCTGGAGGTACTGATTCCGGAGTGATCCGATCAGTGGGACTAAACGAAAAAGGAACTGGACACTTGTAGAGCGAACCTGCGATGGAGCACCGAGATGCTCGAGTTACCTAGCCCGGAGGCTGCGGCTGCGTGAAGTTCGGCAAGATGTCGGGAGTCCTCGTGTAGTCTCAGGAGCCTGAAAGAAGAAGTTGCTGGCAGGCGACCAGTGACGATGTTCGGAGCGATCCAAGCCTGGATCGGTGATGAAGGAAACCTGAAAGCAGAGGGGACTCAGTTCTCAACCGCTAGCCAGCGATCGTGTGGGTACCAGGAGGGTACCGGCTGAAGTCACATCGACCAGGTGAGTGGGTGACGTCGGACTCGGCTGTTCCTCGGACCAGGAGGCGCGGCGGCGACCAGGATGGAGGGCGAGCTGTCCCACGAAGGTGTCTGCTGTCGATGATGCTGGGCCCAGGCAGGGGCAGCGGATCTTGGCAGTGGCAACCCAAGCGGGGGAGTCAAGATGGCGTCGGGAGTGGACCAGGAGGGTCCGTGGTACTCCTCTGTTGAAGGGGAGCAAGAGCCAGTCTGGAGCAACCAGACTAGTGATGAAACAATCGTGGTGCGTCGTGAAGAGGGCCACAAGCCGGTCGGCAAGTGGTCGAACAACGCGGTGAACAACAAGGAGCGGAAGGGCCCCCACGCAGATCTCGGGGATGCTGGGGAGGCAGACTTCGATGCTGGAGCTGCTCAGGGTTAGGGCTTCTCAAACCCTAGGTGCACTCACTCGAGGGTCCCTCGGTGGGCGTGCTAGATAAGCGTCGTGCAGGTTCTGAAGATAGCCGGTCCCGCAGGTCTCGTCACACCTACGACTCTCAGCTGGGCTGATGAGGTAGGTAAAAGGTCAGAGATGGCAGGGACTCGGGTCTCGTCGAGCTGGGCAGTCTTGATCCGTAGGAGAGACTTACAGCAAACCGCAAGCGCTTAGATGGTGCCTGCTGGTGCAGGGTGGCTACTCCTTAGCCACAAGGGAGAGTCTTCAGAAATAGTCAAGAGTTCCTTTCGTGGAAAGTAGTTCGTGATTCGGAGTTATCCGATTATCTGATTATCCAATTTGGGAAGGGGACTCGCTCCTACCTTTATTCTAAGAAAAGGGGCTGGCCCGTGACTAGGTTCTACCTATGGGTGGAGCCAGGAGGGGGGTGGTTACACCCCTATCCTTTGTCCGGCTTCGCGCCAGCTCAGGGGCTGGTGTGCCCCCGAAACTGGTTTGAGCCGGGCTATGCACAGTGAGCACCGGGGTGCCACTGGCAATCACCTTCCTTTCAGCCCTGCCTACCTGGGATACACAAACCCTGTCTGGGATGGTGCTAACACCGCCCTCGACAGGAAACCCTTTGTCCAAGCTCCCTTTGCTGGAAGGTCCCCCAGCAGCAGGAGGTCAGACTTGTGTCTGGTGGCAGCATCCATTTTGTGATGCTGAGGCTTGAGTCAACTTTAACCGGGGTTCAAGGTTACTTCCATGTCGTGTCCCTCTAAAAGGGGGGAATGCTAACCCCGTCACCAGGACTGGCGAGGGGTTCGTGTTCCCATTCGTATGACACCTTACTCGACATGTATAGGTGATGCGATGCCAAAGTTAGCAAATAACCGCAAGGATTATAATGCATTAAAAGTAGTTGGCCCGCGTCACCATGGAACGGCTATTAGGACTTGGTTCCGCAAGCCGTCGACGGGCTCAGCTCGCGCCAGAGCACCGTCCCGCATGATTCCCTGCACTCTGCCTTCAGGATTGGTAAGGCCTGCTATAGGAGTGACTGATAGGAATCCATGTGTCCATTTTAGGGTTTAGGTGTAGGAATACTACACCTACAGCAACGGGTGATTACACCACGTGGCCCCAGCTGTCGTGCAGCCAGTTGTGTCAGATTTGGGCGGCCATTCCAGGGGTGGCATAATACATGCTTCAGCCCCTGGTAGTCCCTGGGTACACCGATGCCCTGGATACCTGTGGTATGCTGAGACAGGGACTGACAAGGTGGCCCAGTTCCAATTAGTGGATGCACCTAATGTACATGTGTGTTAATTTCGAGAGAGAACAGCTAGGCTGTGGGTCTGATTGGCAGGCCCACAGCCGGAGAAAGTCGTAAACCAATGAAGCAAAAGCAAAAAATCTGGGTGATCATAGGATTGCAGACCCTACTCTCCTACATGACCCCCCCCCAAACTTTGGGACAATAAGCTAACTTTGACCAGGTGAGTCTTCTTGCTCTAAGTGGAAATACCTGGAGAGCCCATCTGCATTGCCATGATCAGTGCCAGGTCTATGCTCCACTGTGAAGTCCATCCCCTGTAGGGAAATGGACCACCTAAGTAGTTTGGGGTTTTCACCCTTCATTTGATTTAGCCACAAGAGGGGCTTATGGTCGGTCTGAATCTTGAAGTGAGTGCCAAACAAGTATGGCCTCAACTTCTTCAGGGCCCAAACCACAGCAAAGGCCTCCCTCTCGATAGCTGACCAATTCTTCTCTCTGGGGGTCAGCCTCCTGCTAATAAAAGCTATGGGCTGGTCATGACCATCAAAATTCAGTTGCGATAGAACAGCTCCCACCCCCAGCTCCGAAGCGTCTGTTTGGACAATGAATGGTTTGGAGTAGTCTGGACTCTTTAGGATAGGTGCTGTGCACATGGCCTGCTTTAGGTCATCGAATGCCTTCTGACAGCTTGCTGTCCACTGAACTTTTTTTGGCATCTTTTTACTTGTCAGGTCGTTTAGCGGGGTCACAATGGATCCATAATTTCTGACAAATTTCCGGTAATAACCAGTCAGGCCCAAGAAAGCTCGAACCTGAGTCTGGGTGGTTGGAGGAGCCCAGTCCTGGATGGCCTGTATTTTGCTCTCCAATGGTTGAACCTGGCCTCCACCTACAAGGTGGCCCAGGTATACAACCTGTGTCTGCCCTATCTGGCACTTGGTGGCCTTGATAGTGAGGCCTGCCTTCTGCAGGGCCTCTAACACTTTCCTCAGGTGGACCAGGTGATCCTCCCAGGTGGAGCTAAAGACAGCGATATCGTCCAGATACGCCGCACAGAAGTCGTCCAACCCAGTGAGAACTCGATTCACCAGCCTTTGGAAGGTGGCAGGTGCATTTTTCAAACCAAAGGGCATTACCACGAACTGATAATGCCCACCCGGGGTAGAAAATGCTGTTTTGGGCTTGGCCTCCTCAGCTAACCTGATTTGCCAATACCCAGCTGTCAGGTCAAACGTACTTAAGTAGTTGGCCGAGGCCAACCGGTCGATAAGTTCGTCTGCTCTTGGTATCGGATGGGCGTCGGTCTTAGTGACCGCATTGAGACCTCTGTAGTCCACGCAAAACCTCATCTCTTTCTTACCGCCCTGGGTGTGAGGTTTCGGCACGAGCACTACGGGACTAGCCCAGGGGCTGTCCGAGGGTTCAACGACTCCCAGCTCCAACATTTTCTGCACCTCTGTCTTGATGCAGTCTCTGACATGATCAGGTTGCCGATAGATTTTACTCTTTACGGGCAGACTGTCCCCAGTGTCGACCTCGTGGGTACACCACTTGGTCTGACTGGGTGTCAGAGAGAACATATGTCGAAAGGATTGAAGAACCTGTTTACAATCCTCTTGTTGATGTCCAGAGAGGCTGCCACAAAAGACAACACCATCTACTGATCCATCGTCAGGGTTCTGAGAGAGCAGGTCTGGGAGAGGGTCACTCTCCTCCTCCTGTCCCTCATCTGTGGCCATGAGCAAGCCCATGCTCTCCCTGTCGACATATGCCTTGAGCCTGTTTACATGGAGCACCCTGTGGGGGCTCCGGGGAGTTCCCAGGTCTACCAAGTAGGTGACCTCTCCCTTTTGCTCAATGATCGTGTGGGGCCCAGACCATTTGTCTTTGAGTGCTGCTGGGGCCACTGGCTCCAGCACCCACACCTTCTGTCCAGGCTGGTACACAGTCAGGACAGCCTTTTGGTCGTGCCAAGCTTTCTGTAATTCTTGGCTCGCCTCCAGGTTTTTAGACGCCTTTTCCATGTACTCCGCCATCCGCGAGCGGAGACCGAGCACATAGTCCACAATGTTTGATGCCGGCTTTCTGAGAGGTCTCTCCCATCCTTCCTTTACCAAACAAAGGGGTCCCCTTACAGGATGTCCGAACAGAAGCTCAAAAGGGCTGTAGCCAACCCCCTTCTGCGGGACCTCTCTGTAGGCGAACAAGAGGCAGGGTATCAGGACATCCCATCTCCGCCGAAGCTTTTCAGGTAGCCCGTGAATCATCCCTTTTAGGGTCCTGTTGAATCTCTCAACAAGCCCATTGCATTGTGGGTGATAGGGTGTGGTGAACTTGTAGTTGACACCACATTCCTTCCACATAGCAGTCAGATATCCCGACATGAAGTTTGCACCTCTGTCTGAGACGACCTCCTTAGGGAAGCCCACTCTGGAGAACACTCCAAGTAGGGCCCGTGCCACCACAGGTGCCGTAGTGGTCCTAAGGGGAATAGCTTCAGGATACCTGGTGGCGTGGTCCACCACCACCAGTATAAACTTGTGCCCTGATGCTGTCTGGGGTTCCATTGGTCCGACAATGTCGATCCCCACTCGTTCAAAGGGTACCCCCACCACTGGTAGTGGTATGAGGGGGGCCTTTGTCGTGCCACCTGACTTACCACTGGCTTGGCAAGTGACACAGGAGCGGCAAAACTCCTTCGTATCTTCGGACATGTGGGGCCAGTGAAAGTGTGGAACAATTCTGTCCCAAGTCTTATTCTGGCCTAAGTGACCTGCAAGGGGAATCTCGTGGGCCAAGGTGAGAAGGAAACCTCTCAGAGACAAGGGGATGACCAGCCTCCTGGTCGCACCAGGTTTGGGGTCTCTTGCCTCAGAGTACAGGAGTCCATCGTCCCAGTACACTTTGTGGGTACCTGTGGCGTTCCCTGCAGCCTCAGCAGCGGCCTGCTGTCTGAGGGGTTCAAGTGAGGGGCAGTCTAACTGTGCCTTCCCCAGGTCTTCCCTGGAGGGTCCCCCTGAGCCCAGAAACTCAACCTGACCAGGTTCAAGCTCTTGCGGCTCAGTTTCCCTCAGTTCTTTAAGGTCAGCCTCCTCGGAGACTTGATCCACGACCTGGGGCAAGGGGGAAGGCGAAGCCTTACCCTTACTGCTCCTTTTCTTGGAAGGTGTCTGGTCCGTTCTTCCAGGATCCAGCACCTGTTCAGTGGGGCATCTTTTGGCCTGTGACCTGGTCACAGCAAGGACATGTGCTGGCAAACCTAACATTTCCATGTGAGTCCTCTGCTCCACTTCTGACCATTGTGACGTTTCCAAATCATTGCCCAACAGACATTCTACGGGGAGGTCTGAACTAACCACAACCTTTTTCGGGCCACTTACCCCTCCCCAGGAGAAATCAACAACTGCCATACTGTGATTGGTAGTGACGTTGCTGGCATTGGTCACTAGGTAATTGGTACCTAGCATGATCTGTCCAGGGTCCACGAAGTTAGGCGTCACCATGGTGACACTGGCACACGTGTCCCTGTAGGCCTGAGCCACTCTTCCATTTATCAAAGGTGTCTGCCTGTATTTGCCCAAAGTATTGGGACTGGCATCAGGGGACATATCCATATCCCCTGTACAGACAAGGACGGCCTGAGTGAGCGTGCCGACTAAGTCGTCACTCCCCTCGGTTCCCAAGGTTAACCCAACTAATGCCTTGGGAGGCGCACTACCACTGCTGACTGTACTAGGGGGCGCAGGTGCCTTAGGGGCTGCAGTGGTAGGAGTTTGCCCTCCTTTCTTGGTGCACTCACTAAACCAGTGAGTCTTACTTTTACAGTATTGGCACCACCTTTTTGACTGGCCTTCTTGAGTCTTCTTCTTCTGTGAAGCCTGACCCCCACCCTCTTTGGTTTGTTGGGGACCTGTCGAAGACTTCTGGTCATTTTGTTCGTTCTTGTTACCCTTTTGGTCTGCTTTCTTCTGACCACCCTGGTTCTGATTCTGGTTCTGCTTGACCCTTGTTCTGACCCATCTGTCTGCCTTCTTTCCCAATTCTTGGGGAGAGGTCAGATCCGAGTCGACAAGGTGCTGATGCAACAATTGGTTCTGACAGTTGTTTAAAATCTGTTCTCGCATGATAAGATTGTACAATCCTGTGTAATCAGTAACCTTGCTACCCAGCAACCAGCCTTCCAAAGCCTTAGTGGCACAATCGACAAAGTCAGCCCAATCCTGAGACTGAATTTTCTGGGTGTCCCGGAACAGCACCCGGTACTGTTCCGTGGTTAAGCCGAACCCATCAATCAGTGTGTTCTTCAGGACTTGGTAGTTGTTAGCATCCTCAGCTCTTGTAGTGAGGAGCTTGTCCCTTCCTTTACCTTCAAAGGAAAGCCACAGTATAGCTGCCCACTGACTTGGGGGGACGCACTGGACAGTGCAGGCCCTCTCCAAGGCAGTTATCCACTTGTGGATGTCGTCCCCTTGTTTAAAGGGGGGCACTATTTTACTCAGGTGTCTAGTGTCTATACCCCTGTCTTTCTCTCTATTGAGAATGCTGCCACCAGTGGGATCTAACCCACTTAATTTCTGCTCTCGGGCTAAGGCAAGTCTTTCTTTGGCGAGGGCAAGTTCTTCCCGCTCGATCCTCAGATTGACCTCCCGCATCTTCGCTTCATGCTCCCTCCTCTGAGGGGAAGTCATTCCTCTCTGAGAAGGTGCCTGAGAGACATGTGTATGAACCGATCTGCCAGAGCCTCTGGAGAGAGACCTAGCTCGTCCGTTCCCAAGGTTAAGCCTGCTTGAGCGTGGGCCCGGGGCTCCCCCAGTTCCATTCTCATGCCTGCTTAAGTTGGTCCTTGTAAGCCTGCCGACTACCACTGGACCTTTGTCTGCCTCGTCTCCCGATAACTCGTCCTCGTCCTCCTCCTCTGTGTGGAGGTCGAGGTCTGGGTCACCGAGGGTTCCCTCTAAGGGCGGCATGTTCCCATCTGCACTGGGGGGACCTGTGTTAGAGGACCTCCTAGCATCGTACGCCTCTAAGAGACCTATCAGAATTGAGATGGTAGGGTTAGAACCCTGGTTTAGCTTCCTGGAGGCACACAGTTGTCGCATCTCCTTGAAGCTAAGAGTTGCATATCGTGACACGACCTGTGGAGGGTCACTGACCACTAAGGGAGTCTGCGAAGACTCTCCGTGGATCGACATGCTTTTCTAGTGAGGTGTAAGTGTTGCACCTACCTACACTATGGGTTTACCTACTGATCCCTTGCTAAGAGTTGTAGTCAGGGTGTGCTAAGCCCTGTTACACTACAACAGCCGGTTCAGTAGAACTCGGAGTATTCTAAGTTAAGTTATATGTAACTGGGTACTTATGTGATCTTTCACTGCGATATTCTTAGGATACGTGTGTGGTAAAACAACAGCAAGCTCAAATCCCAACCGCTGCTCACCAATGTGAGAAGTTGGCCTGATATGTAGTGCTCACTATTCTAGTGATCACTGTGTATCATTCCAAACGACCCTTATTGATGATTGGTTGTAAGTCAACCTTTTAGACCAGCTATCCTAGTAGCGTGGATACGAGCAGTCTTTAGGCTAAACTCTAGAGGGCGTGTTAAGCCAGCTGTTTACCATCACATTATACCCCTTGAACACCAAGTGAAAGGACACCACACAAGTTGTTATGAAAATAAAAGGATATTTATTTATAACAAGACTACCCTGGCTCTTTATGAGTCAGGGAGCTAAGCACACTACAAAACTCTTAGGAAAATACTTCAGTTGCACAATTTACACAAATGCCCGAGGGGCACGAGAAACCATCTACACTAACAGTGAAATGCGAATGGTTAGAGTCTGGAGGTACTGATTCCGGAGTGATCCGATCAGTGGGACTAAACGAAAAAGGAACTGGACACTTGTAGAGCGAACCTGCGATGGAGCACCGAGATGCTCGAGTTACCTAGCCCGGAGGCTGCGGCTGCGTGAAGTTCGGCAAGATGTCGGGAGTCCTCGTGTAGTCTCAGGAGCCTGAAAGAAGAAGTTGCTGGCAGGCGACCAGTGACGATGTTCGGAGCGATCCAAGCCTGGATCGGTGATGAAGGAAACCTGAAAGCAGAGGGGACTCAGTTCTCAACCGCTAGCCAGCGATCGTGTGGGTACCAGGAGGGTACCGGCTGAAGTCACATCGACCAGGTGAGTGGGTGACGTCGGACTCGGCTGTTCCTCGGACCAGGAGGCGCGGCGGCGACCAGGATGGAGGGCGAGCTGTCCCACGAAGGTGTCTGCTGTCGATGATGCTGGGCCCAGGCAGGGGCAGCGGATCTTGGCAGTGGCAACCCAAGCGGGGGAGTCAAGATGGCGTCGGGAGTGGACCAGGAGGGTCCGTGGTACTCCTCTGTTGAAGGGGAGCAAGAGCCAGTCTGGAGCAACCAGACTAGTGATGAAACAATCGTGGTGCGTCGTGAAGAGGGCCACAAGCCGGTCGGCAAGTGGTCGAACAACGCGGTGAACAACAAGGAGCGGAAGGGCCCCCACGCAGATCTCGGGGATGCTAGGGAGGCAGACTTCGATGCTGGAGCTGCTCAGGGTTAGGGCTTCTCAAACCCTAGGTGCACTCACTCGAGGGTCCCTCGGTGGGCGTGCTAGATAAGCGTCGTGCAGGTTCTGAAGATAGCCGGTCCCGCAGGTCTCGTCACACCTACGACTCTCAGCTGGGCTGATGAGGTAGGTAAAAGGTCAGAGATGGCAGGGACTCGGGTCTCGTCGAGCTGGGCAGTCTTGATCCGTAGGAGAGACTTACAGCAAACCGCAAGCGCTTAGATGGTGCCTGCTGGTGCAGGGTGGCTACTCCTTAGCCACAAGGGAGAGTCTTCAGAAATAGTCAAGAGTTCCTTTCGTGGAAAGTAGTTCGTGATTCGGAGTTATCCGATTATCTGATTATCCAATTTGGGAAGGGGACTCGCTCCTACCTTTATTCTAAGAAAATGGGCTGGCCCGTGACTAGGTTCTACCTATGGGTGGAGCCAGGAGGGGGGTGGTTACACCCCTATCCTTTGTCCGGCTTCGCGCCAGCTCAGGGGCTGGTGTGCCCCCGAAACTGGTTTGAACCGGGCTATGCACAGTGAGCACCGGGGTGCCACTGGCAATCACCTTCCTTTCAGCCCTGCCTACCTGGGATACACAAACCCTGTCTGGGATGGTGCTAACACCGCCCTCGACAGGAAACCCTTTGTCCAAGCTCTCTTTGCTGGAAGGTCCCCCAGCAGCAGGAGGTCAGACTTGTGTCTGGTGGCAGCATCCATTTTGTGATGCTGAGGCTTGAGTCAACTTTAACCGGGGTTCAAGGTTACTTCCATGTCGTGTCCCTCTAAAAGGGGGGAATGCTAACCCCGTCACCAGGACTGGCGAGGGGTTCGTGTTCCCATTCGTATGACACCTTACTCGACATGTATAGGTGATGCGATGCCAAAGTTAGCAAATAACCGCAAGGATTATAATGCATTAAAAGTAGTTGGCCCGCGTCACCATGGAACGGCTATTAGGACTTGGTTCCGCAAGCCGTCGACGGGCTCAGCTCGCGCCAGAGCACCGTCCCGCATGATTCCCTGCACTCTGCCTTCAGGATTGGTAAGGCCTGCTATAGGAGTGACTGATAGGAATCCATGTGTCCATTTTAGGGTTTAGGTGTAGGAATACTACACCTACAGCAACGGGTGATTACACCACGTGGCCCCAGCTGTCGTGCAGCCAGTTGTGTCAGATTTGGGCGGCCATTCCAGGGGTGGCATAATACATGCTTCAGCCCCTGGTAGGCCCTGGGTACACCGATGCCCTGGATACCTGTGGTATGCTGAGACAGGGACTGACAAGGTGGCCCAGTTCCAATTAGTGGATGCACCTAATGTACATGTGTGTTAATTTCGAGAGAGAACAGCTAGGCTGTGGGTCTGATTGGCAGGCCCACAGCCGGAGAAAGTCGTAAACCAATGAAGCAAAAGCAAAAAATCTGGGTGATCATAGGATTGCAGACCCTACTCTCCTACAAAGTCTTCGTCGACGAAGTGAGCGTAGACGATGACATTTTCTTACTTCTTACCGTCGACGGGACGGAGCCGAGTGATGACACTTCCTTCGTCGACGAGATGGGCTTGACACTCACCGAGACCAGCGTCGATGGAGACGAAGCTGAAGACATTATCATAGCAGGCCTCGGCGACGAGAATGTAATCGTCGACATTGAAATAGCATCGGCGATGATGACCGTCGACGACAGAGGCATCGACGATGTCGTCAACGACGGCAATTTTACCTGAGGTAAGGAAAACTTTTAGATGGCATAGTTTTTCCTGATTTTCTCGGGGGCGTAGCAGGCTTGGTTCTTGAAGGTGGAGACGTCTTCCCTGATGAAGACGAAGACTGGCCAGAGCCCTTACCAGGCTGGGTTTTCCTCAACACCTTCGCCCCAGGAGAAGAAAACTCTCCTTCAGCCACCCTTTTTCTGGAAGAAATAGAGGATTCAGAGGCACTTTCTACCTCCTACAAAGGGTTGTCTTTATCCTTGATCTTCTGTAGCCACAGAAGTAGGCGCCCTTCTCTATCCCTGAGGGTTTTCTGAGGGAAGGTCCGGCAGATCTTACACTCCTTCACCTCAAGATCCGGATAGAGGCAATAAATACATTTCTTGTGAGGGTCTTCAGAAAAAAGCTGACGCTTTCCACAAGACTCACAAGGCCTGAAGAGGGATCTTTTTGAAGTTGACATCCTTAAAGATTCCAAAGTAGTAGAGAAAAACTTGAAGTAATGAGCAGAGCTCAGGGAGACTCCGTTCACACGACGTGCGGTAGAAAATCTGAGAGCCTGAGCCTCTGAGGAGAACATTCTGGTGGGTGCTGTCGCCTGATTGGCTGCAGTTTGGACTGGATATAATGACTGTGATAGTCATAGATGTGGAAGTTTTTTTCCTTGTAGCTTAGGCTACTTTACTTCCTGGTTTCAGGTTACCAGGTTTTTTTGCTTGTTATATGCATAATTATTGCTTTTCTATGTATCGTGGGACTCCCACTCCGACGACGGGGAATGATTCAGGCATGTGAATCTATGAAAGACACCCCAAATACTGGAGAATTTTGGCTGTACCCAGAGAATCCTGGGCACAGTATGTGCCCTTTTAACATACCCTGCACACTGGGAACCTACCGCTGTGTATGCAGTGCATGCCACCACCAATCCCCGTTAGTACAGGGCTCAGAACATGAGCATCATCAAACTTTGTGACCAATCCCCCCAACTCCACCAAACAGAGCATGACCTACGGCGATGCCCAGCACTGTCCTGTGTCCAGTACCAGGCCTGATTTCCCAGCGGCCATGCCCTCTATTAATGTTCTGCAAATATATCTATTTGTTGTCAGTGCCACTACATGATGTAAATGGTGATCTCTTATATGACGTCATATTTTCTCTCATTAATGATGTACTTTGCATTGGGATGTATAAGGTCATCAGGAGTGCATTAGGGTGAGATTTGGTTTCAAACTCAAATGCACCATGGGAATCATTGTGGTTTTAGGCTTTGAACCAGAACAATAATATTCCTTACAAATTAATTATTTTGCAATGTTAAGTGTTTCTGCACTGTTGTATTTGTCCTGGTTCATGCCTACAGCAAAGCGACATTGTTGCTTCCAACACTATATTTAAAATAAATATGTAACGAGTACCATCTCTTGTGATATTAAAAAAAAAACTCTGCCTTTTTTATCTGTTCTTGTTAGAATATTGCTGCCTACGACGTCTGATGCTGTCCTGCTTATCTGTAACTATTTAGAAACCTCTACACTTTAGGAATTTCGGGCCAGATATACTAAGATCTTGGTTGCAAAAAGTGCTTACAAATTGCAATTTCTACTTTTTTCAACCAATATCTTATTTTGTGAACCGACCTATGTACTGGATTGGTTTGCAAAATACCGAATAGGAGAAGGTTGCACAACACTCTATTTAATCAATATTCATTAGGCAGGTTCCAAATTGTGACTCCCTCTGATTGGCTGCAGTCATAGGGATGGTGGCCTGCATGGGTCAGCAGAACAACATGCCTGTACTTGCAAATCTAAATTGAAAGCTGTTTAAAGGAAACAGTCCGCTTTTTGTGAAAAATGTTTTCAAATTTTGAAAAATGTCAGTGAGAGTTGGCAGAGGACCCCTGTTTTTTTGTTTGTTTGAATCTGTTTATTGCATGTTGGTTCAGTTACGTGTATACACTTTATGAGCATAAAGATAGCACTAGACGTTTACCTTGCACCATAACAATTTCTACTTACATCAAGACTGAAAGGTATAATAGAAGTAAAATTGACAAAGCTGGCTGTAGATGCAACAGCCAGTTGCACTGGTGCGATGGGGCTCCCAGCGTGGTAGATAATATCAATGAAGAGAGAAACAAGTAATGGACACTTGGTCGGACAAGCTGAATTGAGGTCAGCAACATAAATGAGGGTGTCCAGCAGGTAAGGCTATGTTATCCGTACAGTAAGTGACATTGTGCATCATCAGAGACAAACAGTTTCAAGCTCAAACAAATACAGTTGAAACGAGAGAAGAGGAATGACCGGGCCGGCTCTAGGGCGGTGCGATCGGAGCCACCGCACCGGGCGCTGACTTGGGGTGGGCGCATCCTTTTTGAAAGTATATTATCATTTTAAAAGCACCTGCTGCCAGGTTCCTGACCTCGAGCAATTATCTTGCATCAATTAAAATGTCAAGATAACTCCTGTGATTAATCATCTTCCTGGAAAGAGACCGGAGGTTTGTTTAGTGGAAGTTTTGACTCGTCCTAAGGTAGTGCAGAGGGTTAATATGCCTGCAGCTAAGAACGAGTACCATGCAGATAACAAAGTGCATACAATGTAAATAGGTCAGTGGGTTACTGCTTCTGTAAGAGAGCTCCTTTTGTTACTTGTCGTTTATAAGTCAAAATCCTAATATAGAACATTGAGCTATTAACTGTCATCAAAGAGCTGCATGCAAACTGCAAGGTATATGTTAGAGCTATGTGTTTTTGCCCAGTCTTTCATTATCCTAATCTTGCCAAAAGGGTTTCTTTGGGGTAGAAAACAATTCTTATTATTAAAGAGAACTCCTAACAATTATGTTACGTTTTAAATTCTGAATTTGTGCTTTTCCAGAATAAGGACTCAAACTATATTGCCTACCAGTTTCAAAGACATGTCCCTCCCACACTACATCTTGTAGCCCTGTCAGATGTACTATTTCCTATACACTGATTTACACACATATGATTGGCTCTGTGCAATGTGTGCGTGATGTAAAGTGCTCTTACATCTTAAACTGGTATAAGCGGTGCTGTACAACTAAATGGATGTTAGAGACAGTGCTTTTGGGGATTTGAGGGGCACTGTTAAAGGGTGCTAGTGAGGGAATCCGTGGCAGAGGTGGACATTGGGGGGGCACCAACAAACATGGTCGCACAGGGCACCACCAGTGTTAAAGCCGGCCCTGAGGAGTGAATAACAGTAGCTCATGCATCATTAGCGGCACAGGACCCGTGTACACTGCCTAGTCACTGCCTACTTGCTCTGAAGCCACAACCCCAGTTCCTAAAGGGGAAGCAGTACAAAGACTACCCTTTCCGAATTAATTGCCACCCCAACCTGGAGTCAGAAACTAATCAATGGTTTGCGACTGGAATCATCATTTGGAAGGGATGCTCGCAACACGCCCCTTCCAAATTGTGACTCAGTATCTATTTCTAAACCAATTTTAGGAGGGGGTAAAACTTTTCCAATTCCTAAAATAGGTTTTATACATACACCCTGAAGTATAAAACACTTGTTGCAAAATACTTGTCACAAATTACGATCAGTATTTTTGCGACCACTGTTGAATTTTATGAACCGACCCATGTACTAATAGCTGAGTTCACAAAACTACCATTCAAAGTGGGTCACAATCCGACGTACCTCATGAATATGAATGTGGTAGGTCACAAATAGCGACTTATTCCGATTGGATGCCTTCACAGGGGCCATATGGGACTGGATTATGGTCACAAAAGATTGATACATCACAAATTGATTTGCAGTTTCAAAGGGACACCTACAACACGCCCCATGCAATTGCAACTTGGTTTCCAGTTGCAATCCCAGTCGCAACCCTATTTTACGAGTCAGTAAAAGTTAACAGGCTCCTAGAACGGGACGAGTAAATTGTATAAAGTATAAACCTATTTTATAGCTGCAAAGGCGCTTATTTTGTGAAGCGCAGCAAAATTCGCAACCACAAGATAGGCTTCTACATTAGGCCCACTGTAATTAACTTTTTAGCAGTCACATATATTCTGATTTTGCAATTCGGAGGGTTTGCGACCAGTGAAAAGTTTGGTATATCTGGCCCTTAGATATGCATAAAATCTTTTTACACTGCCACTTGCATCACGACCAATACAACAAGTTTTGAATGCTGGATCTGAGACACATTTTTAATATTCTGTGGCCCTGCCGTCCTTGTGCTTAGCTGGCCCGTATGCCGCTCCCCGCGGGGGCGCTGCCCCATGTTTCTGACTGCTGCTCCTCCACATTCAGACCTCATTATTGGGGCAACCTGTTCAATGAAAAACCCCGACCGTGCCAAGCCCCTGGCCAGGGCACCGGCAGTTCAGCAGCGGGCATAAATAAGGCCTGGCTGGTAAGATGCTCCATCAGTAGTCTGTCCTCCGCTCACAAACGCTCTCACTTTCATGGGCTCCCGGAGACCCGCTCGGGCTCTGTGAAGAACGGTGGCGGAATGTTTTGATTGAGCTCAAACATTGTCCTCGGATAAAGCTGCAACCATGTAATTAATGTGTCCCTTTAATGGGGAACAATGCGGCCGTTCAGGCTATTTAATTTCATTTAATTTTCCATCCCATTTGCTCCAAACACTGCCTGCGCTCCTAACTCCCGCTCTTTCAGGGGCGCAGTTTGCTCCAGTGGCCACATTAGATTGGTTTCGCCCTGGCTTTTAAGTGCAAGTGGGGGAAAAAATAAAGGGAAACGCGTCCTTTCCCTCTTTTGTGGTCTATTTATTTCACTTGGGGGACTCCGACTTTGAGCTAGTAGATGAAATGGAGACGGGTAGCTGGTGTGAAGGGCCCCAGCGCAGGGCCTTTCTTCTCGGCGAGGCTGGGAACCAGTCACTGTCGCCCATATTAATAAATAACTTTCGCAGCCGGCCCTTAACACGGCACTATTCATGGAGCGGTTCGCGTGTCCTTCACGCCTTTTCCCTTGTTAAGTGGGGATAAGAGGGTCCCTCCGGGGGGCAGGGCAGCGCCTCTGTCCAAGCCCCTTCCTCTGAACCTGTGTCTCACCCCGGGAGCCCTCCCAAACCAGGGGTTTCAGACGAATATCTGATTACGGCACATGTTTGGGGGATATGTTTCATCCAGTGCTGCGGGTAAGGAGTGTCTCTTCCATGTCTATTGCTGGGTCAGAGGTTATTGTGACATATACCGCTGAAGCCAAGGGCTACAAGGACGTGTCATCACGGCAGGATGTCAGCTCATCACAGGCCAGGCATAAACATGGAG